>NC_045428.1:504095153-504711153 GCF_902635505.1 Sarcophilus harrisii | reverse complement strand
TTACCAAGACTGAACCCAGTATTTCAGCTGTGATCTGATGGGGGCTGAGTACAGAGTGTTACTACTTCCTATCCTATCTAATGTGACTACTAGGTGGCGTCACAGTACACAAAGTGCCAATCCTAAAGTCAGGGAGATTCCATCTGTCTTCCTGAGTTCAAATCTGCCTTTAGATACTTCATCCTGTTTGCCTCAGTTTCTTAATCTGTAAAATGAGGTAGAAAAGAAAATGGCAAGATACTCAGTATCTTTACCAAGAAAATCTCAAAAGGAGTCACAAATAATCAGACACAACTAAAAAACAAGTGAAAAATCCTATATGATACAGTTCCCAGTGCAGCTTGAGATCAGATCAGCTTTCTTGGCTGCCATGTCATATTTTGAACTTATTTCACTGAAATATCAACATCTTTTCCAGATGAAATGCCCTCTAGTCAAGGCTACCCATCTTCTGCTTGTGAAATTGATTTTCAGAATCAGAGCATAAGACTTTACATTATCCCTATCAGCTTTCCTTATTACATTTGGCCTGTGTGACTTGGAGAAAGCCACTAATCTTTTTAAGCTTCTGTTTCCTCATCTGTTAAAAAGGGCATTAGATTAAATGATCCTGTCCAGCTCCAGAGTCCATCTACATTAAGCTCTGTTGTTTTTTCTGAGATCTAGAGTTTTTTTTTTCTGAGATCTAGAATTACTAGCTCTTTTCTTTGTCCAGTACCTTTTAAATGTCCTTATAATATAATAGTTCATATTCAGCTGTTTATGCCTTACTCTTTCAGGATCTAGAGGATAGGGAGTTTGGTTTATCTAAGGTTTACTTTTTGAAAAATTACCATCCTCTTAATGAATATTTGTTGCATGTTTTAAATGGTCAGTAGGAACTTAATAAGCAAAGAAGAAGGAAGAGAGCACATTCTAAAAATAGGGAACAGCATGATCAAAATTTTGGCTGTGGGAAAGATTAGAGTGGGGATCATTTTAGGTGTATCAAGAAAAATAATGGGAGGATAAGACCAGAAAGGTAGGTTAGTATGACATTGTGTAGGGCCTTGAATGCAAGCCAAAGCAGGGTGACCTTTATTTGGAAGGCAGTTGTTGGGGTAATACAAATCACATAGGGCTGGTCACTGTACAAAGGATGATTTTATTTTTGGAAGGGGAGATGTTGAATGTGAAGGTGGGAAAACTTCTTTGAAAGTAAATTCTATGTGGGTGGTGATGACAGTCTATACTAAGGTGGCATTAGTGTGAATGGAGGAAACGGAATTAGGATAACAAATTAATATGAAAATAGAATCACAGGCTCTTAGTAGCTCATTGACTTTAAGAGACCAATCTAAGAGAATAATTGCAAAATATTGCAAGGTTTTGAACATGGCTTATAGCTTTAGAGCTGGAAGAACAATAGAAGTCATGTAATGCAACTCATTTTAGGGAGTTGGAAACAGGTCTAGAGAAGTTAAAAAATTGCCCCAAATTAGATAGGTGTTAAATTCATAGTGCTGCTATTTATATAGCTTCTAGAGGTTTGCACATTATGCATGAAGCAATGCAAAACAATTAAGTCTTCATTATGTGCCACCAGATATAAATGCAAAAGCATTGTCCTCAATGAGCTTATATCCTAATGCCATAGACAACATACATAAGAAAGGGCAGTTGGGTTCAAAAAGTTATATAGCAAGTGGGGTCATAGGTAGTAAAATGTTGACATTCATCTCCTAGAAGCAGTGGCAAAGCTGATCTAGATCTGAATAGGGAGAAAAGTAAGATTATAGTAGCAAAGTGACT
Organism: Sarcophilus harrisii; assembly: GCF_902635505.1. NCBI lineage: Eukaryota > Metazoa > Chordata > Mammalia > Dasyuromorphia > Dasyuridae > Sarcophilus > Sarcophilus harrisii. The sequence goes on along the minus strand of NC_045428.1, from coordinate 504,709,362 downwards.
GGCAAGGTCAGGGAGTGCAGAGAAACATAGTTGGAGGCTATCTGAAGTATTAGGCCAAGTAAGGAAAGCATTAAATACATCCCAAAATCAAGAGAAGAAAGGGTTAAAAACTTTCAAACTTTAGAGGCAGCTAGATGGTTCAGGGGATTGGAGCCAAGAGCCAGTTAAAATCTAGCTTCAAACACTTAACAGTAGATGTATGACCCTGGACAAGTCACTTAACCCCAATTGCCTCTCAAAAAATAAAAATAAAATAAAATAAACAAAACTTCCCAACTTTCTTTGCCTGGCTGCTGGGTGATTATGGAGGCTGCTGAGAAGATAAATGTGGGCTATAGAAAGAAGTGAGTATAACTGGAGCCTTTGAAATTTCTGTAATGAAAGGTTATATCCTCATGACAACTCATGAGATGAGCAGTGCAAGAATAATTATCTCTGTTTTACAGATGTAGAAACTGAGTCTTGTCCGAGGTCACATATATTATCCTATCTATGTACTGCATATAATAAGTGACAGAGCTAGCATTTGGCCCCAGGTCTTCTCATTCCAAACCTAATGCTTTTTTATTTATTCATGGCAGAGTTTCATAGATTGTCAATTGATAAACATTTTCTAGGGAAATAAAAATGGTCCTGTATTTAACAGTTCATTAAACAATCATTCAACAAAAGCTGACTAAGAACACGAGGACTACATGTGTAAAGCCCATTGCCAGATTCTGAGAGAGAGACCCAACTAAACCAAGATGAGGTGCCTGGCTTTAAGCAGCTGCTAAGAGCGCTGCCTCAGAATTTAGTCAGCTGGATTGAGTTCCAGCATTGGTTTTTATGTTTACTGTGTGTCCCTATCAAGGATTGCTAGGTGATGCCATAGTACGCAAAGCACTGGGCTTGGAATCAGGAAGCTGCATCATCCTGAATTCAAGTTCAGCCTCAGATACTTATTAGTTGTGTGTAGATACTTAATAGCTGTGTGTCCCTATCAAGGATTGCTAGGTAGTGCCCTAGTGTGCAGAGCACTGGGCTTGGAATCAGGAAGACACATCATCCTGAATTCAAGTTCAGCCTCAGATACTAGGTGTGTGACCCTGGGCAAGTCACTTAAACTTGTTTGCCTCACTTTCCTCATCTGTAAAGTGAACTGGAGAAGGAAATGGCAAAGCACTCCAATATCTTTGCCAGAGAAACCCCAGATGGGGATCACAGAGTCAGCCACAACTGAACAACTGTCCTTTTTCAAATCACAAAGCGCCACTGATCCTGATTCTCTATTTTCTTATTGGCAAATGGAGACAGTTATACACCCACTCCTGATTTCTTAATAGTTGGGAAGAAAATACTTTGTAACCCTTGAAGCATTATTAAATTAGGAATTTCTTTTCTTATGTTAGTGGAGGTAATCCAGTAGCAAAAATAGCTATCAAAAGAGAGGTGCAAAAATTTGATTGAGATCTGAGAATATCACAGAATCATGTAGATCTAGAAACTACTAGATGTTGTAGTGAATAGACTTGGAGTCCAGAAGACCTGAGTTCAAATTCAGATTTATACATTTACTACCCTCAGTTTCCTCATCTATAAAATGGGGGTAATCAAAACACCTACCTCAAAGTATTGTTGGGAGGATCAAATGAATTAAAATTTCTAAAAGCTCTTTGCATATCTTAATGTGCTATATAAAAGTTCTTGTTCTCTTCCTCCATCTCCCCCTTCCTCCACCTCCTCTTCCTCCTCCTTCTTTCTTCTCCTCCTCCTTTTCTTCCTCCTCCTCCTCCTCCTTTCTCCTCTTCCTTCACCTCTTCCTCCTCCTCTTTCTCCTCCTCCTCCTCTTTCTCCTCTTCCTTCTCCTCTTCCTCTTCCTCTTCCTCTTTCTCCTCTTCCTTCTCCTCTTCCTCTTCCTCTTTCTCCTCTTCCTCCTCCTCTTTCTCCTCCTGCTCCTCCTCTTTCTTCTCTTCCTTCTCCTCTTCCTCCTCCTCTTCCTCCTCCTCTTTTTCTCTTCCTTCTCCTCCTCCTCCTCCTCCTCCTCCATTTTTCTCCTCATTTTCCATCCCCTCTTCTCTTCCTTCTTGCTCTCCTTTTCTCCTCCTTCCTCTAATTTTTCCTCTTCTCCTTCCCCTTTCTCCTTTCTCCTGAAAAGAAGATTAGATTTGAACTTGGAGGACATGAGTTCCCCTTCTGATTCTCCTGCTTTAGTATCTTCTGAAAAATGGAGTGGGTCATCCCAGATGAAGTGTTAGGTGTTACTACATTGAATTCTTTGTTCCTACAAGGAAGGGCTTCCTATTAACAATTAAGTTGTTGGTGCAGATGGCATTTCCATCTGTGTGACGTGGCTTTGTATTCTTTTTGGCTTTAGAAACACGTCCTGTAAGTGATCTTTCCACTTGAGGGCTGGTGCAGCAATTGGAACCATATCGCTCCTTGTACTCACTGACCGCGTTTGCAGAATCAGTAATGGCATTCATGTGCCTCTATGAGATAGAGATCTTTGCCCCGTGTAGGGTTTTCCTGACAAGAATTAGTCTTTTGCAGATTGGCATTGTCTGGTGCTCTGCTGACTCAGAGCAGGGGATCCCTTACATGTCTGCTGTGTGTGTACTTTCAGGGCATGGAACAATTTCTAGATGACTTGATGACTTCTGAGCCTGAAAATTACCAAGGGTCAACTGTGAATTCAGATTTCAGATGGCTTGTTGTATAACCAAACAGTTAGATGAGAGAGTCCATTGCTGGTGGAACCATAGTGCACAAAGCACTGGGCTTGGAATCAGGAAGCTGCATCATCCTGAATTCAAGTTCAGCCTCAGATACTAGGTGTGTGACCCTGGGCAAGTCACTTAAGCTTGTTTGCCTCCGTTTACTCATCTGTAAAGTGAACTGGAGAAGGAAATGGCATCAGTACACATTTCTGGAATAAATAAGTGATAGAATGAATGATTTATCCACTGAATGGAGATAGAAAGAACCTTTGAAGATAAATTGTCAAAATAAAGAATGTTAGAACAAAGAAAATCCTTAGGACATAATCACCAATCAATTAGTTAAACATAGACAAGATAATGCTGATTCCCAACTTTATATATCCAGTCTGAACCTCTCTCCTGAACTCCAGTCCCATGTTGGACATCTCTATGGTAATATCTTAGAGAGATCTCAACTGTAGTGTGTCAACCATGAAATTCGTTATCTTTACCCTTCCTTCATACTCATCTATTTCTGCTAAAGGGTTGCAAAAGTGGGAAAGGGTTTATTAAATGCCTGTTGCATACCATACACTGTGTTACATGCTTTACAAAAATTATCTCACTTGATATTAACTCATTAAGGACACCAGTGCCCTTCTGGATAACCAAGTTACCACCCCCTGTACATCTTTGATTCTTTCCTGTCTCACACTCCTATATCCAGTCAGTTTTCAAAGGATCCTCCATTTTTACATCTAAAGCATCTTTCAATCTCCTCCTTCCTGTTCACTTACATAACCACACCCAAATTCAAGGTGTCATCTCCCCTCACCTGGACTATTTCAAAAGCCTCCCAACTTCTTGCTCTGCTTCCAGTTTCTTTTTTCTCCAATCCATTCTCTCCACAGTGTCTAAATTGATGTTTCTAAAGCACAGTTCAGACAATGCTACCCTCCTTCTCTGATAACTCCAGTGGATCTCTTTTGTCTCTGAGGGAAAAAAAACCTCACTTTGGCATTTAAATGTTTCCATAGTCTTATTGACATCCCCCTTTCTAGTCTTATTTCATATCATTCCCTTCCATGCATTATTCTTTCCACTTAGACTAGTTTATCTGATTCCCTAGGTATATAATGTTCCTTCTCCCTTATTTTTGCTTTTCTATAGGTGGTCTTCCATATTTGAAATGTATTTCTTCTCATCTCTACCTTTTAGAACAGCCTTTACTGATCTCCCAATTGTTAGGTCTTTCTTCCTCAAAATTAATTGCATTTATTTTTCTCACTAGTTGGGGTACAAATTGTGTCACTTGAGCAAAATGGAAGATCTTGGAGAGCAGGCTGTTCTGGGTTTTGTGTCCTTGGTGTCTTGTAGTGCCTTATACACAGCAGACATTTAATAAAGGTTTGTGGAATTGAGGCAAAGGCAGGTTGGAAGTACCTTAAATTACAAAATGTTAGAATTGAAAAGGTCCATAGAAGTCTTCTAATCCCCTCATTGGGAGGTTGTTGCAAATAAAGAGGGTTTAACGGGAACAGGGAAGAAAGTTGTTGAGCAATCTGTTAAAAATTGGACATTGCTATAAGTTGTGAACAAGATTATCCTTAAACGTTTGAGAGGAAATAACTACAATTTACAAGTGCTTCTCTCCCAAGTATCAGATAGTGGGATGGTTCTTATTGTAATACTTCTTTTAAAAGACCCTTATTCACTTCTTTTTAAGTAGAATGCACTGATTTATGAACTGAAGAAGCTACAAAGATTCTTTTGGGGGCTCCAAGAGATAAATGGGGCAACTGGGGATTATGTAGTGGATAATAAGAATTCTGGGCCTGGAGTCCTTTGAACATGAATTCAAATCCCACCTCAGACATTTACTAGTTGTTTGACCCTGGGCTTCACTCTATTTAAATCATTTTTTTTCTTTCTTTCTTTCCTTTCTTTCTTTCTGCAGTTGGGATTAAGTGACTTGCCTAGGGTCACACAGCTAGGCAGTATTAAGTGTCTGAGGTCAGATTTGAACTCAGATCCTCCTGACTTCGGGGCTGGTACTCTATCCATTGCACCATCTAGCTTCCCCAACTCATTTTCTTAATCTGTAAAATAGACTGGAGAAGGAAACAGCAAAACACTTTAATCAAGAAAACCTCAAATGGGGTCACAAAGAGTTAGACACAACAGAACAATGACTGAACAAAAACAAAGATAAATGTGATAAAAATTAGAATGTAAAATTTGTGAGGAATACAGTGTACTCAGAGATCATATGAAGGGTGGAGAAATTAGCAAAGGTTTTCTAAAACAGATCATATTTGAGATAGTCTCAGAAGAATGAGTTGTACTAATCTTTTTATCATCAAAATGATGCAGAAGAAAATCGGGTGCATATCGCAGTGCCTTGCACATAGTAAGTGCTTCATAAGTGACTGCAGAATTGAAATGGATTTATTTCTTAGGAGTAATAGGCCCATCCGGGTCAGTCCAATCAATAAGTCAATCTCCTGAGCACTTTCTCCTGCGCTAGTGACTGTGTTTCATACCACATGGCAGACCAAATACGTGTATGTTGGTTTCTGAGCTGTAGAAACTTCCACTGTAGAGTTGTGTTAACAAGATTAGCACACAGGAAATTAGAGCAGAGTTAAGCACTAAATTGCTTGGCACTGGCTCCAAGGATGCCAGAGGAATTCAGAAAAGAGAAAGAGGCCCGTGGGCTGGAAGAGGCAGGGAAAGCGAAGCTTGTTCTAAGCCTTTAAGGATGGGTTGGATTTTGAGAGGGAAAGACAGGTAGAAAGTTGAGATGCCATTCGAGGTGAAGGAAATGACATTTCATTGATTCATTATCTCAGTCCTTCAGCAGACATTGTTTTCAATACACATTTCATCAAACAGAACACGTTAGAACTTAGCGTTTTTAAAAGACTGCTTGCCTGCTTGAAGGAATAGATGAGTGAAATTCATTCTGTCAATCTCTCCCCCATTTGTAGTAAAGGCCAAGAGGAAGCAGATCATAGGCAGATTTAGAGCTGGCAGGAACTTCACAGGGCATCAGGGCCCACCTTTTACCTTGCAATTATAGAAACTGAGGCAGGCAGAGGTTAAGTAATAGCTGGGAAGTGTCTAAGTTCAGGCTTTCTTATCCAAACTTTTTCTCATTGTTCCCAGCCATTAATAAATAACACTGGACCCTAGAATTTCCAAATTATAATTAAATGCAACTCACTTCTATTTAACAAATGAAAACTGATTGGGGTGGGAGGATAAAGAGAGGCTGAGCTTTGTTCTGGATATGTTGGTGAGCTGTGGCAGCTGACTGTGTAAGGGGAAATGGCTCCATCGTGGCTGGAAGTAAAAGGGAGGAAGCCGGGGGCTCTGTCTCCCTTTATGACCCTGAGGAGGCCCCCTCCTTGGTATTTCTCGGCTCCCATCAGTAAAGATAATGTCCAGAATGCTGTCACTGCAGAAGCTGGCCTCTCATTGTGCTGTGATGACATTTTTCTGGATGGGGAACAGAACGCCTACTCAGAGGTCACATTCACTGCCTCTTCTGCTTAGTCAGGTTGGCTCCCACCAAACATCAGGGGGATACCCAAGTTAGAACAGCATTTTGAACTGTGCAAGTAGCAATGAGGGGATTGCAGAAGGGTCGTGGGCATCTGGTCTCTGATCCCGAGCATTTGAAGCCTTTGCACATCAGCCATGATAATATCCTGAAAGGTAGGACCATGTGGAACAAAGCTTAGGACTGTGGAATGAACACCATTTGGAGTCCAGAGATCTGAGTTCAAGTGTTGGAAATGTGTGCCTGGGCAAATCACTTAGCTGTTAGAACTGTGAAGCAAGCACCAGCCCTGAAATCAGGAGGACCCGAGTTCAAATCTGTCTCAGATATTTAACACTGCCTGGCTGTGTGACCCTGGGCAAGTCACTTAACCCCCAATTGCCTCAGCAAAAAGAAAAAATTGTGAAGCAATTCTAGATTATCTCTATATTACCTTTGAACCAAAAAGCCCATCGAGCCCCTCTTTTTTTTTTAGGGCTGAGTGCAGCATTTGGCTTGTGCCAGGAGCTGGGAAATCTGAAAGGACATTTTCTCAGCCAAAACCAATTGAATAAAAAGTGGGAATTTTAATCACAACAGAAAAAAATATGTAAAGAGCCTTTCAGGTCAGGCAAGCAGCATCATCATGACTATTATAATAAAGATTATAATAAACAACTAGTGGTGACTACTTTGTGGGCAAAAACAAAAAATTGGCCAAGTGGATTGAATAGTAGAATGATAGAACCTTAGTACTGGAAATGACCTCACCACATTGGATGTTAGCAATAGAGAGAAACTTGGAATATAGATTATTAGGATTGAAAACATGGATCAAACCCCAGTTATGCTGCTTCTCATCTGATCTTGGAAAAATCACTTAATCTCTCTGAGCCTCGATTTACTCAGAAGCCATGCTGTCTTTCTCTTTTGCCCCCAGAAGCATGTACAGAGGATTATGTTTAATATAAATTTGCTGAACTGGATCGTCCATCCCATACTTGTAATTTGATAGGCTGTTAAGTAATGTGAATATTATCATCTCTATTACAAATAAGGAAGTTGAGGCTGAGAAAAGTAATGCTACATAGCTCCAGCTTAGCGCAGTGTCTGGCACAATAGGTGCTTAATAAATGTTTATTGTATAGCAGTATAGAGATCGGAAGGGATGGAGAACAGTTTTGGTCACATATTTCATTTTTTCTTCTTAGGACAAAGACCTATAAAGTTCCTTTTTTAAAAAAAATCATTGTGATTATTACCATTATACAGATTCAAGGAGTTATGGCGGTATGTGGTCCTTGGGCTTAATTTTGTAACTTAGAACTTTCTTAGATCCATCTGTTTGCTTGATTGAGTAACAGAGACAAGAATAAAGGCTCAATCTGCTGACTCCTGGATCCAGGGTTCTGCATCATGAGGCAGTCAGTTGGTCCTGATCTGAGTTCAATTCCTGCCTCATATATTTCCTAGCTTTGTGATTCTTGGTAGATCACTTAATCTTTCTCCATCTCAATTTCCAGACATGTAAAAATGGAGGTAATAGTAGCATCAATCCCTCCAGGGTGATTGTGGGGATTAACTGGGATAACTTGAAGGGCTGGAGAAATGCCAGCTCTATACATGTAAAGCACTTTGCAAACTTCAAAGCATTATACAAAGACTAGCTATTATACCAAATTACTTCTATTGAGAAGGATGTGAAGGCAGGAGCGATGTATGTGCAAGGAGACATATTCCAGGGCATCCCAAGGTTCCCACTTGTCATTCCATTGTGTGGTCACAAGCCTCTTTAAATTTCTTTCATGTAGAGAGGAGCTTTGCTGCTTCAGAGCTCTGGTTCTCATGGGAAACTTTCATAAGCCAAATACTTGAAGCCTATGTTGGTGGGGCCCAAGACGTACTGAGAAAAACTGAGTTCGAAGAGCTGCCTGGACTGCCAATTGGACTTCCACCAGTAGAGGCTGTGGGTGAGGCATGAATAACAGGAAAAAGGGGATTAGGAAGTGATGAAAGGGATCATAGCATCGGCATGAAATCATAGGAACTAATAGGAATAGGGGCTTTTCTTGTGGGCTAAGTGAGCAGGTAGGGAGCCCAACACCAAGAGAGAGCCCAGAAGAGTTGGGGGACCCTTTGGTCGATTCCTCAAAATAAAGTCATGTCAGATTCTTTTTATTTTTTTCATCATCATCATCCTTATTATAATTATACAGATTCAGGTAGTTATGATATTTTGTCTCTTTTACATATTTCTGGAAACTGGATTTTGGGTACTGATCTCTCAGTTTGCTTAGAGGCAGGCAGAATGGAGCAATATAAAAGTGAACCTGTTGTTTTCTTCCTTGGCCAGATCACATTTAGAGGATTCTGTCGTGTTCTGTATTTCACATTTTAGATGGAACAATGAGAAACTATTGCACTTTCCAAATATATTGGTCAACATGACGTGCTGGACTAGAGACTTTGCTTTGGAGGATTAGTCTAAGAAGCAAAGAATGCTTAGTCTATGGAAGGGAACACTTGGGAGGGAATAAAGAAGGCAGGATCATTGCCTTCACATGTCTAAAGGGAGGTCATGTGACATGAGGATTAAACTTGTTCTGCTTGGTTCCAGAGGCCAGATGTAGAACCAATGTTTAGAAACTATAAAGAATATTTGAATTTAGCATATGAAAAATATTTCATTGCATTCATAGCTGTTCCTAAATGTTCATGGACTGTCTAACTAGGGTGGGGAATAGTGGAATAGTAGTAAACTCCCCTGGGGCAGCTAGGCAGTGACCTGGATAGAATGCTGGGCCTAGAGTCAGGAAAACTTATCTTTCTGAGCTTAAATCTTGCTTCAGTTTCTTATTAGCTGTATGACTCTAAACAAGTTACTTAACTCTGTTTCTGTTCTTCATCTATAAAATGATCTCTGAAGAAGGCAATGGCAATGGCAAACCACTCCCATATTTTGGCTAAGAAAACCCCAAATAGGGTCACACAAGAGTTGGATAGCGAGAAATGACTGAACAACAGTTTTTCCAATCAGAATCTAGATTCATATGTGGACGACTTTGTTGGAGGAATTGATGCATTGAGTAGGATTTTTATCCACCTCTGAGATCCCATACAACTGAAATTGCATGGTTTTCTGTCTGTCTATATGTAGTTTTATTTGTTGAATTAACCCAAAGAGAAGAAGGTCAGTTTTATCCCCATGAACTTCTTCAGTGCAGTGTCATGGCCTAGAAATATCTTTACATTTTCAAAGACTCTGCCAGAAAAGCATAAATTCCAGCAGATCCTTTGATGCTAGAAAGCTTACAAGGTTGGACCTGATGGTGGAAGCCGTGCCTTTCCTACAAGACTTAGACTAGCTGTGTTGAGAGAGAGAAGAAAAGAAGGAGAAAGGGAGGGAGATAAAGAGAGATAGAAGCGAGAAGGAGGAAAAAGGGAGAGAGAGAGAGAGAGAGAGAGAGATAGTCATTATTAGTCAACAAGCCTTTATTTAGTATCAGGCCCTATACAAAGCCCTGGGAATGTGAAGAAAGACAAAAACGCTATTCTTGCCCTCATGGAGTTCTCACATTTCAATGGAAGAAATATCAATGGCAAGAAGATATACAGGGTAGAAGGAAGGCACTCTCAGGGATTAGCAGGCAAGAGGAAGGCCCCAGTCTTTAGAAGATCTCTTGAAGAAAATGGAATTTGAGGAAGACAGAATAGCCAGGAGTTGGGGTCAAGAAGGAGGAATATGTTATGTGCTTGGGAAGCAGTCAGCAGACTGGCCAGGAGATAAATGAATTTTTGACCAGAGCAGCCCCCAAGGAGCACAGAGGCATCTCCATTTGCACCTTATAGGTGGCCTGCACCCCTAAAATCACCATTCTGTGATGCATCACTGCATTAAGCCCATGGATTTTAGATTTATCTGGCCTCCCTCCCTGGTCGCCTCATAGTGCATTCATTCGACCCTAGGCTTGTTGATGTGATGACAAAGAGTTCTTTTTCTCTCTAAATTGGCTGTGGAGAACAAGCTTCATTAGCCAGCTCTGTCTCAGCACTGTTGTGTCTGCAGTAACCAAGTCCACAGTGGTCGATGACATTTTAATGTAACAAAAACAACTCTTTCTTTTTGGCATTCATGAGCAATCAGGATTTTAATGTTTTATGATAATTAAATATCATATTTCATATGTGACAATCATTAGAGGCCTATTAATGATTGTGAATCTCACTGGGGTCTTCATTAAGTCCTTAGAATCTAGCTCTCTCTCGTGTCTATCTTTTTTTTTTTTTTTAGTATTATTGAACTTCAGCACTCTAGTCGGCCCCCTACCTCTTATGTCTGCAAAGAACCAGCAATCAGATCTATTGGCAGATTATCTCTCTGTGTCTGGGCTTTTATTCTACAAGTTTGTAGCTTTCTTTTTTAAACCACATTTTTATTACTTTGTCCTTGAATAAGACTGTAACTAATATTCCTGAAATTTATTAATATTCCTGACATGTTCACACATGGCTTGCTCTATTATTATCCTATTGGTTATTTCATTATTAATTATGTTATGTGAGTAAATGCAATAATTCAGTTACTCACTAATTCAGTTGAAAGGTAACATTGTATAAGAGGATAGTTTATTAGACTTGGAGGCAGGAAGAGTTAGGCAATGGGTATTTTGAACCTTCCATAGGCCAGGCAATGGGCTAAGTGCCTGGGATTCACATTCTGTCACTGACATTCAGTAACTTCTGAGTGCTTAATCAGCAATTTTTTTTTGCATTAATATAGTAAGAGCGCAGCTAGGTGGTGCAGTGGATAGCACACCAGACCTGTACTCGAGAAGGTCTGAGTTTAGTCACTTACCATTGTGTGCCTCAGTTTCCTCGGGTGTAAAATTAGCTGGAGAATGGTAAATCACTCCAGTATCTTTGCCAGAAAAAACCCAAAATAGACTCACAAAAAGCTGGACACAGCTAAAAATAAATGAACAACTGAAAAATAGTCATAATGTCAAGCTTGCTAATAAAAATTGTTTGTAGACATTGTTAGACACCATGGGACTTGAGTTCATATCCTGTTTCAGACACTTAATTGTTCTAATTTCTTTCTTTTAATTTCTTTCAGCCTCAGTTTCCTCACCAGTGAAACAAGGAGATTGTACACAGTGACTTCTAAAATTTCCTCAAGCTCTAAATCTATGAATTTTTTTTTTTGGCAGAGCATATGGGTTTGTAGCTGGTTGCTGTTGTTATAGTTGAGAGAAAACTGCCAGGCTTCTGTGTCAAATAATGGAGCGGTTCTCTGAGAGCCCTTTGTAATTAAAATGCCATATGCCTGTTGTTCAGTATTCCCAGGACTCTAACATCCTGCAGCCCATGAATGTGGCAGGAGCCCCAGATTGAAAGTTCGGAGGATGGGTTCCCACATATCCTCCACCCTTGTCTACAGGGATGATTCTGATGGCCTCCAAGGCTCTTTTTCTGCTCATTTATGAAATAAGGCTTAGACTAGGACTTTCCTGAGAGGCTACAGTTCTGGAATCCCTTCTCTTACTTCTATCCTAAACAGTGTGTCTTTAAATGATTGTTAAGTTTTACTAAGAGAGCTCTCCCAGACCAGAACCTCTCCCTTCCCTCCCAAGCCTTTGTGTCCACCATGATTCTAGGCCAGATCTTCCTGTGTGCAGGATCCACTCAAAATGCCTTGGGCTTTTCTTCTCATATCTCAGGGGCACCTTGTAGTATTCAGACAGTCCATCTGTTTTCTCTCCTTGTCACTTTGGAACAGCCCCTCCCTCCTTTCCTAGAGAGTTTGTGTGGGATTTGTTGAATAGTGAATGAGATAGAATAATACAAAAGATTCTGAATTTGTATTTCAGAGGCTTGGATTCAAATTTGGACTCCAGAAAAGGCCTTCCTGACCCCCTCTACAAAAGGGGAGTGCTACTTAGATGCTCTATATAGGGTTATTTAGGGGTGGATGGGAGTGAATACCTTTTTTTCTTTCCAATAATAATGATAACTAGCATTTATATACTGCTTTAAAGTTTGCAAAGCACTGTGCATAATTGATCTCATTTGATCTTCTGAAAAACTCTGGGCGATAGATGTATTATTATCCCTGCATAATTTTTTCAAACCTTAAAACATCATATACACATATGTAGCTTTATTACTATAATAATCCACTGTCCCAAAAGTTTCAGTGCAGTTTAAAGCTTTTAAGCCTTTTAAGCTGCATAAATATGCATATTCATATAAACTATTATATCATTACTATAAATATTATATATAATTACTTTTTAAAGCTGTATCTATTTTAAAGTAATAGCTTAAAGCTATTATAGTTGAAAATGACACTGAGATTTTTGAGACACCCTGCATACATCATTATCTGAATCCTTTTCATGGCACAGAATAATCCTAGCTGTTCAAAGGCTGTATTTTCTACTAGGTTTGGTCAAGCTAAAAGGACTTCAAGTGCGAGTTGAGTGATAAAATATAATCTGAAAACTGACCCAGCTGAACTGAAAGAAGTTCCTTGACCGATGAGCCCTAGGGAGGAACATTTGGGGGACATACTGACTCTTGAAGGTCCTCAGAGATTAAAAAAGAGTTCTAATTTGTGGAAGTGGAGGTGGTGTCCACAGACAAAATCAGAACTTGAACTAGCCTATCCATATACAGCTACTTTGTGGGCTGATTAGTCCCACAAGAGAGTGTGTATAAATGGGAGAGCAAGTCAGACCAGTGAAACCCCAGAGAATCTACATTTCTTGGATAATGATCTATATTTCTGGCCTTGTACAGTTATCCATTCCACATTGCATCAGCATAAGAAATTAAATGGAAATATTTGGGGAGTTTTGCAAAAGCTGCAGATAACAGGTAAAGGGTAGTAGATGAATCAGACAAAAGTTTAGAAACTCACAAATACATAAATTATATTTATAATATCTTATACTACCAATACTTTATCTTTTGATACTATATAAACACCCATAAAAGAAAAATAAATTTGACCAGAGAGGGTCAAAAAATTGTATGTGAATTTTTCATATCAGGGAGTATCACTCCCCTAATCTCTGACATGTATAAAGGATAACTACTAACTGAGATAGTGTTAGAGCAAAGTCATACTACTCAGTACAATGTTATCCAGAGCCAGAGTATCCTTGAGTGAACTCTGTGGATTCCAGTGTACATATATAAACATCTCTACCTTGGGTTCCTGAGAAGTACTGTGAATTAGGATGCCATTTTCATTTTTACAATAAAAACATTGTCTTTTGTTTGAATCAGATCTTATGGAGGGATTACAGGGGAGATGTAAACACATGGAAATGTGCACTATAGGTATGTATGTAGGAATGAGGAAATTCAAATCCATTTTTAATTTATTCTCTGCTACTGTTTAAATCTCTCCAATGATTAGCTTGCTATATAACCTTGTAAACAGGATCCTACCAGGTGGAATTTGTTAATTGTCATTCCTGGTACAGAAATTAGCTTGTTCTCTCTGTAGGTGATAGTGTAAAGTTGTCCTTCTTCTGTCCTTCTCTTCCCCTCTCCCTAGCTCCTTTAAATTAAAAACTTCTTGAGAATAGAGACCATGACTTCTGACTTGCACTATAGTGGGTGTCCCATAAATACTGCTGACTGATTGAACAAGAGAAAGGCCTCATTCCCTTCAGGATCCAGACTGTCAAATGAAGAGAATTATGGAATTTGGCAGCACATCCTGATTTTGCTGAGTTCAGGATGCAAGTATTTATCTAGGACAGAAATGGGCTTTCACCTTTCGGCCTGTTGAGAAGCCCCATGTATGGCTTTGTTTGGAAAATCTGGGCTAAAACAGGTCTCATCTGCTTTTAATCTGAATATTAAATCATGGCCACCATCCTCTTGTTTACTTAAACTGTTTGATGTAACAGAAAGAGTTTTAAGCATATCTTTTCCCCCTTATGAGTTTTGTTTACTCTTTCTGCAAAGTGAAGGGGTCACTAATTGTAAGAGAAATACAAATTAAAACAATGCTGAGGTTGCTGAAAATAACCAAAATAATGGAACCAATGTTAAAGAGACTATGAGAAAACAGATATACTGATACATTGTTGGTGAAGCTGTGAATTGGGCTGTCCAAGGCTAACCAATTTGATAGCAGTTTTGAAATTATGAAGGAAGATGAATATAACAATGTAACTTTTTTTAAGTGAAGCTAAACTCAAAAAATGAAAAAAAAATAATGATCCTAAGACAAAAATGATGAAACTTCTCTCCTACACAACGGAGAGATAGAGACCTAGAAGGGGCAGAATGTTGCATACATTTTCTGCTTCTGTCTTTTAGTTGTCTTTACACAATTTTTTGTTGTTGCTAGGGAGGGTTCACTCCAGAGGGGTGGAGAGAAGTTGACTGTTCCAACTCCATTTCTCTATTTTCTTATGATCTTAAAGTGAAGATAAAATAAAATGATTTTTTAAAAAGAAAAGGAGTGTTTTATACTGAATGATTCCTAAGATACTTTTCTGTTCTAAATCCTATGATCCTTATGCTTTTAGGGATGAGGGGATTTTATACTTTGTGAGCTGAAAGGAAACATTGTTGTGTTTATTGTGTCCCTGGTGGTGCTACCTGGTCCTGTACCACTGCACAGTGTAAGTGGAGAGTCCCAGAATCTCAGGTTTGGGAAAGTCCTTAGAAACCATCTGGGCCAGTTTTTATTGTAACAAGAATCCGCTGTACAGCTCAGACATTGTCCTACAGCCTTTGCTTAAAGACCTCTGGTGAAGGGGAACCAATTATATTCCAAGACAACCCGTCTCACTTTCAGACAAGCCTAATTATTAGGAAGGTTTTTTTTCCTTTTGTACAATTAGTTTTATCCCTCTGTGCCTTTTCCAATTTGGTCTTAGCTATCCCCTCTAGGACTAAAGAGAAAAAGTCTAATCCTGTTTTCTTATGTTGTTGTTGTTGTTGTTAATTTTTTCAGTCCAAAACCCCATTTGGGGTTTTCTTGGCAAAGATAGTAGAGTGATTTGCCATATCCTTGTCCAGCTCATTTTACAAATGAGGAAACTGAGGCAGAGTTAAGTGACTTGCTAATAAGTATAGTAAGTCTCAGCCAGATTTGAAATCATGAAGAAAGTTTTCCCTGACTCCTCATGACAGACTTTCAAATAATTGAAATTGGTTATCATGCCTAATTCCAACCCCCAATCCTCCAGCTTTATTTTTGTTGTATCCCCATTCCGGTATTTCTATCATTCCTCATAGAGCATGGATTTAAGACCCTATCTTACTAGCCTTATCTGTATTGTTCCAGTCCAAATTATTGGACTGTTCTGTTTCTTGAACACACCCTCACTTTCCTTCTTGTGTATTTTTGCTTCTTTCATTCCTTATACCTGGGATGCCCCACTTTTTTCTCTTCATTAGCTGAATTCTCACCCTTCTTTAAAGCTCAACTTAAAGCCTCACCTCCTCCAGGGAGTCTACCTCATGAGCCCTTTGTTGACAATGACTGTCCTCCTCAGATATCACATAGTACTTGGCCTAGACCTCCTATTGTGTATTAGAGTTTTCTGTGTTTGTATTTTACTAGTCTGTAACTTCCGTGATTGCCACTACTGTGTTTTGTCTCCATCTAGCACACGGTATGTCTCTGTACATACTGGTTGCTTAATCAGTATTTGCTACAGGAATGAATACATTCATGACTTGACTGAACACATGTTGAAGATGGTAAAAAGCTTTCTGTAATACTTCCTGTTTATTTGATTTGGGTTCCAAACAGTGGCTTGAAGGTGAGAGGTTTAGTAATCCATTATCACTCACCCAACGCAGCCTGGGGTCCTGTTTGCTTATGTCTGAGACAAGGTCTGTCTCAATTAACAGTTCCTGGGAACTTGGATAGAATCACTGACCCAGCACTGGCTAGTGTCCCCCCAGATCTGTGACTCCCCTCATTCCTTGTATTCTCAGAGGTCAATTTTGTCATCTGGGTTTCTTTGCATAGTTTAGATGGGTAGAGAAGTTCTATCTATTTTGATAAATTTCTTAGATCTTTGTGGTTCTGTCCAAACACAACACTGCAACTTTAAAGCCCAGAAGAGCCATAACCTCTGTTTCTGGGGCAGCTGGTTTATTTAATGAAAACCCTGTCTTTATTGGTCTTTAGCCAAGCTAGCTGTATCAAAAGTCCCCAAGCAGAGCAGGCGGTATATCAGTCTGGGGTAAATCATGTGGCACCTATGGAACGGGGGCTTTCTCCTAATCTGAAATGTCCATCTCTCTGCCACTAACTCCTAAATTTGCTCACAGAGTTCAAAAGGGTGTTTGGGAGAGCTCCACAGACTTGGTCCTATGTAAATTTGTGTTCCCCAAACTAGAGGCATTTGGGTCTGCTCTTTGTCATATTATCAATAGGAATGTCCATTTCCTTCAGTCTTGATGATTACAAGGCACTTTTCTCACATACCACTGTGAAACAAGGATTATTAGTTCCCATCTTATAAATGAAGAGGCTAATTTAATTTGCCCAGGATGACACAAGTGATAAGTGTGAGTCAGAATTTAAATTCAGGTTTCCAGGATCCATTTCAGCATATTGTCTACTGTAGCACAATGAGTAGAAAGAGATGGATGGAGTCTCAATAGATAATAGAGCATTGGACTTAAGAGTCAGAAAAACCTGAGTTCAAATCCAGCCTCAGACACTTATTAGTTAAATGAATCTTGTCAAGTCACTAAAGTTCTTAGTTTTTGTTTTCTCATTTGTAAAAAGGGATAAATTGCTTCTCAGAACTGTTGTAAAAATCAAATGAGATAATATGTATAATATTGGAAACCTCAAAGTGCTATACGCTTGCTTGTTATTATTGTTAGACACTTCCTTGGGCTGTAATTATATTCCTGTTAAGCTTTCAAAACAGCATCTTTATTTACTCTTTAACATGAGATTTTTCTGGATGGTGTTATAATAATTGCAATTCATATCTGTCTGGCACTTTAAAGTCTATAAAACTTTTTCCTCCAAATGTCCTGATTAATGGAGGTAGTGCTCTTATTGCAATTTGAAAACTTAGATTTCAGAAAGATTAGAGACTTTCCTAGAATGATTTAGATAATAAAGATCAGAGCCCAGGATTTGAACCTTTCCACATGAAGGCCAATACTTGTTCCAGTATTAAACCACACTGGATAAAAGATACTGGATTACTTAACCTTCTTTTTCACAATGTAGCTGGCTTTCTCCAAGTTGAGTAAATTGCTGTATGGTATATGGGAAGTGGATTGGTACATTGGACCTGGAGAGTTCAAATGCTGCCATAAACATTTACTCTCTGTGTTGTCATGAACAAATTACTTTTCCTCTTTCTACCCCCAAGTTCTCTCATTTGTGAAATAAAGACAATAATAATATCTACCTCCTAGGAATTTTGTGAGGATCACATAAAATCACTTTGCAAACCTTAAAGCACTATATAAATGCTAGTTATTATTAGTCTGTTTAACTGTATAGGGGCAGGTTGGGCAAAGTGTTCCTCAAGGCTATGAGTGGGTGGAGCCTTGAACTTGACTTGTAGCTTTTCTGGATATCTCTCTCTTGTAAATGATATCCCCTGAGTTTATAGAAACATGTTGTTGAATAGTTTTTCCAGTTGGGTTTGATTCTTCATGATTCCATTTGAGTTTTATTTTTTGTTTTTTATTTTTTAATTTTTTTTAGCAAAGATATTGGAGTGTTTCACCATTTATTTATTTCTCTGGATCATTATATAGATGAGAAAACTGAGGGTTTAATGACTTGGCCAGAGTCACACAGCTGGTAAGGGTCTCAGGCCAGATCTGAACTCAAGTTTTTCTAACTTCAAGCCATAGAACCTTTAAATTCTTTGGCATTGTAAAGACTATCTCTTGCCTAATGGAGTTTGGTCTCAGTTCCTTCCAAATAATAAGAATTCCTTGCATTGATACAATCTGTTCTAGTTTATATATAGAGTATCTCACTTTTATTCTCAATATGTAAATATAAAAATGTACACAAAATAAATATAAGGGAATATGGGGGAAAGGGTCACGATTTGCCAAGGGAATCAGGGAAGGCTTTCTTTAGAAATGGCATTTAAATTTCATTTTGAAGGCACCTGGAGATTCTTGGATTGATGTGAAGAATGCATTTTGTAAACCATAAAGTGCTTTATAGAAGTGTATTTTCACCATCATCCTCCTTTTCCTCATTGGACATGTACAATGTTTTGCAAAATCTGAGAGTGCTCTGCCAACCTGAGCTCTAACAATGTATTATTGCTTCTATGCCACATTGAACTGTGTTTTCTCTTCCTGCTGAAAATGCCGAGAGTTAGATCCCTGACCTGACAGGCCTGTTTGTCTCCTAGATCACCCAGCAAGCCTTCAGAACCCGTCCAGATTGCGGACTCCACCTCCTCCACTATCTCATGCCCACACCCCCAACCAGCATCACGCTGCCTCCATCAACTCCTTGAATCGAGGCAACTTCACACCACGCAGCAACCCCAGCCCAGCACCAACAGACCACTCTCTTTCCGGAGAACACCCTGTCGGCCCCCCAGAGTCTGCCCATGCGCAGGACAACTGGTTACTCAACAGTAACATCCCACTGGAAACCAGGTAAGTCTGATACCTCATCCCTTGTGCTGTCCCTAAATTCCCAGAGTCAGAGGGCCAGAGACAGAAGCTGCCCTGCTAATTAGAACCGAGGTGCCATTCTGATAATTTGGGGATAGAGATAAGACAGAGATAAGAGATAGCCCAAGATGGAGAACCCCAGGCTGTCTTGTATACTCTACATATTCAGAGAATCAGAGGAAGGCTTCACTGGATTGGATGATCAGATGCTCTATGGAGCACTTCTGGAGAGACATAGTTTTAGAGCCATGAAGTATGTATGGTTTCCTCACACCCAGGAGATTCTGAGTCAATTGACACTGAAACCCAAGACACATCTTGTTATGTTTGCCAGATTTCAGGTAATTTTAGAGCCCAAATTTTTCATTTTATAGATGAGGCAGCTGAGGTCCAGACATGTAATGGGATCTGCCCAGGCCATAGAGTCAGAAAGGTCAGAATTTGCATATTCTGGATTCTGATCCACAGTTCTTTTCACTATAGCATCACTTCTAAGATCACAAATCTAAAGCTGGAATGGACCTCAGAGGCCATCTAGTACAATCTTCTCATTTTGCAGATGAGGAAACTGAGACCAAAAGACCTTTAAATGACTTGTCCAACTTCATACTGATAGCTGTCATCAAAAATGGATTTGAGATACTGGTAATATAAAAATTAAGCCATGACATCTAAGAAGAAATTTGCTGGAAGGAAGGAAAGAAAAGAAAGTAGAATGGAGGAAGGGAAGGAGGGAGAAAGGAAATAAGAAAGGGAGAAAGGAACAAAGGAAAAGAGGAAGGAGAGAAAAAGGGAATTAAGGAAAAGAAGGGAAGAAGGGAGCAATAGAGGAAGGACAGGAAGAAGGAAAGTGAAAAGGAAGAAGGAGGAGAGAAAGGAAGGAAAAAAGGAAAGAAGGAGGAAGGAAAGAAAAATAGATTTATTAAACACCTTATCATGTGCAAGCCACATGCTAAGCATTTTATACATATTCTCATGTGATCCTTACAACAATCCTGGAAGTTTGGAGCTGTTTTTATCATCCTCATTTTTGCAGATAAAGAAACTGAGGAAGACACAGGTGAGGTGTTTGGGGAGGGGCATACAACTAGTAAGTCTCTGAGGCCATATTTAACTCAGAATATGAGTTAATATGAGTTAATTTTTCCCCTTACTCTGAGCCTAGGGTTCTAATCACTTTTCCACTTAGCTGCCATGGAAAGAACTTAAAAAAATTCCAAAGCTAAAAAATGTAACCAGTTTCATAGATTAAAAGTGTTTTTATTTCTTTATCTTTGGAAGGAGAGGATCAATAACCTATTTAAGGAAGTGAAATAAATCAATACATTGAAAAGATTTACTCATCTGGTGAAACTTGGCATATAACGATCGTACTTGTGCTTGCTAACGCAGAAAACATGGCGCCTGCTAGACCTTAATGAGAAGATCAAGGATTGCTGGGTTTTTCTCTCTCTGAATAGTTCTTCAGAAAGAATGCCATCCAGAAAACTTGCATACCAGCCACTTAGTCGATATTGCTTCTGTTATCGGTGTGCACTGGTTGCCTGCATGCTTCCTCCCTTTCTGTGATCATTAACAGTATTGGATAATTGTGTGTCATTCATGGCCTTACGTAGCCTAATCAAATCTCCATTATTGAAAATGTGTTCATTGAATTACTGCCCACGGCTGTAGCAAGTGATCGGGCGTTCAGTGTTCCAGATTTGTCCAAGAGATCGTGAGAACTGAGCGGTTTGTTTTGTTATTAGCTTGTGCCATTCACAGGAGGGAAAACTCCCAGTGAGAAGTCATCTTGGTAACCCCTTACCCTGGTCCTATATGGGAAGAAAGCAGGCTCCATTTGTAAGATCAGGAGCTGGTCAGGACCTGAGACATAGCAGATGGTCCTTCTATACAGAGAACTGAGACTCATTAAGGCTGTGACTTGTCCATGGCAACATACATAATGAATAACAGCAGAGGCAAGATTTAAGCTGGGATATTCTTTTAAAAAATTTTTTTATTAAAGCTTTTTAATTTTCAAAAGATATGCATTGATAATTTTTCAACATTAACCTTTGCAAAACCCTATGTTCCAATTTTCCCCCTCATCTCTACCCCCTCTCCTAGATAGCAAGTAATCCAATATATGTTAAACATGGTAAAAATATATATATATATGTTAAATCCAATATACGCATACATATTTATACAATTATCTTTAAACTGGAATATTCTACCAGTCAGTCATGCTGCCTTTTAAGATTGAAATTCTCCCTCTGGAGCTAACTGCCTGTGTGACCATATCCCTTCACCAACCTGGCTCTGAGTTTTCTTATCCAAAGAATAGGGGGGAAGGGGTAAGTCTGGATGGCTTATGAAACCCTTTCCAGCTGGACCCCAAAGTTCTATAAAATGTAGAAGGAAGAACATTGGCCTTGGAAACAGGAAAACAGGGAAGCACTGTCCCTGGCAAGGTTTATGAGTCAAATCTTTCTGAGATCAATTTCCTTATTTATAAAATGGGGATAATAAAAGCAGATACAACTTACCCCTTAGGAATGTTGTGAAAAGAAGGTTTGAAATGATAAAGCACTATTTAACTATGAATCATACTGTGACCACTCTGGGCTCTATTTTCCTTATCCTTTGAATGGGGGAAATCATCTTTGTACTATATCACTCACAAAGATGTTAGAAGAAAGTGCTTTATAAACTGTCAGGCACTATAGAAATGCAAACCACTTTGTCATCATTGTCTATAAGAGCGTAGGAGAACCTTTTTCAGGTGTTTAGCAGACAGGTTCTGTAAGACAGGTTGAGAGCAGCTATAATAGTCAACAGGTTCCCAAATGGCTTAAGTAGAATTAAATGTTTTTCTCTTTCCTGATTTCCAGAATTTGTAAAGTCAAATGATTAGGAATGGGGATGCATTGTTTCTGTATTTAAGAGAGCATCCGACTAGCATCTGAAGCCCTACCCATCTCCATGGCAACAGGGAAGTAAAACATCCCCATTACTGCTGCATGGGGACCACAGTCCTAAATCTCTCAGCTGGATAAGTGGATGCTCTGCCTCTCAAAGTAGGCATGCATATGCAGATGATGTTCTCATTAGATTCTGGGGCTCTGCTAAACATACTGTGGAGGAGGAAAGAGAATGTGGTTGTTGATTTTGGATGGCAGGGAAAATGGGGCCACTAAGGAAGGTGGAAGACCATTTTGCTGCCTTAGCCGCCTCTCTGAAAGTGTTGTGGCCAGTAAGGTTTGGATAGGACCATTGAGTCACTCATTCATGAGACGCACAGACCTCCCCCTTTCCCTTACTCACCTCCACCCGCATCCTCTTCCTTCTTTTTCCTCTCCTATCTTTTTATATTAACTTTCCTTTTTCCTCTTTTCTTTCTTCCCCTCTTCCCTTTTTTATCCTCTTTCTTCCCCTTTATTCTTCTTCCCTTCTTTCCTTCCCTCATTTTCTCCTCTCATTCTTCCTTTAATCCCTCTTCTCTCTTTTCCCTGCTTCCTTCCTCCTTTCCCTTCTCTTCTCCCTTTTCTTCTTTAATCTTCCCTTCTTTTCTTTCTCTCACAACATTTATTAAACACTTTGTATAAAAGTTTCTGCTAGATTGTGTACATATGTATAATTATTGTACGTTTTATTTTTATTTTCATGATAGCAGTAGAAAAACATTACTTTTGGTTCAGAGGTTTGAATCTTAGCTCTCATACATGGCTTTGAGCATATGAGCCTCAGCTTCCCTTACTATAAAGTAAGAGAGATCACTTTATGGAAGTTGAAGTCCCTTCCAGCTCTGCATTCAGGTTAATCCTCACTTCCTTCCTGCTGGAGGGATGGGTGTACACCAATGGAAATTCTGGGTTGTTTTTTAATTCAGTTTTCTGCAGTGGTGAGTTTAGGCTGGACTTTTTTTTTGGATAGTTTTCTGAAGGCCCTGGTTACTTTCTTGGGTCTTTCCATGTCTTGGCATTAGGCCTGAAAGCCCAAAGTACAGCACAGTTTTGTAACCATTGCCCAGCAGAGGCTTTCAGAGGGATGGAATAAACAAAGAGAGGGGAAGTGCAACAGGCTGGGGGAAAGCAAGATTATGTTTTTTGATCTCCCTCTGTGTGGTGAGGCACAGTATGCT
The DNA here is from genome assembly GCF_902635505.1 of Sarcophilus harrisii. NCBI lineage: Eukaryota > Metazoa > Chordata > Mammalia > Dasyuromorphia > Dasyuridae > Sarcophilus > Sarcophilus harrisii. The sequence continues at coordinate 504,686,348 of NC_045428.1, read as the reverse complement.
GTACTGGAAAGATCAATCAGTTTGGAATCAGAGAGAAGTGTGATGAGGGCCTGGCTCTGTCTGGCTCTCCTTTTCTTCCTCAATCCTTCTTCCCTGATTTCTTCCTCTTTGTCTATGTTAGTCCTTCATTCCCTCCCTTCCCTTCTTACTTCTTCCTTTATTCTCTTCATTTTCCCTTCTTTCCTCCCTTCCCTTCTTCTCTTCTTCCCCCTTTCCTTCTTTTCTCCTTTCCTCATTTTTTCTCTGCTCCCTTCCCTTTTCCTCCTCTCTTTCTTTCCCTCTTCCCTTTTTCCTCCTTTTTCTTCCCCTCTTCCCTTTTTTCTCCTCTTTCTTCCCTTCATTCTCTCCCTCGCTTCTTTCTCTCCTCCCCATTTTCTTCTCTCATTCTTCCTTTCAATCTCTCCTTTCTCCTTTCCCTTCTTCCTGCTCCCCCTTCTCTTCTTCTCCCTTTCTTCCTTCTTTAATCTTCCCTTCCTTTCTTTCTCTCACAAACATTTGTTAAACACTACTTTGTATAAAACTTTATGCTAAAGTCAGAAAGATTTAAGTTCAAATCTGGTCTCAGACATTTAATGTTTCCTACCTGTGCGACCCTAAGCAAATCACTTAACCCCAATTGCTTCAGAAAAAAAAAACCCTTTATGCTAGATTTTACATATATATAATATATGCTAGATATATATAATGTATTATTGCATGTATATATTATGTATATATGTATATGTGTGCATATATAATACATGTGTATTTTATAATTTATCTACATATTTTATATATTATATATATCTATATATATATAAAATGTAGATGTACACACACAAACACATATACATAAATATATGACACTTAAATGACATAGCTTTTGTCCTAATGGAACTTATAATACTAGTTCTGTCGATTTGAATTGGGCCATCTCACTTTCCTTCCCTGAAATCTTCCCACATTCATAGCTTCCCCTCTTCCTTGTATTATGCTCATTTGCATAATAGATAGTCTTCTCCTAGTAGGCAGGAACTATGTTGTTTTTCACCTCTGAATCCCTTTATATCATTGGTGCTTGACCAATTTTGTTTGCCTTGAACTGAATCTGTAAAATGGAGATAATATCTGGATTATAGTGAGAAAAGCTCTGCATAAGCCATCAAGTGCTCCTTAAATTTGATCTGTCATCCTTCCCTCCTAAACACAGTGAGGGAATATACTGAATCAGCAATCCTTGATCTCCATGAGTTAGAACAAGGCCACGGAATGAAAATGGTGGCACTAATAGCAAATCATTAACATCCCTGAACCTCAGTTAACCATATGTGATATGGAGGCAATAATACCTTTAATATTGACAGGGAATGTGATGGTTAAATGAAATAATGTATACAGGTTGGCAAACCTCAAAGATATACATAGATAGATAGAAGTCAGTTATTTTGTTCAGTTATTTTTCAGTCATGTCTTACTCTTTGTGACCCTATTTGGGGTTTTCTAGGCAAAAGTACTGGAGTGGTTTGCCATTTCCTTCTCCAGGTCATTTTACAGATGAGAAAACTGAGGCAGATTAGGAGAAGTGACTTATTCAGGGTCATTCATCAAGTAAGTGCCGGAGGCCAGATTCTATTCCCTGTACTATTTAGCTGCCCATGTAGTTACTATTTACTGGCATCTCTGTACAATACTTTAGATTTGCAAAGCCCTTGCTGGTCTCTTTTCTCATCTGAGCCTTAGAGGGGCGAGTCAAGAAGGATTACCATTCCTATTTTGCCCATAGCTACTTGACCCAACTGTCCTGTGCTCTGACCTCCTTCTTGTTCCTGAGCCAGCAGATTGAGAGATGACTTCCTCTTGGTTTGAATGAGCATGGCTTTTCACTGCTTTTTAAAGATCTTGGCTTGGTTTTCCTGAGTGCTAATGAAGGCTCTTGAGAAGCCAGTACTTTTCCAAGTAACACTGCAAATTCATTTCATTTAAGTGTAGGAACATCGATGATAGAAATGCTAAAGATGGAAGACTCTGGTAGAGGAGTGAACATGGTCAAATGGGACAGACCCATCAAGTTGTAAACAAAGGGGATAGAATGCCATTGGGAGGGGCTTTAGGGAGCATCTCTCCTAATCCTCCCCTATTGTAAAAATGTCTAGGGTCCGGACAGGGGAAGTAAGTTTACAAAGATCACACAGTGAATTAGGAGCAGATGTTCTTTCATTTGATTTTCACAATAACCCTATAAGATAGGTGCTATTATTATCATCCCATTTTATAAATGAGGAAATAGAGACCCAGAGAAATGTAAATGATGTAAATATACATTTATTAAGTACTTAGTATTAAGTACCATGCCCTATGCTAAATGCTGTGAATAAAAATAAGAAAAAAGATTTTTCCTGCCCTCAAAGAGTTTATGTTACTCTAATGGGGGAAAACAATGTGCAAAAAAGAAAGCTAAAAAAGGGAAGGGGCAGGGTCCAAGAATCACCAGGAGATATCCATGGAAGCATGATGTTTATGGGATCAAAGCCAATCAAAGAAGCCAATGGAAAATAAAAAGATACCTCAAAAGTTCTGAACCTTTTCTAAAGGAAAACTGCCAGTAGAATTTATTACTCTACTTTCCAGCCTCCCAAACAGAGGGAAGAGAAAATAAAGTAGCTGAAAAGACATGGAGTGTCAAAACATGATGATGAGATTTCAGGTTAACAAGCATATTCTTGGAAGCATGATGTTATTGCAGTCCAAAGCAAGCAGAACCACAGGTAGAATATGAATGCACAGTATTGAACTTGGAGTCAGGAAGACCTGAATTCAAATGTTGCCTCAAGCACCTGCATGACCTCAGCAGGCCATTTGAAATTACACCTTTTCTGTCTATACCATGGAAATAATGACATCACATACAAAGATGGAGCAAGAAAACATATACATGTATGTGTGTATTAAATATGCATGGAGTATGTATATGTTTAGATACACATATATCTACATGCATATATCTATACCTACAATGTTTATTGCACATGTACACACACATATAACATGTGTGTGTTGTGTGTGTGTGTAAGTTGAGGGAGTATTAGTGTGGGGTTTATCGTGATCTACAAACCTGAAAGCATTATATAAATGCTAACAGCAATTATTATTATAGGTGACTTGCCCAAAGTCACACACTTAGGAACAAGCACATAATGTAAATACATAAGGAATACGTTAAAATTTGGGAGGAAAGGCACTTGCAGTTGGGATGAGGTGATCAGAAAAGGCTTCCTATAAAAGGAAGTACTTAATCTGCATTATGAAAGAAGAGATGGATTCTTAGAGGTGGCAGAAATGAGAGAGTACATTCTAGGTATAGAAGAAAATGACCAATTCAAAAACAAGAGATGAGATATCAAGTGGGAGGAACAGAGACCAGTTTGCTTGGATTGTGGAATGAAGCAGGGAGAATTATGTACAATGAAGCTAAAAAAAAAAAAAAATAGGTTGCAGCCAAGTTATGAAAGGCTTTAAAAACCAGACCAAATAGTCTTTACCCAAATTTACACTATCAGTTAATATAGTGGAGCCAAAACTCACTCAAAGTAATTTACTCCAACTGCAAATTCAGCACTCTCTGAGCTTCCCATTACAACCAATTTCCCTATCCTGCCCTATTATGAAGATATTTTGTTACTTGAGGCAGTACATAAAACACCGGAATTTGGAGTTATGGGGATCTTAGTTTGACTCCTGACTCAGACACTGAGTAGGTGATCAACTCTGCCTCAGTTTCCTCATCTGTTAAAATGAGGATAATAATAAATCTGCTCAGAATTGTTGTGAGGATTAAATGAGATAATAATTATGAAGTATTTTTGTAAATCTTCAAGTACCATATAAATACTAGCTATTACCATCATTGTAATTATAATTATTTGAAACTTGATTATCAAGAGGTCTATCTAAATGAACCACATGTTGCCAGGCTTTGCTCTTGGAGGGAAGATTGAACTTAAGATACCTCACTCAGCTTCTTGTACCACAAAATATGAAGACATCATCTCACCTTCCTTAATTGGGCTTGAGTGATAACTTTTGTCAAAGCCTAGCTTGGTCCTCCTGGAGAGCATCCTGGGTACTGCTGAAAGCCAAGAGACTGAAGCCATTGTATGGGCCTATTATGTGCCCACTGCTCTCTGCCTGACACCCTTTGAGTCATCCCAGTCTCAGATTGAGGCTTCCTTGCTGCTTGACTGTACCAAGAGTGAGCTTGCTGCCTCAGATGCTCTTTATATCTTTGTCCCTCCAGTGGTACACAAAACAGGTCTATAAACACAGGCTGTCTTGAGCTGAATTCATATAAAGGAAATGACAATGTGCTTTCCAAAGAGTATTTCTCTGCCTGAATTACATATCAGTTCAGTGAGCAGAGGAAATTATGCCTGAAGTCACTTCCCAAATTTCCCCTGTACTTCACCGAGGCAAATAGCACTTTTAAAAAATTCATGTGATCCTGAAATCCCTTGTATTCTACAGAATTTGTGTTGATCCTGCTTATTTCCCAACTTAGGGCAGTGACCTTAGAGTTAGGAAACCTGGACTTAAATCTTATCTCAAACACTTGTTAGCCCTGTGATATGGACAAATCACTTAATCTCTATGTTCCTCAGTTTACTAATCTATAACCTGAGGGATTTGATCTCCACACTCATTAAGGCTTCTTAAAATCTTATGATCCTTCTTGCATCTCAGCACATCACCAAGGGAAGACAATGAGAGCTTGGGAGAATGAAACAACAGTAGAATTAGACATTTACAACATAGAATATTAGAACCTGGCACACAGAATGGAAGAAGGGAGCTTAGAGATTTGACAGATGAGGAAATTGATACTTACAGAGTCTTTCAGTTGGAATTTTTTCTGTCTCAAAACTAGTTAGCTGAGATGAGAGCCCTCCTTCAAGTATTCATTTTCACTATGTTATATCCAGTTCAATTCAACAGACATTTATTAAATGCCTTCTATGTGCAAGACATTGTATTAGGTACTGGAACTTAAAAAATCAAAAATAAAACAAAAATAATCCTTGCCTTTGGAAAGCTAAATTAATGTTTACAAAGCCAAATTCAAAGCATATAAGGATTGTATATATAGGACATATGCATCCTATATATGCACATGTATGTAGCAAGTATATACAGCTGTATTTATACATGTGTGCATAAATATACATGCTGCATATGTACTGTATGTGATATGTATTTACTATGTAGTGCATATATATTATATATACACATATATACATACATGTATGCATACACATACACACTATTTATAAATGCAAAATAAATCCATTTTAGCACCTTGGCTTTAGAGTCAAATCCTAGAATAAGTTAATTAACCTAACTGGTTAATAGTTTCTTCATCTTTCAAATGAAAATGGTCAGGGGAGGTAGGGAGCACAGTGGATAGAGTTCCAGCCCTGGAATGAGGAGGAACTAAATTCAAATCCAGCCTCAGATGTTTCCTAGCTGTATGATCCTGGGCAAGTCATTTAATTCTGCTTGTCTTAGTTTCCTCATTTGTAAAAATGATCTGGAGAAGGAAATGGCACCCACTCCAGTGTCTCTACTAAGAAAACCCAAATGGAGTCACAGCATCAGACATGACTGAAATGATTGAACAACAAAGTATTTTAAGGTTTGCAAGCTTTTTTTTTTAACAAATATTTTATTCTCACTACAATCCTGGGAGGTAGAAGTTATTATTCTCCTTCCTTTATAAATAAGGAAAATCAGAGATAGAAGTTATGTGACTTGTACAGGGTCACAGTTAATAAGTATCTGAGGCTGGATGTGGACTAGATTCTTCTTGATGCCAGGTCCAATGCTTTATTCTATTCACTGTGACAGGTGGTTGCTGTTTCAGCTGGTATATAGGATGCATGTAAGGAGGAGTAATCAGTAGAAAAGGATGGAAAAAGCCCAGATCATTCAAAAAGCATTTATTAATCTTCTAGTATTGTCATATATTCATTCTGCTAGGGACTGGGGTTATAAAGATGAAAAATTATGGCTTTTGTTTTCAAGAAGTTTACAGAAGAATTTGTGTTTTATCTTAAGGACCATTGAAGGTCAGACCTGTGCTTGAGGAGCATTCTTTTAGCAGATCCTTGGAAGATGATTTGAGCAAGACAAGAGTTTGGAAGCAAGGATCCCATTTTGGAGGCTTTTGTACCAATAGAGTTGAGAGGTTTGGGGGGGTCTATATCAAGATAGTGTCCAGGTTAGTGAAAAGGGGATGAAATTAAGAGATGTAGGGGTTGACTTAATGAAGTTGATGACTAAATAAATACACTTTGGGGGAAGGAGAATAGAAGGAGGAAGAGAAAGAGTCAAGAATTTCTTACCAGTTAGTAGTCATGGTGACTAGAGCATGGTGGGAAATACTCTTATCAGAAATACGGTAATTAGAAGGAAAAGTTTAAAGGGGAAAGATGACTTCCATTTTGAACATTTGAGCTTGTTTTTGCACGTGGGATATCCAGATGGAGCTGTCCAGCAGATCCTAGGTGAAATGGTGTTGCATCTCTAGATATGTAAATTTGGGCATCATTATTTACAATGAGCTAGTAATTGAACCCATGGGATCAAATGAAATCACCAAAAGAGAGGATACAAAGAGAGAAAAGAGTTCAGCATGAAACCTTGTCTCTAATAATTATTTTGGGAACCCCTCCCATAGGTTTATTATATGAAGTATTTATGAATGTTGTGATCTCCCTTTGTTTGATCTGTATGCCTTCCCTCCTCCTTCTTAACTATCCTTCATTAGTTCAGCCCTGCTGCCATTGCCTTCCCTGACTGTCCTCCTCAGACCTTATTTATACACTGTATTGCTTTCTACCTTTCTAGTGCAATTATATAATGCATATTATCATCAGGATTGGTCTCTCTGACTTATAGACTATACATTTCATGAAGCTTTGCCTTATCTAAAATTTTCACCTTCTCTACCTACAAATGTAGTGTTCTACAGCAGCACAATCTTATTAAAAGTTTGATTTATTAAATGAATTATTATTCAATTGAAAATAGACTAGGCTGAGTGGATGAAAGAGGCACAAATCCGATGTTCTTAAGAATATAATCATGTACTAAGTACTGAGAATGCTACAAAAACTGGGCGCTATAACCCTGTTCTGTTCAGTGTTTTTGAAAATGACATGGACGAAGACATCAATGACATGGTTATTAAGTTTGTAGATGATGTGAATCTGGGATGCAAAGTTAATAGCTTGGATTATAGAAGCCAAGATTTTAAAAAGCCGTAACCAAGTGGAACAATTGACCAAATTAAGACTGTGAAACTTGATGGGGGCAAATGTGAGGATCTCTACTAGGGCTGGATGTTGGGAAGCAGAAAGGGCTAAGGTAGGAGAGGGAAAAGAGGCAAATAGGGGATATTTTATGACAGCAGAATGGAGAGTTCTCTGACAAAGAGGGATGCTAACCCAAGTCAGAAAACCTTGGAGGGCGAAGAAAAGGGGTGGTGCCCCCAATTTTGACATTCTTTTTTTCTGAAAGAGTGGCTTTTGGTAGTTGGAGACTATCAAAATAGCACAGAGTATACGGATCCAATCTAGAAGGGCAGAATTATACAACAAAAAAGAAAGCAGGTTTTAGACAAAGCAGGTGGTGAAGTGATTCCTTGGGGAAGCAAGAAACCTAAGTTCCAGTTCTCCCATTTACTATCTCTATGATTTTGGGCAAGTCAGTTAATTTCTCTTGGCCTTGGTTTTTACACATTTAAAATGAAGGCATAAAACCATGTGACTTCAGCATAATTGAGTTAGAAAATCCAAATTTCAGACCCCAATGTGAAACCTGTGGGTTAGTCACTTTTTTTTTTTTTGCTGAGTCAGTTGGGGTTAAGTGACTTGCCCACGGTCACACAGCGAGGAAGTGTTAAGTTTCTGAGACCAAATTTGATTTCAGGTCTTCCTGGCTTCAGGGCTGGTGCTCTATCCATTGCTCCACGTAACTGCCCCAAGATTAGTCACTTTCTGAACCTCAATCACATTATCTGCCAAATGTTGTTAACAATTCCCAGAGTAAGTATCTCCTGGCTGATGAGAGGCTCAAATGAGATTTTGTATTTAAAATAATTTGCAAACTTGTACTTGCTATGTAAAAATCAGTTATTATTATTGATTTTTGTCATTGTATCCCTAGTGCCTAGAGCAGTTCCAATCACATTAAGTAGATACTTAAGAAATGCTTGTTGATTAATTGATTGGTCTTTCTATAAGAATCGATTGCTTTAAAATTTGAGGTAGTTCTATGACAGAGTGGTAAGCTTAGTAGTGGAGAAGAACTACATTCAAATTCTGTCTCAGACAGTAAGTAGCTGTGTGTAATCCTGGGCTCTTTATATATGTCTTTGTATAAAGTATCTGTCATAATCTTTCTCCACCTCAGTTCCTTCATTTCCTTGTAAAATAGGGATAAAAATAATACCCACTTCACAAGATTGCTATGAGAACCAAATGAGATAACATGGGCAAATCTTTAATCTCTATATAAATGCTAGCTATTATTATTTATTATTTATTTAATGCCTTCTAAATTATCTTCCAGTTCTTTTTTTAAAATTTTCAATAGTACTTTATTTTCCAAATACATGTATAGACAGCGAAACTTTAGTTTTTGTAAGACTGTGTTCTAAGTTTTTTTCTTTCTCTTCCTTACTTCACCCACCCCAAGACTGATGTCATCAAGTAATCTGATATGTTAAATATGTGCAATTCTTTTAAACATATCTCCATATTTGTCATGTTGTGCAAGAAAAATCAGACCAAAAGGGGAAAAACCATGAGAAAGAAAACAAATAAGTGAAAATACTATGTTTTGATCCATATTCAGCCTCCAAAGTTTTCTCCCTGGAATGCAGATGGCATTTTCCATCACAAGTCTCTTGAAATTGCCTTGAATCAGCCCCATTGTTAAGAGCCAAGTTCATCACAGTTGATCATCAAATAATTTTGTTACTGTGTATAATATTCTCTTGGTTCTGCTCACTTCACTCTAGCCACTGTTATTATAACCTTTCTTGTTTGTAGTTCTTTCCAAAAAGAAAAATCTTTTATAAAATCATAGCACAGCTATAAAGCCTTTTGATATGATTAAAATGTAACAAAAATTTATAATAGCTTTTTAATTTTTCCAAATACATGCAAAGATAGTTTTTAACATTCACATTTGTAGTGAAATTTTTTTAAAATAATCCAGATGGGGACATGAAGAGTTACCTAGGACTGAGTACTCTTTTGAGATGTGTAAAATAGATGAGGGAGAGAAGAAGGAAGGAAAGAGGAAAGGAATTAAAGGAGGGAGGGAGGGAAGAAGGAAGAAATGAAGGAAGGATGGAAGCTAGGAAAGAAGGAAGGAAGGAATAAAGGTAGGAAACAAGTAACAAGTATCTACTATATGCTAAATATTATTACATTTCAGCCTCAAACAATCCTGGGAGGTAGGTGTCATTATTACCTCCATTTTACAGTTGAAAAAACAGAGACAGATTAATAAGTGATTTGTCCAGGGTCACACAGCCAGTAAGTATCTGAATTTGAATTCAGGTCTTCTTGATTCTGTGAGGGATGTAGAAGACCCTTACCCAAAATGACTACTCAGAGATCACTCAGTAGAAGGCAGAAAAGTTGTTTATTGAAAACCTCCGGAGGATGAACCGTCCCATTGCGAGATAAGAAAGAGAAAGCTCGCAGTAGGAGGGCTAAAGAAGTAGTAAAGATACATAGCTTTTATACAAGAAATTACATCACAAGTAAGAGAGCATTGAGAAGGGGAGGGGGAGGCATCTAATTGGTTGTTGCTATTTGGGGAGATTGGAATGGAAGGTTTCTGTTTCCCCAAAATCTCCTGATTTCAAGGAAACAGAAAGTCAGGCCTTCAGGCTTAATCAAGCAGACAGTGGTCTAGCTAATAGATTAAATATCAATAAATGCCAAGTACCAATAAATGTCATCAGCTCAGGTTAAGTAAATATGTTTCTAGCTGGCCAAGGCTCAAGTAGATATGAGCCTGCACATATTATACAGGTCATAGGGGAAACACAGAAATAATAAAATACAGAAAAAGAATTCATACATTCCTGTAAGTTCTTCACCTTATCTCTATTCCATACAATTCCAATTCCCCTCACAGGTTCTACTTTTCTGTTTTCCACTGCTAAGTGGAAAGTGAAGGTAAAAAAAAAAAAAAAAACCAGAGGACATCTTGACTTTGAGTGGAGGAGCATTTTCTATAGCATGAGACTCTTTTCCCCTTCCATTCCTCACTGACACTACATGGAGTCAGAGAGAACCCAGGAGAGAGGAGGGAAAGGGGCCAGCTTGAGAGCTGACTCTCCGGATAGTATTTCAGGGCTCTCAGGTGTGTCTGTGCCCTATTGGGGTAAGAACTAACATTTGTGGGACTCAGTAAAGTCAGACACCAGGCAGTAGCTCTCCTTTCACACTTTGCAGCATGTGCAACTTAATTGATTTCACTGGGACTGTCTGATTAATAACCTGTCAGGAATGTTGTCTGATGAATTAAGGGAAAAAAATACAACCTCAGGGGAGAAGCACCCCCGTGCATGAGTTCCAGAATGCCCATTAGCAGACCTGGTTTGGGAATTGGAGAGACAGCTTTATGGCCAGGTCTCCTCTGTGAGGAGAGCTTGAATGGAGGGGTTACCTGGCCTCCCCCTAAACTGCTGCCTATCCAGGTGATTATCTGCCAGGCCCAGACCCTCCCCAACTCAGCCTGCAACTCTTTGAGCACATCAGGCTTACAATCACTAATCCTAGCTCACTTTTCTATACTATTTCCCCTTAGACCAAGAGCTTTTCTCTTACCATAAACCTGTAAAGTAGATAGTACTGGTCTTATTATTCCCTCTTCAACTGAAACCCGCAGGGTTTTCCACAGCTGTCACTGAATTCTGGTCCCTCACAATAATATATATTGGTGGTGGTGGTGGTGTTTTGTTTTGTTTTGTTTTTGTTTTTTGTTCTTTATTGTCTGTGTTTGATAAATGAGCAGACTGACAGTTAGAGAGATTAATTGATTGATCTGGGATCTCCTAGCTTCCATATTACTGAGGCAAGAATTTAAACCTGGATCTCCCCACTTCAGGCCCAACATTCCAGCCACCATATTGTTCTGCCTTTCAAGAGCCTAAAGCAAAGAGTCAAATCCATTTGTCTACTTTAAATCTTCCACAAAGATTTTACCTGCCTTAATGATCATCGCTATCAATTTTTGTCTTTCCCTTACAGAATATCTTTGCATAAAATGCCTTTATTTCATTTGAGATGCAGCATTATATAATTGATTATGCTTTGAAAACTGTAATAAAATCAAGTAAAGAAGAATAATTCATTTCTGGGCAAAATTTAGAGAAGGAAAGCTAGTCTTCAATTACTAGTTATTACTGCTACTACTAGGAATTGCTACTATTGCAATTGCAGAAAGAGTTCGTTCGTTTGTTTGGGATATACACACATATATAGTTATAGGTAGATGTAGGTAAATAGTCCTCTTTATGTGTTTTTGGTATTTATTGAGACCCTGATTTGTATTTCATTTGTCTTTTGCAAATAATTAAGCCAATAATAGAGTATAATTATATTTAGTTTATACTATACTTTTTTCTATTAAGAACAGAAAACAAAACTTTTACCAGGAAGTATTTGCCTCATTGGAGAAACAATCAGACAAAAATGCCAGAATTGGTATTAAAAGAGCTTTGGATTTGAGGTCAGGGGTCACAAGTTCAAATTCTGATCCTGCTAATTTTTGTTCTCTCTATAGCTTGGGCAAGCTGATTTGGTTCTTTGAGCCTCTATAAAATTGGGCTAATACTTGCACTGCTAATTTTACAGAGTTGTTAGAACTGTATTCTGGGATCCCTAAAGTGAGTAAGTCATCTCCAATATGCCTTCCAGCCCTAACTCTGAATTTAGAGGAGTGGGGACTAAAACCCAGGTTTTTTGACTCCCTTTGTTTTTGGCTGGCCCCTGCTAAGGGTCTCTCTAGCACAGTGCTGAACTGCTAGGGCTCTGCAGTGCAAAGTGAAGAAGAGGATTGGTAATGGGAAAAGCAGTGATTTTGAAATCTGAAACCTAGATTTGAATTTTGACTTTAATTCTTATCAGCTGCTATCATCCCCATTTTAAAAATGAGACATTATTTGAGTACATTCAATCAATAAATTTTGGAGTCCAAACTGCAGCCTAGGTTTTCTGTGTCTCTGCCTAATATATCCTTCCAAAACTCCACCTGCTTTTTCTAGAAAAATAAAATCCTTAAATGTTTCCATTATGAGCAGCTGTGGGAATTGTCTTCTGAACATCTGGCCAGCTTTTATAAGAATTGATAAGAGAATAGAGTAGAATAAAATAGAGTAAAAAAGAAAAACTCTCCCTTAGTCATAGAACCTGAGAATGTTGGTGCTGGGAGGAACCTTAGAGATCACCCCTGTAATTTTACAGATGTGGAGGACAGTTAGAGGGAATATGATTTGCCTTAGGGAATACAGCTAAAAATTGGGACTGCAAAATTTCATATTTAATAGTGTTTCTTATCTAAGAGCTGAAGTTCTTTAAATGATTGCATAGCTTTAATTCAGAAAACAAAAACAGGTCTTTAGAATATCAGAATATTTCAGTAAGACTTATTTCAGTGAATTAAAGCATCCCTGATTTTGTGGGTGTCAGTCCTCCCAACAAGAAGGCAGATCCTCATGTCCTATGCCTTTGTCATTGCGTTCCATGTGTTCCATGGCCAGGAAATTTGGCCTCTGGTGGGCAGCTCTAAGCTAATGGACTTCTCTGAACTTTGCCAGACAAGACCTTGGACAGCAGATGCACAGTCTGTCACCTGGCCAGGGCTCAAAGCTTTTCAGGTTTTGGGAGGCCTGCCTAAGCTCCTGCTGCCCTGATATTGCCTTCAGGAGCCCAGCTTCCTCTCCATTCCATAATAAGACATCAGAGCAAGACCAGAGTAATACTAGAGGTGGGAAAGGGACAGTAAAATCCTTGTGAATCCCCAGCTTTTTCAACGTGTTAAATATCAAAGGGGCCCTGAATTAAAGAGTGGCTATTTCAGAGCAACACATGACACATGTTTCATTCAGTCTAGTTTAGATCCCCTTGGACAGTCACATAATTCTTAAAATAGATCACTACACAGCTACTTTGTTTTTGCATTGTATTACTTTGAGGTTATCTCAAATGTCTAGCACTTTTGAGGAAGCTGCATCCTGAAAGGATTTTAAGGTGCAATTTAAAATCCCCAAGAGCCGGTCCCGGACTGGTGACGCAGGTTAAGTGCAGAGATATTCTAAGGGGAACTTGTCTGGCATCCGGACTGTGGGCACAAATCCCCCCAGGGAGGAAATAGAAGTGTTTGCTTGCTGTATTGATGAAAACATTGATAAGCTCCCCTTTGTACAATGCATCTCAGTTTGCAAAACGTTTTGCTCCTAGGAGAGAGATAGGTAATGTTGGTATTACTGCTATAATTTGAAAGATGGAGAAATGTGATGACATTGTAATAATAGTAATAATAGTTGACATTCCCATATCACTTCTGGATTCGTGTAGCAGTTCTTTAATTAGGGGCCTGTGAGGTAAATGGTCAAGAATTATTATTCCCATTTTATAGACCAGGATACTGAGACTCAGAATTTAGAGCAATTTGCCTCAAGCTTGACAAAATATATAGTAGCAGCATAGCTGGAATTTGGAAATTGGTCCTCTGACATCACATCACGAACTTTGAAATAACACTGTTCTGTCTTGCAACAGGAGGTGTCAGGAAGCACCTTTGTAAATAAAGGTAGGATTTGAGGCTCTGCTCACTAGGAACTTACTATTTCAACAACTTTGACAGCCTGCTCTTAAAAGTCATGAAATCATAGTCCAACACATTTATGTTCATGTTGAGATTTTCGGATTTGTCTGGCACATCTTTTAAAATTCACTCAAATCTTCAACCATGAAACAATGAAATATACTGGCAATTATATAGAATTTGGGTCAGAAGACTTGAGTTAAAATTACTTTTCTACTACTTAATACCTTTGTGATATAAGGCAAGTCACTTAACTCTTTCTGTCTCAATTTTCTAATCTATACAACTGGAATGATGATGCACCTGTCTTTCAAGATTGTTGTGAAGATCAAATTTAAAAATCTGTAAATTGAAAGTATTTTTTTTCAAACCTTCAAGCATTTTACAAATGCTGGCTATTATTCTTATAATTATTCTCATTGTTATTGGCACCTGACACCATAAGGTTTTTAGTGGACTTGGTCTATTCACTTGGCTCTCTTTGACCATAGACTGATGATTTTTGGATGGCATCCTCAGATTTATAAAATACAGCAAGTTAAGGCTTTGAAATGAGCCTTTTGAAATGTCTTGGTTCAAGACAGCGGTGTGGAGGGGACAATGGTCAACTCTAGAGAAAATTTCATGGGAGGCACACTAGATTAATGGAATGATCTTGGGCAACCAATTTTATTTCTGGGAGCCTTAGATTCTTCTTGAGAAGAGGAATTCTCAGGCCCCTTCCAGCTTTATTCTGTGGTTCTGTAGTTTTGAGAAAGGCAAGAGATGGTGTCTAAAGGTTCAGATTTCAGTCATTTTATTGCCTGACTGCTCACATTGTCCATTGATAGGTGGTATGGTGCCATACAAAGATCAATGAATTTAGATTCATAAGACTTATTTTCAACCACAGGAACTTAAGAGTTAAAGGGTTTCTCAAAAGCTACCTCTCCTAACCTCTATCGTACCTAACACAACTACTTTCTACAGCATTCCCCCAAAGTGGAAATTTTGGCCAGTGATTGAAGGCCTCCAAAAAGACAAGAAGAAAGAAGAATAGGATTATTTCTACTTCAATTTGGAGCCTGTGACTTCTTTCTTCTCTGTGTTGTTTTTGCTGTAGAGTAATTGAGGTTCAGTGACTTGCCTAGAATCACATAGATATGAAGTGTCTGAGGTCAGATTTGAACTCAGGTACTGTGACTTGCAGGACTAGTGCTGTATCCATTGTGCCACATTGCTTCCCCTTATGATATCTTTCTATTTTAAAAAAATAATAGCTTTTAATTTTCAAAATGCATGCAAAGATAATTTTTAACATTTACCCTTGCAAAACCTTGTGTTCCAAATCTTTTCCCTCCCTTTCCCCCATCTTGTCTCCCCTAGATAGCAAATAATCCAATATAGATTAAACATGTACAATTCTTATGATGTCTTTTCTAATGCAGCCTGTGATTTTTTGAATTGCTATCCTATAATTTGTATCAGATCTTGTTCTTACAGTCCATTCCAAAGAGTCCCAGATGTTTACTAACCAGGTGACCTTGGACAAATTCTTCTCTGGGTCTCTCAGTTTCATCATTTGTAAGAAAAAGAGATATTTGGACTATATTCTTTAGTCTCTCACATTTCATGATTTCACAAGACAGAGAAATCTTTCTCAAAACTGAATATTCTACTAGTGTATTCTATTTATGTTCAATAAATACCACAAGTTGTGCTTTTAGAGATCTTCATTAAAAAAAAAAGGCAAACCTGAGTTAATAACTTGGTCTCATCCACAAAAATTTGGAGGCACCTAGCAGCTGTAGGAGGCTCAGTCTTGGTACCTGTTAAACTTTCCAGGCTTGTGCAAAGGAGATAAATGGGGTTAATATTTTAGTTCTGTAAACATGAAACACATAGACATCTCAGTCCTGATTTCAGATTTGGTATTAGGGGCAACTTCCTGACAGTTGAAGCTTTTCCTCAAGGTAGTTAGTTGTCTCATGAGTTAATAAATGATCTAATCTAATATTTTAAGCACTTACTATATACCACATAATTTTAAGTGCTGGGAATACAAGTAAAAAACGAACAGTATTGTCTTCTAGGAGCTTACATCCTAATTGGGAGAAAACATGCGAATATAGGATATCCCGGGAGTCCTAGTGTAGCTAAAACCATACTAAGACTTATAGGCTACCTTGTATATTCTTTGTTATACATGGTATCCCTCAGAAACTACTTGGTATGAATATGAGTATATAGACAATATAGACAGTGACCTTAGAAAAGAAAAATAGAGGCAATAGGGAGACCTTGAACTATCTGCTGTATAAGATAATCTGGAAGCCCATTCTTGAAGGAAGCCAGGTATTCTAAGACTAATTTTATCTCCTGTGGCACAGTGGGTAGAACAGTGAGCTGTGAATCAGACAGATTTATCTTCATGAGTTCAAATCTAGCCTATTAGCTGTGTAATCCTGGGCAAGTCACTCAGCCCTGCCAGCCTCAGTTTCCTCACCAGAGAAATGAGTTGGAGAAGGAAATAGCAGACTACTCTAATATCTTGACCAAGAAAACCCCAAATGGGATGATGAAGAGTCGGATACAACTAAAAAGTGACTGAACCACAACATGGATATTCATAAGAATTTTAAGGGATGATGGCAATACAAACTGTCTAGTTGGATATTTCTTTAAGGATAGAGAGGCATTTTGAAGCAAGTGGCAGAGGTCCTCAGTCCCTTGTGAAAGGATCTAATTTTGAATCCCAGCTCTACTACTAGTACGTGACATTGGATAAGTCATTTTATGGCTTGGGACTTCAGTTTCCTCATTTATAAAATGAGATGTGTTGTTCTGGGAGACCTGTGAGCCTAATCCTCTCTCTGTGGTTTTGATCAGCTCATTTTACTTTTCTAAACTTCAGTTTGTCTGTCTATAAAACGGTAGTAATTTGCATTGTCAACATTTGCTTTCCATGTTTGTCGTGAAGACATGACTTCATGAACCTTAGGGCATCATAGAAATCCAAGTTTTCTGTATACAAAGGACTTTCTTCACACCTAACCTGTAATACAATTACTATTATACCAGTAATAACTCAGGGCCAGAGAGGTCAAAAGATTGAGCTGTGTCATATAACTCTTTAAATTTTGAGTCAGACTCAATCCAAAGCTTTTTCCTCCACATCATGCTCCTTCTCAGTAATCATTCCAAATTAGAAAGATTTCAAGCTTTGAACTGTACCAGCTTGGACTGTGAGTCTGAAGACGTGGCCAACTCACTTTGGTAAGGTTGATTGACCCACAGGAGGTCAATTTTGGCCACTACCATTTATTTCTACTAAAGTGTGAAGGGGCTGTGATCTACTTGAGTGGAGGGAGTAACCGCCCTGATGAAATCCTAGATCATTGAAGTATTACGATGTGTCTGTATATATCTATATGTATAGCGGCAGCCTATACATATGAGCATTTGCATAAAGCCCTCATTTGAATTCCATGTCCGGCTGCAGCGACACTTGAGCCACTTGATTTTTGTTTTGTTTTGTTTTTTGTTTGTTTGAAACCACACTTCATAGATGCATGACTCACTGGCTTCATTCATGTTTCCATATGTATGTAGAAACATAGCGAAGCAGACATTCCTAGAGACTTTGCAGGACAACCTCATTGAGATGGACATTCTCACCTCCTCCCGCCATGATGGTGCTTACAATGATGGGTATGTGACACTCCTGCTCCCTTCCTCTTCCCTATGCCCTTGCTTTCCATCCCTGCATGAAAACCTTCAATGGTCTCAGTGCATTCTTAAGGGTGATACCTTTGGCTGTACCAACCCTTAGGCAGTTTGGGGAGACCTAGAGTTTATAAACCTTTTGGGACGACTGTGGTATAAACAGAAAGGGCTTTAAATTGGGGGTCTGGGAAGTGTGGTCCTGGTCCCAGGTCCCCTGTCCAGCTTGGAGAATCTTTTATAGGAACACAGCATCCTGCCTCATTAATATGCTAATTCATGGCATCTCATTGGCTCTCATTGCCCTTTTGAAAACCATTTCATTAAGAGAGGGGGAAGATGCTATAACCGGCAAGTGCAGTTCCATGAAGATTTAGGCTCCTTTTCTTAGCAGAGGACTTGGGTTGCTTCAAGGCTTTGCTTTTTAACAAATGTTGACTTGTATTCATTGGAGGTCATTGTATTTCACAGATCATAGGGAAGTCCTCTTGTGGCTTTGGTCATGCTGATCATTAAAGCTAATACCCCATATGGATGAAAACCATCCTATTTTGACATATTGACCATTTAACCTTTAAGTTAAAAATTGTTTCTGAGATTGGGTTCTGTATTAAACAACTACAGAGTATGTCATGCATGAGCTATCATATTAGTCTGAAGGTAGGTCTCACTTTCTCCCCTATCTGGCTTATATCAAACCTGATTGTGACCAACAATTGTGTTCTTAATTTTATTCCTTTTTTATCATTGCTATTCCTTCCATCTTTGTCATGTGATAAAATAAACAAGATGTATTTATTTTAAGAGAAAGAACAGAATTTTTTAACCCTTTAATAATAAATATGGGGAGGCAGCTTAGCATAGTGTACCAAGAGCCTGCTTTGGAATCAAGAAGACCTGAGGTCAAATCAATATGAAAGCTGTGGGATTATGAGCAAATCATTTCACTTGGTGCCCCATGTAGCTAAATTACAAGTCAGTTGCTGACCTGCTTCAGTGAAGGAATTTCTGCATAGGGAATTCCTTATATTGATGAAATTTTAGGTCTAGGTGCCCCCCAAATCAGATTAAATAAATACATATTTTATATGATAATTTTATTTATAAATTTATTTATATCTCTCTAAATACATTATATACTGATTTTTCAATGGAGAAATAAACTTGGATATACTGGTTCTATATACATATATTCTCTTTTTAAATATCTTTTTGGAGGGCAAAATATCTTTGGAGGGAGTAAATATCTTTACTTGTTGGTAAAGTGGATGGAACATCAGCCCTAAAGTCAGGAGGACCTGAGTTCAAATCTGGCCTCAGACACTTAACACTTCCTAGCTATGTGACCTTGGGCAAGTCACTTAACCCCAATTGCCTCAGCAAAAAAAATAATAATAATAATAATCTTTTTGGGGGGTTCAGATTACATCTCACTCACCTGGCTTATATTTGGACTCATATAGTATTTTCCATTTTAACAGTTAGCTTGAACAACTTCTATCCTTGTGTAGTCTCAGTGTCAGAAAGTGTAGAACAAGGTGTGTTTCACAGACCACTTTGACAGTCTAGTACAATCTAAGGACCCCTTCTCAGAATCAAATTTTTAAATGCATTTATATATATATATATATGTATATATATTATGTATATAATTCCAAACAAAATCAATTTTATTGAAATAACATTATCAATTTTTTTAAAAAATGAGTTTTTAAATGAGCTTAAGAAATCTTGATGTCAAGAATACTTGGAATAGGAATTCCAAGGAGTTGGTACTCTTAAATATCATATTTCTGGCCACTGTAGGACTTTTCACTGTGGCTGAACTTGTTGGTGATTTCATATCTATATATATCTATATTATATATTTCTGGCCACTATAAGACTTCACTGTGGCTGAACTTGTTGGTGATTTTATATCCATCTATCTATCTATCTATCTAGATCCAGATAGATAGATAGAATATATTTCTGACCACCATAGGACTTTTCACTGTGGCTGAACTTGGTGATTTATATATATATATTTGTGTACATATATATATATATATATATATATATATATATATCCTGAGCCACATGGATCCAATATAAAAGCCTGACTCTTTGTCACAGAAAAAATAAAAGCCTGACTCTTGTCACAGAAAAGAAGCATCAGGAAAGTGGACAGTGATAGGGTGAGATCAATTGCTTTCTCTTTCAGGCCCTTGCTTTGCTTGGGCACAAGAGAGAACTGCTCTTAGAAGATCTCCTTAGAGCATGCCCCAGTGACCTCTGTATAGCAGTAGTTTGTTCCCTGTCCCCTCCTCACAAACCATCTGGCCTTCTCTACACCAGGCCTCTGTCCAGTTGGTAAAGCCCTCAGTATATCTCAGGGACACCCCTCCCTGTCCTGTCCACTTTCCCATGGAGATGTCTCCTGGTAGAAAACGTTTGTGGCTGTAGTACTTGTAACTCTGGGACCCTTACTGATCTCTCCTCCTGCCTTCTCTCTGGTTCTACTTAATGTTTAACTTTCTTTGCATGGCTCCATGTGTGGTTTTTTCCTCTGTTTTTACCCACCCCAGTGGGTCTCACCTTTACCTCCCTCACCTTCTATTTCCCCAGGTGATGCCTTTTCTCTGAGTGACCAACAGCACTTGTCCTTTTTCCCCACAGGCACTTCCTGTTTAAGCCGGGAGGTACATCGCCCCTGTTTTGTACCACGTCTCCAGGATACCCGCTGACGTCCAGCACTGTGTACTCTCCTCCCCCTAGGCCCCTCCCTCGAAGCACGTTTTCCAGGCCTGCCTTTAACCTTAAGAAGCCCTATAAGTACTGTAATTGGAAGTGCGCTGCGCTCAGTGCCATCATCATCTCCGTCACCCTGGTGGTCCTGCTGGCGTATTTTGTTGGTGAGTATGTTTTACCCACTTTGGACCTTCCCTTCCTTTCATTTCTGTGTTTCTCTGACTTAGTTCACCATACCAGTAGGAAGCCTGACTGTTCAAACAGCCTTTGAAGACATAACTGAATCACCACTGATTGCTTGGTAGCATCTAGTTGTCTGGGATATTTGACTATATCCCATTATTAAATAATGGCAAACATCACAGATCCTGTCATTGTACAATACCCTACTGGAAATGGTCTCATGGTGGAGAAGAAAATTTAACTGCCTTTTGTTCATCTAGTGATGAATGAGTGTCTGTCCAGGTGGAACAAGCAGTCCCTGGGACCATCAGCCTAGAATGACATTGACTACTTGGGCACTGGGAAATGGACAGCATCACATCACGGCAATGAGAATAAGAACCCTGTCTTCCCATGGTCCAGTCCCTTGCCAGGCCTGGATTCTGTTCACTGATCAGCTCCAGGCCATGTGGTGGTCTCCTTTTTATTTGGGGGGTGATCCCCTCATCATTTCTGGATCTTCTGGAAGAAGATTTCATCCTGCATCATAGAACCAAAGAACCTCAGATTTCAAAGGGAACACAGAGGGCAACTAACTCCACCCTTACTTAAAGAAGAAGTCCCCTCCTTCAATTTTTCATTGAACACAGAAAATCTATGCATACAGTTTAGATCTGATGCTTCAACTTAAAGAATCTGTGGTTTTTGTCAGTATGGATGCTGATTGGTAGTGTATGTACTTTGCCAAAACAAACCATAATTCCCCTTTGCCTTAGGAGATGGCTTATTGAGTTGCTTTCCTTAAAATAGTAACCTGGCAGGGAATACTCTGTGGATAGACTTCCCTGCAAGTAGCAAAACCAATTTTCAGACAGACATGTAGCCCATGTTGTAACCTATAGTGGAAACCTTCCTAATCTGGTAGATGAATAAAGCAATTTTTTTATTCATTTACTATGTGCCTGACATTGCTAAGCATGGTAGGACATGCTAGTGTTTTCTGCCCCCTTGGCACAGCTTGCAAGAACCTAGAGTCACTCACCAGCCATCAATGTGCAGTCCAGGGAGACTTTGAAGTAGATTCTGATATCTTGCCAAAGCAGCATGTGAATAAAATCCAACATCAGCTACAGAAATTCTTTATCTGCTGATGTTTTTCTCTTAACACATCTAGGGTGTGAATAAATCCCGTGATGTTAATAAGACAAATTTCCAGATTTAATCTGAGCATAAAGAACTTTCTAATGGGTTAGAAATGTCCAAAAAAAAAAAAATAGTTGACTATCTCTGGAGACAGTGCTCTTTAGAAGATAAGGCACTGGATTTTAAATTAGGGAGTCCTAAGATTGGACTCAATGACCTCTAAGATCCCTATTAATTCTAAATCTGTGCTACTATGATCCCTCAAGGCAGGGGTTCTTAATTTCTTTTTTCACATGGACTTCTCAGAATAATATGTTTAGACACATTAAATAAAATACCTAATAATAATAATAGTTAGCATTTACATAGTGCTTTAGACTTTCAGTGTGTTCATTGCGCAATGTACTCTTGTTAAAAAAAAAAAAAAAGAACAGCATGGTTTTGAAATACAATTATCAAAATATTACAAGTTGGAAGTTCTCAGGCCCTCTATCCCAAAGTCTGTCCACAAACCCATTTGTGGATCAGAGATCCCTTGCATTTCAGAAAACTGAATGCTTGCTAACTGAGAATGTTATATAGGGATTCCTGGCTCTGGTGAGGAGTTGAAGTAGAATCCTGACAGCTTTGGCAAACTTTGGTCTGTGATATGGCATGCCACATGAGATCCATTGTGACATAGTAGATGGAGAACTGTTTTCTGAATCACAGGAAGCTTGATCCAGGGGCTGGCTCTGTGACACAGAAGTCCCTCTGGACTCTAAGATGCAGAATGGATACAGACCTGAATTTATAAGGGAGCTTCCCCTGTGGAAGCCAAAACGAAAAAAGTACATCAGGGAGGGTGATCGTTAGCTGAGTGAATGCCATGTTGCTATGTATACTGAAAGCTGCAATAGGATTACTCTGAAAGGTTATTGTCATGTGTAGAACCAGGTTGGTGAGGCTTCAGGCTAACCAAGAGGATCATTTGCTGTCTGAAAGAATTAAGGCCAGGAAGGGGAAAGGAACTTTGAGGAGTAGTGAGGAGTATTTATTTTGTACTTGCTATGTGCTAAGTACTAGGGACACAAAGAAAGGTAAAACAATCCCTCTCGTAGCTCATAATTTAATGGGAGAGACAAAGTGTCAGTAAGCATTTACTCTATGGTGGATACTATGCTAAGTGCTAAGGATACAAAAGAAAACAAAACATGTCTATACTCTCAGTGCTTCCTTGACAGAAACATCATTTCTAGGCAGGACTAGGGATGAGTTAGTCCTGCTATATTCTGTCCTGCTCATACCACATTTGGAATATTGTATTCTCTTTTAAGTGCCATATTTCAAGTAAGTGGTTGATAGCTGGAGAGTAATAATGACTAGAATTTGTACTGGACTTTAAGGTTTACACAGGACTTCAATATTATCTCATTTGAGCCTCACAACAACTATGGAAAGTAGATGCTATTGTTATTCCCATTTTATAATTGAGAAAACTGAGGTAGGCAGAAGATAAATAACCAGAATTACAGAATTAGTGAGTATCTAAGGCTGGATTTGAACTCAGATCTTCCCAACTCAACAACTAGCATTCTATGTTTTGATATATTTTCCTCAATAGTACTTTAGTTTTTTCCATGTAAAGATAATTTTCCTCAATCATTGTTGTAAGATTTTATGTTCTAAATTTTTCTCCCTCCCTTCCTTATCTCTCTCCTTCCCAAGACAGCAAGCAATCTGACACAGGTTATACATGTACAATACTTTTAAACATTATTTCCATATTTTTCATGTTGTTCATGAAAAAACAGACCAAGGGAAAAATGAGAAGGAAAAAGCAAATAAACAAACAAACAAGATGAAAATACTATGCTTCGATTCACATTGAGTCTCCACAATTCTTTCTCTGAGTGAGGATATCATTTTCCATCCCAATCTATTGGAATTGTCTTGGATTACCACATTCCTGAGAAGAGCTAAGTCTATCACAGTTGATCATTACACAATCACAGCTAGCACTCTATTCATTTATCACCTAAACTCTTATTTGTACAGAGGAAGACTCCTTGGGTAGCGAAAGGCCTCATGTATATGCCATACAAAGATCAGTTGAAAGAATTAGGTGTTTTTAGTCTTAAGAAATAGCTTTTATTTTATATG
Source organism: Sarcophilus harrisii (assembly GCF_902635505.1). Taxonomy (NCBI): domain Eukaryota; kingdom Metazoa; phylum Chordata; class Mammalia; order Dasyuromorphia; family Dasyuridae; genus Sarcophilus; species Sarcophilus harrisii. The sequence continues at coordinate 504,662,585 of NC_045428.1, read as the reverse complement.
TGTATATGTGTATGTATATATGTATATACATGTCTATATACTTATATACATATGTATATGTTATATCCATATAAATGCATATGTGCATATATATACACACATATCTATACATTTATATATATATATATATTTCTATATATATGATAGTTATTCTCAAGTAATTGATATGAAAGAGAGGTCAGAATTGTTTTTCTTGGTTCTTGGAGCAAAATCAGGAACAATGATTAAAAGTTTCTCAAGGCCATATGGGCTTTGATGTAAGGAAAAACTTCCCAGCAATTAGAACTATCCTAGTATAAAATAAGTATCAGTCCCCTCTCACTAGAACCTTCAAGCAAAAGCCCCACGACTACTTCCTAAGGAGGTTGTTGAAAATGTTCTTATTGAGGTGTGGATTAACTAAGATTACCTCTAAGGTACTGTCCCAACTCTGAGATTCTTTGTTCTTAAAGTTTGAGTCAGAGGATCCCACTTGCAATCTCTTTGTTTTTTTTTTTTTTTTTTTCTTTACAAGTTTTATATTGTTGGAAAAGTCCTATCTCTTCTCTGCATTTTCATTTCTTCTTCTCTTAGTATATGTCTCTTACATCTCTTCTCACTCTAAATTCTATAATTTTATGGTTAAAGAAGGACATGTTACCTACCTTCTTTGACTTTGAAGCTTATATATTTTGATCTAGGTGTCTTTAAGAGCTGATGATGACATGCCCGCAAGGTTTGTCCAGTTGAACTGTCATAAGTATGGCCCATAATTACTCATTTCTAAAAGAACCATCAATTATTAAAAATCAGATTAATCAGTTAAGCTTCAGACAAACATACTTAACAAAGACTCTCCACAAGACCAACTGATCTAATCAGCAGGCAAAATTCAGATATTTAATTAGATTTTTGATGAAAAATTGTGTTTAATTTCAAGTATAATCAATTATTAATTACTATAATGAGCAAGTCTGACTGGGTTTACTAATTAACTCATTTAAAAATTATGAATAACCTTTTCATTTGTAATTATTTTCTACATCTTGTCAAGTAAGAGATAAAAATTGTATCACCTAACCCGTGGAAGATGGAATAAGAGAAATCAAAAGAAATTGATTTTTTTTTACTTTTGGGGGGAAATTTGGGGGCATTAGCCCATAGCACTGTAATTCCAAGATGATAGGAATGTTAGGAATTTTTTTAATTAACAATTTAAAAGTTTCTTCTGAAATAAATAGCCACTGACCTTTTGTATCTAAAAATCTTGTGCATGGGCATGAAACCTAATTAAAAAAAAAAAAGAGAGAAGTAGAAATTAATATTATCTCCTGTTATTCAGAAATGACTATAGATGTTGATTTCCATGTATCTACAGTAAATTTAAATTATTATAGATTCAGCCAGTTGGAGCTAGAAGGGGCCAAAGAAATAATCCAATCTTTTATGGTACAGAGGAAGGAGAGGAGACCAAGAAAGGGTAAGGTCACATGGGGAGGCAACAAAGGCACTGGGACTGGAAACTTTGCCTCCCTCTTGTCAATTTGTTACTCTTTCCTCTATACCACATTGCCACCATTCTGCTCTGGGCAGTGATTGTATGTCAGAGTAATGTAATTATAGTGCCAAGTCAGCATGAAGGATCTCTGTGGGACCTCTCCATAAGGAAGAAAAGAGTTGCTTCCAAGTTCCATCTTTTCAGATTTGGAAGCTGTCAAATGACTTTTCATTTTTATTTATAGTCTTATCTGCCTCTTTTCCCTTCCCTTTCCCCTACCTTTTCTCCTTCCTTCCTTCCTTCACACCTCTCACCATTTTTTCCTTCCTCCCTACCTCCTATCTTTTCTTTTATAGCAATTAAAAAGGTTCAATAGACATACTTTCTGGGTAATGCTTCTTCCTGCCTTTTCTTCTTCCTTCTTTCCTTTCTGTTCTCCTCCCACCTTCTCTCTTTCCATTTCTTTCTTCCTTTTGACATATTCTTTACCAAACCCTAGTGTATGTTCTAATTACATCTACTTAAATCTAAGGGGTCTCTATAACCCCAGGATCCCTCTTCTCTTATGCATCCTTTTAGATTAATCTCTTAGCATAGACATGATCATGCAGCTTTCAGAGGCTCCTTACTGCAAATTTATACCACTTAGTCTAGGCTGGCATTTAAGACCTTCCACAATCCTGTGTGATAGCAAAATTTCCAGCCTTATTTTAGGTTTCTCCCATGCATGCACTGAAGCTACACTGGTCCATTCCAGGCTCTCACTGTATGGGGTTTTCTTGGCAAGGATACTACAGTAGTTTTCCACTTTCTTCTCTGGTGGATTAAAGTAAATAAATATTAAATGATTTGTTCAGCATCATACATCTACTAAGCTTCAGAATTTCTAAAGCCAGATTTGAAAGTCTTTCTTTGAAAGATTTGGAGTCTTTCTGACTCCAGACTCAGCACTCTATCCATGGAATAGTACGTAGTAGATGCTTAAGAAATATTTATTTTTTATATATAGAAGAATTGCACATGTTTAACATATATGGGATTACTTGCTGTCTAGGGGAGGAGGTGGAGGGAAGGGAGAGAGAATAAAATTGGAATACAAAGTTTTGCAAGGTTAAATGTTGAAAATCATCTATGCATGTGTTTTTTTTTTTTTTTTTGTTTATTTGTTTTGGGAGATTGGGGGTGATTGCTAAGGCAATTGGGTTAAGTGACTTACCCAGGGTCATACACCCAGGAAGTGTTAAGTGTCTGAGGTCAGATTTGAACTCAGGTCCTCCTGACTAAAGGGCTGGTGCTCTATCCACTACACCAACTAGCTGCTCCCCCCCATGCATATATTTTAAAAATAAAAAGCTTTAATTAAAAAAAGACGTATTTCCTTTGCTATCTCCCTCTATTACACTCAGTAGTACCAGCATCCTCCTTTCTATTATCTAAGTCACTTCCAGCTCTAAAATTCTCTGTAGTGACTGTAGCTCTAAGACTGTATTTGTTGATTCTACGACAGCCTAAAATTAGATTTGCACTCTTCTCCAAGTCACTTAAATTCGCCTGGTCTCAGTTTCCTTCTCTGTAAAATCAAGAGTTTGATCAAGGTGATCTTTAAGAAGCATCCTTCCAAGTCCAAAGGAGTGTGGTTCTGTGACTTGCCAGAATCTACAGAGGGCAGACACAAGAGAGGAAGGTTTACCATATGTAGTAAACAAAGCAGTGGCTGTGACCTTCAGCAGTGCATTTGAATATGCTTAGTAGCCAGGTGGGTATGTGTGTAAATAGGAAACGATTTGCACCTTCACCAGCTGCTGACTGTAGGTTGCTAAAAAAGAAAAAAAAAATTGAGAACACATGCTTGAAGTGGTAATAGTTTAATTTACAAGTGAGAACATGATTCAGCCTAATTGCTCTTCTTGGGAAGAGGCAACTATTGGAGATCTTCCCTGTTTGAAATATCCTTGTGTTTTGTTTTTTGGTGTTCTGTTAGGGAATCGAGATCTGTTAGCTCAGGATGCTCTTTGGACGAGGCAGACATTAGCCAGGGGTCACCGTGTGATTGCTGCAGCCCTGAGAAGTGACCATGTAGCTCAGCTCCTTGTGTAGGGTTTTTAATTTGTCACCCCATATTACCTTAGCATCTATTTGAATTTACTTACGAGGAAGCGTGACAGAATGGATACAGGGCTCAGAGCTGGGATCCGATCTCACTTCTGTACATTACTGGATTTGTGATCCTGGTTAAGTTACTTAATTTCTCAGTGCTTTAGGCAGCTCAGCTTTAAATAGTAGAAAAGGTGTTGACCTTACTTTTCCATGCAGGAGCATTGGCATCTGAGTGTTATAATAGATAGAATGCTGGGTCTGGAGTCAGGAAGCTGGTTATATGTCTGTGGGCAAATCACTTAAACTCTGTTTGCCACAGTTTCTTCATTTGTAAAATGGGGATAATAATAACACCTACCTCCCAGGTTGTTGGGAAGATCAAATAAGAAAATATTTGTTTTGGTTTTTTTTAAATAGCTTTTTATTTTATATATGCAAATGTAGTTTTCAGCATTCATCTTTGCAAAACCTTTTCCAAATTTTTTTTCTCTCTCTCTCCCCCATCCCCTCCCTAAGACAGGATTATAGATTAAACATGTGCAATTCTTCTAAACATATTTCCATATTCATCATACTGCACAAGAAAAAATCAGATCAAAAGGAAAATAAAAATACGAGAAAAAAATAAAAGCAAACAAACAATAACAACAAAAGTGAAAATACTATGCTTTGCTCCACATTCAGTCTTTATAGTTCTCTCTCTGGATGTGTATGGCACTTTCCACCCCAAGATAATATTTATAAAGCAGTTAGTATAGTGCTTGACACTTTGTAGGTGTCATATAAATGCTTACTCTCTTTCCTTCCTCCCTCCCCCACCATGTGAAATCTCAGTTCCTCTAATTAATATTTCAAAAACATATTTTAAAAAGAAAACTATAAATTTGGAAAGTATATACCTATATATGTATGTATTTTGCTGAGGCAATTGGGGTTAAATGATTTGCTGAGGGTCACACAGATAGGAAGTGTTAAGTGTCTGAGGACAGATTGGAACTCAGGTCTTCCCGACTTCAGGGCTTGTGCTCTATCCACTGCACCACCTAGCTGTCCCTCCTTGACTGTTTTTAATGCCTGGCTTGTAGGTATTTAATGAATGATGATGGATTGATAGAATGATCACCAGAGAGAAACCCAACATATATTTGAAGACAGAACCACTGTTTCCCTAAACATTCCATCTCCAAGCTAATCATCCTTAGTTTATAGAACTATAGAATCTAATGATCTCAGATCTCACTCAGGCATCCACATTAGACTCTGAGCTTCTTAGGGAGCAGGGACTTTTTTTTTTTTTACTTTTCTGTGTCTCTCCAGCACTTAATACAATCCCTGGCACATGGGGGTGCTCAACAAATACTTGCTGATGATTTAATAATTCAAGCTGTGCTTGAACAGAAAGCCTTACTAGAGGATATCAGGAAGACTTGATTTCCAAAGCAGCCTCAAATACTTATAAGCTGTGTGATCCCGGGCAACTGATTCAGTTTCTTCAACTATAAAATGGAGATAATAATAATAGTATCTACCTGTCAGGGTCATTATGAGAATAAAGTGGGTTAATATAAGGATAATATTTTTAACATACTTTGCAGACCTTTAAATATTATATATAGGTACTAGCTATGATTATTGTTACTAGAAAGTTTAAATGAAAAGCTTAATTCAGCCAATATGTATTAAGTCCATGCTATGTGCAAGGTCCTAGGTAAGATATGAGGAATAGCTGTACTTCAAGACCTCCAGGGACAGCCATATCTCTACCTCCTGAGAAAGCCCTATAATCTACTTTTGCATAGATCTGATTGTTACCTACGATCTGCTTTTCTACTATTGCTACCCATTGAGACTGGTTTTTTCCTTTGGTTGACTCAAGTTAGTCTTTAAATGGACAAGACTTTGAGTTCTTATATCATCCTTCCTCTGTCCAATCTTCATTTTCTCGGTGTCATTTTCAAAACAGTTTCCCTACACCTGAATGCAATACTTCAGATGTGATCTGACCAGAGTGGTAGAGAGTAGAACTCTTACCTCTCTCATTCTATTGTCATAACTATGGAATAGGAAATTACAAATATCATGAGGGCAGGCATATTGGATAGTTAGCTCTTCAAAACACTGAATTCTATTTTAATATTGGTATTTTATTTATAATTGACTCAGTGGTACTAGTGGGTTTTGATTGACAAAATTTACGTTAATTAAAAAATAGCTGTTCTCTAAATTTACGTTAATTAAAAAATAGCTGTTCTCTTAACTTCCAGGGCTATTTATAATATAGGGCGCTGCCCTGAAGGTGAGAAGCTTACTTACATCTGTTCTTCGTTTGTGTATCATGGTCAAAGCACTCTCTTTTCTTCCTGGGCAGGGGGTTTTCCATGTTTCACCGTGGGTCTGGCAGTGCTTTTTCATCAGTCTCCCTCAGCATTCTATGATGAAGGTCAACCTATAAATGATCATAAAACCATTTGTAAATATAAAGTTTCAGTGAAATGTGACAGACTCATCATTTACAGACAAATTCTCCGTCAAGGGCCCTTTTGTAGTGCGCTCCCCTGAAGTGGATGGATCATGAAAGCCATTTGCCAAATCCAATTATAGGGCAGGAAAGACGCCTTTAGCTGGAGGAAATGACAAGGAGGTTTCTGCTTTGCTATTTACCCAATGGGGTTTATCCATACTTGTTTAGCTCGATGCTGCTGCCTGTAGTAGAAACAAACAGAAAGCCTGGTTTTGAACCTTGGCTCTGATCAGTATTAACTAAATTAACTAAAAGACCTTAGAGAGTCTTTGCATCACTCAATGCCTCAGTTTCCCCATATAGTAAAATGTGGATAAAATATTTATATAATTTGATCTCATAGGCTTGGGATCAGGATAGCTCATTGTCATTACTAAAGAACCATAAAAACAGAGTTCATGCAATTGTAAAATTTAGAACTCGCAGCTAATTCAGTGTCCTATTTAACCCTACCTCCCCCCCAAAATTCACCCAATTTCCAAAAGAGAAATTATGAATCAGCAAGGACAAATTTTTTGTCTAAAGTTAGCAGTAAGTTGGCCTTGGACCCAACTACAAATTCAGCATTCTTGCTATTAAGTCTTGTGGTCTCTCTCTCTCTCATTTTATTTGTGCAATCTTCCTATCCATGGTATCCACCCCTTGGTACCATGTGTCAGCATTTGCTTTTTGAAGGTGATGCCTTCTTCTGACTCTTTCTCAGCCAAAGTAGATTGTGACCAAATTCCAATGATGAGAAGTAGATTCAGTGAAATACCAAAATATTACTCATAATCTTATGAAGGAAAAAAAAAACAATTTATGTTCTTTTTTTTTTTGGTGAAATATTTATTTTGGTGAAAATAATTTTTATTTTGTGAAATAAGTAATACAAATATTATCAGCCCCATCATAGAGATTAAAGAGCTAAATTTGAGAATAACAATCTACCTCAGTGGTAAGCTAATCCAGCTCACCTCTATGAAGCAGGAATGCCCACTATAGAGAGTCCAGTAAATGGACATATAACCTCTGTTTGAAAGCCCTTCAAGGACAAAGATCCTGCTACCCTAGCAACCTTTGCAGCCTATTCTCCTTTCAGTCAGCTCTAATTGAACCTAAATCTGCCCCTTTGCAACATCCACCTTAAGTTCTTTTCTCGTACCTCAGTCAAATCCCTTCACTGTCTCTTTTATACACTACAATGCCCTGAACTGATTATCAGATGAGAATGAAATATATGGGAACTCTCATGCTCCTGAATTCCTAGAAACTTTGCCTTTCTTAATGGAGTTCAATATCACATTACATTAGCTTTTTTGATAGCTATATCAAACTTCTAAATAACATTAATTTTGCACTTCCTCTAATGACCCCAAATCTTTTTCAGAAAAACTACTATATAACCATATCTCTCCCACCTTGTACTATTACAGGTCATTGTTTGGACCCAAATATAAAACTTGCCATTCATCCCTATTGAATTTCATCTTACTGGATTCAGCCCAGTGTTCCAGCTTCTCAGAATCTTTTTAGATTCCAACTCTATTATCCAATATGTCAGTTATCCTTCCCAGATTCATGTCATTTATAAGATGGATGAGCAATCCATGTAAGTCATTGTTAAAAATGTTAAATAGCACAAATCCAAGCACGTATTCCTGGGGCAATCCATTAGAGACCCCTTGCCATGTCGACATGGAACCAATAATACCTAATCTTTAAGTCTAACTATCTGTCCAATTCTGAATTCACCTAATTACATTATTGCTGAATCTATAGCCTTCCATATTCTTCAGAAAGGAATATAAGATACATTATAAAAAGATTTGCTCCAATTTAGATAAACTATATTCACAGTATTTCCCTTATCTACTAGGTAGATAATCCTGTTAAAAAGGAAATTAGGTTACTTTGGTGTGACCTATTCTTGCTGAAGGTCAGTTAGGTGATACAGCAGATAATAGTTTGGGGCTGGGAGTCAGAGAGACTCATCTTCCTGAGTTACAATCTGGTCTCAGACACTTACTAGTTGTGTTAATCTAGGTAAATAATAACCTTTCTACCTTAATTTCCTTATCTGTAAAATGAGCTGGAGAAGGAAATGGCAAACCATGCCAGTATTTCTGCCCTCAAAAAACCAAAACTCTCATAGGATCAAGAAGAATCAGACACAACTGAATAATTCTTGATAAAACCATGCTGGCAATTTGTGATCGCTAATTCTCTTTCTGTTTCTACCAACAATCTCTTTCGCTCTTCATTCTATAATTTTTTCAGGAATCAGAGTCAAGCTCTCTGTCCTAGGTAAGAATTTTAAAGCCCAAAGAAAGAAGTGACTTGATTAGGAGCACACAGAGTTCCTGAAGCAATCTTCTTCAGTTGAAAGGGGAAGGAATTAAAAATTGAGATCAAGGCAAAGATTTTCCATGCTCATAGCTCTCATTTATGTCCCTCTGGTATTTTCACACTTTAAAACATTGTGGAAACATTTAAATTTAAAATGTGGTTTGTTTAATCAAATCAGACCTTGACAACCCGCCTTTCTTTTCAAGTATTCTTATATCTTCCTCCTCCCCTTCTTCAACATGCTCTTTGATCCAATGACATTGGCCTCCTTGTATAAGATACTTCATTTCATGAATGCTGGCATTTTAACTGGCCTTTCCCTGAGTCTGAAATTTTTTCTTTCTTGGTATCAATCTCCTGACTTCCTTGACTCCTTCACTTTCTGCAGTGTGGCTTTCCCAATCACCTTTAATACCACTGTCTTTTCTCTCTTGATTATCTCCAACTTACCTGCAATAATCTTGTTTCTACATGGTTATTTACATCTTTCCTTCCCTAGGTTATAGAGTACATAGCCTAGTACCACATAGTAGATACTTAATAATTACATGTTGACTGACTGAATCAGTATTCCTAGTACCACATAGTAGGTATTTATTAATGACATGTTGACCAACTGAATCAGTATTCCCCTGCTGCATGGGGAGGGCTCTTTCTTACATATTCTCAGAAGAAGAGCATCAGATTCTCTTTTCTTCAACTTGACATCAGGTTCTTTGGGCAGCAGCCATAGATTTAGCTTTATAGCCCCAAGAATGGCAAGCCTGCCTGATTTAACTCAGTCTTTGAGACTAAAGGAGAAATAAGAGATAAAGATACAGGATCTTGTGTATCAAAGCTTCATCCTTTTAAATTGATTTATTTAGGGAGTTCTTGGGAAATAGCTAATAGCAATCCATCCATAGTTCTCTTTATAATAAATAGTTTTATTTATTATATATATTTATAACAAATAAGTAGTTCTCTGTATAACAAAGAAAACATCTCTCTAACTTCTTAAAGGAAAGTTTGGACTTCATACCTATTCCCTCTACTCTCTGAAGTGTCATCATATGGAACTTAAACCAACAAGTGTATATTAAGGACTTACCATGTGCCAAGTATCATTCTGATTGTTAGGGATAGAAAGAAAAGCAAAAAAATAAATAACAGCCCCTGCTTATAAGAAGCTCATGGCTTGATAGGGAGACATCATGCAAACAACTACGCAGAAACAAGATAAATAGGATAAAATGAGATAATCTCAGAAGGAGGGAAGGTCCTAAGATTAAGAAGTACAAGGAAAGGCAATAGATTTATCCTATCTTGGATCCAGAGAAGAAAGCAGGGACCAATGAAATTTAAGAAACTAGTGGAACATTTCCTATCAATATAAAACTCCAAAAATGGAGTGAGTTGCTGCAGGAATCTAGTAAATGACACAATCAGAACAAAAACCTGAACACTACATCACAGTATACCCAGGAACCTTCAATGGAAGCCTTCATGCAAAAGCTGGATTATATTACTTGTCATGGTGCTTGTGGTACACAGGTGATCCTTTGCTAGGTCCAAACTAAATCAGATAAGGTACAAAGTCCTCCCTAACTCTGAGACGTTACACTTCTCTGATTATAACATAGTACAAAGAGACCAAAAGAAGTAAGGATTGGAACAGAATCATGCAGTTTTTTAATATAATGATTTAACAGTAGATGAAGGATATTTATCAAGTAATGAGCAGAATGCCCCTGCAAGTATTTAGCAAAAGCATGACAACCTTTCATTAAAAGATGACGTTGAAGGATTTGGAGGAAAATGAGGCAGGTTTTTGTATTTGGTGGAAGACTAGAGTAACAGACCTCTAAGAGCACTGGATTAAGTATAAGAAGGCCAAGTTCTGTTAGTAATGAATGACTTTAGTCAGATTACCTCTCTAGGTCTCTACCTCACAAAGTACTGAACCAAATGATCTCTGAAATTCTTTTCAAAATCAGCCCTTGTCTTGTAAATCCTGGGTGTCGGTCTTGATTCAGACATTTAACCTTAGTTTCTTCTATTCTAAAAATGGGTATCATAATTCTCACCAAATAAGAAAAGCTCTTTGTGAATATTAAAGAAAAAAATGTCAGCCCTAAATAAATATCTAAACTCTTTATAGTAACATCTTTCTAATTCTAAGAGTCTATATTCCAAAGACTCTTTCAGCTCTAATATTGTGCTCTAGGGTCTCTGAAAGTTCTCACATTCCATATTTGCTTTTTTTCAGTTTCTATAGGTCAAGACAATTATAACTTTTTCCAAAGTAAAACTGAGAGGTATATTTGAACTTTTGTCTTTTTTCCTCCTGTTATTGTTTAAGATCTTGGACTTTTGCCAAACTTTGTTTCATCTATCCTTTGTCTTTGCTTCATCCCTCAGCTTCCACGTTTAACTGAAAGTAGATGGACAAACTCAAAAAGGAGGGAAGTTATTTTATGTTGTCAGATCCTTGTAAGACTTTTGTAAACATTTGGAGGCATAGAAAAGCCAGAGCATCTCTGTGCTAGTGTTAAGGTTAAACCAACCTATCTTAGCTGATTTCTGTTCTAATTCCCTTGGCTTGTGGTTCAACTAAATTCATTCCTCTCCTTGATCACTACTATGCAGATAATTTCTTTGTGGATAAGTAAGTAGTGATTTATGAGATTTGAACTGCTTTCTGTTTGGAAATAGACTGGCTTTATAATAACAAGAACTTACATATTCTTAATATATTATGGTTTATAAAGCATTGTCTCAGGGTGTATATTATTATTCCCAACTTTATAGATGGGGAAACTGAGAACCTAAACTTGTCCAAATTATACACTAGTCAGTGACAGTCATATTTGGTGCCAAGTTTCCAGTGTCAAAAATCTAGCTTCTGTTTTAACCTTAGATCTCTTTCATTTCCCTTCCTTTACTTTTCTTTTCCCTTTTCCTCTATTATCCTTTCCCCTGCCCTTTTTGCCTTTCCTTCTGTTACTTTCTTTGCTTCTCTTAATTCTCCTTTCCTTTCTCTTTTTATTGTCTCTCTCTTCCATCCTTTCTTTAAAAAAGTATTGCTGTTTTTGAAACAGTAGCTACTTCCAAAGAAGCATACAAATAAACCTCTTTATTCCCCAAAGTCCATTCTCTGAGAAGAGGTTGATTATTAAGTACTAATAGAAAAGTAGAATGTGTTCTTTTTTTAGTCCCCCTTGCATTTGAAAAACAGTTTTGTTTTCTCTTTGTATTTCCCTTTTATTTGTAGACTCAATGTTTGGTGTCTTTTAGCTCTACTTGCTGTTCTTTATTTAATTCTGTACAAGCTATTTCCATGATTCTCTAAATTTTTCATATTTGCCATTCTTTACATCATAGTAAAATACTATTACATTCATATACCACAGTTTGCTCAGGCATTCCCCAATTGTTGGGCACATGTTTTATTTCTAGCTTTTTGTTATCATGAACAATATTGCTAGGCATTTTTAATGTGCATGACTCTTTTCGTGCTGTTACTGACTTCTTTAGACATATCAGAATATAATGCCTATCATTAGCAAGAAGGGCCATAGGAAGTGATACTGAGAAAGTAAATTGAATGGGAAGTTCATGTCTGTAGAATGGACATCTGAGCCCCATTGTTTACGAGGGCAGTATTGTTACCAAGATGTCTATGGGCCTGCTGGGGCACTGTGCTTTCAGGTTTGTGCATAATGTATGATATTGACTATCCCTATAATATAGGATATGATTGTTAGTGTTTCACCTGCTACTTTTTCTTTTAAATTAAAATTTTATTTTTTCATCGTTGGCATTTCTGATTATATCTCTTTCCATCCACACAACATATCCTGTAATCAATCCTCCTTTGGAGAAAAAAAAATAAGGTTAAGTAAAAATAACAGACACAGTAATTGCATCTGATAATGTATGTAACTTTCTGCTTTTGTAGTTCCCTGCCTCTCTTCTGAGAAGGAAATAGGCTTTATTACCTGTTTTTCAAGACCATTATGATCAGTTTCTTAGTTATTCAAAATTCACCAATCTTTTTGTAGTCTTTTCATTTACATTGCTGTAGTTATTACATATATATGCATATATAAATATACATACATAGATATACATACACACATTTTATACATGTATAATATATATGTATACACACACACACACACACACATATATATATATATATATAATCTTCCTTATTTCACTCTGAATCAGTCCAGATAACAATCCCCAGCTTCCTTTTATTTCTTCATATTTGTCACTTCTTACTGCCAAACTTCATTACATCATTTTACATTCATGTTTCACAACTGGTTCAACAATTCCCCCAGTCAGTGAATACGTATTCATTTCTAGCTCTTTGCTACCATTCCAACTTTTTTTGTTTCCACAAGAGTGCTACTCTTGGAGTCAATTCCAAATTGTTATCTGGAATAGTTGGACCTCCATTTCAAAGGCAGAAACCCAGATCTTCTAGTTGTGTTTAGGGAAACATCTTTGATTGCCTCCTGAAAAATTGTTTGGGAGAAATGGCTATTTTTAAGACCTAAGAGTGAACTGGGAAAATATTTCTTCATCCTCCTTGCTTCCTCTAACTTCCAGACATCTGCATCTCTTATGATGGGTATCTCTGCTTAGGAATTATTATCACATTTTCATTTAAGTTTGACACAGAAGTGAGTCAGCTGCTTTAGATAGGAAATAGAATTTTGGATAAGTCAAGGACCATCCCTAGATGATGAAGCAGGAATAAATTAGCAGAATGGCACCTGCTTAGTTTCTGAGACAGGATTTGAATGAAAGTCTTCCTTACTTTTAAATCTAGCAGTCTTTCCACTTTGCCAGCCAAATGATACTGGGGTTAGAGCGAGCACTTAACATAGTACCTTATATATGTTAAGCTATTAATATTGGAATTATGAGAGAGGCTTTTTTATATCAGACCCTTATTGGCTGCTGCATTTCACCCAAACTCCTGGCACCTGAGAAGACAATATAAAACATATGGAAAATATAAGGGAATTTAGATGGTTTAGTAGAGCTCAAGTTAACATTGGATTAAAATACATTCTCTGCCACTTATGTGTATAATTTTGAGCAAATCACATAATCTTGCCGAGCTTCAATTTCTTTATCTATGAAATGAGGAGGTTAGACTAAAAGTTTCTTCCAGCTTTCAGTCTTTGGTTTTATAGTTCTTTATATTACTTAATAATAACTATTACTGGGGCAGCTAGATGGCACAGTGAATAGAACATCAGCCCCTGAAGTCAGGAGGACCCGAGTTCAAATTTGGCCTCAGACACTTAACACTGTCTAGCTTTATGACCCTGGGCAAGCCACTTAACCCCAATTGCCTCAGCAAAAAAAAAAAAAAGTATTACCATTTTTAATTATTATTACTAATAAGAATTACCTATTACTACTTATTACTTATGAGCCATAACCAGAAAGAGTGACAATTTATGGGAAGGAAATTTGAGGGCTGCATTGATATCTACAAAATTGTAAAAGACCTCAGCGAGAAAAGATGGCCTCTCACACATTGGCTGTGTGCTTTATGAAAGATTTACAGAAAAGACATGGAGGAGAAACCCCCAAGATGAACAAGTGTGAACATGCTAAGAGCTGCATTGATAGAATATGTGTTTTCATCACCAAGATCATCAATCCATCAAAGTAACCATTTCTTTCTTTTTCTTCCTCCTTTGCTTTCTTTTCTAAAGAAAAAAAATTACTTAGGCAGAAATTTCTGGGGGGAAGAATTGTTGGATTGTTATAAGTCCCTTAGAAAAACAAGATTAGGTTCAATGATGGTGAGATTACCCATCAAAAAGAGAACTGAGATGCCTTTCTGGAGCATTCATTTCACAGTTTGGTTTATGCTCTGCCCAGTGTGTGTTGAAGAGAAATCAATTTTACAGATTTTAGCATTCTCCAAAAGGCTTTTTCCCCAAGCCTCTGTTTTTTATTTCAGGCTAATGACTGTGAAATAACATAATTTAATTGCACTTAAGTACCAAGAAAGACAGAGAGAAAAAGGGAGAGGGAGTGAGTGCACTTTCCCCTAATGGATATTCTTTGATTATTTTAAAATATCACTTCTTTGTGTAATTTGTATAAGGTCACTAGTCAAAATAATAGGCTTAGTAAGGTTGTCTGACAGTGGGAAAACATGCTTAAGTTTAAAAATCATGCATTTCTCTTTTTTTATAGACTGTGGGGGGTAGAGAAGGGGAAAAGAGAGAATTTGAGAGGGTAGGGAGAAGGAGAGAAGAAAGAATGAAAAAGAAATGAATGGTGGCAGTGATTTTAAACAAAGAAATTTTCTGCTTCTTTATAACTTTAAGAAGGAAGTAGACTTGACAAGACCTTTTGTCATTTCAGTCATGTCTGAGTCCTTGTGACCCATTTGGGATTTTCCTGGAAAAAATAATAAATTGGTTTGCCAATTTCTTTTCCAAATCTCTTTACAGGTTAGGAAACGGAGCTAAAAAGGGTTAAATGACTTGCCTAGAGTCACACAGCTAATAAAGTATCTGAGGTTAGATTTGAACTCATGATGAGTCTTCTTAATTCTGGCCCAGGCACTCTATCCACTCTTGGGGTTTCAGCAGACAGCAAACTTACTAGTAGTTCACAGCCAAAAAAAATGCCAATGTGATCTTAAGCTACATCAAAAGGCATAGTGTTAAGACTAATATTTAAAATTCTGTATTCTGCATTGGTCAGGCCACCTCTGACGGGTTTTGTTCAGTAATGGGAGGCACATTTCTGGATGTTGACAAGCTGGAAAATGGCTTGGGGAGGGTGACTAAAGTGGCAAAGGGCTGTATGCTAATGTTTTTTTGAGGATCACTTGAAGGTAAAGGGGATATCTGACCTGAGAATACTTAAGGAAAATATACAAAGCAGTGGATTTAGGAAGACTGAGTGTTCAAATTACTTTTTTTTGTACCTACTAGCTGTATTAGCATTGGAAAGCCACTTAACCTCCTTTGGCCTTAGCTTCTTATCTATAAATGAGGTTCTATAATTTTAATATTCATCTCACAAAGTGAGTTGCAAGACTTTAACAATATAATATATGTAAAGTCCTTTGAAATTATATCCTGCTACATGATGATAGCCATATCCACTAAAAAAAAAAAAAAGGTCTTTTATGTGGAAGAGACAATAGACATGTAGAAAAGTAAAGGAGGGAGGGAGAGAATGAGAGAGGGAATGAGAAGTACTGAGAAAATAAGAGTGAGAGAAAAAGAGTAAGAGAGAATGAGAGTTGAGAGATATTGAGAGAGAAAAGAGAAAGTGAGGAGGGAGGGAGAAAAAATGAGAAAGTAAGCAAATGAAAGAGAGAATCTGAGGGAGGAAGAGGCAGAAAGAGAATAAGAAAGAGAAAAAGGAGAGAGTAAGAGAAGGTGAGGCAGAGAAAGAATGAAAAAGAGAATGAGAGAGGGAGAGAAACTTAAGGGGGAAAGAGAGAAAGGAGAAAGTGATAGAGAAAGAGAGAATGATAAAGTGAGAGAATGAGAATGAGAAACTGAGGAGAGAAGAGAGAAAGAAAAAGAGAAATAGTAAGGGAATAAGAGAGTAAGAGGGGAGAGAGGGAATGAGAGAGAGTGATAGAAATGAGAAAGAGTGAGAAAATGAGAGAGGGAAAAAAACTGAGAGGAGAATGAGAGAGAAAATAAGGGAGAGAAAGAGAAAATGGAAAAGAGTGAGAATGAGAGTGATAGAGAAACTGAGAAGAGAAAAGAGATAAAGAGAATGAGAAATAGTGAGAGAATAAGAGGGGGGGAAGAAGGAATGAGAAGACAGTGATAGAGAAAGTGAGGAGGGAGAGAGAAAAATGAGAGAGTGAGAATGAGAAAGGGAGAGAAGAGGGGGAAGAAAGAATGAGAGAATGATGGAGAAAATAAGGGAGAGAGAGGGAGGGAGGAAGGAAGGGAAGGAGGAAGGGAGGGAGGGAGAGAGAGAGACAGAGAAGAGAAGAGAAGAGAAGAGAAGAGAAGAGAAGAGAAGAGAAGAGAAGAGAAGAGAAGAGAAGAGAAGGAGATTATTAAGCATTTACTATGTTAGGTACTGTGTTAACAACAAAAGATGGTACCTATACCTAAAGCATTAAGGTGAATTTTTTTTGTCTTTTATAGAAGGGAAGGTAGACCTTCAAAATTCAGAGCTGGAAGAGGACTTTGAGACCACCCAGTCCCTGTAATAGATGAGGAAAGAATGGAGATGAGGGACTTGTCCAAGGTTACTGAGCCATATGATGCCACCTGTAAGCAATTCTGGTGTGATATAAAGAGTGTTAAATTTGAAGTCGGGAGATTGGGTTCCAAGCCCCATCTCTGTTACTTTTTGCCCATGTGCCCTTGGATAAGTCATGTCTCTATGAACTTTTGTTTCCTTTAATATAAAATGAGAGTAGACTAAGTGAATGCCAAAGGCCCTTCTGTTTTTTTGGAACTCAGTTTTTCTTTTTAAAAAAAAATGAAGAACTTCAAGATTGAACTTCCTCAAATACTTTGGCGGTGAATCTTGCTTGAAAAAGCCAGTTTTATTTGAATGATTTGGTGTGACCTGCTGGGTTATTTGGGCTATATAAAGAATACACGATATCTGAAATTGTAAAAAGACAAGCTGGGATTCCTGTGGTTATCCAGGATTGCCCTATCATTTCCCAGAGTCTTATTGAACATGCACTCTTTTAGGCTTTTTCCTAAACCTATATTTCAAAGAGACAAAGAAAACCATTGGTGCATTTGGTCTGTGTGTGTGTGTGTGTGTGTTTCTTTTCTTGAGAAACCTTCAAAGAATCATCTGAAAACCACAAAAGCTGGATTCTTTCCTTGAACTCAGGCCAGGAATTAACTATTTAAAAAAAAAACATAACCTTACATTTTATATCATTCTACACTCTTTCAGACCTTCTTCATCTTGTTAATCCCATATTTGTAGCAACCCTGAGAGTTAAGCAAGGCAGAGATTGTACTTCACAGTGGAGCTAGGAGAATTCAGCCATTTGGAGCTTGGGTCTAGGTCTTCTAGAGGGCAAAGATGGTGCCATTTTGATTTTGGTTTCCCTAGAACTTTAGATAGAGTTTCTGTGGAAAATTAAACACAAAAATTGCATAGAATCAAAAGGCATGGATAGATTACAATCTGAAAATAAGCAGGATCCCTACACCACTGAGATCATGGATTTTATTAAATTTTGGAGGGTATTCGGTACTTAGTAATGTTTATTGAATTTATTGGTTGAATTCTGCTTCTAAGTCTAGTGTTCTCCATACCCTAACCTTATATTTCTTCCCCTAGAGATTTACAGCAGAACTAGGTTGTAATCCCTGGAATTACTACCTTCTTTCCTGATTCTTCACTCTTTCTGTATCCAATCCAATGATGTCTTTACCCTCATTGGAGGCTTTATAGACCAAGACCTTGCTACAATAGCATGAAATCAGATAGAGAGGGAGGAGCCATTCAATTCAACAAATAATTTTTTAGCTACAAGGACTTGGTAGGCACTGGGGAGAAAATAAGTAAAATAATCTGCTTGTTCTCTGTAATTTTTTTTTCTCATAGATGAATTACAACACATTCACTTAATTCAATAAATCAGGGATTTGTGGTTTCATCAGAATTTCTTTTTTTATCAAAGCAGATCATTGCCCCTCCATAACTTAGTAAACAGTTTCATGAATTGCTATAGTGAAAAAATTCATCCCTTAATGTTCAATTTATCTTTAAGTTGATTCCATGGCCTCCGATTTTCCAGGGGGAATTTAGAGGGATGAGAAGCTCCCAAGAATAAAATTCTATGGAGACAAATCTGATGAGGAAAAATAAAAGGAACTATCTGAATGCAGAGAAAGAACTTGTCAACCAACTCAAATATAAACGAGTGAAGACTATTGAGGGAGAATACTGAAGAATGGCCTGGTCCTTTAATGAGCTATCAGGAACTCCAAAGTTCAGAATATGTTTAGGCTGGCCATGAAAGCTAACAGCTAAGAAGACCTTTTCCTCCCTAACCCTTCAATTTGGGGAGCAAGAGGAGGACAAAGAAAGAATAGAACCAGTGCTCAGGGATGATTATGACAATTATAACAGATGACAGAGAGAATGCAAAAGTACTCAATTTTTATTTGTGTTTTGCCTGACAAGGAAATTAAACTTCAGTCTGAAAAGAATAAAAAAATCATTAAAAAAGAACTGAAACCTAAAGTAAGAGAGAAGGTAAATACTTTAGCTGCCCTTAGTGAGCTCAGATCACCAGATCTAAATGGGTTACATTCCAGGGTACTAGAAGAATTGGTAGACATGATTGTTGAACTATTTGTTAATTTGACAGACTGTGGGAAATGAGACAAGTACCAAAGGTCTAGATAAGGGGAAATGTCATTCTTATCTAAGAAAAGATGAAGAGGATAAAGTCTGCAAATAATAGACAATGAAGTTAACCATAATTTTTGGCAAATTCTAGATTATTACTAATCAGTTATTTAGTCAACCAACACATATTGAGTTTACTATGTGCCAGGCAGCAGCTAAGTACTGAGATTACAAAGAAAAGGTTTAAAAAAATCCCTGTCCTTAAGGATTTTATATCCTAACACTGGAGACAACAAATAACAAGTAATAATTTAAAATAAGATAGAAGGTAATCATAGAAGATGTGACACAATCAGCTGGGAGTTCCAGAAAAAGATGGGATGTAATATTAAATCCTAAAGAAAGACAGGAAGCCTAAGCATTGGTTGGGAGAGGGCATTACTTTTGGGGGTACATTGCAAAATACACAAATGCAATATTATGATTAAGAAATAGCAATTAGGCTGGTGTGTCTAGATTCTAGAATGTGTGCTGGGGAATAGAAGTAGGTTGTGAGCATTTGGAAAAGGAAACAGTGATCACTCAAAATAATTTTCTTTCTTCCTTTTCCTTCCCTCCTTCATTCCCTCCCTCCCTCTTTCCCTCGGTCCCTCTCTCTTCCTTCCTTCCTTCCTTCCTGCCTGCCTGCCTTCCTTCATCCTTTCCTTCTTCCCCTTCCTCCCTCCTTTCTTTCCTCTTTCCTTCCTTTTTTCTCTTTCTTTCTTTCCTTCTTGACATGGTTACTATACTGGCAAATTACGGAAATGTTGTAGCAAAAGAATAACAAAATTTTAGCAAGATAATTTAAGAATGCTGTTCAAAAGATATTAACTAGATCATACCACAGGTAGATATATTCAAATCTATTTAAATGACTAGAAGCAAAGGGAGGCTACAAATGAATCTGTGTCATCATGGATGGATGTTTTAGAAGTGTTCCGAAGTGTTCTAAGCCATGGTCCTTTTCAATATGTTTTTCCAGTGACTTGGATTAAAGCATAAATAGTAGATTTATCAAATTTTTAGGTGACTAAAGACTTAGAAATGTTAAATAAAATGTTGAATAAAAAGAAGTCATAATCTACTTTGCCTTTATCAGTTTTAAGAGAATCATTTTAGATATTGACAAACTGGATTGTTTTCCAGTGGATGGTGAATAGGCTGATGAGGGACATGCCATCTAATCAGCTAAAGAATCTGAAGCTGTTTAGTTTGAAGAACAGAAGACTTGGGAGTAATGGGATGGTGTATAATAGCTTGTTTAGAGTATTCAGAGAACTGCCATGTGGAAGATGGATTACATTTATTCTACTTGGCCCTGGAGGGTAGAATGAAGATTTTAGGAAAGCAGCTTTTAGGTTAATGCCTGGAAAAAGACTTTAAAAAGCTCAGAGTTGACCCAAAATTAAATCTCTTTGATCAGGAGATCTCACTGTGAGACATATACCCCAGGGAGGTCAAAGACAAAAAAAAAAAAAAAAAAAAAAAAGTCCCTATAAGACTGTTCATAGCAGCTAACTTTTATTGTAGCAAAGAACCGGAAGAAAAGTATACACTCATTAATTGGAGGTTTAACCATTAAATGTCTAAAAATGATAGAATGTGAATTTAGTGCCCCATTACTACACTGAAACAATAAATAAGAATAGGGAGAAGCATGAAAAGCCTATATGAACAGATACAAAATGAAGTAAGCAAACAGATACAATATAAACAGTGATAAAAATGGAAAGGAATAAATTCTTAATAATTATTATGGCCAAGATTGACCTAAAAAAAAGATAAGAAAATGCCATCTGCTTCCTTCTTTTTCAAGGCAGGGGTCTTTGGGTATGAACAATGCATATGATGGCAGATTTAGTTGAAAAGTGAGTTTGGCTGAACGGCTGAACTCATTTTTCCTCTTCTCTTTCTTCTATTTCAAAGGATGATTCTTTAGAGAGCGTAGAGGGATACATTAGTAATGTAAAAACAAACAAAAAGTTTTTATAAACTGATGATAAGTTCCCTGTTAAGCTGAAGGCAGAGGCAAAAATAGCATATGGGAGAATCACTATTCAGTTATGATCTTGAAAGATAATTAGGATTTCAACAGACATAAATGGAGGAAGAGTAAATTCCAGTCTTACCAACAGATGAGTATATGCAATGGTTGTATATCATAGCATATGTATGTGGGAGCAAATACCCATTGGTTTATACTGTAAAGCAGGGGAGAGGGAAAAGGGTGAGATTAGTTGACGATAAAGCAGTAAAGGTTTAATGGAGCCATATTATAAAGGATTAAATGTCAGACTGAGAAATTTAGGATCATTATATTTTTAAGGAGCCTTCAAGATTGTCTCATGTCTATCATACTCTCTTTGCTCACGGTCACTGTCCTTGTTCATCTTTTCTCTTCTGAACTGCTGCAATAAGCTTTCCTTATGTGGAAGACACTCGTTCTTCACTCTCACCTCCTAGAATCCTTACCTTCAAATCTTGTTTTATAATCTCTCTGGTCGTTAGTATTCTCTCACTCTTCATAATATCATGTATGGACTTACCTGTTTACCTGTCCTAAATCGCTCTTCAGTGAATGTAAGCTGCCTGAGGTCAGAGATTTCTGTATTTGTATATATCCTAGCACTAAACCCTGCACCAGGAAAGCATTTGATAAATGTGTCCCGGTTTTAGTGCTTATTGGGCCATTAAGAATCAGGTTGCTTATTGTTTAACAGGTTCTTGAGTTTTGCCTGGATTGGTAATGTCTAAGCTAAGGGGCAAAAAAGAAAACTGGGTAACACTCATTTGTCTCCAAGCCTCCGGCTCCGCATTGTCTGACTCTCCCATTCTTGTATTCCTGCCTGCAACAAACGCATTGTCAGGATGTGTTAAATTTTTGTTAGGAAGCTCTGCTGGCTGGTGTGTACCATGAAACCAGATTTATCTTTCCTCCCAGCCCTGAGTGGGATTTTACCCAGAGAAAAGGAAAAACTACCAGTGTCATTACTTGTTCTGAGCCTTCCATTTAATCACAGCTTCTCACACTATCATTCAGTCACTTGCTTGTGGAGACAGTGAGTGTGTGTGTGTGTGTTTGTAGATCCATACATTTGTGGAAGGTATTGAGGGGAAAGGATAAGATCGATGAAAGAAGGGATCAAATACAATTTTAACATGATTGCTTTTTTTCTGGGTTTTGTTTTGTTTGAAGAAGAGAAAACTCTGTCTTGTTCTTCCATTTAGAATGTGGATTACATCTTTTAACTTTTCACTAAGCCAGTTTCATAACAGATATCTCATGTGATTGCTCAGTCCTGAAGTTTTATAGTTTCATGCATTTTTTTTGCTTGAGAGGTTGTCCTATGAGGGTTATTTGAAGGAACTAGGGGATGCTTAGCCTAGAGAAAAAAGGACTTGGGAGGGGGAGTAAAGAACAATATAATAACTGTCTTTGAATATCTGAAGGAAGATTAAAGGAAAGAATGCACAGATTATTTTATGTGACTCCATGGGGTGGAAGCAGTATCAGTAAAAGTCATAAATACACAACTTTCAGTTCAGTATAAGAAAGAATGTCTAAGATTAGAACTATTCAGTAGCTTTGAAAGGGAAGTCTTCAAGGTAAGACTGAATGACTATTTGTTTGGAATATTGAATCAGCTAGGTTATTCTTGGAGTCAGAAAAACTAGAGTTCAAATCCTGAGTCAGATATTTCTTGGTTATGTGATTGGGCAAGTCATTAAACTTTTATCTGCCTCAGTTTTCTCATCTGTAAAATGGGAATAGTATTATCACCATTCCCAGGATTGTTCAGAGAATCAAATGATTTAGAATACGTAAAATATTTTTAAAATCTTGATGTATTATATAAATTCTAGTTTTAATAAATATTGTAGAGGAGACTCATGTATCAGTTAAAAGTTGGATCCCCGAGATCAAACCAAATCCTAAGATTTTGTGGTAAATCATTTTTTGGAGCTTAAAGAAAAAATGTATATTGTGTTAAATTTTGGGGAACTCTACATTGAAATTTATAATTCAGCCTATACTTTGGAGGGCCAGGTGGCAAAGTGGACAGAGTACTGGATCTGGAATTAGAAAGAACAGAGTTCAAATCCATCCTCAGATACTTATTAGCTGTGTGATTAGGCAAGTTACTTAACTGCTTCATGCCCTTATCTGTAAAATGAGAGTCATAATAGCACATACCTCCCAATATTTATGTAAGGATCAAATAAGGTAATATTTGTAATGTCCATTGCAAATCTTAAAACACTATATATGTGTTATCTGGGTGAGTAGGTGGTACCATAGTGCGCAGAGTATCAGACTTGGAGTTCAAATCCAGCCTCAGACACTTAGTAGCTATGTGGTCCTAGGTCAGTCACTTTACCTTGTTTGCCTTAGTTTCCCCATCTGCAAAATAAGATGAAGAAGAAAATAGCAAACCACTCCAGTACCTTTACCAAGAAAAGCCCAAATGGACTCATAAAGAGTCAGACATAACTGGAAATGACTGAACAACAACAATAACAACAAGAAGTGCTATCAACTATTATTATAGACATTTATTGAGTTCCTCCTATAGGCAAGGCCCAATATCAGGAGCTCAGAGAGAAATAAAGTTAAAAAAACACAATTGCTTCTCTGAAGGAAAACACAGTTTGAAGTAGTTAGTAAAATAATATACAAATCCCAAATGTCAAGTATTAAGGGAGTCATTTCAGGTTTAATAAGTTGTTGTTTTTAAATTATTTGGAAAATTATGGAATCGAGTTGAACTAAAATATTAGATAAAAGCAGGAATGTATTGAAGTCATCTATGATATTTTATTCACAAATAACAGTTTTAAATTATTTTAATTATTCTTTATTATAAAGAAGTATTACTGCAAGTTTCCTTCTTTAGAGAACTTTGTCAGCATGAATATCCAAGGAATAGGGTAAACATTTTTACTACAATATTTGGCTATATTTCAATCTTTACTATTTCAACAATTAGAGTCCTAATCAAATGGAATTTGCCACTTAATTCTGTCCTCAGCTGGCTGACCTAGAGCCTCAGTGGTTACCAAGCAAGGTGCTGGACCCCTCTTTAAGACTGCCTGTCCTCATTTCTCTAATTGAAGTTAATACCCCAGTGGGAAAAGGCCAAGACCAATAATATATACACAAATTAAAATTCCATCAAGAGGTACACTGGGACCATATTATAATTGACTTTGAACATCAAAAAATACCTGTGTCATACGGACCGTATCACAGAGGGAATGGAGAAGAGAAAATGCTGTTTAACTTAGAAAGGGTTGCACAGTACATAGCACAGAGAATTGACTGGTGAAGAACACAGAAATAAGGGACTTCTCAGTAATATTCCTAACAACTGCAAAAACAGTCCTTTTACTTTCTGTCTTCCTTTCCTATCAACATGGGCAAAATCAGAGTAATGGCTCACATTTCCAATTGCTTATTCCCCTGGTATTTTCTCATTGCATCTCCATGAGGTACACAGGATTATGCCCATTTTACAGATCATGAGCCTCCCCCAAAGTCTTGGTGGCAGAGACAATACCTGGGAGCTCTTTCATAGGCTAAGGTAGTGGAGTAAAAGATCTAAGCCCTCCCTAGTTGGAAAAGCTTTCACCGGGTATCATCTGGTGATGGATTGCATGTCTGCCGTTTTAGGTCCATCCTAGCTAAGTTAAGGGAAGCTTATTACCAGCTTGGCTGTAAATGGTGAATTCTGTGCTCACTAGAACTCTCGAACAATATTTAGTAAGTGAATAAACGGTGTGATGATCTCTATCTTAGTGCAGTAACCTCCCAGGTGAATGAAATCATAGATCCTCCAAGGAGTAAAGAATTACAGGTGGAGATACTCAGGCTCAGAGTGGAAACAGTTAATGACTCATAAAAGTTTAGAGCTGAAAGTGTTCTTATGAAAGCATAAAATATTAGCTGGTTGGTTCTTGAAGAGATCCTGAAATATTAACTAGATAGATAGACAGACAGACAGAGACACAGAAAGGGAGAGACAGAAAGAGACAGAGAGAGCAAAAGAGGGAGCAAGGGGGAGAAGGAGAGGAGAGGACACTTTCCACCTAACAATCCTATGAGATAATGCAAGTGTTATTATTCCCATATTAGAGATGGAGAACTAAGGTACTGAGAGGTAAGGAAATTTGCCTAAGATTACAATAGCAAATTTGTGATGGAGCTGGGAATTTAGATCTGATAATAGGAAGTGAAGTTTAGTACCCCTTCTGCCGTCGATCTAAGAAGAAAGCGTACCTATTAAATAAAGTGAAAGTGAGACCCAATTTTGATAAGCTGAAATACTTTTAAATAGAAATAGTTTTTAAAAATGAGTTGGCAACTATTCCTTTTCCACTCCCCCCCCCCAAAAAAAAAAATCCAGCTGTCCTTCCCAAAGAAATAAATACAAAGAATGTTTCCCCCTTCTCCCTCTAAGGGCCAGGCTCTGTGCCCGGGTATGGAGTTTCCCTGTCTGTGGGGCAGTGCTCATCCATTAGCAGTCTGAATAGCCAGGCAATCACTTGAATTTCTTTGATCCCTGGGGTAATTAGGGAGGCATGAATAGGAAGTGCTGACTCTTTGCCTTGAACAAACACAGAGTTTAACCACTTCCTTTATGTAGAGGTCTTTTCTTTAACATTTCAAAGGACTATAGTGATTTGCCTTGAAACTGCCCCCTTTTTTTCAGTTCAGCACAATTGAGGGCTAAATGAGAACCTGCCTCATTCTACTCAGAAGAAACAAATTTTCTCCCCTATGCTGTCTCCTTGCTCATTCATCCATGCTCGCATTCATTCATTCATTCATTCATTTAACAGATGTACAGGCTGGAACAGCCTGGAAGATAGATTACAAAACTTCATCCGTCTGCAAGTTTTTATGCCAAACTTAGCCCCATACTTAGTCCCATTAGAGTGATGACTGAAACCCCACAGAATGTCAGAACTGGGGAGGACTTTGAAAAATAGAATATCATCCAAACATAGAAGGTTGGAAATAGAAGGAAACTCAGTATAAAATGTTTGAACTTAGAATGTCAGAGCTGAAAGGGATCATGGAAAATTGAACATATCACAGAACATAGAATACTGGAATTGGAAATTACTTCTAAGTTCTCTATGCCCATATTTTATAGAAGAAAAGCCAAAAACAGAAAAGAGGGAAAGTTGATTTGTTATTCAATAACCATTTTTTAAGGAGCCATTTGATCAAAGCTTTATCACTAGCTTGAGACCAAGCTGGTCTAGGACCCAAGGCTCAGTATTTTTTTCAAAACATTTTAATGGATTTTTAAAAATGATTTGTCTGGCAAATTTCTTCCTATAATAAAACTAGGAAAAGACAGTGCACGTTTCTATCTATTTTTAAGAAAATGGATGATTTGGAGTTCTTTCATTTTCTAGAAAAACACCCGAATTTTGCGATATGCAGATTAATGAAGAGAATCTCCTGGGTTGAAATTAATTCCATAGCCTGAAAAAAATCCCAGATGGATTTTTGAGTAGGTTAAAAAAAAAAAAAAAAAAAAAAAAAAAAACATTCATTCTTAGCCTCATTTTTTACCTTCTCGTAATCAGTAGATGAGCCTTAACATAGTCAAACTGAGAGTTGAGAAGAGCCTTAGCTTTAAAAGCCACTGCTTCGGGCCAACTCCAGTAATCCTGATCTATATCTGACCACTGGAACCAGTTGGCTCTGGAGCTCTTTGCACAGTCCTCCCTCACTTAAATACAATTCAGTTGCAAATCTTGGCTTCACCTTCCTGCTGTCATGGCCCTCTTCAAGATGATTCTTCTAGACTCTAAGCCTGGCACTTCATCCCCTGTGCCAACCAATTGCCCTCAGAATACAGAAATGTTAGAATGGTGAGAAAATAGCAAAACTAAAGTTCAAACCCAGGTCCAACTCATTCAATTAGTCCCTTCACAGGCTTGACATGGATAAAATTTTAATTTCTTATTGTGATGACCGTGTATTTTAAAATCAGCTGGAGTCAGGAATTCAGGTTAAGGGAAAATCTTCAATCTTTATTCTCAGTAGAGGTGAAGAAGGATCAGAGGTGAAGGGAGGATCACGATCACAATGTGTGTAGCTGCAATAGGAAGCCAGCCAGACCAGAAGCCAGTCAGTCTCTCCCCACCTCTCTTCCTACCCCTCTGCCTCCACCCACCAAAATCCTAATTTCCTATATAATACATCAGGACTTGTACAAAGTGTGGGCAGGGGCCAGTCTTTCTCCAAGCATATATATTAATAGAGTATGGTCCAATTACTATTTAGCCTCATGTGCTTGGGACCTCAATGCATCAACTCGAGCTTCAGCCCATTACACCTTATAATTCCCATTTGGGGAGTTTATACTAATCAGAACTCTAGAATAAAAATCGTGATGGAGTTCAGAACAGATAAATTTTTATTGTATTTTTAATAAATAACTCTCTTGGACTAAGGCAGTTGAGATTTAGAATCTTGTTTATTCTGAACCAACTTGTACTCTTTACAGTAATTATGGTGTTTTTCCACCTATTTTTTCTTTCACAGGCCTTCCATTAGACAGACTCTCTTCTTCTTGGTCTGCCCCACCTTTTGATAAAATGTGCTTTCACTCTGAAAGATCAAGGGAAATGACGAAAAAAAAAAATGGTTAATCACATGGAATTTTTCTTTTGAATTACAAAATAATCATGTAGTAAAAGTTCTGAATCATGAAAGTTTTTATTTAAAAACGTATACAATACTTTCTTTGGATATTATTTTGATTTGAAAACCACAGAATCATATAGATGAATTATTAGTATAGATAAGATTTGGGCTAGAAAACTCCTAGGTTTTTCTTCCATCTCAGAGACTCTGATATTATTCGAAACAAAACTTCTCAAACTAGAAGGGGCTTAGAGATCCTTTTATATGACATCTTCCTACCACACTTCAAATTTTACAGAGGAGAGGCCTGAGAACTTGAACATAGTCTTAAAACTCTGATTACTCTTAGATGGAATCAGGTCCGAAGATTTCATTACATTAAGATAAAATGCTTGATTGATCTGCTGAATGCATATTAAACCGGGGGCCCATATCCTATAATAGTACCTTCTCACCAGTTTTAGATGCCCCAGGGATTGATAAGTATTTTTTCTTGTCTGTGAATTACAGGATATCTTTGCCTTTTCTTCCATTGGAAGACAATTTATTGCTTACCTTCCTTTCAATCTTGCATGATTCCACCTGATTTATTGAAATATTGACAAACTGGCAGCAAGTTCATACTGAAAGACTTTTTTTTAGACATTACATATTACAAAAGTATGATTAACTTTGCTATTGACAATTCTCAGGGAAAAAAATAAGCACTTAATTTTGCTGCAGAAAGATGTTTACTCTGATCATTGCAGTCAAGTTTTTCCAGAGATAGGAGTAAAAATCGTGCATTTATTTGATTTAACATGCTCTCAGACAATTCCTAGGCAGGATACTGTCAGAGTGTTTTATAGAATCTATAGAATCTTGGAGTATTAGGTCTGGAAGGGAACTCAGAATCACAGAAAATAAGAACATAATGCTAGAATTTAAAGGGACCTTGGGATATAGAATTTTTAATCATAGAATGTAAGATTTCAAAGCAACATTAGACATCATAAAAATTAACTCTTTCTCTTTCCCTCTTCCCCTATTTTTTTTTTAAATTAGTATAACCAAGGCCTAAATAAGCTCAGTCATTTGATGAAAGTCATACAGACAATATCAGAAATAGGTCTAAACCTAAAATTGCTTTGCAGTTTTCAAAAGCATATGCTATCTTTTTAGGAAATCTTTGCACAAATCTTAGTTTGAAGGTTGTAGGGGTCAAGTATCCTGGGACACATGGCAAAAATCCCATCAGGTAATGGGAGTAGTTGTGAGCTATCAGCCTAGACAAATAGAAAAATGTTGCATTGAGGAAGATAAGAGAGCTAACTATAAGGTATCAGGATGAGATTGAACTGAAGTGCTTGGGAGATGGTTTGAAAGACCTTTTAGTGACCCCCAGGTATAATTATAGTACTCAGCTTTTGTAGGAAGTTATTTTTAATCTTATGATTTCAGTACAAATTAGATAAATGGTAATTATTTTTATAATGCTTTTTTTTGGTTTACTAATTAATTAACAAAGACCATATGTTTCCAATACTCCCACATGACACAATATTTAGTGTGTAGCCTTATAATAATACAGAATCATAGCATCTCAGATTGGCAAGCTACTTGGACCAACCCAAAGAGAGAGTTTTCTCAATAGCATCAGTCATTGCTATCAGCACCAGGTTAGTTAACAAGCATTTATAAAATGCCTTTTATGTGCCAGCCCTGTGCAAAGAGCTGGGAATAAAAAAGTTCCTTCTTTCAAGGAACTTACATTCTAATAGGGGAAGACAGCATATAAAAGAGCTGAAAGAAGTGGAGGTTGAGGAGGAAATCCTATGTTCCTCTATGGTATTCTCTTTTGGGCAAGAGTTCTTGAAACCTTTTAGCAAGTGACCAAAGGTGGTCATCTGAATTTCACTGTACCAAATGGACATCACAAAGAGAATGCAATCTCAGACATATGATATTCTTGTATTCCTTCAAGTTTAGATTTTCTATACCATATTCTGATGTTCTGTATTCTAATGCTCTGTCTTTTGAGATTTAGTTTTCAAATTTATTATTACTTATATTAATATCCTATGATTCTTTGATTAAAGTACCCTGCACAATATTATAGGATAATACCCAGAAGACCAGGATTCAAATCCTATTTTTCTTATTGTCTGTGAGACTTGGGTTAAATTGCTTAATCTCTCCAAAATTTAGTCTTTTCTTCTATAAAATTAGAGGATTAGAATAGATGACCTTCCTTGTTTCTTTCTAGCACTAATTTTGTGATTCTACAGTCCTTTCATCTCTTGCTTCTATTCCCTTATCCCCAAGGACCCAGCCAATACTAAATTCATTCTTTTATCACCTGGCCCCTAGATTACTGTGCTGGTCTCCTAATTCCTTTCCTTTCTTCCATTCTCCTTCCCAACAGTCTTAAAACACAGGTGTAAAAATGGTCACTCCACTGATCAAAAGCCATTGATGGTTCCCTACTGCCTCTAACATAATACATAAATTCCTCATACTTGTTTAATTTAGTCCACAATCTGCCTTGGACCCGCTTTCTCAGCCTTATCTCATATTATTCCCCTTCATGCAGTCTGCATTCCATCCATTTTCAACAAAACAGCTCTCCAAACAGGACATTCCATTTTCTGCTTCCCTTGCATGTGCACGGGCTCTTCCTGGTTCCTGGAATGTATTTTTTCTCACCCCTGCGTCTCAAGATCCTTACCTTCCTTCATGCCTGAAAAGAATGCAATTTAACAGACTCTCTCTCCCTTCAGAATAGCCCAGAACAGTTGTGCTTTCAATAAGAGCTTTCCAATTTTCGACTTAATTTCAAGCATTGTAATTGATTGGTTTGGTAATTATTACCTCCTCGGCTTGGCCAAGTCAACAAGCTAATAGAAAGAAGTTGAACAATGTGTTTTTCACCCCTTCTGCTGACTTCTGTGGTTTCTGAAGGTCTCTTATGCCTTACTAAGCATGTCTCCTTTTCTCCTCCCCATGATCTATCACAATCATCTCATTCTCTCCTCTAACTCCCTCAGTCAATCAGCTTGTCCCAGGAGCCATCCCTCCCTCCCCCCCCCTTTTTTTTGACCTTGTGAATTACTGTCTGGGTTGATCCTTTGTTCATCTTCAAGATTCTTTCTGCTTTTAAGACAAAATTGCACCATGTCAGTCCAACTTTTAAAGCCATCTCCAAAAATCCAATTGCCTCTTTAAGTGAAAACTGATAGATTATTCCCAGGAAGAGAATAGCCTCATTTTGTTCAACACAAAATACTTGC
This sequence comes from Sarcophilus harrisii, assembly GCF_902635505.1. NCBI lineage: Eukaryota > Metazoa > Chordata > Mammalia > Dasyuromorphia > Dasyuridae > Sarcophilus > Sarcophilus harrisii. The sequence continues at coordinate 504,631,857 of NC_045428.1, read as the reverse complement.
ATAATGATGAAGAACTAGGATGTTGAGAAATGTTAAAGCCTCATTGTCCCCTACTCTCATCAGATTGTAGTAAAGAGCCTGGATTTGGAAAGTAAAGAGCCAGGATTTGAATCCCATTGTTCCACTTAATAATACCTTTGTAATTTTGCCCAAATGACATCACTGATCTAATCCTTAATTCTCTCATTTATAAAATGGAGGGGTTGGACAGGGGAGTTTCTAAATTCCTTCCAAACCTGAATTTGTGATATTTTCAATTCCCCAGATGCCACATTTTAGAAAGGACATTGACAAATTAATACATATAAGTGGATGGAGGATTTGAAACCATGACTGGTAGTCGTAGGAAAAGGAAATATTCAGACTGGAGAAGGGAAGAATTTACGATGAGATGTAATCACACTCTCCAAATATCATAAGGACGGTCAGAAGAAAAGAATTACCTCATAACAACTGCCCAGAATAATTATTGACTGTCTGAACATGGAGTGTGTACTTGTGAGCTTCCTTTCCCTGGGGATCCAGAGGAACGTGGTAACCCCTTGTTGATCACATCCATTGAATATATTCACATTTGGATGCAATGACCACTGAAGACTTTTCCAGCTCTTTGATCCTGTGACTCAGTGTTAGACTCAGACAAGCCATATAAAAAAATTCTTATGGTGTAAACATACAATCTGAGATCCTAAATTGATGACTGCTTTGTCCCATTTAACCTAGTTAAGTTATTCAGCTCTCAAAATTCTACATTAAATTTAAGAGTTAGCTGTCGCATATTGGAAAGATTCCCAGCTTCAGAACCCTAAGAACTTAAGTGCAGAACCTGGCTCTGGTAAGCCTCTTTGTGCAAATCAATTCCTCTCCCTAGACCTGTTGCATCCTCCATGAAATGGGGAATAATAGAAGGGGCAAAACCTACCTTACAGAGCTCTTAAGACAATCAAAAAATACTAAGCATAGATGCAAGGTGGTTTAAATGAAAAAGCTCTTGGGTTTGAGTTAGAAGGCTTAGTTAGAGTGAAGTCTTCTCTTCTTGGTGAAAATCACTTTGCCTCTCAGTTTCTACCTCAGTTAAATGAAATAGTGGATCCCTAAGGGCTCTTCTAAAGGTCACAGAATTCCAGTCAGAGGTTCTGTAAAGTGCTTTATAACTACAAAGCCTTCCATGAATGGAAGCTGTCATTAATCACCTAAAATTCCACCCTTAGGTATTGAATTCAATGCTCAGGTTTGTTTCTATCATCAATAAATATTTATTGAGCTGCCATAACTTTACAGGCGCTGTTCTTAGGGCTGAATAAAACAACCTGAGCAAGGTCAAAATGTCAACCCAAGGGCCAGATCACATTAAAACTTAATCACCATTGGTTTTTTCACTCATAGACACCCATCCCATAAAGGAAAGAACCCCAGACAGCTAAAGGAAACATTGGGTTCCGGAGGGAAAAGTGTCATCAAATGATGATGATGATCAGAGGTAACAACATTTCTGTAGCACATGGAGCAGCTAGAGGATGCAGTGGATAGAGTGTGGGACCTGAAGTCAATAAATCTCAGCTCAAGGGCTTAAACTTAGATCCTCTATGAGAAAATCCTCTTCTCATTCTACCCCATCACGTTATCTCTGGAGCCTTTCCTTCCTTAATGTTGAGAAATTCATTAGGTTGAGAAGATGTCTGTGGCTATAGATCTTCTTCCTGGGGGTTCGATTCAGCCCTCTGCAGAAGAGTATTGGCTTGGGAGTCTGGGGACCAGAGCTCTCCATCTGCTTCTGTAGCTATTATAGCTGCCTGATTTTAAGCAGATCTCTTATCGTGTCTGAACCTCAGCTTCCACATCCTCGGAGGAAGGGAAATAGATGAAGGGATGGCAGAGGTCAGCTTGCAGCAATAAAACATGCTGTGCTAATTGATGACACCTCAAGTCCACTGACAAATGCCTCCCTGGCTCCAGAAGGGAGAGGTAGGACCAGGAAAGCATCCACTCTGATTGGTCCCACTGAGCTTGAAATGTCCTCAGGGGTGAGCCTGTGCATCTGTAATCTGAGAACCAGTCCTACTTAATTTGGAAATGCTTATCAACAGGAGCAGCTAGGACTAGCTTATCATAGGACTTGTTAGTGGATGGAGCATTCACCAACAGAAAATGCATTGTTGAATTTATATTTTACCACTTTAAAATGTCTCTGTATGATTTTTCATGTGATTTTAAGAGGCAGAAACATGAGGTCAAAAGAATGACATGCTTGAAGTCAAGAGGCTTCAGTTTAAAAATCAGCTTTTAGTGCCTACAGTCCTGTGAGTTTAGGCAAGTCGTTTCCCCTTTTCTAGAGCCTCAGTTTTCTTATCTATGTAATGGGTGTAATATAACTGGCTTGTGTGCCACGTTAAGATTGTCTTGAGAAAAATATTTTGTAACCTCTGCTTTAGCATCTGCACATTCCAGCTGATTTTTCTAAAGTGGATTCCATTGGTATCTTGATATATAGACACCTGCTATTAAGGACCATACCTAGAGATTACCTTGAGTTGTTCATTTTTTCAGTTAGTGACTCCCAAGACAGGTTTCTTCAACTCTATCCTCATGTGGATTGTATACCATTGAAACGACTGTTGGCTCTGGAGCAATAGAGGCTGTCTCTTAATGACTTTAATAATTGTCTCCTGCTCTTTAAATGTGGAGAGAGCCTGCAGTATCTGAACATATATTGAAGGTTTTTTTTCTCTAAAAAATGTCAAGATGGAGGATGCACTTTCGGAGCCACAGCTCATATCTTGCTGGGCAGAAAAAAGCCAGAGAAAATGTCAGCAGCGGGATCAGATTGACCTGATACTAAGAGCATCAGGAGTCCGAACTACTTTTGCAACTTCACTTTGCTTTTAGGAACCATTAACATTTCAAAGCAGGTGATTGTGTCAGTGGTAGCCCCTTCCAGAGTCTTGTTCAGAACTGTCTTTAGCATCTTTTCACCCTTTCATTGAATTATGCATTAGTTTCACAGAAGACAGCACCAAATTATTTGTTCATAATGCTTTCAAAGCATTTAAAGAAGATTCTGCAGAAATGACTATAAATACAATATAGATCTATCACTTATATAGCTGATGTAGATATGGGAGTGGGATTTGAAAACTAGCATGTTCTGGGGGACATTAATGAGATTAGGAGCCAATAAACCTGGGAAACGAGATGAGAAGTCTAGTCTTGCCAAAGAATGCAACTGCCTAAAAAAAATTTTTTTTTTTTGTTTGAATGCTAGATAAGAGAATACGAGTTAAGGTTTGAGAGCAAATGATCTTCAAAATCGGAAGTGCGGGGCGGGGGGCAAGCCAAAGTTAGGAAAAAGACTGTATCTGCAGTAAAAATATGTTCCTTGAAAGAATTAAAATAGAGATGGTATTCTTTTATTATTGGTGGTGTAGAATTCACAAGCCCCTCTTTTCAATGTAGCTATTATTGTTATTCAATTTTTTCAGTTGTATTCAATTCTTCATGACCCTCATTTGGAGTTTGTGCCCAGTTTGTGTCTAAGGCCACATTTGAACTCAGAAAGATAAATCTTCCTGACTTTATACAGGTTCAGCACTTTATCCACTGCACCACCTAGCTGCCATGAGTTACTGCACTTCAGCTGAGAACCATGCAGTTCCATGATATCATAGGAAGAACACTGAACTTTTAAGTCAGAAGACCTGATTTTGAGGTTGAGTTCAGCCATTTATTCCTTGAGTACCATCATCCTTCCATTGTTCTCAAAAGGTCTGGTGTCTTAGTTGCTCCCCTTTATTCCCCATTTTCCTTTTCTCTATTCTATAACCTTTGAGTCTACAACCTCATCCTGTAACAGATTCACTTCATCTGTCTGGGCTTCAGAGGTGCAGTCTATGAGGTTCTATTCTTCTATCTTGCATCCTTCTGATACTTTAAGTGCCATTTATCCCTGGCTTCTCTTCCCTTTTTCAGACTCTTTTGTTCTGTCTCTGTTTCTCTCTGTGTTTGTTTCTGTCTCTCTCACTCTCTCTCTAGCTCTCTTCCTCTTCCTCTCTATCTCCACCTATCTGTCTCATCCCTAGTAGATATCTCTTTGTCCTTCTACCTCACTCAGGTCAATAGTATTCTGAAAAAAATTTGACTTTTAAAGATGAGAACTGATTTCATTACTTATTCTTTCCTTGATAATTATAACTCTTTACCTTGCTTATGTTTCTGTTTGGAGTGTTTGAAAGTCAAATATTTTGCTTATTTGGGGGGGGGGGTCTTTCCAAAATACTTTAATACCTCTATTTTGCTAAATATCATCTTTTTCCATTGATAATTAGATTTGTGTTCATAGAGTATATAATTTTGAATGATTGAATGTTTTTATGGTCCAAAATATTCATTTTCTGATAACCTCCTTTCCAGTGATGAATCTATCTTAGCCTAATTAAGCTGATCATTAAACAATAAAATATAAGGTAAAACTAGACCTATACTTGAAACGGTTTCAGATTGATAGGAATTTCTAGAGCTTGCATTCTAGCAGATCATATCTAAGAATGCAACATGAGTTTCTTTGCTTTTTAAAAACATATCATTCTTTTCTGTCAATTCTTTTGACTACAAAATTAACATTATGACTACTTGTCTGAAATAATTTAACTTAGCCACTACATTTCTCAGCATTTGAAATTATCTTTCATCCTTTTTGGTGATCTGTGGATTCTCTCAAGAAGAGCTTTGTTGTCTGTATTCAAAAATTCTGAAAGACTTTCTTATATTATTTCTCAAATTATGGCATAATTTTTTTTTACTTCTGGGAGACCTATAATCCTTATATTATCTCTGTACATCTTTTCTTCAAGATCATTCTTTTTAACTTCTTTTGGGGTGAGGAATTGCAAAGGGCATTTACACAGAGTCACTGAAGCAGTAAAGGTTTCTCCTCAGTCAAAAGCCTCAGTCAAAAGGCAGCATGCTCAATTCCATCTCCTTCCTTTTCCATTAATGAGAATTAATACTTGCTATTTCTTGTGGACTGTGGAAGAGGACCAGGTGTGCTTAGCAGAGTTGCTAAAGCATCAAGGATCTCTATCCTAGGGCAAGGTCAGTGTGGCTTATGCTCTCTTTGAAGGCTGCTGGGAGAGGGGTTTTGCATATGATCTCCAAGATGGCAGACAAGTGGCTTGTTGCAAGATTCTTTATTCATCTAACTCCACCAAATAATAATAATATTGTGTCACATGAAAAGAAATCCCCAAACAAGACAGATTCCAACAAGTTAAAGCCTCTGTGAATTAACCTCTGAAAAGTCTTGAAGTAGTTCACATGACCAAGAAATTTTTGTAGTTTATATTATTGTAATGGTCCTACTCATTTTTAGGGAAGAGGTTGTTTGTTTCTGAGCCACTTCTATAAAAGTTGGAGATCATTGGCATTTTCAGGGATATGCTGAACTCATCATAGAATCTTAGGACTGGGAAGGGTATCAAAACCCTACCTAAAGAAATATATTTGGAAGGCTGCTTTCAACTGTTAATTTACTTACATATACTTAGGAAAGGAAGGAAGGAAGGAAGGAAGGAAGGAAGGAAGGAAGGAAGGAAGGAAGGAAGGAAGGAAGGAAAGAGAAGGAAGAAAACAAATATTAATCTGTGTCTGTAATTCACTACATAGACCTCAGATTCCTCTTTTGTAAAACAAGGTGGTTGAAATAGATGGTCTCTAAGTCCCATTTCAACATTCTGTATAGTCTGGGTTTTTACATATTTTATTCCAAGGTCTCTTCCAGCTCTAATATTCTGTATTTATTTGAAAACTGTGTATTCTGAGGCTCCAGCTCTAATTGTCCATGTTAAAACATTCTAAGTTACAAGATCACTTTTCAACTCTAACACTATATTCTAAATTCTTTTCTAGTACTAATATTCTATGAGTCTATGATTTTATATCATGAGTCCTCTTTAGATTTTCTTGGGTGACAAGGCTAATTAAATATTTTTGTTCCTTGTTTCTTGTGAGGATGTGTTTTTTACAATGTTTCTTTCTGTCTTTTCTCCCTCCCTCCATTCTCTTTCCTTTCCTCTTTTTTTATTTTTCCTACTTTCCTTTCTTTTCTTCCTTTTTTCTTCCCTTTATGTATTCTTTGTTCCTTTTTTCTTTCCTTTCTTCTTCCTTTTCCCCCTTTCTTCCTTCCTTTCTTCTTATACTTCTAGATAAGGAAAAACTTTCAGAGTAAGCAGAGTTCTCTTCTTAAAGGGTGCTCACTCTTAGATTACTTAATTCTAATTACCTATTAGCAAGACAATACTCTTTGTACAATTAGATAAGATAATTGATTCTAAAGGGTAAGAAAGTGCTAATTTAGCTATATTCATCTGAGGTGTCTGAGTTCCAGACAATTGTCCAATTACTTGTGGAGTTGCCAATATAGAGATCAAAATGGTGAGATAGTAAAAGGAGAGATGAGTTAATTCATCCTTAGAAATATCTGTCATAGGATCATAGATCAGATTTTGAACTGAAAGAGACTTTTGAGGTCATCTAGTCCAATCCCCTCATTTTATACAGGAAACTGACACCCAGAAGGATTAATTATGTGACTTGCCCAAGGTTGCCCTGATAGATAAATGGCAAAGATTTTGACGAATTGTAAAATTGTAAATTGCAGATTTAAAGCTAGAAGAAACCTTACAATTCATTTTCTCTAACACTCCCTTATTGTGCACATAAGGTTACTGAGATTCAGAAAGGTTAAATGATTTGCCTTAATGCAATAAGTAGCAAGGGCAGAATTTGAATCAAGTGTTCAGGGTCCAAAGCTTGTCTCAGGATCTCTCTCTCTCTCTCTATGTGTCTCTGTCCCTGTCTCTGCCTCTCTGCTCTGTCTCTCAGTCTCTCTGTCTCTCTCTCTGTTTCTCTGTCTCTTTCTCTTCCCCCTTTACCGCCTCTGTTCATATACCTCACTTACAACAATCCCAAGCCAATAGAAAAGCATGTCTATTTCACCACCAGTATAACTTCCATTTGCTACCATTGTAATTTCTCATTTTAAAAAATGAAAATAGTTTATTTTGGGATGTTTATTCCCAAATATGAATATCTTTGGCCTTTGGACCATAAAGAAGAAATAATAATAACAATATTTAGCATTCTATGGTTACAAATTATTTTGTGCATTTTACCTAATTTGGTCTTTATAGTTTATAAAGCACTTTATTCACAATATTCCAAATGAAATAGATCCAAAAACAATTATTATTGTTTCATAAGATAAGAACACATGCTCAGAGAGTTGAAATGGCTTATCCTAGAACTATGGGAAACCTAAAAGGAAATTAGAAAACTTGTTAAAGATGAGCTAAGTGGTACAATAAGTAGACTGCTATACTTAGATTTAGGAAGAGCTAGGTTCAAATGTCCCTTCTGAAATTTACTAGCTTTATGACCATGGACCTCAGTTAACTCTTCAGTAAAATGGGAATAAAAATGCCTCCGGTACCTGTTTCACCAGGTTATATCAAATGAGATGTACATTATGTTGAATAATCTTAAAATTTTAAAGCTCTGTAAAAAAATGACAGTTATTATTAGCACTAGAAGGCCCATGGTACTTTCATTTCACCACCAATGAAACAAACTATTCGTGATTTGCTGGGAGCTGCCATAGAAAATTCTTCTGAAGGAAAAAGTCATATCTGATTGCTCTCTGAAAGCTAAAACAGACTTGGGCTTGGTCAGAGCAAGTGGCCATAGGTATGGCTAGAAGATCAACAGATGATCAACTATGAAAGCCTTGGTTCTTCTCAGTAGGTCAGTGATCCAAAGCAATCCCAAGAGACTTTGGACAGAAAATGCCATCTGTATCAGAAAAAGAACTAAGAAAACTGAATGTAAATCAACACATGCTATGTTCACTTCTTTTTTTCTGTTTTTTTTTTTATCTATCCTGTGATTTTCCCTTTTGCTCTGATTTTTCTCTCCCAATATAATTCATAAAACAATGTATATTAAAAATAAACTAAAATTTTTTTAAAAAAGAAATAACTTGAAAAAATTAAAAAGATCAACAGAATCAGAAAATCATAGAACTCAGAGTTAGAACAGATTTCTATGATTGCCTAGCTCAACATCTATCCAAATCATGAATCTATTTGTAGTATTCCTGAGACTGTAATCAGTTATTGAGCTTTTGCTTTAATATCTCCAGGGATAAGGAGGGGGGTGAAAAGGAGCAGGAGAAAGAGTTTGGAACTCAAAATTTGAAAAAAGAATAAAATTGTTTTTATATGTAATTTGGAAAAAATGAAATATTAATTTTTTTAAAACCTCCAAGAATCCATCAGGCAAATTCCTATGGCCATTCCATGCCAATCTGGAGACAGATCTGGTTGATAGGATATTAAGTCCAATGTCCATCTGAAATTGCCTTCCTACTTCCCTGTGACCCATCCTCCCTTAGCCTCCCTCCCTGATTTGTCCTAGTCCTGTCTTCTGGGGCTGAGTAAAATAAGTCTGATCCATTTCATCCCTGCCTTGTATTTATCAAAGTGCTTATTTATCAAGGTGCCTAGTACAGAGTAAGCTTAGAATAAATGCATAATAATGAATTTATAATAACAGAATAAATGTCTATCCTCTTTTCATTCTCGTTGTGCTTGCTTTCCCTATCAATTTCATTTGGAAACTTGGATTTGATAGAGCATCCAGCAATGGGGTTGGGGCTTTAGGAAGAAGGTACCATTTTCCAAATGAAGAATGGCAGATATTAGAATTGTGGGAAATCTAAAAGGAAATTAGGAGACTTGTTAAAGCTAAAGTGTGTATGTCAGCAAAGACAGAGAGGGGGAAAATAATGTTGTAAAGCCAGGCCATTTCCTTTGTTGTATTCTCAGAAGCAAGTTCCCTTCACATCAGTCCAGGTTCCCACCAGACGTGTTTACTTTTTCCATATACTGTTCTCTGCTTTGGTCTAATTGCCCTCACATTATTTCTTGGAACAGGCTTCATCCAGTGGGTGGCTTTGCATGAGCTGCTCAAACCACAGTGAGTTCGGGACTAGGCTCATGCAAATTCAATCAGCATTCCATTTTCCATGGATCCCAGTGAGGGGTCCTTGACCTGATTAGCAGGAAATCCAAAATTCTCTTGGCTGATAGATATGGTCTTTGTTTGGTGCTTATCTCATCTACCCTCTCTACCCCTTAACTGCCTAGCCCACCTAGCCCCTTCTTGAGAGAATAACAAAATAATGATAATATCTCACATTTATATAGTATTTGACATCCCCACCTGAGATAGCTAATTCAAGGATTATTATCCCCAGTTTAATAATAATAACCAGCATTTATGTAGCAAGTAAGGATTGCAATGTGATTTATACATATTATCTCATTTGAGTCTCAGAAACAACCCTGGGAGTGAGGAAATATTCTTATCCCCACTTTACAGATAAGGAAACTGAGGCAGGCAGATGGGAATTTACTTGCTCAGAGTTACCCAACTAACCAATGCCTAAAGCAGGATTTCAATGGGTACATAGTAAATAGTAAGTTTAGAAAAAATAATAGATATATAGAATACATATTCTCGCTATATAAAAATATAGAGAGAGAATATAATGAATATTATGTATATTCTTTGTATAGAGAATATAATAATGAGTATATAGTAATAGAATAAATGCCTAATCTCTTTTCATTTTCATTATGCTTACCTTCCTTATCGATTTAATTTCAAAATTTGAATTTGATAGAGCATCTATTAGAGTGGTTGAGGCTTTAGGAAGAAGTTACCATTTTCCAAATGGAGAGCCCAATACTTTGTCCATTGTACCATTTTTACAGATAAGGAGTCTGAGGTTTGAAATGGCTTTCCCACAGTCACACAACTAGAAGCTTTGAAAACTGAGATTAAAAACCAGGTCTCATCACTATGGTCCCCTTCACAAATAACTTCCACACTTTCTAAAAACCATCTGTAACGAAACAAAATTGTAAGAAGACCTGATACTGGCAACTTTATTAGACAGCTGCTTTTTTTTTTTTTTTTTTTTTTAATTCTTTAAGCAAACTAGTTTGGAAGAGGAACTCCTGAGTATCCAGAACCTCCATTGTTTTAGACTACATTGCCCCAACAATTTGGGATTGCCAGGTAGCTGAAGAGCAAGACGTTTTAATGGTAGCCCTACTGAAAACTCTAAGATTCTTCTCTGATGCTTGATTGTGTTTTGGAGTTGACCTTAGATTCTGGCTAGATCTTCTCATCATTGATCAATCGGTAAACATTTATTAAGTGTCTACACTGTGTCCGGCACTGTGGTAAGCACCAGACATACAAAAAGAGGCAAAAGATACTGCCCTCCCTCAAGGAACTTACAGTCTTCCAGAGACCGCCAGAAACAGTGCTTCATGGAATAACCAGGAGTATCGTGGATCAGAGTACATGTTGGGGCATAAGGTATAAAAAGACTGAAAAGACAGGAGAGGGCTTCCAAGATGGAAAATCTCTGAGCCCAAACCTAACCTAGGGCTGTGTGTCTATCATCCGAGAACCAGGCTAGCTCTTTTGGGAAAGGCTCCAGCCCCACGTTGATTTGTTGAGCTCAGCAACTCTTGAAAGCTTCTCCTAAGTCACAGAGGCTCAGCCCAAGAGACCACACCATTCTTGCAGTAGGTGTTTTAAAGCAGTGGGTCGTGAGTCCCTGAAGACGCCTTTTCCCTAGTTCCTGTACTTCCTTCCCCCTCATCCCTTTGGGTTTGGAAATTCCCTTTCCCCTTCTCACAGAAAAAGATGACTTTTCTCATTGCTCACCACAGCCATGCACCTGTTTGGCCTAAACTGGCACCTGCAGCCGCTGGAAGGGCAGATGTATGAGATGACGGAGGACACAGTCAGCAGTTGGCCTGTGCCAACAGACGTCTCCCTGTATCCCTCGGGGGGCACAGGGTTAGAGTTACCTGACAGGAAAGGCAAAGAAGCCGGAGAAGGTAGGGTCGGTGTATTGTCCGTGTTGTGAGTCCCTTTGTCTGCCTGTGAACTGAAGACATTCACTCACGCGCCTGCCATGTTCCCCGATGTGGCTCCATGCTCTCCATCCTCACATGCTCACTGCTGGCTTCCCACCACCAAGACCACCTGGTCTCTTCATTCTGATTTCATGTCGCTAGATGAGCTAATGTGGGTGGGATGGGATAGAGATTAGCTGTCGTGGTACAGAGCTATATCCCATCTAACTCCAGAAAAAAGCAACTGGGTGCTTTGCTGTAAAACCTCCAACGCGCTTGTGGGTGCCATCTTTGCGTTTTGAAGGAAACTAGACAAGAAACTGAATGGGGAGGACTGAATATCTGACTTTTTAGAGCAGAAAATCCCCTAGGACTGGAATGGCCTTCCCTCCGGCCTTCTCGCCGGTGCACTGAAGGCACCAGGTTCTTTTCCACAAGACCAGAGCCATGGAGAAGGGGAGCCACCCAAAGGTCCCAGACTTGTTTGGTGGCTCCTTTGGGGAATGTGGGCATAGATCAGCCTTTGAGTGCCACAGCCTGCTTCACTTCTGGAGTCTCATTCACCTCTGCTGCCATCATGCTCATGCCAGGCTCCAAACATGTCTATTTGTCTTTTTCTTTCCTTCCCCCTCAGGGAATGCCGTGGGAACATCATCCTTGCCCCATCTGATCTTTTACCTGGTTCTTTTTCACATCATGGGTCTATGGGTGTGCATGCTGGGTGCCCATATGTTTGTTTATCAACTCCAATGTTGATTTATCTTTTGATCTCCCATTGTACCAAAATTAACTTAAAACAACAGACATCCCACAGGAGCCAGAGCAGAAAGAGAGAGTCAAATACCCTGCCAGTTCTCTGAGATGCTCTGATAGATTCCCATATATAATTAGTCAAAACTCTGATTTGTGAGGACTAGATAGCAAATCATTTTAAGATGATCTCACCAGCCATAGTTAGTATCAATTAATAATGAAGTAATAATGTGTTCAATAATTTTGTTCATAGTAGGTTTGTCTCCTCTTCTGTCCATAAGTGATGAATATATTTTAATTGAATTATTATGCAATCTAACATTAATAATGGTATTATCTACAAGACACTGTGCTGGACTTTAAACTGGAAAATGATGTTCACCCAGAATATCTATTATAGCTGGGGATCTCAGCCTTTATTTGTGCTATGGATCCTTGTGGCAGTCTGGTGAAATCTAAGGATCATGACTTAGAATGATGTTTTTAAATAATTGAAAGAAACATAGAAGTTAATGACAAGAGAGATGTGATTTTTTTCGCCATCCAAGCTCACATTCCCACTGAAATCTCTTCAGGTTAACAGCCCTAGCATTAAAGGATCTGATTCCATTGCTTCAAATACAAGGCCCATCAGTGGTCTCTCATCTAAGGCTAGGCCCAACCAAGTGTGGAGACCACTTGGGACCAACATTTTCTTTATTATAGTAGCTTCTGATTGTCTATTGAGGGAGGAAGGAGCCTCAGTTGGAGTCAAATGACAGTTCTTCACCAATCTAGGAAAGGCTGTAGGTTTAAGGTATTAACCCCCAAGAACTTGGTCAAGAGCTCATTGAACAAAGTTTATTTTTTCCCCTCGGTGATCGCTATCATTGAATGTTTTAACAGAAGTGGACCAGACTATCTACAATCTCTCCACTAATGAAATTATAGTTTGTGGGTTGTAGGGTTTGCTTTGGTTCTTGTTTTTTTTGTTTTGTTTTGTTTTGTTTTTGCCTAAGGAGTAAGAAAGGGGAAATTGTATCCGCTTACTAGGTTACTTTAATTGCACTACTTTTGCTTAAAGGGATTAGCCGTCATTTCTAATGCAAATAGAATTCCTTGTTTAGGAATTCTGCTAAAACCTGGTCAGCATCAACTGTGATTTACCCCACTCAATAAAACCAGGTACTGAACTTTCTCCTTCTGTGGTTCTTAATTGGTTTGTAACATATATGGGATCTCAAGTCAAGTCGGGGCCTGCACAAGTTTGTCTGTAACTAAATCCCGTGGCTACTGTAACTTTGGGGGCCTCGGACTCTCCGAATGCTGCTTTTCCAATTCATTTCAAAGAGCATCAGAAAAAGATGCTCTGCTCACACAGGAAATCAGTGCCATCTCTGAAGACTTTACATTGGGGAGAGAAATATATGGGTGTAGTGGGGAGAAGGTTTGGGTTAGAGGCCAGTCAGGTCTTACTTATGCAACTCTAGGCAAGAAACTCAGTTCTCTTTTTGTACATGTTAGGGATTTCTGTGCTACTTCTTCTGTATTGATAGCTAGCATTTATAGGGTACTTTAAGATTTGCAAATATTGCTTTATTTGATCTGCAAAATAACTGTGGGAGGTAAGTGTTATTAATAAAAAACCAACAATAATGATGATAAAACTAATGTTTGTATAGTGCTTAGTATGTGCCAGATGTGCTAATTCCTTCACATTTATTATCTCATTTGATCCTCAAAATAATTATGGAAGGTAAGTTTTTTTATTATTATCATAGTCATAGCTAACATTTATGTACCACTCAATATTTCTCAGGCAGTGTGCTAAGCCCTTTACAATTATTATCACATTGATCCTCACAACAACCCTATGAGATAAATATTATTATTATTATTTACATTTTACAGTTGGGGGAAACTGAGATAAGAGTGAAGTGAATTACCCAGGGTCACACAGCTAGTAAGAGTCTGAGATTAGATTTATTTTAGGTTTCCCTGATGGGCTAGCGTGCTCTATTCACTGCCTGACCTAGCTCTTTTGGGAGTCATTGTTTACAGGGAAAAGACCCCTTATTCCAATCATATAGTTCTTATTATCTGCATCTCTTGGCTAGCAAGGTTCCTGGACCATTTGTTTCTTAAATCTAGTAAAAGTAGATGTGAGGCTTGATGGTCTGTTAGGTCCCTCCCAGCTTTAGATCTGAGATCCTAGGATCCTTTGTTCTTCATAGGATTGTAATGATACAATCACTTTATGGATCTTGTTTCATACACTAGGTAAACATGAGTTATTAAATTATTATTAATTGTAAGGGGCTTAGAAAAAAGACATTATTACTGTTTAGGGATGTTAGACATTCTAAGTACAATTGAAGACATCCATGTAAGCCCAGTAAAATTCAGAATTGTCTCCCTTCTGCAAATAATGAATGCAGATGATTTTTTTTTAGGGGGAGAAATATTGTTTAAAATCTTACTTCCTTAGATCCATATAAGTAATTATGATTTATGTTTTGTTATTGCTGAGAAAAATGTATGATTGATATATTATAAGTATGCACAAAAACTTGTGTGTGTGCCTGTTGTTTTCCCTGATAGAATGTAAGCTCCTTGAGGGCAGTCACTCTCCTTTTTAATTTGTTCTTCAGTAGAATAATTGAGTGAGGATGAAAAGCTACTTAACACAGCAATGCTTCCTGATTGGTCAATTCATAGAATTATAAAACTAGAAGCTAATTGGTCCAATTCTGTGCATACGTATTTAACAATATGAACATCTTACATTTCTAGTGCTTTAACATTTACAAAGGGTTTTTTCTTACAGGGTAGATCTTATCCTTGATTGACAGAAATGTTAGGTGACTTTCATTTACATAATTCATAATGTTAAAGCCAAGATTCAAACATAATATATATATATATATATTATATGTATCAACACCATACATATGTGTCTATTCATGTAGAGCTAAGACTCATATGTGTGTACACACACACATGCATATATCTACATGTATGTGAACATGTGTGTAAGTATGTATAAACATACCTGTACATGTGAGTATGTCTGCAGTAGTAGTGATGATGATGATCTCCAGAGTTATGGCTTATAAAGTACATTGATCACAATAACCCTCTGAGGAATATGGAATACACAGGGGATTATTCCCATTTTATAGATGAAGTTGTGGTTTGTCCTTCATTCTCAAAGAGAATGACATTGGGGAGATGATGCCATAATATGCATGTGAATTGGATTTAAGTTAGGGAGGCTGTGCAAAGTCATCTGCCTCAGTTTCCCCTCCAGGGTCATCAGGGTCCAGATATAGATCAGCATGAGTGGAGATGGCTCTGGATACAGTGGGAGACTTTAGGCTTTTTAAGCTAAAGTCTTACTGATAGATGAAGTAATTAATGATCAGAAAGGGAGAGTGATTTGGCCCTACCAGCAAAGAGCAAATTGGGTACTCTTACTGAGATCTTCTGACTTTCCAACTCAGAGAGAATTTGTGGCCCTTCTATCATTTATGTGTGTAATATACACAGACACCTACCCAGTATTTTACAAGAATATAGTTCTTTTTATGGGAATAACATAAAAATGCATTTCAGACTGATTTTGAAAGTGGACATAGGGTTCCAGACACAAAAGCCTTCCTGAGTAAGTCTGTGTCAACTTATACTGTTCATTACTAGTGGAAGAGGGACCCCAGACCTTAAGCAAACAAGCATTCTGATGATTGAATCATATGGGGAGGGACAGCTTTTTCTCCTTCTGTAATGAAAGCAAAATTGCCCATCAGTGAGTGCTGCATCCCCTCCTCCCTGCCAGAATGGAGCCGTTTATTTTGATAACCAAATAAATTTCAGACAGTCGCTAAGGAGACTAAAGTATTGTAAGTCTAAAGTTAATGCATTGGAAGCAAAAATAACACATAAACTGCACCCTGGAACGGGAATAGGAACTTGGCATCTCGATGGTGCTGCCTCAGTTGAATTACCAAATGTTCCAGAGAATAGAACACCCAGGCCGATTTCCAATCTCAGATTTCCTTTTTACCATGCCATAGTAATCTAACTGAAGCAGTTAGAGATTTGTGGTATCATGATTTAGAGCTGGAAAGGACCTTAGTGGCCATTGAGTCCAAACCCCTTCATTCTACAAGTAAGGAAAGTAAGAATTAGAGAAATGATATGACTTACCCATTGTCACATAACTAGTAAATATCTGAGGTGGGATTTAAACTTACCTCTTCAGGTCTCCAAATCAAACACTCTGGGACTTCATGGTCACTCACACAGCGCACTCCTGGAAGGAAAAAGTAATGTGAAAGTGGTAAAGAAAGGATTTCAACTGGTCTTAGCTAGGGCTACAAATCTCCTAGGGAAATTTTTTTTTGGATTTCATGGTTTTGGAAAGTCATGTGCTAAACTCTATTATTTGTCCCTGTACCCTTTCTTCCAACCCTATAAGGACAATCATGGTTCCCATTTCTGGATTGCTCTGCAGTTTCTGAGTTCTTTCCTCACTGATACTGAGATAGGTGGGTTAGAAACTATTATGCTTATTTCACAGATGAGGAGACTGAAATTCAGAAAATTTTAGCTTGTATAATCAACACTCATCTGTTCTTCCATCCATGATCTTACTTGTTCTTACAATTCCCTTTGTAAGGTAAGTCATGGAATCTTTGCCATGACCTGCAGAACTTTAAATGACTTTTCTGTATGAATTTATCCAGTGTTCCAGAATGAGTCTGTGACTGCCAAAAAGGGATCATGGAGGTCATTTAGCTCTTCCCTCTCATCTTATGGAACAGGAAAGTTAAAGGGACTTGTCCAAACTCAGAGTTAGGTTTTCTACCACCACCACCACCACCACCCCCAGGCTCTAGCACTCATTCTGTGACATCAAATAGTCTGGGTGGATGATAGACATTACTAATTATTAAATTCTGTATTTAAAAAAATTTTTCTTTCTTTCTTTTTTTTTTACTGAGGCAATTGGGGTTAAGTGACTTGCCCAAGATCACATAGCTAGGAATGTTAAATGTCTGAGACCAGATTTAAACTCAGGTCTTCCTGACTTCAGGGCTGGTGTTCTATCCTTTGTACCACCTACAAAGTGGTACATCATCTTTTTTTAGCTTCAAACTGCTAAATGTCATTTTAATTGCCCCCAATTGTTAAATTATATATGAATGTCACTTGTTGTTATTACATAGCAGGTTTTAAAACTTAGTGTTGGGTCATTTTTCAGTTGGGTTCAACTCTTCATGACCTCATTTTGGTATTTTTTTGGCAAAGATATAAGAATGGTTTGTCATTTCCTTCTCAATCTTAGTTTACAGATGGGGAAACTGAGGCAAACAGGATTAAATGACTTGCCCAAAGTCACACAGTTAATATTTGATTTGATCTGAACTTAGGGAAATAAGTCCTCCTGACTCTAGATCTGACACTCTATTCACCGCACCACCTACCTAGTGAATCCTGTTCTTTTTGCCCTATATATACCATGTTAATCACCTCCTTTCATTTTTGATTGATATGAAAACATTCTCTAGCTTGGGATTTTCCGTTTTGATAATACTGTTTTCTATACAGTATTATATTTAGCCTCAAACTCCCTTCAGAGCCATCCAGGAAAAAAATTTTCCACTTAGCTCCTCAACTGGGACAGCAAGACAAACAAATTCACTCTTGACCTGCAAAACTTTAAATGACTTTCCTGTATGAGTTTATCCAACACTCCAAAATGACTATATGAGGCCATCAGATACTATTGACAGTCACAGCAGAGTTAATGGAAGGAACACTGTCTTTAGAGACAAAGGCCCCAGGTTCAACTACTGACTGCTATTTAACAAAAGACCTGTGTAACTTTGGAGAAGTCCTTCTGCAAAATTTCAGTTTTCTCACCTGTAAAATGAAAAGGCTTGAATTTTATGGCCTCTATTAGGGCTCTTCCAGCTCTAAACTGATGATTCTTTAAATCATTTCCCCTCTTCCTTCCTCAGTTTTCTCATATGTAAAATGGGGTTAAAAACACACCCATTCACTTCCTGGTAGGAAAATACTCTGTCTGCTGAACCGTGAGCTGTTTTTTTAAAAGGCCACAGGAAAAGTAGAGACAGATACATTTTTCTAGCAAGGTGATGAAATGCAGTAGGACCATTTATTTTCCTGTTTCCCTATGTATAACTGGTTTTATTCTAGGAAATGCTACCACTTTATCCCTCATGTACCCATCCAATTCCCCATAAGACAAGAAATATCTCCTTGGGATGAGCTAACTTGGCTTTATTTCTTTGCATGATAAATGTTTCATTTCCCAGAATCCAGTGGATTATTCCTCTCTGCACTAGTCTTCCTACCCCGTCCCCCCAACAGTTCTGCTGTTCACATCTCAGGACAAGGGCTTTGTTGTATGGGGGCTTCCAGTAATCAAACCAGGAACATTCCTTCCTACAAATTTGTTTTCCCTTTTTCAGTGTTTTATGAATCAGACTTCTGTCCATGAACTTTCTGAACCACAGAGGCTGTGGGTGTTATATTTTTAAAAAGTGAAGTTACTGGGAAGCATTCCTACCATTTAAGACTTAAATGCAAACCCTTTTCCCTACTCAAGGCAGAGGAATCAGTGAGTATTTTTAATGGTGGTGTGCATTTCAACTTTTTTTATTATATATATATATATTTTTTTAATTAAAATGACATTTAGCAGTTTGAAGCTAAAAACCTGATGTTTCTGCTGAGGAGTTTGCCTGGGAATGACAACATATGGAGTTTAACATTTAAATTGAATTTTATTATTTAAAACAGTAAAATATTTTATTGCTACAACAATGCCCCAACAGCCACCATTTCACCATTAAATGTGTATTGTGAGGGTACTTGACAGGAGTTCTTAACTGCTGCAAAAGGCATTTTAATTCCTTATTCCCCAGATGCAGTTTACAAAAAGTTTCTACATACGTGCTTCTTTTACAGATGACTTTTTGTTCTCCCGAGTGTCTCCAGACAGCTCTGACAACAACAACAAATCCCAGGAATTCAGATATCCAGTCGTGCCCTTTAATAGCACATGAGAAAATAATCGCTCCTATTTTATAGAGTGTTTTTACAAAGCACCCTCCCCACCAACTGCCTGCAATGAGGAAGGAGCGGATGCTTATGTTACTGTCCCTTCTATACACTTAACAGGGATGGTAGCTCACATATAGTGGTTGCATGTTCAACCCAGTTGGACAAACATTGGTTAAATATCCTACTATGTACCTGAATTCCACTATATATGTAGGGAGGACAGATGGGTAGGGAGAAAGACAAGGGAAGGAGATGAAAGGAAGAGAGGCAAGGAGAAGGGGGAAGAAAGAAAGAGAAGGAGGAAGAGGAGAAAAAGAAAAGGAGAAAAACATATAAAGGAGGAAGAGAAGGGAGGACAGAGAGGGAGAGAGAAAAGAGAGAGATAGGAAGGGAATGAAGGAAGAAAATGTAAAAATGAGTGACTATGCTGACAGTCAAAGACCTCACAATCTAGGAAGTATTTCCATTTTCTGACAAAGGTCCACAAAATTGGTAGATGATGGATAGAGTACTGGGCCTGGAGTCAGGAAGACTAGTAGTTAAATGCAGCCTTAGACACATACTAGCTGTGTGACTCTGGATAAATCATTTACCTCTAAGTGTCTCAGTTTCCTCAGTTGTAAAATGGAAAGTAATTAATAGCATCTATCTGCAAAGCTTGTTATGGGGATCAAATGAGATGATATTTATAAAGTGTTTAACACGGTCCTTGGCACATAGTAAACAGTACTCTTTCTTTTCTCCCTCCTTTCGTTTCCTTCTCCTTTCCTTTCCCCCTCCTTTCCTTTCCCCCTCTTTTCCTTTCCCCTTCCTTCCCTTCCATCCTTCCTCCCTTCCAGAGCCTCAGTTTCCTCATCTGTAATATAGGAAAGGAAACACTTGCTGTCTTTTTATAGCCTGAGGTTCATAGACATTAAATTTAGTGTGCAGCCACAATTATAGAATAACAATTTGCTAATTGTATTTGACAGATTTGGGACTCCAGATCCCGGACAATGAAAAAAAAAAAAAAAAAAAAAAAAAAAAAGGCTACATTGGGAATGTGGCAGTCTGGCTTCGAGTCTGGGTCCAGCATGTAGCAATTGAGTGATCTTGGGCAAGACTTTTGGTGTTTTTGATCAACAAACATGTCAAGTGCTATACATTGTATGCGGCACTGGAGATACAAATTAAACAACTAAATAGTCGCTGTCCTCAAGGGGTTTATATTCTATTGGAAAAAAATAACATGTAGCTATATACATAGAGAATGCAAGCGAACATATTACAAGGTAATTTCCAGGCTTGGGGAAGGTTCACACATTTAGGGGAAATTAGAAAAGAGCTCTCCTGTTGGATGCGAAGGAAACCTTCATTTTCTCATATATAAAATGAGTGTGGTAATTCTCTCATTTCCTAACTCACAGGGTTGTTGTGAAGAGCGTACTTTGTAAATCTTAAAGTGCTTTAACAATGTGAGTTATTGTTGTCATTGATGGTTATTACTCTGCATTAAGATGTACTTTGTCTTGATTCAGATTTCTTCTGGCCCTCTTCTGTTCCTAGAAAGGCTTGAAGTCTGGCAGGAAATCCTAACATATACTTTTCTGAAGCAAGTGTGTTTAATTATCCAGGGAAAGCAGCCTGATAAGCAATCAGTGTTTTTATCTTCCATCTCTTTTCCTGTCATTGAAATGCCTTCATATTCTTTAGTGGTTCCAGAAGTAGGCTGAAGACAGGACTCCTGGCTTGTGCTTCATGTTCCCTAGGGAATGTTTGTCTCCTGGAGGTGGGGCCCAGTATGAAAGATGGTGGATTCACTCCCCACTTCTACCGTTCCCCTTCTCTCAGACCTTGAAGGAAGTCTCAGACTTGGCCAATGGCAGGCTCACTCATATCTTCTCTCAATCATGTATTGAAGGTCAAAGGCTGGCTAAATAAAATAATAAAACTAATTTTAATAATTCACAGTTAGCTTCAGAGGAGTTAGAGTTGAATAAAATCTTAGAGACTATCTATTCCAAGTGCTTTATTTTACAATCAAGAAAACTGAGATTCAGAATGAAATGATTTGCCCTTGGTGACACAAATTATGAGTGGCAAATTGGGGATTTGACCCCATGCCCTCTGACTCCAGACCCAAAAACATAATGTTCTGTAGGACTGACCTTCTTTCCAATGGCCTTGTGATAGGTTTTCTGTTCCCATTCCCATTTCTTAGTCACAAAATGGAAATTTGGTAGATGAATAAACAAAATGAGTTGACTTGTCCAGAGTTCAGAGCAAGTAACTATTAAAAATGAATTAAGGTATAATGATCCTGAATCCAAAGTTCTTCCTCCTAAATTCCATTCTGAGACTTAAAATAATCCATTATGTGTTTTTGGAACCATATTTGTGGAGCCCTTTGATTTTAGGGGGAACTTCTGAAAAAGCCTTTCCATGCTAGTAAGGTTTCTACAGGAATTCACTCCTGCTGTGTCAGGCTGATGATTCTCTCTTCTCTCAGTTTTAAGTCTGCACTCCTCAGCCCCTTCTTTTTGGGGGTCCACAGAGGCTAGTGTTCTCCAAGGTATCTCTGGGACAAGAGATACCATCTTTCTCCACCTACAAAAACCTCATCATCTTCTGGCCTGCTCCCCTGAGAACCTGGTTCCCTCCATATCCCCGCCCAAAAAAAAGAACAGGAGAGATACTATAGCCCTGACCTCCCTATTCTCACAGTAACTATGACTTCGTCTTAAAGTAATTCTATCCCTACCCCCTTTAGTATTGCCCTACTCTCAGACAGAAAAGAGAAAATTATCATCCATCAAGTGCCTTAATGATCTTTTTCTTCAAGATTTCTAAAAATCCCACAAAGCATCTCTAATGTTTAACTGCCTTTGTGACATTGGATAAACCATGTAAGCTCTCCAAGCCTCAGTTTTATTATCTGTAAAATGAAGGGATTGGACCAACTAGCCTCTGTGGAGCTCTTCCAAATCTAGAACAATGGTCCTGTAGTTTAACACTAGAGATTTAACATTCCTCCTTTGGAAGGAATACAATAGGAAAGAGCACTCCATTTGAAGTGATGAAATCTGGATCTGAACCCTGGCTCACCCCTGACATTGGTGCTGCTTTCTCTTTCCCTATTAAAAAGCTCTGAATTTGGATGGGGAAAACCTGGGTTTGCATCTCACCTCTTATTAAGTTTATAATGAAAGGCAAGTCACATAACTTCTCCATTCTCTCATCTGTTAAATAGAAGCAGTACTACCTAAGTTAACTAATTTTGGAGGGAGGTTAAAACTCTCCTTTTTAAACTTTAAGCAATATGTAAACCTTAGCTATTATTATTGTTAACTGCTAAAATGGAAGAGTATGATCAAATGACCTCAATGGATCCTTTTAATCTCCTGTAGTATACCGACCTCTCCATCCTCCATTCAACCTATAGCCTTGCCAGTAGGATTCTAAAGCATTTTATTTATTCATTATTCTTCCTTTCCTTCTTGAACAAAGTTGCCATCGTGTTATCTTAGTTATTGAATACCTTGTGTTGCCTTGTGTTGGTATGACTAGTTAGTATTCGTGGTGCAGGATGATCTGCCCATGGCATGCCAGCCCTTCTAAGACTGTTATTTCAGTTGGAAATTTATTAATCACACCTATTTTCTTTTCTCTTGCTATTTTGAGTGTGTGCTTTTACACATACCACACACACACACATAATTGTGTATAACAGTGAATTATTATTTTTAGAATCAAAATATAACAAGCTGTGGACTTATACAGTAAACAGATGGGCCTTAGGGAGGACCCATGCTGTTTTGGAGATATGCTTATTTCTAGCAGAAAAACTGAGTTGTAAAGGGAGCATGAGCACCATGGCTTAGCAGGAAAAGCTCTGGATTTGGGGGTTGAGAGTTGGCTTCTGGTCCTAGCTTCAATACTCTCTTCTTAGCTCTGTGACCTTGATTAATCATATTCCTTCTCTGGGATTCAGTTTCTTCATCTGTAAGATGAAAATTATATAGCATGGAGTCATGACTAGAAGTCTGGATTTGAACTGAGAAGACACTAGTTATGTGAACCTGAACAAGTCTCTGAGCTTCATTTACCTTAAACGTAAAAGAGATTGATGTTACCCACCTCACCAGGTAACTGTGAGGAAAGATGTCTATAAGTGGAATAAGATTCAGTAAACAAGTATAAGTCCTGATCCTTCTTACTACCTCTGAGAGCTTGTCCAAATCCTCAGAACACTGTTGAAATGGCTGCCCTTATTGGATTTAGGTTTTGAAAACCTAGGTGCATCTTCTAGATCTTGAATTTACCAAATAGCTGATGTTAGGCAAATCGCTGAGCCTCAGTTGGAATAGTAATTCTTACACTGACTCTCTTGAAGGGTTAATGCATGGAAATCATTATAGAAAAGAGTTATTATTATTATTGCCATTTAAAAAGAAAGTTACAAATGTTTTGACTCTCCATTTGGAGTGAAGACCTTGGAAGGCCCTGAGCCAGCTCTTCTCAATTTGTGTGCCCTGGGGTACCCCATGCCTTCATTTGATTGTGAGTTAATTAGATTTCTGTTGTTTTTTTTGTTTCCCTCCCACCCTTGTCTTGTTAGGAAAACCTAGTAGTTTCTTTCCAGAAGAGAGTTTTATCGACTCGGGAGAAATTGATGTGGGGAGACGAGCATTTCAGAAGATCCCTCCAGGTATTTTTTGGAGATCTCAGGTGTTCATAGATCATCCAGTGCATCTGAAATTCAATGTGTCCTTGGGAAAAGCAGCTCTGGTTGGGATTTATGGCAGAAAAGGCCTTCCTCCTTCACACACACAGGTAATCGGGAGTCCTCATTAATGTGTTTCTTTTTCAGGGGAATCAACTCATGTGTCATAACCAAACCCTCATCTCAACTTTTTAATTTATTTATTTAAAGGTCTGTAATTCTAATTTTAGATATTATATTTTCTTCTATTATCTTCTGTCACACCTGAAATCCCAAACAGGAAAGGTTTTTTAAAAAGCTTTTTAAGCATAGGTTCTCCATTGCCCATGAAATAAAGTACAGTCTCCTTAGTTTAACATTCAGGCCCCTTTCACAATCTGGCTCCAGACTAGAAGACCTAGTTTCAGGGCAATTAGGTAGGTAAATAGTAAATAGAGTACTGTCCCCGGATTCAGGAGAACCCAACTTCAAATCTGGCCTCAGACAATGACTACTAACTGGGTGATTCTGGGCAAGTTATTTCACTCTGATTGCCTTCCCTACAAAAAAATAGAAGAGCTGGTTTCAAATGCTGGCTCTGTTCCTATCTTTAAAATGGAGTATCTATGATCCCTTCTAATCCTAAATCTTACAAACATTGATTATATTTTCCAAATAGCATCTCACTCTATCTCCTTCCCTTCCCCACATTCTGGTCAAACTAGACTACTCACTGTCTCGTCCTATCCCTGCTTGCTTCTTTGTATGTGCATAGAGTAATCTCTGCCTATTGAAATCCTCCTTTTCCTTCAAGTCACAATCCCAAGACCAAATCCTCCATAGAGAATTCATAAGTAATTCCTGGGCTAGAAGGAAACTCTCTCTCCCTTATCTGTCATTATTTTGACCTCTCCTGCCATATTAAATTTTGTGTCAGCTATATAGAAACATACATGTATATGCATGACATATATACATATATGTCATATTCCCCCTTAGACTATAAACTTTCCTGAATGCAGGGATTATGTCATTCTTTATCTCTGTTGCCAAAGTGCCAAACACAGTGTACTACACTTTGCAAGATTTCATAAGTGTCTGTTGAACTGAGTTGGTGATAAAGAAGATTTAGAAAATTTTCTCATTAGCTCTTTCTAGCAATTCATTTCTTACATAACCACACAGACTCAGATTTGGAAGAGATTTCAGAGACCATTTACCATTTCAAAGGCCATTCATATCAAAGCAAAACCCCCCTCTGTAACATTCCCAATGAGTAGTCATTCAAATGTCTGTTTCCTTTTAGCTGTCGCCTATTCCTAAAATGAAAGGGATGGATTAAAATGATGTCCTACAGCTCTGCTAGCTCTAAATCACTGTTTCCTTTCTCTTCCTAGTTTCCTTCTTTCCTTCTTCCCTCGCTACTTCTTTCTCATTCTTCCTTCTTGAATTCCTCCTTCCTCCAAAAAATAGGGATATTTTATCCTTTTTAAAATAATTTTTTCTTTATGGATTTAACAGTTATCAACAAACATTTAAATACAGAGAACAAAAAAGGGAATGTATATAAACTTAACTTCTGTTACATATTTTGTTTTTAAAAGTCTATATTGAAACTAACTATTTAACAATTTTGTCCAATTTGTGTCCCTTTTTTGTATTCCACTGATTGTTAAATGTTGTATTAATGTTTTTTCTTCCTTCCTTTTTACTTTCCTTCCTCCTTCCCTCTCTCCCCCTTCTTTTCTTTTTCCTTTTCTTTCCCTTATTTCTCTTGTCACATCTCACTAACATTTCCCTCCCCCTTCCTTGATGCTTCCTTATAATAAATATAATGAAGCAAAACAAAGAACACTTGGACCATGCCCCAAAATCTGTGTCTCGTTCTATTCCATCAAATCATGTGGCAAGCAAATTTCATCATTGGTCCTTGGATGTTATATTGGTCATTGCGTTGATTAAAATTCTTAAATCTTTCAAAGTTATTTTTCTTTAAGTTAAAGGGAAATTTAAAAAGAAAAACCTGAACAGAATGATTGATGTGTGGTCTAATTTAGAGGCAGAGGAAATAATGGATCCTTCAGGTTTATTCTAGCTCTGGAATTCAAATACTCTGCCCATCAGTACAAAATCAGCCATGTTTGTGGCAAGAAAAGGATGTGGGGGAGGGTTTGGAGAGAATGTACTTATTCTGCATTCACTAGTGGACAAGATTCCCAAGAGAAATGCAGTTTGGTAAGTTTGTGTTGGTTAATCAACCATCAAATGGAATTAACCTCTCTCCCATCTCCCATCTTATATTTCCTCATATCCCTTATGTTAAAAAATCCAGGACAGGCATTTGAAGTTAACCTAAAACAGACTGCTGATTTTTTTCTCTCCCTTCTTTTTTTTTCTTTATTCCTTAGTTTGATTTTGTGGAGCTCTTGGATGGGAGAAGACTCTTGACTCAGGAGGTGAGGAGCTTGGAAGGCCCTCAGCGCCAGTCCCGGGGCTCTGTCCCTCCCTCCAGCCATGAGACTGGCTTCATCCAATATTTGGATTCTGGGATTTGGCACCTGGCTTTCTACAATGATGGAAAGGAATCTGAAGTGGTTTCTTTTCTCACCACTGCTATTGGTAAGGGAATTAAAGATATCACTTTTCCCCATGGTTATTTTGGTACCTATGTGGACAACTAATGAAATAAATTTTCATCGTAACCATATATGGACAGTTCTCTTCTCCATATTCTGTTTGGTCGTACCTATGCAGATAGAGATGTGGGATGAATAGAAAATAATTTTCTCCATGTCCATGCTTTTGTTTGTATGAAAAAATGGGACAAGATTAGACACATTTAGTTTGTTGTCTGTCTAGACAGAAGAATGGCCTGGATATAGAGATTATCAGCTATTTGGTTGTAGGGTTTGTAGGTTTAAAGGGTTGGTGGACTCCTTTAAACATTCTGGAACATCTCAAATGCTTTGTTCTCTACCCACCTCCCTTGCCTCTATATTCAAGATAGAAACTAGTTTCTCTTAATGGTAATTTACCCTGTTATTGTTTTTTTTTTATTAATTTTATTTTTCTTCAGTAGACAAAATAAAATCTATTTTCTTTTCTTCCCTTCTTTCCGCATTAGAAAAGAAAAAAGCACAAAACCCTAATGGAAAATATGCACAGTCCAGCAACATAAGTTCCTTCATTGACTATGTCCAATCTGTGCACATTGAACCCATTCCTTTTCTGTCAGGAAGTGACTTCGTTATCAATCCTTGGAATTGTGGTTGGCCATTGCCTTGGTTTTTATCATTTTTAATTCTTTCACAGTTGTTTATTTCTACAATGAAGTTGTTACTATATTGGTTGTACTCCTGTAAGTAGTAGTGGGAAAGCCCAATCTATAAATCAGGGAAAGGAATAGAATGATTCTGTGTCTTATCAACCATTACAACTGAGGAGAGTATTCCAGCCAAAGAAAAGGTGATCATAAGAAGTGATAACAAGGTGGATTTCACAAAAACCCAGAAAAACTTACAGGAATTGATAATAAGTAAAGTGAACAGAACCAGTAGAACATTGTATACAGTAACAGCAATATTGTGTGACGATCAAGTGATCCAAAACAATTCCAAAAGGCTTTGGATGGAAAATGCCATCTGCATTCTGAGGGAGTACTATGAAGTCCTAAGGCAAATCAAAGCATACTATTTTCACTTTTTTCAATTTGTTTTTCTTTTTCATTCTTCTTTCATAACATGATCAATTTGGAAATATGTTTAACATGATTGTACATGAATAGCCTATATTGTATTGCTTGATGTCTTAGGGAAGAGGGAGGGAAGGGAGGGAGAGGAAAATTTGGAACATCAAATGTTACAAAATGAATGTTGAAAACTATCTTTATATGTAATTGGAAAACAATTAAATGGTAATCTAGTTGGGGAGGAGAGATGAAGAGAAAGAAAAGGTAGAGAAGGGAATAAGCATTTATATAGCATCTACTATGTATCTGGTGCTGTGCTAAGTTCTATGTAAATATTACCACTTTTGATCTTCTTTCTTGAGTCAGTAGGGAAACAAGTATTTGTACAAGAAAAACCAGTGAGTTTTATTCTCCCGTCTCATCTGTCCTTATAGTAGGACAGAGAAAGTAAATAAAACAAATAGTACAGTACAACAAACATGTATCTATTTTTATTCAATAGTATTTTACTTTTGCAGTTACATGTAGAGATAGTTTTCACCATTCATTTTTATATGATTTTGATTTCTAAATTTTTTTCTTCTTCCCTCTCTTATTTCCTCCCTTCCTCAAGAGAACAAGCATTCTAATATAGGTTATACATATAGGATCATTTTAAACATATTTCCATATTAGTCATACAACAAAAATTCAAATGCTACTATTTGGAGAGTGTAGTTATAGTTCTGATGAAATGCTAAGTTGAACTAAATAAGACATCTTTGTTTCTTTTAAAAATCAGCTCCAGGTGTACCCCCTACACGAAGGCTTCCTAGATTTCACCAGGTGATTCTTCTCTCTACCTCCTCACTTCTGCCAAATAATTTTGTATTTGTTTTATATGTTTTTTTTGTATTGGAGAAATATACCAAGTAGTGTGGTGAATGGAGAGAGAACTGGCATCTCTCCCCGAGGTTCAGATTCTGTCTCTGAACTTAGACAAATTAGGTCACTCCTTAGTGCTCCTCACCCCAGCAACAGTCTAAGATTATAAATTGTGAAAAGATGCTGAGTGCTTCACTAGAAGGAGCTTCTAACCAGGATCTTCCTATAAACACACCAATGAAATCACTAATATGCATTTGTAAGCATTTTTTTATTGACTTCTCTGTTTGCAAGCTCTTTGAGTCCTGTCTTATTATCCCTAGCAACTAGCAAAATGCCTGACATATATAGCAGGCAATTAATATAATCTTGTTGAATTTAAATGAATTGAATTGAAGGAGCAGTAGGGATACAGAATATTCATACAGAGAGCTGTAATGCACAGATTGGTGATAATGTACAGTACCTAAGAAAGTAAAACCCAAATTAGCCAGGATACTAAGGGAATAGGCTTCTGATTAATTACATTTTCCACTTCACTTAAAGCTACTGAAAACTTTTTTGCTTTAACTGTCTGCATATAATATTTCTGACATATTAATAGGTTTTCCTGCCTTAGTAAGTAGAGTAAAATGAGTATGGCTATGTTTTTTCTTGGATGATGAAGGATTATGGGATCATAATTCTGTATATAAATCTGTACTGTCTAGGACTCTAGATACAAAAGATAGACAAACTGAATTTAACCTAGGAAATTGGAAGACAAGATAGTACAAGTAATCCACGAATAAGGAGTCAGGAATTCTGGAATCCAGTCTTGGCTGTCCCAGTGTAACCTATTATGTAACCTTGGATAAAATATTTATCCCCTCTAACTCTGTAAAATGAGAAGTTTGGACTAGATTATTCCTAAGGATCCCACAAACTATGACATTTTGCCTTCTGAGATTCTTTCTAGCTCTGATAATCTGTGATCTTGTGCTTATTGACTAAGATCCGTAACAGACTCTGAGAGTTGATTTACCCAAAAAAAAAAAAAAATTATCTCTGTTGGATTGCCCTCTTGTCATTTCACTATCCATTTTGCTGTCCTTAAAACCAGATGATGAGACATTCAAATGAAAGTGAAGGTACTGGATTATTCAGTTTAATTTCAATTAATCAGTAAAATTTAACTAGTGCCTAGAATGTGCTAAGTACATATTAAGAGCCCCTTGCTAACGGGATGCATTGAGGAAGCTAAAAGTGCTTGCTCAATGATTTTGGAGTAGAAATGGGTTCCTTGCCAACATTATAATAGTCATAGATATAATTTCTAAAGTACTGAAGGTTTATCATTTCATCAAATTATTTAGCATTTTATTACGTTCATTATAAAATGTGAGATGACTTGTAACAAGTTTTATTGCTCCCAAATTACAGATGAGCAAATTGAGGTTCAAGGCTGCTAATGTAAGATCACATTGCTAATAAGTCATAGAGCAGAGACCCCACTTTACATCCACTTCTCCTGAATTCAAGTCTAGGACTCTATCCATATCTAGTTCTTAAATCCCAACTCTCTCACTTGCTACCTTAACATTAGGGAATCTGTTTTACCTTCTGAGTTACAGTTTTCTCATACCTCTCAAGCAAGAGTTCTTAACCTTATTTCTGTCATGGACCCCTTTGGCCATGTGGGGAAGTCTATTGCATCCTTTCTCCAAATTGTTGGCTATCCTTCATCCTCAAAGAGAACCACAATGATGGCATCAAGGCAAAGTGTGTCGAATGGGCTGATCAGACTAATATGAACTCAGAAAGTTTTACCACAGATTGGGCAAAAAAAATCCATGTGAACATTTCAAGTGGAAATGTCTCTAAATCTGTGTATCTCTTTTTTGATTATATAAAATACATAGAATTATAAAGGAAACCAACAGTAATAATAATAGTGATTGCTAAGATTTCTATAGGGCTTACTATATGTCAGGCACTGCACTAAACACTTTACAATTATTATCTCTTTTGATCCTTACCACCATCCTTGGAAGTAGGCAGTATTATTTTCCCCATTTTCAGATGAGGAAACTGAGGCAGGAAGGGATTAAGTGACTTGCCCAGGGCTGCATAGCTAATAAGTGATTGAGATCAGATTGAACTGAAGTCTTCCTATCCATCATCATTATTACTATTATTTGGAATACAATTTGAGAGATCCTCATTTGGCAAACTTCTTTGTAAAAAAAAAAAAAAACAAAAAAAAACTTACCGGGAATTATCAGTTCTTGAGTTTAGAATTCAAGATTCTTCTTCTTCAAGATTATCTGGCCCAATCTTTTCATTTTACATCTGAAGAAACCCTACTCCTCTAGAATCTAAGTCCTCTCCACCACACCACACTGCCCCTAGGTCACAAGAACTGGTACTGTGAAGAACCTTTCCCCCTTGGCCAACCTAGCCATCATTTTAGAGCATCCCATTCACACTGAGCTTGGCCAGATCCCCCAGTTCTTGTACCAACAATCTCTGGAGAATCACAGACTCTAAGCGAGTTCTGTTTTTAAAACTGGAAGCCTTGGATATAAGCACTGATGAGGTCAACCAAATTTACTCCCATGGAAGCTATGGTGAACATGGAAGCAGTTTCCTACATGAACAAGTGGTTTTATCTTGGTCCAACAGCATTTCTTTCTCCCCATGATATGGACACTTAAAGGAATCACTTCTTAGAATGTATCTTGTTTATACATTAGGTTGGGGTGCCGGTGAAGCGATTGAAAGTTGCATTTTTTACAATTGCAAAGCTAGTAAGTATTGAAGCTAGAATTATAACCTGGATGGATAATAATGTCACTGAGTATTAGAGATGGGAGTGACCTTAGAGAGAATCTTTTCTAATCTCATTTGACAGATGGGGACACTGAGGTTCAGAAAAGGGAAGAGGTTTCTCTAAGCCTCTAAGAAAGACTCAGACCCTGGTTACATGTTAGCCTGTCCTTTGTTTCCATTGTCCAATTCTGCCCCTCAAAATATGAGCTGTTGTTATTATTGAATGAGATGGTGAGGGATGCATGCACATGTGACAACCCAAAGGCAGAAACAAGGAAATTGTACACAAAGAAACTCTCATTAAAATGTAGGCTGTGGTATCATTATTTATTCTTTTTTGAAAAATTCTGCCCCCACTCCTCCTCGTAAGACTCTGCAGTAATTATTTAATAGCTTCATTTTATTTTCTTTCATGTCAAACCATTCTGGGCCAGGGCTGCTATTAGTCTCTCTCCCCAAAGAGGTGTTGGTGTTGAGTCTCAGCTGTCTGCAGTAGTTACCTGAGAACTGGGACTTGTAATTTGTCTTGGCAGGTTAATTAAAAGTTTAGGTCTAGTTATAGTGAAGTCATTATGGTCCCAATATACAGTTTTCCCTCTCAAGTTTGCTTAATGCATACAGTGGAACCTGACCCATCCTAGCATCACATTCCAAAATTCAGATGGAACATTTAAGCAGACCTCAGCTGTCAGAATCAGCGATATTCATGTCTGTTTGTAATTAAGTAACAGGAGAAATAATTGCGTTTAATTTAACAAATGGAGATATTGTATATGTTTTTCCTTTTTCCCCATCTAATTCAATCCAGCTGATGATTTTAAATTAAATGAGTTTATCTTTTACTATGAAAAATCTGAAAGCACTTTCCAAAGGATATATGTAAATATATACAAACATGCACACACAGAGCCCATGTTTGCAAAGTGCTCTGTGAATGGAATGAATTTGTACACAGTCATTCATTCAGGAAACATTTAAGATCAAAGGATCTTAAGAGACCTTAGTAAAGGTCTAGTATGATGTCCCCATTTTATAAATGGAATAACTGAGGCCTAGAAAAAGGAGCCCGACTTTATTTTCTTTACAAATTAGCCCAAATCCTAGCTTCTAGGCGATGCCTCCTTAGATTAGCTTTTATTTACACTGTATACATCTTGTATCTAGAAAGTTATTTTGCTCATTGGCTCTTGTTTTGCTCTTCCAGTAGATTGTGATCTCTTTGAGGGAAGGGACAGAGCTTTTGCCTTCTTTTTGTATTCCCAGTGTTTAGCACAGTTCCTAGTATATAGTAGGTTCTTATTAAATAGTTGTTGACTGACTGACATCTTCAACATCACAGAGTACATAATAGAGCCAAGATTTCAAGCCAGGTTCCCTGACTCCTCATCCATTGCTCCCTTCATTTCATTTATCAGGTGCTTTCTGTGTGTAGATCATTATTCTTGGTGGGGAGAATTTAAAAAGTTTTGCTAGAACCTCTGCCCTCATAGAGCATACATAATTGAAAATGAGAAACAGACAATTACAATGTGCAATATTACATGCTAAATGTACACACTAAGCCTCTCCACAATTTGAGGGTGAAGGCACTTACTAATTTGAGGGTATTGGTGAATGCTTCATGGAGGAAGTAGCATTTAATGCCCTTGAACCTCATTGTCTGACATTTAGAGCAAAATAAGGCAAGCCACTGAGAAAGAATATTTTTTGCAGTATTTTAAGTATGCCCCCATTTCAGGTGGAGGGATCATTTCTAGAGGGCTCCAGGAGGATCTCTAAACTTCTACTGCCAAGGATATTTCCTGCTTGTTTATCAGTCCTATGTGTGATGTTCACAGGCTATCTCTACCTACTGTGTTGGAAAGCAGGGTCAATGCCCTAATTACTAATCAGCTGCTCCAACCTAGTTGTATTAATATTGGTTACCCAGGCCCTGCTTAACCAGCCTACACTGATTCTTTTTAATTTCAAAGGATATGGCTCCTGATATTACCTTGCAGATCATTTCTCTCCCAAGAGCCATCTTCAAATATATGAAAAGAAATTAGACATATTAGACCCAGGACCAAAGGAATAAAAGTTGCCCTGAATTATACTGGAGATTTTGGATGAGGCAGCATGGAGAAATGTTTAGAGTTCTGGACTTGGTTTTTGGGTTTGAATTCTGCTTTAGGCACTAGATATATAACATTAGAAAAGTCACTTCCCTATATTTTTGTTTCCTCTTCTGTAAAATGAAAAAATTGGATTTGAGGACCTTTAAGATCACTTCCTGCTGTGAATCTATGATCCTATGATCCTTCAGTTCCAGTATGTGATTTTTCTCTTGGGTCACTGGTTTACTTTGTTGAGGAAGACTTCGTGACTTTCCCACAACCAAGGAAATTCTTTCTTCAACTCCTCTATTGATTTTCCTAGAAATCTGCTTGGAGAACTTCTACCATCTTCCAATTTAGGGGTTTTCATGGTGGGAAAAGGAAAGGAATTCTCCTTATCAGCCATCTTTGCCATGGTAGCCTCATCCTCTACCTCAGGATTTCTTACCTTTTTTGTATGTCATGGATTCTTTTGTCTTTTAAGAATAATGTTTTTAATTATTCATAATAAAATAGAGACTCATAAAGAAGCCAAATATATTGAAATATAATTATCAAAAAATAAACAAATTCATGGATGCCTAGGTTAAGAACTCCTGTTTTAGACTAAGTTTTCTTTTTAATAATAGCTTTTTATTTTCAAAATATATGCAGTTAGTTTTCAATATACACCCTTGTAAAACTTTGTGTTCCAAATTTTTTCTCCTCCCATTCTCTCTCCTAGACAGCAAGGAATCCAATAAATGTTAAATGTGTAATTCTTCTTCTTCTTCTCCTCCTGCTGCTGCTGCTCCTTCTCTTCCTCCTCCTCCTCCTTCTCCTTCTCATCCATTCAGTTTCCAGTTTCTTGCCACTATGAAAAGGGCTTCCACAAACATTTTTCTACATGTGTGTCCCTTTCCCTCCTTTAGGATCTTTTTGGAATATAGGTTGAGTAGTGACACTGCTGGGTCAAAGTGTATGCACAGATTTATACCCCTTTGGACATAGTTCCAAATTGCTCTCCAGAATGGTGGGATCAGTTCACAACTCCACCAACAACATATTTAGACTAACTTTTCTATGTGATATAATGGTTTGCTTTCTAAATATGTTATTTCTTTTCTATATGTCACTTTTCCTCTAAGC
This sequence comes from Sarcophilus harrisii, assembly GCF_902635505.1. NCBI lineage: Eukaryota > Metazoa > Chordata > Mammalia > Dasyuromorphia > Dasyuridae > Sarcophilus > Sarcophilus harrisii. The sequence goes on along the minus strand of NC_045428.1, from coordinate 504,597,777 downwards.
TTCATTTTCGTGATCTATACAAGGATGGGGTTTAACTAGTTAATTTCTAGGTTCTAATTGCTAAGTTAATTTCTACCTCCAATGCTGTTTGATTTTATAATTCCCTTCCATTCCCGATACAATCTTTCTTGTCCATTATCTGGTCATTCTTCCTTTGGGGCTGATAACTTAGCTAAAGATAATATTCTGCTTAGTTGGCCAAATAGCACATGCTCCCAAATTGAGGTACAGAGATGAGGAGACAGGATGAGAAACTCTTTCTCATTCTTTGCCTCTTTTATATTTTTCCTCCCATTTTCCATTCAGTCATCTTCTTGGGTTCAAATTTGGCCTTAGATACATACCAGCTGTGTAATCCTGGGCAAGTCATGTAACACTGTGTGCCTCAGTTTCCTCATCTGTAAAATGAGGTAAAGAAGAAAATGGAAAACCACTCCAGTATTTTTGTCAAGAAAACTCCAAATGGAGACACAGAGAGTCATATCTGACTGAATAACTTCCCTCTCCCATCTTGTATTCTTTCATAAAACTGTACTACTCTCTCTCTCCTCTTGTTTAGTCATTCATTCATGGCAGATTCTATGTGACCCTATGGACAAAATCCATGGGGTTTTCTTGGCAAAGATACTGAAGTATTTTGTCATTTTCTTCTCCAATGTGTCCCCATTTTACAGATGAGGAACTGAAGCAAGTGACTTGTCCAGGATCATACAGCTAGTAAGTGACTGACTCCAGACTCAAGGCTCTATCCACTGAACTTTCTAGCTGCCCCCTTTTGTCCCCTCTATACAATCCTACATTTTCTCTTTGCATACTTTTGTTCACTCTGTTGGCTGTGCCTAGAATACCCTACCCTTCCTCCCATTTCTCTCTATATTTGAGAACTAAATTCATATAACTACCTCTTATAGGAATGTATTCCTCATAATCACTGAGGAATCCCTCGCTTCTCCCCCCCACTTCACATAACACTTTGCTTCTACCATTTTATCCAACATTCCTTCACCCTTTAGTCATTTGTATCTCCTAAACTGCCCCCCTCCCTGCTGGATAAATCCCAGTCCCAGACGTTTGGAGCTGTTCCAGATTGAACACTTGAATCTGAACACAAGTGCTTAATAATTGGGGGGGGGAGGGTTGTACAAGCTAAAATGTTTCAGGTCTGGAAAATGCACCTGTCATTCAAGGACCTGTCTTGCTAACTACATTTAAAAAGGCTCATGAACAACTTAGCTTCAGGGCAATACAGGAACTCAAAAAGCCTAACATAGACTGTGATCCACATCAGCGTCAAGCTCTTCCGCATCAGTGAGATCACAGGGTATTGAAGTTACGAGGAGAGAGAGAATCCTTTCCTTTCAACTCCTAAAAAAGAATTTTCAACCTATCCTTTTAATATTTGTACTGAATTGCAACCGTAGAGAAAAAAAATTCTGGGAACATTTTGGAAATAATTAGAATGATCTGTGATGTCATCACTGTGAATCTTCTCCTTCAACATCTAGGTCTTTAAAAAAAATAAGTAAAATATTGGTGAATCAATTATTTTCTTGATGCAGGTAACTCCACTGAGAACAACAATCCCCTGCAGTAATACAGATAATAAGCCATACAGATTCCAATTCTTTGGTGCTATCATCCTTGTCTTCTTATAAATCTGCCACAGGGAAATTGCCTCCATAGCTCTGAGCTTTTAGTGAATATTAATAAAACACATCTGGTCATCAATGGAAATTGCATGGATACCCTAGCACAGGGACCCACACCTGGCACCTCTTCCCTAATGAATGGAACAGACTCTCTACATGTCACTGACATATATATGATGAACTGACTGGATTTAAGTAGGGTAGATATTTTACATGTGTTCTTAAAAAGTAACAAGTAACAGTTGTTGTATGTTCGGGCTTTTAATTTGAGCTGACGTTCCAGCCAAAATGGACGCACAAGGCTGGCGGCAATGCATTATGGTCCAAGGCATGAAATTACAGGCATGTCGCAGAAATGGATCAAATTACCAAGAAAGGGAAAGGGACTTCTTGTTAATAGACAGAGAGGCAGAGACTCATGATGTGGGAACTACCCTGTCTTTTCCTGCACCTCCCTTCTTTCCAGCACAACCTCCCCAGTTGAATGAAAAAACCACATGGTCCAGTATAGCACCAGTGTAGCCACTTAGTGTTCAAAAAAGAGTGGTCAACATGGTGGAGAAGTTGGATACTGCTCCATATGCACTCCAGTAGGAGAAACTGGGGTGCTGAGAAGACTTAAGGAGAGACATAATCACTGTCTTCAAAGAGAAGAGAATTTAAATTTAATTTGACCCTCGAGAGCCAATTGAAAATGCAAAGAGGCAATCCTAAGGAAAGAAAGCTTTTGCAAAAATTAGAGATGTCCAAAAGTGGAATGACTGCCTCAGAACGTGGAGAATTTCCCCTTACTAAAAAGTCTTCAAAGAGGGATTGAATGACAGACTACTTGTCTGGAAAGTTAATAAGGATATTTACTGATGTCCAGGTACGGATTGGCCTTGATCCCTTTTGAAGTCACTTCCATCTCCAAGATTCTGCCATTTTGTTCATTAATGACAGGGACTACTGGTACTTGTTCAGTAAGGCTTGCATAATGTCTGTACCCAGAATGAAAATATCCTGTTTTTCCAAAAAAAAAAAAAAAATGAGAATGTTGGGATACAGCTTTGGGATTTGATGGGGAAAGAAAAAGGTAGAGTTGGTCCTGATGACACTTTTGATCATTTCTTTTCACAAAAGATAGTCTTTTATTCTCTTCTATATATTACATTCATATTTTCAAACTTTGGTTGGTTTTATGCTTATTATCTCAGGATTTCAGAAGAAGAGATGGTTTGGACATTACAGCAAATACAGAGATACTGCCCGTAACTTCCTACCGTAAGGGTTTGGTTTGCTCCTGGCAGAGGCCTTCCCTTGCTATTCAGGGCTTTGATTATGAAAAGATAGACCTAATTTCCAAACAGGCCAGCCTCAAGGATTCTCACTTTTTCTCTTGTGTAATAATAGGAAAAGCTCTGCACTCAAAGTCAGAAGACTGACATTTGAGTGCTGACTCTGCGACTTAATTGCTATTTGTCCTCTATAATATCTCTGAGCCACAGCTTTTTTGTTGTTAAAATGAGGAGGCAAATAAGTGAATCTACTATTTTGAGTGTCAGTGAGGAACTGTTAGGCAGCTCTGAGCCATTGTCATTATTTGGCTACTAAGCATTTGTTTTCTACTTTTTTGAGCTCTGATAGTCTCTGTTCTATATTTAAATACCTTGTATTTTAAGTCCCTCCCAATTGACATTGTGTATTCCAAGGACCTCCCTTCTCTGACATCCTGTATTCTAAGGGCCCTTCCAGCTCTGACATCCTGTGTTCTAAGTTCCCTCCCAGCTCTGACATCCTGGGTTCTAAGGGCCCTCCCAGTTCTGATATTCCATGGTCTAACTTCTTTCCCAGCTCTAACATTTTGTGTTCTAAGGCCCCTCCCAGCTCTGACATTCTGTGTTCTAAAAATCCTTCTAACTATAATACTCTGTAGTCTAAGGTCCCTTTTAGCCCTGACATATGCTCAAATGTCCCTCCCAACTTCTCTATTTTAAATTCCCATATAGCTCTGATGCTCTCCAAGTTTTCTGCCAGCCCTGACATTTTATTTTTCAAGTTTCCTTCCAGATCTGATACTCTGTGATCTAAGTTCTTTTCTGCTTCTAGCATTTTATATCCAAAAGACCCTTCCAGCATTTGTATTCTTTATTTTGATATCTTTTCTAGTCCTGTAGGTAACTAGGCCAATGGAACAGCAAGAAAAGAACAGAATGGGTTAATTGTTAAATTGGTAAATCCAAAGCTCTCCCCAAATCTTGTTTGTCTGTGAAACTTCCTTTATTTTTCAGACACAATTTCTAAGGGTCATCAAGATTGTTTTCTCTGTGATTTTCTAAGGACCTTGGGACAGCGTTGTTTTTGTGTATTTATTGCATCTCTCGACCAATGGCCATTCATTAGCTTCTAAGTGCATTTGCAAGTATCCAGGACGAAACATCCCTGACATGATATACTCTAATTTGTGTCAAAGCATGTGCCACTTCAGAAAAAAGACAAGGAGAGAAGTGATTGAAGAGTAATTTTCAGTTTTTAATAAGGCTTTCTCTGCTCCCTCCCCTTCCCCTTCCTTTGAATTACAGTGTAAGACATGACAAAGGAATGGAGAATCAAGGTCTCTCAATAATAAATTAACCTTCTTGTAAATGACATTGGCAGCACTTTCTGAAATCCCTAATAGAAACCCTTCTCTGCAAAAGCGCCCTGTGAATTCACCTCTGCCTGGTAGCGGTGATTTATTCATAGTGCCGTGGTATAAGTGGAACAAAATAGTAGGCCAAGGGAGAGCTGGAGTCAGCACATTGGAGACAGAGAGTGTGGCCAAAAATCTGTTCTCTGGAAGAGAGAAGAACAGCTGAGAAGCACCTAGCAGGGCCTGCGGAGTCAGAGGCAAAGGCAGGCAGCATCTGGTGCGGCCACAGGGCTCTAGACAGTTAGGACCGACCGGAGCCTGCCCGGAGTGTGAAGGAGCAATAGTTTGTCCACGTCCCCAGACAAGCCAGAACTTTGGGCACTTCTACCCCAAGGTCTGGCTTGTGATCTTTCTGTTTGTTTTAAGCAGACATGGGAGTCAATGTGCATCTGACAGCATTCATACTCCGTAATCTCTTCTTCCTCATCCTCACTGGAAATCCCAAATAGATACTAAGAGTCTTACAGAATCTTTCTTCCCTCTGTGGGGTAAGAGTCCTTCCAATTCTGCCAGGCAATCAGCAAAGGGATTGAAAAACATTTACTAAGCACCTACTATGTGCCGGGCATTCAGATAAGTTCTGGAGATACAAGGAAGACTAAAAGGCAGTGTGGGAGACGCCCTGCAAATAGCTCTGTCTACACAAGATAGAAGCAGACGGGAGGAGGGGGAGAATTCTAGGCAAAAATTAGCAGATAAAATGTCCCCAAGGAGACCAATGGCCCTGGATGGGAAGGGAATTGGATGAGAGAGGACTTGAAAGATAAGAAGGGTCCAAGTTACAAGGGGCTTTAGACACCAAACCAAAGATTTTATTCTAAAACAGATGTTTTTGCCTTCCTCCAAATGGAATGGAAACTCCTTGAGGTCAGACATTTTCATTTTGTTTTTCTTTATATGCACAGTATGGGACACCTAGTAGGTATTTCATAAATGCTTATATCTAATACCTCATAGGTGTTTCATAAATGCTTGTATCTGATACCTAGTGGGTGTTTCATAAATGCTTGATAGAGAGGTTTTCTGTTCCAAGACTCCTTTAAGCTCTTACATTCTAAATTCAGCTTAATTCATTCACTTCTCACCTAGAACATTTTAGATTTAGAATGTTCTAACAATTTAGAGAGATGATAGATAGATAGATATAAGATCTCTTTAAGCTCTTACATTTTAAATTCAGAATTAGAATGTTCTAATGAATTAGAAACATTAGATAGATATATAGATAGATACAAGATAGATACATTGAATAGACAGATACATAAAGTTCTATAGTTAAATGCTGTTTGTTCTAAGACCTTTTCTAGTCCCAATATATCTTAATATCCAATATATATCCCTAGCCTATGTTTTGAGACTCCTTCCAACTCCAAGTAATGATTCATAACCTCACTGTGTATTATTTGGACCAATTTTATTATTTCCTTGTTTCAAAAACTGAGCATTCAAGAAGGAAAAGTGACTTTTTAGAAAAATGTTTTTAGAATCACATAGCAAATTAGAAGCATACTTAGTACTGGAACCCTGGCCTCTGGAATCCAGAACCAGCTTTGATTTTTACCCACCACTCTAATTTGCCTAACCTGGATTCTTCTTAAGTTCTATTTTTAATAAGGATCAATAGGGATTCTTGTGGGTTAAAGGAATATGATTTTTACAAAAAGGCTGATTCAAGATCAAGTCAATGAAGCTATGGTGCACTAAGATATCCCTTCCATTTGTGGTTGGAGTGTGGGAGAAGCTTTAGAAAACTTTTTATTTTCCGGCTCTCCTTAGGCAGACTTCACACTGTGTGTTTGGTTTTCTTTCAAATATGTAGCTTTTTTTGAACTTGAAAGTCTTAGCCTGGGGTGGTCCATGAGATAGCTATCTTCCTGGAGAGGACCAGAGTAAGGGTCATCCTGGCTGGGGTAAGAGAAAGGTTGGGATCCTGGAGACCCAGATCAGATCTTTCCCAGCTGCCTGACAGTGGAGTAGGTCCATAATTTTGAAAGGAGGCTCAATGTTCATCATCTGTAAAAGAAGGTCAACATGGTGATCTCCAAGGGCCCCTTCAGCCTTAAATCCTATCGTTTAGCATGTTAGAAGCTGGTGTTTTAGAGGCTCTGTTATTTCCAGCACTCTCTTATTGGCTCAAAGGCCAACATGATTTCTCCTAATTAGATACCAGCTTCTGGGCAATTAATATAGAGAAGCAGATTCATAGAAAAGAGTGTTAGATTCAGGGTTAAAGGAGCTGAATCCAGAGTTCTAACATTCCCTGTATATAACCTTAAGCCACTTCTTTATCCATCTCATTGGGTTTAAGGGGGCTAGACTAGAATATCATTAAAGTTTTCTTCCTGCTCTAAATACATACATAGACTTGTGAACATCCTTCTGTGACCAGGGGCTGTTTTCTGGGAATGTCCCCTAATCATCCTGCACTGAGGAAAACTGTAGCCATATTTCCCCTATTACTTCATTCTCCCTGAGAAAACAAGAGGAGAGGGGGCTTGAATTTGAAAATATTTGATCTGGTTAAGGGTGAGGGAGTTAATGACTTAAAGAGGAGGTCTATGAGCAAAGTTCCCTCTAGGACTCATTTTTGCAGAGGGCCAAGGGCCACATTATTATAAGAGAGGGGGGTAGTGTTGTGGAAAGAGCATGGGTTTGGGAATGAGAAGCCCATCTGTCAAGTCTCAGCCACCTGCTAGCTGTATATTCTTGAATCTCCAAGTCGATGATTCATAATACCCCTGTGTACTGCTTGTTGATCACTTAAAGGGCCAAATTCTTTTACTTTGGAAACTTTTACTTTGGAAACAAAGTCATTGACTTATTTAAGATGGCCCAGCCAATTAGTAGGAATAGCTGGGATTGGGATCCTGGTCTCCTGACTCCATCACTGGAATATTTTTTAACCCATTACTCTAGGGTCTCTAGCTTGGTTCCGTTTAGTTCCTGTTTTTAATTAGGAATCAGTGGGATTCCTGTGGGTTAAAGGAATATATGCATATATATATACATATAATATATAAACATTATATTATATTATATATTTGTTAAATAATTATATATCTCTTTACTCATTTGTGTGTATATGTATATGTATGGCTTTAGTCTCCTAATATGAGGGGCCTCAGTAAGTGTCCTTCTAGCTCTGAATCTCATGACCTATTATATTGAATGAATCTCATTTTTTTAACCACTACATTCGAAACATGAGGCCTTTAGCCTATCCGCTAGTTCCAACGGTCTTCTCCCAAATAGATTTTTGAGATTTCTGACAGACTTTATCTTATTACGAGCACTTCAATTTTAATTTTTGACAGCTCTTTTTTATATCAATTTATAAAAGCAGCTGCCAGTTTCTGTCCTGCCAGCTGGCTCATGGCACTGCTGACATTACAGCTTTGGGGAAGATCTCTGCATTTGTGTTTTTTTTCCTTCTTATGGCGCTGTCTGACCTGGGGCTACAGAAGGGGACTGCACTAATTAATAGCAATTGGGAGTGCTTGGATTCTAGGCCTATCTCTACCTTAGCTTAACGTAGACAAGTCTATACTTATTCTGGGCCTTCTCTTTCAAGTTTGTAAAGTGAAGGGATTAGGCTACGGTCACAGGACCTGATGCTTATTACCTCTGTGAGCTTGGACAAATCACCTGATGTCCTGAGCCTGTTTCCTCATCTGTTGAATGGGGTGACCCTGACAGTACTTAGCTCATAAGACTGTCATATGGTTCATATGACTTAATGTACATCATTTAAACCTTGGCCTGGGCCCTACCACCCACCCCCAGCTGGTATTTGATGGACATCTTCTCAATTTACTACCAATAGTATATAAAGGTGGGGAGTCAGAGAATTCCAAGTATACAAAGGCCTGGAAGCAAGAGATGCAGAGTGGTATAGAACTGATGTGGAGTGACTGGAAGGATGTATAAACATTTTGGAAAAGTGGGCAGAGGCCAGGTTATGAAGGAGAAATTTGTAGTTGATTCTGGAAGTAATAAGGAGTTATGAAGATATTTTGACATGGAGAAGAAGGGTGGAACAACACAATCTGACCTGTGCATCTGTGTGGAGGATGGATTATAGTGTAGAGAGACTTGGATTTGGTTATACTATGCAAAAGTCTCTTACAGTAAGCCAGAAGAGAGATGGTTTAAGCATTTGAATTAGGATAGTGGCTATATGAGTGGACATTTATGAGAGGTATAAATAGGAGACAAAATTTGGCAGGAAATATGTAGAACGAGAGCCAGGAGTTCAAATAATAGAAAGATTGTAGGTCTATGTGTATATCTATCTGTATTTAAAGTCCCTTCCATACTTTAACATGCTCTTAAATATTATATTATTATTATTTTGTATTATATACTATGTATATTATATCAGCTGTAGATATTGGTGAAATTAAATTTAATATGGAGGAAGAGTTACCTCACCTTTCCAGAGCTTCATCCCCATAAAGCTTCAAAGCCCTACTCTCTGGAGAAAAAATAACTTTCCTTTCTATAGTGCTTTAGATTTACCAAAGGATGTTCCAAATCCCATCAAGCTTTACATTCTACATGAAGTCTTTGCCAATCTTTCAGCTCCAAGAACCCTCTCTTCTCATACTACCCAGTGTACCTTTTGGATATATTCACTACATTGTTTATATATGTACCCATTTCTTTCATTAGAGTACAAGCTTATTGAGGTTTCCCTTTTGTTTTTTTCATTTTTAAAACTACCTAAAGCATTTGTTGTTATTGCTCAGTCAAAACCAACTCTAGTTGGCCCCAGGGATTTTGTCCATTGAGTTTTCTGGCAAAGAAACTGGAGGAATATGCCATTTCCTTCCTATTGCACAGATGAGGAACTGAAGCAAAGGAATTAAGTGATTTGCCCAGTCACATAGTTAGTGAGTGTCTGGGCCCAATTTGAACTTGGATTTTCTTGACACCAGATCCGGTGTTCTATCCGCTGGGCCACCTTGCTGCTCCTATCCCATAGGAAATACTTAATATATGTTTATTGATTGATGAGATAAGTAGCACCCCCAATTTATAGAAGAATAAACTGAAGTCAAGAGATAAATTAAGTGGCTCAGATGTCACATTCCTACTAGACATCAGAGCTAGAACATAATAAGAGATCTCTCAACTCCAAGACCAGTATTCTTTCAAATAAATCGCAAAGCCTTCCTAAAACCTAATGTGTCAAGCCCCAATCCTAACCGTAGCCCAAATTCTTAGGAGCCTTACAATCTCTCAATCAGCTTGATTCATCCATGTAGGAGTTTGTGGCAATCACATTCTCTGGGTCTGACAGAGGTAACACAAAAGCTTTATTGATTGTGGAAATTACTTTATCTTTTAGGCCTGAGCAGAATTGAGTTAATTTGAAGTCATTGTGCAAGCTTCTTATGGCTTTTGTGGCAGAGAAGACTTTCTTTCCTTAGTGACAAGGCTCTTCTTATTATATGAAGGGCAGTAGAGAAAGAAGAAAAAAAATGCTTTAAGTCAAGAACCTCTGTACATATGGTTTTAGTTTTGGGACTCCCTCCTTCCTGCAGTTATCGAAGTCTGTCCCAGACTCACAACTAATGTAAGCACAGCTTGTTTCCTATTACATGACAGTCTGATTTTTATTTCCAGTGGTGCCACAGAGCAAAAGAGTAAATGCATGAGTGCAGAGGAGTCTGTATGTTTTGGCAAAGGAAGAGCAGGCCGTCTGCACTAAAACAAATAGACTTCTAGGGCTCCATTTTCCACAAAGAACCATCCAAGGTTCCCCAAGCCAAAAAGTGCAAATTATTTGTTAGGCAGAATGTGTGTTGAGTTGGAAGCATGGGACCTTGCCCTGGTCACAAAGCTGATTTCCATATAATACTCTCTGCACATGGGAAGGAACAATCATTCCTAGAGAATCCACTGCTAAAGCTTTTCCAGGTTAGGAAAACATCCCAAAAACCCCCTGGAGGGAAAGAAAAATTATTTTCACCAAGCCATTCATTTCATAAATATCAGAACCAGGATTAGAACTCAAGTTGATCAATTGCAAGTCTATAGACTGGCACCCACTTCATCTCATTGTTGAGGAGGATGATTAGTAATGGTACCTAATCAGGTCCTGATTTCCCTGGTTATTCTTCCCAAGTTTTATGTCTTAATATTCAATGTTATTTGAAAGCAGCCCTATGGTTTCTTTGGTCTAGGGAATTCCCCAGAGCAGTTTAGCCACTTTTCCATGATTTATAATTCCAGAGATTGGTTTAGGGGATTCATGAAGGAGGGGAAAATTGCCAATACATACTGAGAGGTTAAGGGACTTGCTAAGGGTGATTCAGACAGTACCTGATGTAGTTTGGATTTAAATCCAGGTCATCCTGACAGTAAAGTTTACTCTGGACTCTCTGAACATAGTAGGTCTTTAATCAAATTTAATTCAACACATATTTGTGGCTTACTCTGTGCATCCAAAAGAAAAAAAAAACATAATCCTTCATCTCAGGAACTTGTAGTCCACAGAAAAGAATAGAAGTAAAACAGATAAGTAAATGCAAGATAACTTGAGCATCTGGACTAGCTTAAAAGAAAAGGTGTGGTAGAGAGTACCTGAGCAGTCTTCAGGGAAAGTTAGTTAATATTTTTGGAAGAAAAAAGTTAATGAATGGATGAATACACGAAGTACCATTCCTAACAAACAAATGGATTGTTTCTTGTCCCTTGAGCACATGCTCATTCAATAAATGCTAATTAAACTGAATCAATGCTCAAGGAAAGAGATTGTTTATTTCCATTTTGTCTAAACTAGTAACCTCCAGGAAACTCAGTACCATGGAAGGGATCCAAAGTTCTAAACACCTGTGCTTGCAGAGCTCCAGCTCTTCAGGTCCTACATGGATAGGAATTGGAGGCTGGATCCCTTCTATCAGGAGCATCCTACCTTGGGGAGGAGAGAGGAGAAGTGCTAGGTTGGCCACGGGGCAGTGAACATTTCAGCTAAAGTAATTTTTGAAGACAAGGGACTTTGGACTTGAATCAGTAGAGATCCAATAGAAAGAGCACCAGACTAGAAGAAAAAAAAAAGATCCAAATCCAAAAATAACACCTGGGATGCCTCTGATGTTTCTTGCAAGATAGAGTCCATCCTGCCATTCATTCTATTAGGGTTCTTCATTCAGTAAATCAACAAGCAATTGTTAAATGCCCATCACTAGGTATAGGCATTGTGCTAAACTCTAAGGACATAGGCTGATACTGTCCATAAGGCCTACATCGTTGTGGGAGATATCAGCATATATTAATAATCATAGCATTTATAGGATTTTAAAGTTTGCAGAGTGCTTTACATAGGTTACTTCATTTGGTCCTCAGCACAATCTTCCTAGATAAATACTATTATTAATCTTCAGTTTACAGAGGAGTTGAACTGAGACAAGAAAGATGAAATGACTTGCCTAGTTGACTATAACTGGTAAAGCTTAAGGACTGTCTATGTTGGCTACTAGAGTTTACATATGCACTAAGACTTTTGAGAAACCCTCCATGCGCTATTAAAGCCCAAGACTGCATTAAGACTTTTAGGACACTTTTTATTCATTGTTAAAGCTTAAAGGTTATTCTAAGACTTTCAAGACACCTTATGCTTTTTATTAGAGCTTAACTACTCTAAGATTTTGGAGACATTCAGGATTCATGCAGTTATTCTGTGTATCTCTTCTTAACAATCTGCATCAATTTATAGTGATCTACCCATGCTTTTCTGACTTCCTCAAAGCTTTCAGAGAAATGATAACTAGTTCAATGGGAGATATCTTGTCATTTCTGAATGGCTACCTCAAGATGAAAAACAGTTGACTTCTCTCTTTAATTAACCCAACTTTCTATCAATGTATGTTAGTGTTAAAAAGCAATACCAAACAGAGCAAAATTTTCCAGTTGTGGGACAATGAGGGAAGTGAAAGCCTTTAAGGTTTGTTGAGTTAAAATTAATTATCCCATCCAAGGGAGTCCAAGAAGCATTTATGAGGTGTCTGCCTCCAAGCAGGGCTAGGTAGGGCTAAGAGCAAGACTTGATGCTTTTCCAAGCTTGTTGAGAGTAGGGGATTGCTCATGGATGCCGGAAAGCACTTCCAAGAAAGGTCACTGAATTGAGAGTCACTATTCAAAACCTGGGCTCTTCTTTTTAGATACTCAATCTTGGACAAGCCATTCACCACACTAAGTGAATCTCGGTTTCCATATCTGTAAAATGAGAGAATTGGATTAGAAAGCCTAAGGTCCCTTCTAGTTCCAAAGCCTATGATTCTCGCCAGAAGAGAATGGGAATTGAGACTCTGTTGGAGAGCTAGTATTTTCTTGAGTTTATAGTCTGGTTCTGACTTGAAGTCAGGAAGATAAAGTTCAAAACCAATTTCAGATACTTCCTTCACTTCCAGTGTGAAATCACTTCCCCGATTACCTCAGTTTCCTCATCTCTCAAATGAACTGGGAAAAAATGGGCAAACCACTCCAGTGTCTTTGCCAAGAAAATCCCAAATGGAGCCACGAAGAGCTGGACACAACTGAAATGAGTGGACAACAGCATCAAAGAGAGGCAGTCATTGTATATTGAAAAGGGGCTGGAGTTGAATGAAATCTAGCATCCTAAATTTTGTCTCTCACTGCCTTTGTTACACTTCCCTAGGGACTCAGCATTCTCATTTAACATGAGGTTACAAGAATTAGCCAATCTTTGAAGTCCCTTCTAATTCTGGGCATCTAGAATTCTGAAGGGGGAAGATCACTCGTGCCTGGGGAGAAGAGACAGAAGTGGCAGAGATGGGTTTGATCCAGCAATTATCATGACAATTAGGCTTCTTCCTCTGGTCTTTTCAACATCAGTGCTCTTTTTACAGGACCAGGGACAAATTATATAATCTGTGATCATATACTAGCGATGCTAAGTAAGCTTTCATTTTATTCTGTCAAGATAGGTAATTGTATTCGAGCCTTGAGTATCCATTGTAATGGGAGATAAGGGTGAGGTAGATAATTGAAATCCAGAGACAATCCTCAGACATCATTTTAGGTACCTTTCAACTTTGCAGCAATATTTTAAAATGAGAGCTGCAAATAGCCAGTAAATTTATCCAATTGAAATTTTACCTCTTCTTCCTAACCCTGCCTATTTAAATCACCCAAACTTAACTATTTCTCTTTGACCTACTATCAGTATGGAAATGCCCTTGATATGTATACACACATATGTATTTATTTTCATTCATTTATTTATTTTTACAAGGCAATTAATTGGGGTTAAGTGACTTGCCTAGGGTCACACAGTTAGTAAGTGTTTAGTATCTAATTTGAACTCAGTCCTCCTGACTTCAGGGCCAGTGTTCTATCCACTGAGCCATCCAGCTGCTCCTACACATGTATTTATCTACATGTATATAGATAATATATGTGTATGTTTGTATATACATAGATATCTATTTCTACTTCCTTATTTCATAATTCATGTACAAGGTGATCACTAAGGTCTCTTTTAAGTCTATATTCTAAGATCCCTCCAAGCTCTAATATTCTATAATCTTTATTCTAACATTCTGTGTTTTGAAGTCCTTTCTAGCTCTGACATGGTACATTCTAAGGCTCTTCCACCTTCCAGCTATAACCTTTTTATATTTTAAAGTCTTTTCCAGCTTTGTATTTTCATTTACAGTATTATAACATTCTAGGTACTAAGTTTCTTGCTGAGTCTAACATTCTGGGTTCTGGGTTATAGCTTTATATGCACTAAAGTTTCTTTCAGGCCAGGTCTGAGAGTGCCGGGATTCCAAGGATTTGGGTTTCAATCCCAATTCTGCCACTTAAAGCCAGTATGTTCTTAGTTCTATTCAGTTTAGGCTATTAGAGTCTCAGTTTCTTCCTCTGTAAAGTGACAAGATTGGATTAGGTGATTTGGAGCTCTCTTTATGCTCTAAACTCATGATTTTCTTATTCTGTGAGATGTACTTAGCTTTCAGAGAGTCCCATTGTGGTTTTTTGTCTTAGTGCTAGAGATTGAAGGAGAAAGGCGACAAGGAAAAAGATGAAGAGACAGTATGATGATAGCCCTTGATGGATAAAGAAAGTTGTCAGAATTCTCTAGCCAGTTTGCTTATCTCTTTTTCTTTTCTTTTTCTAAATATTAGTTTTCCCAGGAGCTGGGAAGAAAAGGGGCTCATTCAATGATCATGAATTAATCTTGTATTTTACACACACACACACACACACACACACACTCACATACACTCACACACATGTTACCTTCCAACACACTCCACACACACAATACCTTCCAAAGATTCAGAACCCCATGAATCATCTAATAAAACAGCTATATTGATACCCACTTTACATTAATGGAGTCTATGAGAGGGCACTCAGGGGGAAAAACAACAATAAAAGCCTGAGTTTCCTTGCTACTATCATGTCAAGTCATACTCATGTCCAGCTGCCACATATAGAAGCCTTGGACTAGAAAAAAAGAAGCCTTCTGTAACAGGGGTGTAAATAGTGAAGAGAAATCTCCATAGGATTAGCATTTAGCAGTTAATGAGCTTTTTATGAGCCTTTCACATCTTCCCAGAGGAAGGAGACAGGAGGTAATATCATCCTGGTACATCTGTGTAGAGCTTTAAGGTTTACCAGAGTGCCATACATTCACCATCTTATTCCATCCTCACAACAGCTTATAGAGAATAAGTATTATTATTCCAATTTTACTGAAGAAATTGAGGCTCAGAGAGAGTCACTTGCTCACAGTTCTGCACCTGTTAAGTGGCAGAGCTGGAATTCAATTCCAGGGAGATAGCCACGCCACCAACCTGGTGGGTCACCAAGGGACTATATTTTCCTTGTCTGAGAGGGGGAGGACTTTCCAACTCTGTTAATATTGACTTATATTCTGGCAGTTTTATGTTTGCAAACTACACTTTGCCTACACGTAATCCCATAACAACCCAAGGCAGTTGATGATTCAATTCAGCAAACATTTATTAAGCATCATATATGTGCAAGGAAAGCATTATTATCTTCATTTTGCAGATGAGAGAACCGAGTTTAAATGGCTCGCCCCAGGTGATAGAGTTCATTTCGGCACAGGTTGGACTGAAGTCCCTGTAACTCTAGCAGTGCATCATCATTGTTTACCAGAACCATTCATTCAGGGGACAGTCACACTTGGTCACCTCTCCTTCTGAGTCCTTCGGGCAGTGTGGTTTAGTGAGAAGAGCAGTAGACTTGAAGTAAAAAAAAACAAACCTGAGTTTTTATCCAGGTCCATACCTCCCAGATGAATAACCCTTGGGTTTCTCCAGAGGCTGCTAGGGAGTGCTATGAATAGAACGCTCAACTGGGAGTAGGGAAGAGCTTTGTTCAAATACTTTGTTATATCCTATTTTTATTATTGTTTGGTGATTTTTCAGTTGAGTCCTACTCTTTGTGACCTCATTTGGGATTTTTCTAGGCAAAGATATTAGAGTGATTTTCTATTTCCTTCTCTGGCTCATTTTATAGATGAGGATAAGGGAAGCCCAGCATGACACAGCTAGAGACCAGATTTGAATTCAAGAAGATTCAAGATACTTATTGGTTTTTCAATTCTCTGCAAATCACTTAACCCCTCTGTGACTCAGTTTCCTCATCTGCAAAAGGGGACAATAATAATGTCCATATCCTCAGATTGTTATGAAGATCAACTAAGATAACATGTATAAAGCATTTTACAATCCTCAAAACTATTTTCATTATTATTATCATTGGACCTCAGCTCTCTCTTCTGCAAGAGAGGGTCATTAGACTCAATGACCTTCAAGGTTCCTTGCAGATTTAACTTAGAAAATTAGATCTTGGCTTCTGAGTGGATCCCTAACACTCAAGCCTGACAAGGCACACATCAAACTGGTAACAGGGCATCCAACTGAATCTTCTGTGAGCTTTCTGGCTATGGGAGGTAACCAGAATATTTGAGGTCCTGAGAAAACTCATGTTGGAATTGATTGAGCAAGTCCTCCCCAATTGCTTGCTAGCCAACCAACTAGCTTTTTCTTTACCCTTAGACAGAGATGCCCCAAGATATCTCAGGAGTGATCATTCTTAGTGGCAATAGCCAGTTATAAAATATTTAACTTGAACATATAATTACATTACCATAATCACTAATAAGATTGGTGCTATGCAGACAACTGCCTTGGCCCATGGCCCAAAGATATAGACTGACATTATTAAGTTCAATATAACCTAGTAAATAAATAAGGAAAAGATTTTGCTAAAAGTTCTGTGCTGGGGACCAATATGCAGTGTAATTATTGGAAACGAAAATCCACAGGAGTCTGATGATTTGTCCAGCTCACTAATACATTTTATCTAGTTACATCTGTGTAAATGTAATTCATATCTAAAATTCCTTAGGGGTCACAATGACAGCTCTTGCCAAGGCATGTTTGGTGCTACAGAATCTCATTATAGAAGGTAGCAGTAACATGCTAGAGAGGAGGCAATTGCATAATATTGCAAATGGCAGAAAAGACTTTGAGGACTTGGATTCTAGTTACCTGCATTTGAATCCCAGCTTTGATATATTTATTTCCTGTACTAGCCAGAACAAATAACTATCCCTCTCTCATCTGCACAATAAAGATACTAATTCTTGAATTGATTCATTTATTCATCAAATGTGTTAAGTATCTAGTTGCACAGGGTGCTATGTTGGGCACTATAAATACAAAGCCTAACGTGAAATACTGGTGAAGAGATATGCTTAGAAAAAATTAAAAATTTGGAACACAAGTTTGCTAAGGTAAATGTTGAAAACTATCTTTTTATGTATTTGGAAAAAATGAAAAGCTATTTTTAAAAAATAAAATTTCTACCACGTGGAACCTATGGGCAAGTAGGACTGTATGACAGACAGATAACTATGACATGGAATAATATATGAAAAGTGAAAAATAATATATGAAAAGAGAGAAACAAAAAAAAAATGGTTCTATAGGCAGCCTTAGTGCCAAAGTTATCACAAATGGTGGTAAAGGGTGAGGGTGGTTTGGGAAAGGTTTCTTAGAGAAAGTGGAATTATAATTTGGCATTTAAAAATAGCAGAAATTCAGCAAGTAAAGATGAAGATTAACACATTCCCAGCAGTGGTAGTAATCAAGCAGTTGATCAGCAAATGCTGATTAAGCAACTATTATGTTTCAGACACAGGGCTAGGTACTGGAATAGAAAGACAAAATTAAAATTTAGAGCTAATGGATCTCATAGCTAACAGGGGTGGGATTGGGATCAGAGAGATCAATTCAAAGAATTGGAAGGTCATGCATGGTATATTCAGGAATTTGGAGTCTACATCGGCTGAATTTTAGATTATACAAAGGGAGTAGTGAGATGAGACTAGAAAAGGAGGGTGGTATTAGATTGTGAAGGCCTTTGGATGGCAGGTTATTAAGAGTTTGACTTAAACAATTTGGCTCCACCACTATGATGAATGGCCTGTAGGTTATGTCATATGAGGATTAGCCTAAGGATATGGGAATGTCTACAAACAAGAATATTAATGGAATGAACAAACAAAAAGAATGAATGAATGAATGAAAACTTGTTTATTAAGCACTTTCTATGTATTAGGTATAGTGCTAAACTAGGGACACAAATACAAGAAAACAATATAATATCTGCCTAAAAGATTTTAAAAACATCTTATCAAACTCGGTCATTTTACAGAATGAAGAAATTGAGAGGCTGAAAAGAGATGTAACTTGCTAGAAGTCTCACAGATAAGTGGTAGAAGAACTTGAACCTCAGGCATGAACTGATTTCTTAAACCTTATTGTTTCTCAATAGAGAAATCTTTTAGTTTAAGAGAGCTTTAAAATTCAAAAATAAATCTTTTAGTTTATGCTGATGTTTAACAAAGTCTTTAAAAAAAAACACTGATAAATTTTACTCTAAGCAGAAGCTTAGAGCTTTTTACATACACAATATAATTTATTGGCCACGCCATTGAATCTGCCAAAGATAAGCTAACAATGGTTAACCCACTTGCATTGTTATTCTTAAGTTACCATAGATGCCATGCAAAGAAAAGGTTAGTTTTGGAAACTCATGTTCTCACATTGGTCCATTTGTTCTTTGTCAAATCTGCTGCTGCAACTCACAGCATCCCAATTTCAGAGGTGGAAGAGACCTCAGAAACCCCCAAAGGAAGATGTAGGTGACAAGGAATCTCCAAGAGTTACATTCCCAAGAAGGAGTTCTCCAGCCTCCATTTGAAGAACCATGTTGAGACTTCTCCCTACTATCTCCTCAGGCAGCCCACTGCCACTTTTGGACAGCTCTGAGTAATTACTAGGGAGTAACATTGAGGCAACATTAGGCTCTCTGCTCCTTTAAGCACTGTTTCAGTTCTGTCCTCCAGAGACAAGGAGAACACATCTAAACCCATGATATCCCTACAAAAATTTGAAGACTATGATTGGACTTTTCATTCTCCAACTCAACCATCCCTTCTATGCCAAAACTGGTGTAGAAACTGGTGACCAGTTTCCATAAGGCAGATAGATGATAACACAATTCTTGTTATCCCACTTATCTGAGAACACAGGGGAGGAAACAAAATTAAGCAATCATAAAACTTCTCCCTCCACCCCAAAAAAAATTTAAGTCAAGTGGATAAGATGTGATTGTTGGCTATTGTTGGACATTTTGTATAATGTCAGGAGAAATCTCGATAGAGTCCCAACAATGGAAGAAGAGCAATCATGCCTTTTGTGTGTGTTTGCATGAAATAATAATAGGAGCTAACATGTATATCACACTTTACTAAGTGCCACGAACTATACTCAACAATCATTTGAATTTCACAATGCCACTAGGAGGTAGATGCTTCTATTATTCCTGTTTTACAGATGAGGAAACTGAGGCAAACAGATTTAAGTGACTTATTCAGGGTCACAAAGCTAGTAAGCATCTGAGATTGGGGTTCCAGACTCCAGGTCCAGAGTTCTGCCACTGTGCTTAACTACCTGCCTTGATAAATTGAAAAATGTTTAAAAAAAAAGTTTCTGGAACACCTACTCCCTTGTACATAGTAGGTGCTCAAATATTCATTTGGATTTTAATTTTAAAAGAAATTAAAACTTGTACAGAGGAAATAATTAGAGGACAAAGACTTAATATGAATAAAGGAAGACTTTAACTCTTTGGCCTGTGGGCCAGTCTTAGATTGTTAGATTTGGGTATTTGATTGAAAGCAGATGGTAGGTTTTTCAGTGAGGATGAAAATTGAGCCTTCAGGAAGTGACAGTGTTATAGAATTGAAAGCACTGTATTTGGAATCAGAACTGAGCTTGAATTTTGGGCTTCACCATTTATAACCGCAGGCAAGTCATTCGATCCATCGATAACTCTTTCCTTATCTGTAAAATGGGAACAATAATATGCCCTGCCGAAGTCACAGAATGATTATGACAATCAAATGAAATAACAGAAAGTGAGACAAAAACATAAAGTAAAAGACTGGCTTTGTTACCCTTCTCTTGTCACATTTCAGTAGTGTATTGACCTAGAATAGAAAATTTTGAAACCCATCCACTGAGAAAGACAAGTTAGATACTCCAGAATAAGGGAGTGGAGAAGGGGGAAGGGAGTGTATGATCAGCACCTCACAGCAGTGAGAGTGTTTCTTTGGCATTGACCCAATGCCAATCTGTAGTGCAGAGGGAGAAAACTTCTTTCAGATGTTGACCTGGCCCTGCTCATGTTCCTGTGTCTGGGAGATCACAAGTTTAATTTGTTTTGACAGTGGTACTCCCTGGAAAGATTTCACCAAGAACCTTCTTCTTTTCAGTACATCAAGAGAGCTATCTGTTTGTCTTATGATTCTTTTTCAAAGGGAGTTTTAGTACTTTTTTAGTAGAATATATACAGCAGCTAACCACTTTTATTCATTTAGTTTCATTCATCCAAATTTTATCTTGTTCTTATTTATTTAGATTGTACATAATCTGGATATGCTATCTAAATGCTCATGTTGTTAGATCAGATGCTCAGAGAAAGACTACTAGATCCCTTCAGTAATATGTTAGACCTCTGAGAGATTGAAAGTATCTTTCTAATGCTTTAGCTTATGAGCCCTCAGTTAATATGAATATGAATTAAGCCAGCCATATTTATTTAAATTTTGTAAAAAGGGTATTTCTAAGATTGTAATAAGACAAATTATTACCAATTATCTCCATTTCTATCTCCACCCCAAATTGTGACACTCTCCCAATACGCACAAAGTTAAGTGTATATTCTCACCTGTTAAATGTTTTGGGGCTAGGTGGAGTGGAGTGATTTTTGTCTTGTTTTTAGGAAACACAAAATATACATTGCCCACATATGAAGTAGGGTACTATAATGGAAAAATTACAAGTATAAGTCAGAAGATCTGGGTTCTATTACATGTTATGCTGCTAGAGATAGAAGGGATTGCCATTCTCTTTCCTTCAATAGAATGTATTTGTTTTCTCCACTTTAAATGAGAGTCAGACCAGATGATTTCTGATATTCAAGGTTATAAGGTCCCTTTTTATTCTGTCACTCTATCCTAGTTTCTAATATTCTATGTTTTAAAAGTCCATTTCAACATTTATATTCTTTGTCCTAAACTCTATCATTCTATAATCTGTTTTAAGATTCTTTTTCAGGTCTAAAACTTCATATTTACTATTCTCTGTTCTAGAATCTTTTTCTACTCTAATATTCTGGATTCCAAAGATGTCAGAGAATTCCTCCAGAAAGAAATATAACGTCAGTGGCCCTAGCCCTTCGTTGTCCATCCCTGGTGCACATTCAGAGGAGCATTCAGACTGCCTTCTCTTTTTGTAGGAATCAAACCCAAACAGGAAATACTTGTCATCTTGCTTAAAAATCCCTGCAAGGCAGGGTGGAGGAAATATTACATTTGTCCAACTGTGGTGCTCATTTTCTTCCTAAATCTCACTTGGATAAGACCCTTGAATATAGCATGTAAGCACGTCCTTATCAATGAATAGTAACAAAGATTACTTATTTTGTAAAGTTTGGAAAACTGTAAATGCCTTTGAAAGTGCTGAACATTAAAAGAACAGTGATGATAAAATATGAATCAGATCTCTATTTGAATAGAAAGAACATTCATATTTATTGCTTCATATATTTTTTGTTATAGTGTATTCTATTGTTTCTGAGTGTGTCTTGGAGTAAGAGGATGGAATAAGTATTTATTAAGTGCCTACTGTGTGCCAGGTATCAGGTTAAGTGCTTTATCTCATTTGATCCTCAAATAACCTTGTGAGATAAGTGTCCTTATTATTCCCATTTTGCAGTTGAGAAAATTGAGGCAGATAGTAGAGAAAACAAAGTAAAGAGAACAAAAAAGTTCTATCGAAGGAAAAAGATTGGCAATTCCTTCTTTTTCAAATAGCATAACACAATTTTAAAGGCATTTTTCTCATTAGCTTTTTATATTTTCTTTTGTATCATTCTCATTTCTCTTCCCTTCTACTTCTTTTTTCTTCTACTTCTTTTACTTAATTTTCATAATCCCTTTTGAACTTTTCCATGCCCTGAGACAAATTTCTATTTTTCTTGGAGGCTTTGGATGCAGGAGCTTTGACTTTTTATCTTCTTCTGAGTATGTGTTTTGATCTTTCTTGTCACCAGAGTAACTTTTTATGGTCAGAATCTTTTTCTGATGTTTGCTCATTTTCCCAGCCTATTATTTGGCTTTTAACTTTTTATTAAAGTAGGGCTATATTTCCAGGGTGGGTAGTGCGCTGTCCTAAGCTTCAAGGAGTTTATAGCTGTTTTCAGAGATCCTTCCAGGGATATGTAAGTTTTCATTCTTCCAAGGTAGAATGATCCAAGAAGAGGTGTGTTTACTTCTCTCCTAACCTATACTCTAGTCTGAGTGGCCACCAGAACACCTCTCTGCCCTGTGAGAAAGGTCCCTGATCCACTCTAGCTATAGGTTGTAGTGTGCTAGTGCTCCCCCTCATCTTGGGACTGTGAATCAGAATTGTGCTTTAGATGTGAGTATGGCCAAAACTACAGGGTTCCTTTCTTGGTGCTAGTAGAGACCTCTTTCCAATATCTGCTCAAATTCTATACTTCCACAAAGGAATTCTAGGAACATCTGCTTATGGCTAATTGAAGAGTTTTACAAAAATAATCTAGTCTACCACCCTTATTTTAAAGATGAGCAAGCTGAGACATAGAGAGATTAAGGGCCTGACCCAAGCTCACATATACATTAAGTGGCAGAGATGAAAATTAAAGCCGGGGGGACACAACTTCCCTAGAACCTTCAGGCATAAACTGGATGGCCACTCTTTAGCATGCTGGAGATGGGATTTCTATTCTATTATAAAGTAGTCTACAGGACAACTGAGCTCTTATCTACCTTGAAGACTCAGTGATTCTGATGGTCTACAGCTAGGCTAGATATAAATGGGTCAGATTAGCCTTGAGAAGAGAATATAATGGAAGAACTGAGGTTTCACATTTAATTATTAACCAGAGTTACTGCTGTGCCTATGTTTAGTTGGCATGAACATATAGAGTGTGAGCAGGATTGACATCAGGTGGATATAAGGAACAACTCTTCTTTACAAGGAGAAATAGATAATTATAGATGAGTTCCACTATGTAGTGAATAGAGTACTGAACTTGGAATCAGAAAAAACTGAATTCAAATCCTTCCTTGGACATTTATTAATTGGGAAGCACTGCAACTCTTTGGAACTCATTTTTCTCAATTATAAAAATAAGAAGATTTGACTATGTGATCTCTAAGTCTATTCCAGCTTTAGTCATTTATGTTCTAAGTTCTCTTCTAGTTCGAGGATTCTAAAATCCTATAGTAATTATACAGTGATTGAGCTGCAAGGAATCTCAGAAGTCAAATAGTTTAGCCTAAATTTTACAGATAAGGAAACTGAGGCTCAGAAAACCCTTCCAACTTAGTAGGAGGAAACAAGAATCCAGGTCTCTCAGCTCCCAATTAGTTCTCTTTTCAATACTCAATGATGCCTCCCCTTAAGCTCTATATTCAATCATTCTACAATCCAAAATGGGATAATAATAATAGCTAAAATTTATTATGGGCCAGACACTGTATGTACTAAGCATTTTACATTAATACCTGATTTGCTTCTCACAACAATCTTGGGAGGTAAGTACTATTATCATCCCCATTTTACAGCTGAAAAAAAAAAACTGTGGCAAATTGGTTAATCAACTTGCCCAGAGTCACATGGCTAATAAATGTTCGAGACTAGATTTGAATGCTGGTCTCCCAGATTCTAGGCCCAGGATACTATCCATTACACAACCTAGATATCCCTAGGTACATTTGACCTTTAACATTTTATCTTCTAAGGTCCCACTCTCTTCTATACTGTGTTGGAGGATCTATGCAGCTATCTTAGAGTGGAGAGGTAAGAGAGGAAGGGAGAAAATTTTGGAACACAAAGTACTACGAAAATGAATGTTGAAAACTATCTTTATATGTCTTTAAAAAAATAAAATGCTGCTGAAATTTTTAAAGGCATGTTCAATTCCAATAGACTTGTGATAGAGCCATCTGCACCCAGAGAGGATAGTGGGGGTATGAATCACAACATAGTATTTTCATCTTTTTGTTGTTTGCTTGCATTTTGTTTTCTTTCTCATTTTTTCCTTTTTAATCTGATTTTTCTTGTGCATCATGATAATTGTGGAAATATGTATAGAAGAATTACACATGTTTAGCATATATTGGATTATTTGCTGTCTAGAAGAGATTGTCGGGGGAAAGGAGGGAGAAAAATTTGGAACACAAGGTTTTGCAAGGTTTTAACCTATCTTTGCATATATTTTGAAAATAAAAAATTATTATTGTTTTTAAAAGGCATGCTAATATTCTATGTTCAGACCTTCTATATTTGAAAGTCCCTTCTTTTTAACATCATTTTTAATGTCATTTGGGTTTTTTTACATAGTTGTCATTTTCCCCTGACTCCTAATTCATCCAAACCCCAATAGAATCCCCTATCTCTACCAAAAATAAACTTAAGCAAAACAAATCAGCATATTGTCCACATCCTTCCAGGCCTCATTCCAGTCATATAGTCAGTCTCTTGTCTACCCAGAGGAAGGAGCCAGGCTTTAGTCAGTCCAATAAAGTTATCATTAGTCATAGCATGGACAATAGCTAAAGCATCATCTCTGGAGTTAAGATGACCTACATTCAAATCCCATCTCAGATATTTTCTAGCTGTGTGACTAAATCACTTAAACTCAGTTTGCCTCAGTCTTCTCATCTGTAAAATGATCTGAAGAAGGAAATGGTAAATCACTTTTTTTTTTTTTTAAATTTAATAGCCTTTAATTTACAGGATATATACATGGGTAACTTTACAGCATTAACAATTGCCAAACCTCTTGTTCAATTTTTTACCTCTTACCCCCCTCCCTAAATTGGCAGGGATGACCAGTAGATGTTAAATATATTAAAATATAACTTAGATACACAATAAGTATACATGAAAAACATTATTTTGCTGTACAAAAAGAATCAGACTCTGAATTATTGTACAATTAGCTTGTGAAGGAAAATCAAAGATGCAGGTGTGCATAAATATAGGGACTAGAATTCAATGTAATGGTTTTTAGTCATCTCCCAGGTTCTTTTTCTGGGTATAGCTAGTTCAGTTCATTACTGCTCCATTAGAAATGATTTGGTTGATCTGTTTGCTGAGGATGGCCCTGATCTATCAGGACTGGTCATCATCTAGTATTGTTGTTGAAGTATATAATAATCTCCTGGTCCTGCTCATTTCATTACATCAGTTCGTGTAAGTCTCTCCAGGCCTTTCTGAAATCATCCTGTTGGTCATTTCTTACAGAACAGTAATATTCCATAATTTTCATATACCACAATTTATTCATTCTCCAACTGATGGACATCCATTCAGTTTCCAGTTTCTAGCCACTACAAAAAGGGCTGCCACAAACATTCGTGCACATACAGGTCCCTTTCCCTTCTTTATAATCTCTTTGGGTAAATCACTTTTCTTTGCCAAGAAAACCTCAAATGGGGCCACCAACAGTCAGTCTAAAACAACTCAACAACCAGATTCTTTTTCTAGGACTGAACTTTGTATTACTGTGTTCATCTTGTAAATAATTCTGTTTCTGCTTATTTTTCTCTGTATTAGTTCTTCCCAAATTTATCTGAATATTCCACCTTCCTCATTTCTTATGGTACAATAGTATTCCATTATAGTCACACACCACAGTTTGTTCATTTATCCCCCAATTAATGATACTCTTTTTCTTCCCAATCCTTTGCTACTACGTAAAGGACTACTATAAATATTTTTTGTATATACTGGGCCATTTCCTCTTTCTTTGATGAACTTGGGGGTAGAATAAGCCTGGAAATGGTACCATTGGGTCAAAGGACATATAAAGTTTAGTGATTATTCTGGTCTTATTCCAAACTATGTCTCAGAATGTCTGGAGCACCCCACAGCTCCTTTAGCAGTACATTACCCTGTCTGTTTTCTCACAGTTCCTTCCACAATGAATATTTTCATCCTTTGCTACCCTTGCGATAATGTTTGGTGTGAGGTAATACCTATTTAACACTGAAATTCTGTTTTCCCTCTTCTAAAATTCTATGTTCTAAAGTATTTTAAGCTCTAATATTTCATTTTCTGAATTGTCTTCTTATTCTCTTTTTAATCTAAAATCCCTTCTACTCTGGATGTTACTTTTTTTAATCTAATACCCCTTTCTTTAATACCTATGGGTTTGAGTTCCCTTGTACATAGTCTTTCTTGTTTAGAGCAAAATTTTATTTCATATCCCATACTACTATCACACATTCCATCCATGAGCAAAGAAAACAATCAAGTGACATTCAAAAATTTATGAAAGAAAATTGAAGTTCTACAGAGGGATTTTCTTTCCTTTTCCTACGCTCATTTCAGAAGAGAAACCAAAATCAAAGGCAGTCTCCCAAGTCTATCAGCTCCCCTAGCACATGCACTAGATTTTAACCATGTTCCCAATTAGAAGAATTAATTATTCATAAAGATCTGAAATTTTAATTCCTATCAGAACATATCTCGCAATGTTCTCCTCTTAAAGCAACTGTAGTTTGAAGAACAGAAAATAACTTAGAACTAGGCAAAATGTTTTGACATGACCTCAGTTATAATTGAGGGTATCTTGTTATTTGACATAAGGGTAAAGATTTAGAATTTTGGCTTCTCCTAGAAAAAGAGACCTCAGAAGTCATCCATTTCAACCTTTCATTCTATCACTCCCCCACTCAAGTTGAAATTCTCTCTCCATTGAAATCTGATTCATTTTAAATAGCTGTCATATGGGCTCCTAAAAGATGATACTAAAATCTTTATTTATTCATTCATTCACCCAACATTTATTAATCTACTACAAAATGTACAGGACTCTTCTGAGCCTTTGAGAGATGAATAAGACTTGACTGGAGGAGCAGCATGGTAGAGTTAGAGAGAGTCTTAGACTTGAAATCATCCTAAACTGTTCATAGATTCATTCAAAAAACATTTGTTGGGTCCTTACTGTGAGCTTGCTAGGCATGGTGCTAAGTTCTAGGAATAAATATGCTAAACAGTCTCTGCCTACTCCAATTTTAATTAGGGGGAAAACATGAACACAGAGACACAAATACAAATGTATGCAAGGTAAATACCAAGTGATTTGTAAGGGATAAGTGTTAGCAAGCAATGAGTTTAAGATGGTCTTCATATTAGAGGAAGTGTATTTTCCAGACTTGAAGGCAATGAGAGATTCCAGAAGGTGAGGAAGGAATATATTCTAATCACAAGGGATAGACAGTCTGTGCAAAAACACAAGGAATAAGCAAGCAACCCAGTTTGGCTAGAACAATGGGTGTGTGAATAAGAGAAATAGATCATTAGCCTGGACTAGAGTAGGCTGGGGCCGGATGGTGAAGGGCTTTGAGTGATAAGAATAATTTATATTTTATCCCAGAGGTAACTTGGAATCACTAGAATTTCTTGAACAAGAGAATGACATAGCCAGGGTTTGTTAGGAATATCAGTTTTAAGGATATCAGTTTGATAGCTTTATGGAGGATGGATCAATTAGGAAACTCTTCTATCAGTCCAGGTCAATGGGTTTAAACCATAGCAGTAACCATAATTCACCCTGCCCCCAGTAGCTAATCAGTTGCCAAGTATCATCTATTCTTCCTCCAGAACATCTCTAGTATAAATCCCCTTTCTTCCACTTATACGAGTGGTTCTCAAACCTCAGTATCTTCATGTTAAAAAAAAAACCATCGAGGATCTGTTCAAAGAGTTTTTGTTCACATGGGTTATATTTATAGCTATTTACTATATTAGAAATTAAAAAATAAATTTGAATTTGTAGACCCTCTGAAAGGGTTTCAGAGACCCCAACAATTCTTTGGACTACACTTTGAGGACCACTGACTTATACAGTCACTACCCTAGTTCAGGATATCATCACTTTTCTCATCTTGATTATGATAATAAACTTCTAATTGCTTTCTAGTTTCCATCTCAGTCTCTTCTCTAATTGAACAGAGTATAAGCTCTTTTTTTTTCAATCCACTGCAATAAACATTTATTAAGTGCCTACAGTGTACTAGGTACTGTGCTAAGTGCTTGGGGATGCAGCACATAAAAGGAAGCAGGGAAGCTGAGTGGGAAGGGGGGAAACGGGTACCTGGCATGGGAGCATCTCATTCCTTGAAGTTGAAACCAGGTAGGAAAGCAAATATAAATGGAATGACAGGGAAATGGCAAACCACTGCTGTGTCTTTGCCAAGGAAACTCCTAAATGGAATCATGAAGACTTGCATATAATGAACTCCAACAACCCATCTTGACTGTAAGCTCCCAGAAACCAGGCTAGAATCATTTTTTTGCACTTTTATGAAGCCAAACCACAGGAGTAAACTATACAGAGTAACTTCACATCCCTTAAAACTAAATTGCTTTTGCCATAACTGCATTATTAAGCTTCTAATAAAAATAAGTCTGCATGAACAGAGATTATATTTTTATATGTTCCCAAAAAGTGAAACATGGAACAGGGAGTCCAGGTTTCCATTCCATATACATACAAAAAAGCTTCCAACTCATCAGAACTGACCCAAAATGCTCTAGTAGGTATTGAGGATTCCTTCCCCAGAGATAGCCAAACAAAGGCCATATAGCCACCCGTCATGGAAGCTAGAGAGGGTACTTTCATCAGATGGAAGGTCAGATTACATGGTCTTTAAGGTTCTTCCAAGATTCAGTGATTGAAGGAATTGTAAAAGCTATACATGATTTACAGCATACTCAATTTATGAAAATCAGATATACAGAATGAACAATGATAGAATTATTTCCTTTATAAAAAGCTTCTGTGCCCTAAGTAAGATTACCTACCAGTGCTTTTAAAATGAGATCTGAATGAGAAAAAAAAAAAAAAGATTTACATACACTTTTTGAGGAAGACATCTACTTCCTGAATCAAGGCACTTCTGTAACAGTAATGGTAGTGATCATTATTATTATTGTAACAATAAATATTAGATCTGTTGGGTGACTACTTTACCCAACAGTAAAGTGTGGAGTAACAGTAAGTTTGGAGAGTATCTGGATGTCTAGTAAAAGAAACACATGGCTGCTGACCACCATGAGGTTTGATCCATGCAGAAGCAGTGGACTAGAAGAATAAAGAAACTTGGATTCTCTGCCAAGACTTTCTGTGTGAACTGGGGGAAACCACCCTCCCTCTCTGGGCTCTTGAGTTCTTTTGAAAATGAGGGGAATGAACTATATGGGGCTACTTTGGAAGCTTAGATATCCTGCGATTCATTGTGAGCTTTCCTCTGATTTTGTTTATGTTTCCTTTTTCCTTTCTTTCCTCCAGAATCTGTGGATAATTGTCCAAGCAACTGCTATGGGAATGGAGATTGTATTTCTGGAACTTGCCACTGTTTCCTAGGTTTCTTGGGTCCAGACTGTGGTAGAGGTAAGGACTGGATTTATTTTGATGTCTATTCCCATCTTCCCCCAAGCACAGACCAGCTCTATTTTTTTTTTTTTTTTTGGATACAAAGGTAATAAAGGCTACTACCTGCCATCTGTCTGACCTTGGGCACAAAATGACCTTATGTCCATAGATTCTGTAGTGGACTGAAATCCACTGGTTTTGTGGATCTTGTTTCAAAATTGCTCTAAAGGGCTACTACATTAGGATCAAATGAGTTACTATTTATAAAATACTTACACCACTACACCATCTAGCTACCTATAGAGATGGATGGATGGATAGATGGATGGACGGATGACAAATGGATACATACATACATACATACACAGAGTTAACAAGAAGATAGAGTTAGTAGTAAATAGCAATAAATAGAGTTAACAATAGATTGATAGAATTAATGATAGAGTTAGCAATACATAGAATTAACGATAGGGTTAACAATAGACAGATAAATAGAGTTAGCAATAGAATTTAATGTGGTTTATGATGGGGGGTTTGGCACTAAATGATGTGGTTGATATAGACACCAGATTATGGTGGACACCAAAAGTTGGGGTTCAGTCATATGAAGAACTCACAAAGGTCATTCTCTTTGACAAAAAGTAGATATATTTAAAGAAAGGGATTACAAACAAAATGAAGGGACACAATAGACAACAGGAGTGGTAAATATGAAATAGAGATGGGAGAGCATGGAAAAGGGTTTTCCTGAAAGGGACATAGCAACCCAGAAGAGTTAATTAGCTTTAAGAGGAGAAATAGGATTGGGAAACATGGTGGAGTTAGGAGAGTTACCATATGGCATAGGGGAAGGGGAAAAAATTACTATGAGGCAGAAGACGCAGTGGACTGACCCAAAGGAAGGCAGCCACCATAGAATGACCCACAAGTAGATTTTATAGGAAAAACTTAACCTCAAGGACATGACTGGGATTTCTGACATGGCATGGCAAGATGAGACTGCTTAAGATCTCTACAGAGGGTGAGTCTAGGGATTTGACATAACTTGAATTTCAGACTGAAAGATCTTCCCATAGGGTGGGACCACTGAGCTACACTGATTTCTATGAGAGCCTTTTCCCTTCCTGCCTCCAGGATCAATTCCTCTGCTAATAACACCTAACATAGAAGACCTCATCAGAATTAATGATAGATTGATAGAATTAGTGTTAGAATTAATGATAGATTGATAGATGGAATTAATGAAGGATTGATAGTTAATGATATCTAGAGTTAATGATAGAGTTAACAATGGAATTAATGACAAATTGATAGTTAATGATAGTTAACAATAGAGTTAGCAACAGAGTTAATGATAGAGTGATAGAATTAACAATAAACAAAATTAATGATAGATTGATAGAGTAAATGATAAATTGATGAGTTCACAATAAAGCTAATGATAAACTATAGGTTCATGGATAGGCAAAATTAATGATAGAATGATAGAGTTAGCCATAGATAGATAGATATACATATACAACTTGAGTTGAGAGCCTTAGGACAGTACACATCAAAGAACAAAACAGTATAAATGAGACACACTGCTAGGATCTAATCAATAGGACTCACCAACAGTTTGTTCAGTTTTTGTTTTAGGTGGCCCTCTTAGGGAGTAGAGGAGTGAAGCTGCCTTGGATTTACTGTTAACTAAAGGGACACCCCTTGAAGAGCTGCCTCATTATTACACGAGGCAAACAGTCTGCTGATCATATGCCAAGTGGTGGGCTCTTGTCAGGAAGTATAAGAATTCCTTTCTCTCCTGGTGTGGGATTTCCAGCTCATAGTAGATTATTCTCTGCCCTTGTAGAGACAAGAGCTTGTGAGTGTGTCTATTCCCTATTTTCACAGCCAGCAAGGTCCATTATTCATTAAATATAAGACAACTTGAGCTCACCTGATTGAAAAAATGACAGCTGGGGCTGGGTCAGAGGTGGTTGTTTGGGGGCTGTTGTGTTTTCATATTCCCCTCCTCTTCCCAGCTCTGCCAATCCCCAATGTGTATCTTCTGCAGAAGTGAATGTTTTCTAAGATATTGCAGATAATAAATACATGATCAAAACAACGCCTGTTCATTCTTAGGGCGTGTTTTTCTAAGGCATAAAACACTTTTCTGAACAATGTTCTTTTGAGGTAGGTAGTACAAACATGAGGAGGAAACTAAAGTTCAAATTCAAGTGATTTGTCCAAAGTTACACATCTCCTCAAGTTAAAGCAAGTTGAACTCCACCATATTGCCTCAAGTTGCCTCAGTATTGGTAGCTTTCCTGAAATAATACCACCCACTTCATGGACCCTGAGGTAGCAAAGTGCATAAAGTACTAAATTTAAAATCAGTAAAACCCGAATTCAAATTCTGCCTCAGATACTTACCAGCTGTATGACTCTGGGCAAGACAATTAACTACTTTCTTCCTCAGTTTTTTCATCTATAAATTGTGGATTATGATAATAATAAGGGAATTAATAATAAGAGTTAATAATAGCTCTTTTTTCATAGGGTCACTGTAAGGATAAAATGAGATGATATTTGTGATAGGCTTTGCAAACCTTCATTTATGTAGTTATATTTTCATCCATGTCCAACTCTTTGTGACCTCTTTTGGAGTTTTCTTGGCAAAGTTATTGGAAGCTTTTGCCATTTCCTTCTCCATCTCATTTTACAGATGAGGAAACTGAGTCAAATAGAGTTAAGTGACTTGCTCAGAACTACACAGCTAGTAAGTGTCAGACGCTGGAGTTGAACCCTCTTTGTGACCTTTTCGGGGGTTTTCTTGGCAAAGATAGTGGAGTTGTTAGCCATTTCCTTCCCCAAATCATTTCACAGATAAGGAAGCTGAGTCAAACAGGGTTAAGTGACTTTTTCAGGATTACACAGCTAGTAAGGGTCAGTGGCTGGAGTTGAACCTTGGGCCTCCTGACTAAAGCTTTGTACTCTCTGTCCACTGTGCCACCTAGGTAACCCTTATTAGCAATAGTAAATGCTAACTACTCTTCCTATAGCTTCTCCTTCTTGTTGTTTGTCCTTCGTTCTCCAAGAGCACCATGACTTCAGGGAGGAGATACTATGACATGCAAATGAATGGGATTTCAGTGAGGGAGGACTGGGTATCCCCTCCAGAGCCATCTGGCTCCAGTGGCCAAATATAGAATGTGGATATACATGCATGTACTTAAACATAATCATTGGAGATGGCCCTGGATATAGTGGGAGACCTTTAAGATCTTTAACAGTCTCAGTTTGAGGCAATGTTTAATCAGTCATTAAAGCTAGATAAGAAATGAAGCAGAAAATGACCTCCTTTACCTAGTCCAAAAAAAATTAATCAGAGAGGGAAAGATCCTCAGGGTTTTGGGCCAAAATAAAAACAATTTCCGATTTACATTCATACTTCAAGTTAACCACTTTCCTCACAGCAGTCCTGGGAATTTGGTAGACAAGGCTAAGCAGGGGATAAAAATGCCAGCAAAAAGAAAGGCAGCTCTGGCCTCAAGAAGTTTACCTTCTGATGAGGGAAGACAGATTACAAGAGAGCTGAAAAGAAGTATTTGCCCTTATGGGGCCTGGTATCCAAGTCCACAGTGTCAGAAGCCCAGCCAGGAAGGGGATGAAGATTGATGGTGTTAGTCTCTCTCCCAGATGTAGGCCCCAGGGCAAAGTCACCAGTGGGAGAAGGGGGTCAGCACAGTGGAGGGACATTCCTCAAGGAAAAGGATTTTAAACTTACCTAACTAAAGCCATTTGGAAGGTGCTTTGTTGGGAGACCTCCAAAGCAAGCAGGATCTTGTTGTCCAGGGGCATACAACTTGTAACTAGCAGAGATGGAATCTAATGCAGATCTTGTGTCTCAAAGTAGAATATAAAGGAGCAAATCTTGGAAATATCAAATCTTAGGTAACATAATATTGAAACAAAACTTAATTTAAGAACTGGGATATTAGGGACCTTGTAATAAAGAATGTTAGAATGTAGATTGTAGAATTTTAAAATAATAGAGCTGAAAGAGACTTTACAGGCCATCCAGTCCAACCCTTTTGTTTTATTTTTTTATTTTGGGTTTTTTTGTTTTTGTTTTTTACAAACACAGCTATAAATGTCTGAAGGTGAATTTGAACTTGGGTCCTCTCAACTCAGGACCAGTGCACTATCCTCTGGGACACCTTATTGCATACTGAGAATGGAACTAAAGGCACAAGAGCTGAAATGGGATGGGCATTGCACTGGGGAGTCAGGTAGTCTGAGTTCTAATGGGCTCCACCAAATATTCATTTAGTGACTCTGAGCAGCACTGAGTGACTCAGTTTCATCATCCATAAAGCAAGGGGCCGCAGACAAGGTGAGCCCCCAAGTCCTTTCTAGAACTCAAACTCTGGTTATTCCTGTGGTTTATATTCTGAAACAGGCTTTCAGATGCCCAGGCAGGCCAGCCCGGGGAAGCAATGTGATTAGCAGCTGTGAGTGCTTGAACAAGGAAGATTGGGGAGGCTTGGGGGAGAGGAAGAAGGATGTGTCGGAAGTGGAGAAGAGTCATTCCTTATGACAAGAATTACTGTCTCATCCCATATGTACTTAATGTTAAGAGTTCTGTATAAAATGGCCTTATTGTATCAAGGCGAGAAGAGTGGGCACTTTGAGCACAATGCAATATCATTTATTTTTATATAGTGTCTTCTACCCAGATGATCACAAAACCCTTTGGAGTAAGAGGGAGAATGGGAAAATAATGTGCTAAAGAGCTGAGTTGGGTACAGCTCCTCTTACAAAAGGAAATGATGGATGATGTTTGCATGGAAGAGTGAAGGGAAGGGAAAGGGGAAGGAGCCGGTGGAGTGAGCGCTGCTTAAGGCTTGGTGTGATGGAGAACTGCTAATAATGATACAAACGTCTCATATTAGTATAGTGCTTTCAAATTTACAGAACATTTCCCACACTGTAAGCCTCAGAGATAAGTAGTGGTAAGTATTGTTGTAAAAGTACCTTCTGCTGAGAGATTTGATCTTTTCCTAGATTTGCTCTCAGGCCATCCAGACCAACCCTTTGATTTTACAAATACATTCAGATTATATACATCCTAGATAGAATTTGAACCCAGTTCTCTTAACTCCAGAGCCAATATTCTTCCACTGTACTTAAGGGAAGATGTAATAATAATGATCACAACAACAATAACAGCATCACGTAGCATTTTAAGGGTTGAAAAAATGCCCCATAAATATTTCATTTGGTCCTCACAACAACCCTGGAACATAGTATTTTCCCCATTTTGTAGAGAAGGAAATAGGCTGAGAAAAGTGACTTGCCTTCTATCATGCAAATAGGTAATTGCAAGACAAGGATTAGACTCGGGTCTTTGTTCGTTCCACACTAGGGATCTCTCCATCACTCCAGGCTGCCAGTGATTTGGGCTGTCCTGAAGATATCATGATTCTTTCTTCCCAGCTGCTCCCACTTGGAGAGGGCAGAGTCACCAAAGTGACTCACCTATCCATAGCCATGTACCTGGAAAGGTGAGCCAGACCCCCTGAATGCAGGTCTCCTGGTTAGAGTCCAACAAAAGAGATGGGGTCCTAATGGGAGACCAAGAGGTTCCTGAGGATGCCAGGACTCCAGCCCTACTCCAGCCCTACTAGGAATAATCCAAACCTAAGTTCAAATGCAGCCTCAGAAGAGTAATCCTGGGAAAGTCATTTATCCTCTATCTGCCTCACTTTCTTCATCTCTAAAATGGGGATAATAACTCATTAATATCTAATATGGGAGGTAATATCTATCTCCCAGAGTTGTTGTGAGGATCAAATGAGATAATTTTAAAGTGTTTGGCACAGTGCCTGGCACAGAGTAGGCACTTGTTCTTTTCATCCCATTTTTCCTCCCCTTTCTGTGATTTTGAAGAGCAGAAATTTCCCAGTATAAATTATGTTCCACTGAAGGAGTAAGTTACAAGATGGGAAATCTTACTAACCTGGGTGCTCCATTGGGGCAAAGAGCAAGGAAATGAACAATAATTACTTTGAAACAGATTCACCTGAAGATGGTCATTCTTCTTTCACAGAGTCTAGTCCTGTAGCTTCTACTGTCATTCCCATTGTATCCTGTGATTTGAAGCTAGCCAAATTCACTCTCATTTCTTGGCTAGAGAATCCTCTTTTTCCTCTTTTCTCACAGAAAGGAATTGAGGGGCAACAAGAGCATTTTTGTCCATGCTGTTAAAATGCCCCAAGTTCCTCAGAGACTGCTACCAGTCATATGAGCACTTACTAGCTCCAAAGACTGGAGAACTATCCCTGGAGTCAGGAAGGGCTGAATTCAGATCCCTCTGTAAGACATATTGGCTGTGAAACACTGTGCAAATCACTTAACTTCTCAATGCCCCAGGCTACTCTTTATGACTAAAAGTGACAGAATAAGGAACCAATCTGCTAGTGCCCTGCCTCCCTCCCCTCATCCACCGCTGTGGTGTATTTAACAATTTTATATGTATTCTTCTGATATTTTTGTTGTATGAATATACATTCATGTACTTAAACATAATAATTTATATGTGTATCTATGCATGTAGTCATGCATGTGTATACATGGACATGCATGCACCAACATACTGTCTATTTATGTATATAAACACATACGTGTACATAATATATGTATAGGCATATGTGCATTGTAACACCTTGCATATATGCTTCTATGAAAGTGTGTCCATGTATGAACACCAATACAGTAAATGTGTGTAGATCTAGATGCTTTCATAGCCACAAATAAATATATTGTGCCGTGCAAACATGTGCACATGTATGGTGCATGCATTGTGCATGTATGCAAAGTGTGCACAATGCAGACATATGTATACACATGCATATTCCTACAAACACTTGCTGCCCCCCTTATCAGAATGTACATTCTTTGAGGACTTTTCTGCTTGAATCTAAGTGTTTGGCATATAGTAGGAGCTTAATAAATATTTGTTGAGTGATTGCTTAATATTCCACTCTCTCTAGTATCAGAATTATTTGGAAGCATGCTGAGAATTTTTACATATCCCTCCTTCCCTGTCCCCCCTCCATTCTGTCCCCATTAGATTATTAATTCCTTTAGGATAGGAACGATGTCATTTGTTCTTTGTTGTATCTCCATTGTCACAAACAATGTCTTACATGTCATATAAGCTTGATAAATATCTGGTGAATTACTATTGGATTGAAGCATACAGGAAGCTGGCTGGGCATTGGAGTGAGAAGTAACTATTTCCTAAAGAAGGAAGGAAATATAAGTATAAGAGAAAGAGAGAGAGAGAGAGAGAGAGAGAGAGAGAGAGAGAGAGAGAGAGAGAGAGAGAAGGAAGAAAGGGGCCATGAATAAGTTCCTGAATAAGTATTTTGAAGTAGAAAAAGGGATTAGACAATAAAGGACCAAGGTAGTATTACCTGGGGTTCACAATTTGCCAAGGAAGGAGGCTCAGGGGAAAAAGCAGAACAAATTGTGAGGCAGACGGTGAGTATAAATAACAGCTTACCTTCCTTCCAGAGCACTCTCTGCTGTTGACATGTCTGAATCACAAAAGCCATGCAAGGTAGGGACTGTGTATTATGGCACTTGACAGAGGAGGAAGCAGAGAGGGAAATGACCCGACCATGGTCATGCATCAAGGCACTGGCAGAGCTGGGGCAGTGTTTCATACGCCAGTGCTCTCTCCGAGGTGCTGACTCTTCCTTGCTGGAACATGGCCTTAAGTAAGATGCAGATGATCATGGTGCAAAAAGGAGATGCCAAAAGAGGATCACCAGGAGAATTCATAGTGATGGGAGGAGTCAGTGTGCTTGAATAAAGATAGACTAATGCTAAGATGAAATAAGGGAAGGATATTTATGCATAAGAAAAGGAAGAAATGACAAACCAGGCAATCTCCTAAGTAACCTGCATTTGTAACCTCCAATCTAGGAGGGACAAAGGATAATGTTTTCATCATATATTTAGTTTCTTTCTAGTACATTAAAGATTGTCATACATGAAAACAATTTGACAGAAGGCAAAACATTGGAGTATGGGGAGGAAGTTGCCCAGAAGTCAATTTCAGCCTCATGTAAAGATTCCTACCAGTGAGAGCTGTCCAAAAGCAGATTATGCTACCCTGGAAGTGTCTGATCAGCCCCTGATGGCTGGGATATCACCCGTGGGGGAGGGTGTAGAGGGGCTGATTGTTCAGGTATGGCTTGGCTGAGGTGCCCTCTGAGAGCCCTTTCCATCCCCATTCTTTGATACCCAGGAAAACAAGTCCTGAATTTAGTTTATGTTTCTCCACAGCCTCCTGTCCTGTGCTTTGCAGTGGAAATGGACAGTACATGAAAGGGAGATGTTTGTGCCACAGCGGCTGGAAAGGAGCTGAATGTGATGTGCCCACCAACCAGTGCATTGATGTGGCCTGCAGCAACCGTGGCACGTGCATCATGGGGACCTGCATTTGCAATCCAGGCTACAAGGGAGAGAGCTGTGAAGAAGGTAATGGTCTTTGATTCAGAACCCTGCGTCTCCTCATCATTCTTGGAGCCTGATCTCCTGTGTCACCCAGCTGATTCTGGGTAGCTATGCATATTGTCATCAATAACAGGATAACTTCATGATAGATCTCTGAGTTAGGTTGTGTTGTATTCCCATTTTACAGAAAAAACACTGAGACTCAGAGAAACAAAAGTGAGCTTCCAAATTCATGTCTTCTGGGGTTTTTTTCTAGTATACTCCATCTCCTTAATACTAATAATCTCAGCCAATGAGCAGGTAACCAGAAAGGAGAGAAGGATGTACTGGGTT
Source organism: Sarcophilus harrisii (assembly GCF_902635505.1). NCBI lineage: Eukaryota > Metazoa > Chordata > Mammalia > Dasyuromorphia > Dasyuridae > Sarcophilus > Sarcophilus harrisii. The sequence goes on along the minus strand of NC_045428.1, from coordinate 504,559,563 downwards.
TTATGTAGGCTTAGTAACAAATAATCATTTAATAAAATGTCTTCCCTTTCAAGGATTCTCAAACTCTGCTTCTCTTTGCAATGTTCCAGAGCCTCAGATTCAGTATCTATAATATGAGTGGCTTGAAAGAACCCAGTGACTTTTTAAAAGTATGTACTAAGGCCTCTTCTCTGTTTCTCTGGTTTTAATAATTCATATTATGTGATCTCTTCTCTTAACATTCTGTTTTCTGTGTACTAGCTTTCCATCCTAATGTCTTACCTAGCTTGAACAGCCACTGATTTAAGGGCCCTTCCAGTTCTAACCACTTGTGTTCCTACAGTCTGTGTTCCAAAGTATTTCCAACTTCAATATTCTATTATATAAGTTTCTTACTGGTACAGGACAGTCTGTGTTCTAAGGGCACATAGAACAGCTATATATTAAACAGGAATTCCCTCTGAGGTCATATGAAGGTGGCTAGAGGGCATGATGGGTAGAATGTTGGACCTGGAGTCAGGAAAAACTGATTTCAGATCCAATATCACTTATATACAAGATAGACACATGTCACTAAATGTGACCTTGGGAAGTTACTTTAACTTCAGCCAGCCTTAGTTTCCTCACGTGTAAAATGAATATTTTAATAGCATCTATCTCACAAGGTTATTATGAGAATCAAATAAGATAAGTATGTAAAGCTCTTTGCATAACTTAAAAGCTTTATATAAACATTAGCCAAGGTTTCCAGCCCTAAAGTTTATATTCTAAGTAGTAGGATAAGTTTTAATAATTAGTCTTATAAAAAGGAGAGAGGAAAATCAAATTAGTAGTCTTAAAAATGAAAGGGAGAACTTTCCACCAATGAAGAGGAAATTAAAGAAATAATAAGGGGTTATTTTGCCCAACTTTATGCCAATAAATTTGATAACCTAAGTGAAATGGATGACTACCTCCAAAAATATAGGCTTCCCAGATTAACAGAGGAGAAAGTAAAATGCTTAAATAGTCCCATTTCAGAAAAAGAAATAGAACAAACAATTAGTCTTATAAGGGGAATCTAAATTGAGATTCAGGAGATATCCTGACCATGAAAAGAATTATTGTGCCCATTTTATACATGAAGAATGTGAATAAACAGTGGATAACCCGTGACCCTTTATAACTCTCCTCAATCTAGATTATGTTCTTTCATTAATATCAGTAAGTTAGATTTGAAATAAGGAGAGCAGAATGGAAAAGATCTTCTGGAATTGGCAAATGGTGGTATCCACTGAAAGGACTATTAGAGCCTCCATAATCTAGATTTAGAGTTTTGGTCTCTACTCCTGAGTACTCTTATGGTTATGGGAACCAAAAAAAAAAACATATGTTCAAATCTCCCCATAGTACCCCTGAAACCAGGGAGCATTCATTGTCTACTTAAATACCTGCTCGAACTGATAGCATTTAGGGTTGATAAAAAGATGGCATTTGTAATAAGGAGATTTAGATCTAAAAACTGGCTTAACTATCTACTACCATGATCACATCAATGTTTCTGAGCTTCTATTCCTCATTTTATAAACAAAGGGCTTAGCTCAAGATCTCCATTGATGGAGCTCGCTGATTCACTAAACTGACTATTCATGATTGAACTAATATCTGTTTTTCCTTTGTTGTTGTTCAGTCATATTAGTCGTGCCCACCTTTGTGACCCCATTTATTGTTTTCTTGGCAAAGATACTAGAATAGTTTGCCATTTCTTTCTCCAACTCATCTTACAGATGAGGAAACCAAAGCAAATAGGGTTAATTTGACTTACCCAGGGTGATATGTCTACTAAGTGTCTGAGGTTGGATTTGAATTCAAGAAGATGAGCCTTCCCAATTCCAATTCCCAATTCCAAGCCCAATTCCTTCTCCTTCTATCCACAAGGGTCAAACGGAGCAAATTTAATCCTCCTGCCTCATGACAATTCTTTAGATATTTGAAGATGGTGATTATAACTGTCCCTGAATCTTCTCCATTCTAAATTGATAGGATAAGTGAATAATAATAGTCTAAATGTTTGTGTAATATAGTGGCTAATCTGCTGGGTTTAGAGTCAGAAAAGCAAATCTCCCATCTGACACATGAATGTGTGGCAGCTCTGATACTACAGACAAGTCACTTAACATCCATTTCCAAGCTTTAGTTTCCTCATCTGTAAATTAGGGATAATAATGCCTCTAGTACCAACCTCACCAAGTTGTTTGTGTTGAGGTTTAAGAAAAATCATGGATATCAAACACTTTAAGCAACTGAAAACATGACATAGGTGTCAAAAACTATGCACTTATTTGAGAAACAGCACTTGAGGTCAGCCTCAAACTAGGAAGACTGGACTTCAGACCCAGCCACATACTAGCTGTGTGACTGGACAGTGTTAAACTGATCCTCTACAATTATACCTTCCAGAGAAGGTGCCCACTTGCATGGTGATCAGGCGTCTCCTCAGCCAGGACTTCTCTTATACCAGTCTCTATTGTTAAACCTATTGAAATTTATAAAAGGCTCATTCACATGGTTTCAGTTTTCCACATTGCAGAAGAGTAATGTTTTCATTGAGTTCTTTCTCAAAGTTTGAGAAGGATGAATGAGTCATTATCTGAAAAATATGCCCAATTCCCTGGAGTGGGGCTGAAACACAAATTCCAAGTTTTTCTGGGCCAGTGTTTCTTTTGGGTGCATTAACTTCAGTTGGAATCCCAGGTGAGCATCTGATGAAAGTACACAAACCCCTTTTAATCATGAACCCTTTCCTTTTTTTGTCCAAGACACATGTGAAGGGAGTCTCTGGGTTGATAGTTTTCATCTGCTTCCTCTTATCACCATGTTCTCTTCAGGTGGAAACAGTGAGAAGTAAAGAGGCCCAAAGAAAACAAGATTCCCATTGTGGCCTATGTGTCATTTTTACCCCTAGCATGTACTTACCTCTTACAGGCAGGACAAAATTCATATTAGCACAAATAAACTAGAACTATATAGTGTGGAAAATCCATGGGATATTTATGGGAGTGGGAAAGAAATTTAATAAAAGTCTTTGATTTACATTATTTCTTTGAAAAGAAATGTTTTTCTGTCTTGATTTCTTTTCTGAGAAGGGCCATCTGGTATTGATTCTTTCTATTATTTCTCCATTTCTTTGGTGCAGCTTGGTTGAGTTTTCTTGTTTATAATGGGTTTTCATGTGCGGCTCTCTCTTTCCCCATCCCCCCTTCCCCTCAAATGAGTTCAACAATGTTTATAAAACATCAGCTAACAAGCTTATGCAGTTTTCACTTCTGTGTTCTGAACTTTATTGTCCCGTGTTTTATAAGGCCTGAATGATACCAGCAGGACTTGGAGGGGTTTGTGGAAGAAAAATGAGGAACGGGGGACAAAAACAGATTTAGGTCCTCGGTGGTGAAAATGGGGCAATGTTCTTGGAATATTGGATAGGACTTAAAAACTTATGTGACCAGTGGGGCATGGAGCATGTTGGGAAGAGGGTAGTATTTGCAGCCCTGTGCTTCTTAGTACATGTTTTATCCAGTGCTGCCCAAAGTGCCAGCTTCAAAGGAGTCACTTTTAAGAGCAGAAATATGGCTATTTGGCATAGCTTGTGTGTGTATACAAAAGGGAAGGAGGGAGAGAAAGAGAGAGAGGGAGGTAGGAAGGGAGAGGGAGGGGAGGAGGCAGAAAGAAAAGAAGGAGGAGGAGGAGGAAGAGGGGAAGGAAGGAAGGAAAGAAGGAAGGAAGGGAGGGAGGGAGGGAAGGAAGGAAGGAAGGAAGGAAGGAAGGAAGGAAGGAAGGAAGGAAGGAAGGAAGGAAGGAAGGAAGGAAGGAAACGACAGAACACCTGGAACATACTCAGTGCACAATGAATGCTTATTGAATTGAATTAGAAGGCATCTTAAAGATTATCATATTCAGTCTTTATCTTCCGGATGATACAAAAAAAAGGTTCATTCATTTAATCAAGGTCATACAAAGTATAGAACCAGTTGTTTCAAACTCCATTTACTCAAAGTCCGATGTTTTTTCGGGTACCTGTTTCTGCTTCTCAAGGAACTTTTGATTTCCTGGTCTAACCATCCTATTTTACAGCAAGGAAACTGAGCCCCAGAGATATTCAAGGACTTTCCAAGAAGAACACAAGTTAATAGAAAGGCTAAAATTCTAACCAAACTTCTGTCTCCAAATCTAATTTCTTTCCACTCTCACCACACCCAGAACCTTCATTTTATATATTAGGATACTGAAACTCAGGAGCACAACTGTCTAAGGTCTCTCAGACAATAATTGGCAGAGATCATGGGTTTCAAAGGTTTTTTGACTCCCAGAATAGTGTCTCTTTGCAATAACCCTTCAAAGCCAAGATATCTTGAGTTTAAAAGCTTTTATGTTTAATCTTCTCCTGGGATTCTTGTCTCCTGTGCTGAATCCCAAGAGATTCTAGCCAAGCTTTTGAACGTGAGTTTTTTGAAGAGGCTCATTTCAGCATTGAAAAAAAAAAAGGATTATAATAAACAGGGTGTTCTAACACACACATATTCCTGTCCCCCTGCCCGTAGGCTAATCCTTGACACTGCAGCAGGGGTATATCCTGAGCTTCCTTCTCTCTAGTTTGAAGTCCTCTTTAAAACTTAACCTTCTCCCCAGTATCCTTGTCCCACAGTCTACCCCATTGCCAAGTCGACCTTCAGAAGAGATGATTAATTGCCTTAAGGTAGTTTCTTGTCAGTAACTTGGTGATCTTTGTTCCCTGCCAGAACCATCTGCTGAGATCATAGGAGGCTGTTTGCCTATTTCCCAGCTCTTTCCGTCCTTATTAAGGCTAAGGAAGACCAGGGGCCGGGGCTCCCAGGGCCTCATGTTCAAATTGGTATTCTCATTCCCAGCTCACTAAGAGTGGAGATTTATATACTGATCCAGCCCAGCATCCCAGGATCCTCAAAGGTTGCTCCAGCTGAGAGCAGAGAACCAGGAATTCACAGAAAGACAAATATCTCAAATGTCTCAAGATAGTAATTGCTAAGTTCTTTGCTGTCAAGTTGGATGACTAACTGGATCTAGGGAATTAACAGAATAACTTAATGTGGCCAACATTTTTCTTTCTGGGTTTTAGGATTTGAAACTAGTCACTAATCTTTTTTTCTCCCCCAAATTACCAGTGTCCAAGAGGTCAATCTTGAAGAATTATCATGTTGTCTCCAGGCATAGCCATAAAAAGGATTCTTTATTCTCATTCTCTCTCTCTCTCTCTCTCTCTCTCTCTCTCTCTCTCTCTCTGCCTCTCTCCTCCTCTCTCCTCTCTCTCTCCTGCCTCTGCCTCCTCTCTCTCTCTCTCTCTTCTCTCCCTGCCTCTCCTCTCTCCTCTCTCTCCTCTCTCTCTCTCTCTTCTCTTGCCTCCTCCTTCTCTCTCTCTCTCGTCTCTGCCTCTCTCCTTCTCTCTCTCTCTCTCGTCTCTGCCTCTCTCTCTCTCTCTCTCTCTCTCTGCCTCTCTCTCTCTCTCTCTCTCTCTCTCTGCCTCTGCTTTCATTCTTTCCATTGTCCTTCCCTTTTTCCTACATTTTTTTTTCTTTCTTCACATCCATTCTAATGAAGTTGCCTAGGGATTCCCAGCCTCAATAAATTGTTGCATTTCAGAGCTAAATACATCGATTTGGAGTCGGAGGAACTAGACAAATCTCAGCCTTGTAACTTAATGCACCAACAAGATCTTGGGCAAAATCACTTCACACCCACTGCTGGGTCTCATCTTTGTCATCTGAATAATAAGAGGGAGTCTGATTACAAATCCTGTGATAAATTACATAACACACCTACACACACACACACACACACACACACACACACACACACACACTGAATTCCTAGGTCTGTATCTTACCATGGAATGGGAGTGACCTGAATTTCTGTAATAGGAGGTGGCTGGACCCCATTGCCTCCAGAATCCCTTACATCTCTGAATCTATGAAGTTATAATCCTATTCTCAAAATGGAACAAAAATTGCTTGCAATTCTATGGAGCTGGGAAGACTTTGCTTGTGGACCTGGTAATGGATCATATATCTAATGTCCAAGGATCAACCTAACTACACTGGAGAATTTCTGCACCAGATTGGGGATTAATTTCTTTAGCCACAGCAACTCCCAAAGACCATCTATTAAGTCATAGTGAGGCTGTGATCTGCCTTGGTAGAAGGCAGTAAAATCTCAAAGATAAAATCACAAATTCCTAAAATTTATACCAAAGACTTGAATTTGTTCTCTGAATTCTCCCCCATATCCCTAAATGGGGACCATTCAAACTGGTACCATTCAAACCTTAAGAAACAGAACTAGTAACTTTTCACTAGAAGAGAAAAAAGAATAATAGTCTTTGGTGAGAGTTGGAGGGTAGCATAAGGTATTCTTAGCCAGGTGGTCCAATGGACAGAGCACTGGATCTGGAATGAGGAAAACTTGAATTCAAATTCTGTCTCAGACATTTACTAGTCTTGGAATTCTAGCTAAGTCATGTAATAGTTCTCAAGCTCAGTTTCCTTATCTGCAAAATGGGACTACCAACGACTTACTTGACTTAGATAAAGAGTTTTTCAAGCCTTTAAAGTACTATATAAATGCTAGCTGTCATCGTCATTATCATCATCCACACAGAGAATTAAACCGTTGATGGTTTCTTAAGTTTTGTACTTGAATTTGGAAATAATAAAGGAGAAAATATATAACTACCTCTGGCAACATGGGATTTGAAGTTAAAAATATTACCATGATGGGATCTTCCAAAATCATTGATAAACCTTAGCTGTTGTCTTCTGTATTTTTGTCTTCTGTATTTTTGTGCTTAAGGGCAGGGACTGCCTTGCCTTTGCATTGTATCCCCAGAACTTAACATGTGGTGAGCACATAGTAAATGTCATTCATTCAGCCATTCTAGAACCATAGCCCCAGTGCTCATAAGGCAGCTTCAAAGAGACTTTGAGTTGGTGACCTTTCTCCTTTTGCAATGCAGTGGATTGCCTGGATCCCACCTGCTCTGGACGAGGAGTCTGCGTCCGAGGTGAGTGCCATTGCTCCGTTGGCTGGGGAGGAACCAGCTGCGAGACACCAAGGGCCACATGTTTGGACCAGTGTTCAGGCCACGGAACCTTTCTTCCTGACACGGGAATCTGCAACTGTGATCCCAATTGGACCGGACATGACTGTTCAATTGGTGAGTGTATATCTGCCTTGGGGAGAGGGGAGAAGGGGAGGGTCTTTTGAGAGAGGGATTTCAGCTTACAAGTGTTACACGTTGGTAAGGCATTAGGGCAGCCCCATTCTCAGTTATTCATGGATTTCCATGGCTCTTGTTATTCTCCCTCCTTCTATCTCCCTGCCTTATAGTGTTAAAGTCAGAGAATATGCATGCAAACCTACTTCTGATGGAGGTCATTTATGGTCTTCAATTATTTATCTATAAAATGAGAGGGTTGGACTAGATCAGATTAAACTCTTTCTACTTGCAACCCCTTTTCACCCAAGAAATTTTTATGCGACCTTGGGTATACAATATATAAAATAGGTACACAAATCAAACATTTACTGATAATAAATCATGATTTTATGACTCCCACATTCAATTACAAGATCACATGGAGGTCATGACCCACAATTTAAGAAGCTGGGGACTAAATGGTTTCTGAGGTCTAGTTCAAGATCTTTGATCCTATATCAATTCCTGTAAGAATTGGCACAATCTGCACCCTCTACAAAATCACAAAAACCAGAATTGTTTCATGCTAAGGAGAGAGGGCAACTGTCTAGACCAGGGCCATCATCACTTTCATTTACGGCTTCTCTCAGCTGCAGAAATAAAACAGCAAAAGAGGCAGTGCTGAGTGAGTGATCTAATTATTGAGGGTCCTTCCCTCTGGAATGCCAGGAAAGGTCAGTTACTACGGAGTGTCCAAATTTTAGGAAACTTTGCTCGGAACTGGAGGCTCAGGAAAATTCCCATCTCCCATCTGATTCACCTTCTTTCTTATCCATTGTGGGTTCTTTGGTATCTCTCTGGATTCTGATGACACTGGACCCAGGCCCATGTGTGGCCAATGTATGCACCTGGAGGAGGTAGGATCCTCTAGTACAGTGGCTCTCAAACTTTTGTTTTCAGTATCTTTATCCTATTAAAAATTATTGAGGATCTCTCTAAAGCGTTTTTGTTTATCTGGATTATATTTTAGACATTTACCATATTGGAAATAAAAACTATTTTTGAATTTGTAGACCTTCTAAAAGGGTTTCAGAGATCCCCAGCATTCTCTAGACCATAGTTTGAGAACCACTACTCTAGTGGAAGTTATTCTTCCTTGGTAGGCTCTCAGGAACAAGGTGGGTGCCAGGTGAACCTTGGACTTCTCCAGTTATCATATCTGCTAGTAGGTTTCTGAGATGCTTCCTGTGTTTCTTCTGGAGAAGGCACTCCTTCAGAAGAGGCAAAATGTCATTCACCTTGCACCTGTATTTATTAATTGACAGACTGTTACATGATGTGGATGGTTCTCTAGGATGCTGTCAGGAATCCATTGTTAATGTTAGCCAAATAACCTTTGGCAAGCATTTCTCTCTAGGTCTCAGTTTATTTCTCTGTAAAAGAAGGCTGTAATTTCTAAACTCCCTTTTGCAGTTCTAATATTCTATGTTATAGTTTACCTTCTTTCTCCAATAGTTCATGATTCTGTGGTCCAGGGTCTGGTAGGGGGAAAGACTGAAACCATTTATTATAGATTCCAGTTGCTGATTCATCCCTACCCTCCTTGAGCTGGAGAGAGCATCCATACCCAGGCTCAGACCAGCTTTTATCCTTCTTTGTTAAGCATATATGAGGACATGATTGCAAACACAGATGTGTAGGGCCACGTAAATAATTCCTTTTATATTGCTCTGTTTATGGCCTTATAATAAACAGCCCTCTTAAAGTGGCGTAGACTTGCTATTGTTCATTATGTAGCGATGAAGCTAATTTATATCTGGCGTATAGCTGTCTATTGCATTGTTAATCCTTGATGAAGTTACGTAGGTTCCAATGGATGCAGTTATGTTTTTTGTGCAAGATTACTAAGTATTCTTTGCTTGGGCTCATAAAAGGAGACAGCATAGTCATTAGGGAGGGATTGCTTTTAGAGCCCCAAGGCCTGTTCTTCCTCAGTACTCTGGACGCAGATCCCAGTGATGTTCATTAGACACACGCATGTTGCTTTATATGAAAATAAAGTCTTGTGCCTAGAAATGGCACTCAGTTGGGCGAGGGAAAAGAAAGAGTGATTTGGGAGCACAGATCCCAAGTCATTCATCTATTTCCAGTATTCTCTTGTGTCACATGGTCCTCTCCAGCTCAAGGCCCCTCATTTATAATTTATGTGAAAATTAGTGGTTTTCCTGCAACCTTATCCCATTTGGTTCTCACAACCCTTGCCATTAGATTAGTAGAAGTCCAGAAACTGAGTATGAATCCTCTTTTGGCCGTGTATAACTCTGAGTATTTAACTTTCTTACATCTTAGTTTATCCATCCATGACATTGATGAGTTAGAACCAAAGGTCCCTAAGGACCTTTGAGGGCCTTGAATGTATTCCATGCCTTGAATATACTCTCTTCTCCCCTCTAGCCCCAAGAATTAAATCCTAGCTTCCTTCAAAGCTCAGCCTTGTTCTTCTTTCTAAAAGACTTTTGTGATTCCTTCAGCTGCCAACCTTTCTATTCCCATCCACTCAAATAACATTGCATTCATGTCCCCTGTCTGTGATCCTGTGGCCCAAAGTATCATCTTTTTTGTCTAAATAGGAAAGAAAACGGTCTTGAGAGGTGACATTGCTTGCCAAAAGTGACAGTTGTGACATATTTCTTTTCCAATGTCCTGTTGTACTATTATTCCCTTTTGTCGACCTCTCCCTCTCCCTACAGTTATTCCCTAAACTTGGCATCTCTCATTTAGCTTCAGGGATTTTGCCATAGCCTTTAATGTACATGAATTGCAATTCCCTCAGCTGCCAGTACCTCTGTTCCCATCCACCTAAACAACTTTTCATTCACTTTGTATATATTTGTACTTACTCTTATGGATAAATGTTGTTTCCCATATACATACACATATACCCCCCGCATAGAATGTTCATGCTGAAAGAGTACCAGTGATATTACAAAGGTGATGTCTTGATTAATGTAATTTTGTTGTGAGATAGATGTATCCAGAACTTCCTTCTCTCCTGAGCACCAATCTCCCCAACATCCCTTTAGATACCTTAACCTGGATGTACTGTAGGTATCTCAAAATCAATATGTCCAAAACAGAATTCAACATCTCTTCCTCTAAAATCCCCCCTTTTCTCAACCTTCTCTTGCATTCTGAGGTCCCACCATCCTCTCACTTACCCAGATTGATAACATCATTGCTATCTTTGATTCCACACTCACTCACATCCACCTACATAACCCATTTTTTGCCAACATGTGTTATTTTTACTTTCACATCATGCCTCTATTTTCCCCCTTCTCTGCACTCGTACAGACAGGTGGAGACCCTCATCACCTCATGTTTGAACTAGTACCACAGCTTGCTGGTTGGTCTCTTTGACTCAAGTCTCTTTTCACTCCTTGATTCATTTGCCAAATTGATTTTTCCTAAAGCACAGATCTGATCATGTTACCCTTGTATTCAGTGAACTCCATTGACTGCCCATGACCTTCTGGACCAAATAGTCTTCTCTGCTTGATCTGTAAATATTTCCATAACCTGACTTCTTCCTACCTTTTACATCTTCTTAAACTCTGCAGTCTGGTGAAATTGGCCTCCTTCCTATTGTTCAAGCACAATACTTGGTACCCACTCAGTGCCTTTTCATTAGCTGCCCCAACCCATGCTGAAAAGGCTCTCCTTCCTCATTTATATCTCCCGACTCCTTAGGCACTTTACCACTTTATCATAAACATGGAACCCAAAGGGACAGTGATGTCATTTTACATGAAGACTAAAAATATCCACTAGTGGAAAGATTACAGATCTAGAAATCAAATTCCTATTCTTTTGAGGCTATTTATTAGGTAGCCTAGGGCATCTTGATGTCGCAGAGGATAGAGCACTGGTACTTGAGTCAGGAAGATCTAAGATCAAATTTGATTTCATACACTGTTGTGTGACTCTAGATAAGTCATTTAATTCTATTTCCCTCAGTTTTCCCATTTTTAAAATGAGCTGAGGAAGGAAATAGCAAATCACCCTATTATCTTTGCCAAGAAAATCCCAAATGGGATCACAAAGTTGGACATGACCGAAAGCAACTCAACAATAGGGTAGTGGAGGTGTAAATTGAAGATAAAAATAAGTTTCACCACCTACCTAATCACCTGTGTTCTTATTACTATTTACTGAATTCTCATTACAAGTTTAATTAAAATGCACCTCAAACCACTGAGATTCAATAATAATAAGCCAACATATAAGTACTCAATGGCCCATTGACAGGGTGGCCTGGAAGCCGTGGCTTGTCCTGTTGGCAGAATTGCTCACAGAATTGCTTGTCCCCTTGGAAAAGCAAGCTCTCTTTTCATTGAGCAAAGCAAAGTGACTTTTGGTGCAGAGAATAAAGCTTAATGGAACCATCCTGAATCAACACACCCTGCATTAAACAATAAAATCCAGTAATGAAATGAAAGCAAGTGCCTCAGTTTGCTTGGTTGAAACAAAGAAGTCATATTTTTATACAAGTGTTTACTCCATTTCCAGCTTCCCGAAGCCTCTCTTTTGAGAAGCCTTCTCTTACTGCCCAAGGGATTAAGCCTGGCTTTTCTCAGGGGCATATTTCATTAAGAGTTGAGCGAGTTCCTCTTTAATGTTCTTACCTGTGCTGAGGTTCTAGGAGTCAGCACAAAGGAGTCCTCAGGAACAGCCCATGCAGGGAATGGATTCTCTCCAATTCTAGGAAGCTTTATTCCTCTACCAGTACCAGTAGCAACCACTGCCACCCAAAGAATCAGCACCATTGTTTAGGAATAATGGGTAGTACAGAAAAGATGTAGCTTTGATGTCAAGAAAACTTCCTAATTGGTGCTGTTCTGATATGGAAGAAATGGACTGCATTCTCTTTTTACTAGAGGTCTATTTTTTAAAGCTAGTTACCTTATATTCATTTTATATTTATAGAGATATTATTTGTTTCTTTCCAACTACTTCCCTTAGAATTAAAGCTCACTGAGGGCAATAATCATCTCACTTTTATTTGTATATCTCCAGTAATTTGCATACAGTAGGCATCTAATAAACTCTATTGATTAATTAAAAGACAGTAATCACATCAGGTCTGTTGTAGAGGAATGGGTTGAAATACATGTCCTTTGAGGTCTCTTAGGAGACTCTGAAATCTGGGGGTGACATTTCCTTCCCTTTCTAATGCCCTTCTCCCTTTGAATCTATTTTTTTCCTTTCTTATATCTTCATTTGGGTGGGGCACCAAGAAGAAGAAGAAGAACTAGCCACTCACCTGAGTGTCCAATAACTGATTATCACTGTGGCTATGTAACCCTTGTATCAAACACTTTCATAATCCAAAGGGTCTGTGGACTGGGAACTTTGGGAACAATGTATGTGCCTTGTTTCCCAATGCACTGAGATCAACTATTCCATTTACAAAACCATAGTTCAACTTATAGAGAAAATGGATTATTTTAGGAAGAAACCAAAACAGAGAACTTTAAATTAATTAGAATTTGAATTAGTCCCAAGATGTAGGTAAATCTCCAAAAGAATTAAAAGTCCCAAATACGAGGACCCTTCTGGAAGAGTCCCTTTCTTAATCTCTCATGCCCAACTTTTCTCTGTAATCAAAGGGGAAAAGGACATTTTTCAATCTACCTCCTCCTCAATGTCCCCCTTTCTCATAACCACTGCCACTTTCTCAGGTAAAGGGAATGAGACAATCCAATGCTTCCCAATCTCTTGATGCTACTTTCCCTCTTCACTTTGCTCTAGTTGTTACCTTTCACTTCACACAGGCTCCTTCCTCATCCTCTTCCTGTTGTTCCCAGTCAACAGCTTCACATATTACCAGGTATATTTTGTTAAAGGGATGCCATCTTTATTCCCCTTCATTAATCAAACAGGAGAGGGAGAACTATAGGGAAAGTATATGTGGGGATAAATAGGAAGTCATAATATTTAACTTTAATTTGACAAGCAATTTATTACTTGGTTTCAAAAAATGAAATGCATGTATACAAGATGGTGTGGGGGGAGGAGTGCAGGTGCATAGACAGAAGTTCACATTCAAAAAACCTGGTGCTTTAGTACCAAAAGCTAAGCTTATTGCAATTTGATGTGAAACAGGCCAGCCAATAGTAATAATTTTAAAAGCAAACAGCCAGAAAAACAGTATGAGTCCCAAAATTATAAAGGTTAAGCTTGCCCCCAAAGAAGAGCTATGAGAAGCCAGCTGCCCTTATCTCTTTGTGGACTTTGAGAGGGATCAATGAGTGGGAATCATTGCATATAATTATAGTTGGAGGAATGGATTTTAGAGATTTTTTTTCCTTTTCTGTTTCTTTTTACAAAAGTCTTGTTTGCCTTAAGCAAAGACTTTGGTGATGGTGGGGGAGGTGGGAATATAGAACTAAATTCAGGTAATACAAGTGAAAATGTCAATAAGATTTATTTTAAAGAAACAACTCCTGTTTATATGCCACTTTAAGATTTAAAACCCTTTCCCCACTAACATCCTGTATGGCTGGTAGTATAATTAGGGTTTTCCTCATTTTACTCAAGAAGTTGTTATCCTATTGAAGTGGGCATCCCACCAATGATTTGGAAGCCATGTTTTCCCATCCTGGGCCCACCATTGTTCATAACTTTCCCCTGGATTAACAATAGGGAATCTACCTCGCATGCTGGGGGCTTGCCTTGATTTCTCTTGACAACTGCAAGACTAGACATAAACCTTCTGGCTGTCCATTGGTCATCACTCATTCTGTCCATATGATCTGCCTTGGTGGAGTCCTTTGTACTGCTTCTTCTTGATAATTACCCACACCCAAAGTGGTACAGCCCAATCATGCCTTTCCCCATTGTCCTTTGGTCATTCTCAGTTCTTTCAGGATATTGTGCTCCATGACTAGCAGCTGTGCAGCAAAACCAAAAGAATATTAATATTAAAAAATGAATCTTTGTTTCACGGAGAAACTTGAATTGATTTTTTAAAAACCTCATGGTTTTTGCCAAATAATCCAGTCTGCTTTTTTTTTTTTTTTTTCCTGTTCAGTTCTGGGTCTGACTCATTGTCCATTTGCAGCATCTGTCTGAAAGAGGCCTGCTGTCATGTAATAATAACTTGCATTTATGTGATGCTGAGAGGGAGGTTTAAAAAGCACTTTACATCCATCATTTTACTTGGTCCTAACATAACCTTATGAGGTAAGCACTATAGGTCTCCTTATCTCCATTTTACAGATAAGAAAAGTGAGGGTCACAGAAGTTAAAAGACTTGTCTGTAATTGCAGAGCCATTAAGTACGTATTAGAGGTGAGATTTGCATATTAATCTTTGCTGGCTCCTTCTGCTACATTCCTGCCACTAGCCGTGCTTCTGGGGCAATCAGAGTTAAGTGACTTTCCCAGGGTCACATAACTAGCATGTATCTGAGATTATATTTGAACTCGGGTCCTGCGGAGACATGATTCACAATTTCAAGTTCATTCTCTCTATACTTCCTCTTAAAAAAAAAAAAAAAAAAACTAATTTCATTTTATGTCTTCCAGCAAGATTAATGTATTTATAGAGCTTCTTTTGAATAAAAGACAACATCTGTTTTTCAGTGAAAATTCCCATCACCTCTTTGTGATTCAGTTATAAAATGGGAACAATCAAAAAACTACCTCCTATCGAGAATTAAATAGTATGACATAAAGCATTTTGTAAGCCTTTTTTAAAAATATTTTATTATTGACTGTTATTATTATTTTCTTACTGTTTATTTGCTTACTGCTGTTTATTCATTGTTATTATTATCTACACCAATCAGAGCCACTATGGAGTAAATTCCTCAAGCATGGGTCAGGAGAGGGAATAATCATTTAGGGAATTTAAACATTAAGAATTAAATTCCTACTGTGTGCCAGATACTGTGTTAAGCCCTTTTATAAACATTTTCTCATGCGAGTTAGATGGCTAGAATAAATAACCTCTGAGTGGCCTTCCAATCTTGTATCCTGAGAACTTAAGATATAATAAATGAACAGTTGACTACAGTTATGTCCATTATCTCTTTGAGTTTCACAGTAACTCTATGAAATTGGTGCTGCAAGTGTTATTAACTTATCCTTCAGAAGGCGAACTCATAAGTAGGACTTGAATTTGGGTTTCTGCCTCTAAATTATTCCTTGATGAGAAAGATGGTCTTTTTCATGGTGACACTTTTCACGGAGTCACAGAGATCCTCCCCAGCACTGCAGAGCCCCAGCATGTCCTAATCAGCCCCCTATCTGATGGGTGGTAATATTAATACTTTTTTGGTTTGCTGAACAGCTGCTGGTCGTGGAGCACTATATTCTGAAAGAACTGAGGATGGCCCAAAGGACAGGGGGAAAAGGCACAATGGGGTTGTACCCCAAGACCACACCACCCCTGTGATAATTTTTGCCTTCTTGGCAGACTTTTAAGACAAACCCCTTTGCTGTGCTCAAGGCCAGCCAAGGACATTGCCCCTCCAGGAGACAGTTCCCCTGCTTCCACCTCCAAGCCATCCCCCTTCCCTTCCCTCCCATGATGGATGCTGCATCTGCCTTTGAATACAATGCAGTTACATGTCACTACAGTGCCCTGATGCCTCCCACTCCCTCCCACAGCCCTGAGTGAGACCGCATGGTTCTTGTCTTTGCTGAGAGCAGCATAAGAACAGAATAGAAAATTAAACTTGGAGATAGAGACCGTGAAATCTGGGTGACCCTTAACTAATTCAGATGCTAACTGCTTTAAAAGGTTTTAGACCATGCTGCTCTTGCCAAAGAAGCTGCTTTGATTGACAGCTTCGTGGTTCTCCAAGAGCTGGCCCCAACTTACCTTTCCCAGTTCTAGTCAAACTAGACTACTTACTGTCTCTCTGAATTGGAATATCCTCCCTGCAAGCCTTTGCTTCCTGCCCCCCCCCCAACATGCCCACCATATCTTCTCACACTTTATCTACATTTGTTGAAATTCTCCCCATACCACAGAGTCTATCTTTAATGGCACCTCTTTCATGAAGTCTGAAATCTATTATTTCTTTATTTCATTAACAAACCTTTTCTCTTCTCAGTTTATGTGTAATATTCAGTTTATCCCTCTCTTTCACTGATCTTACTAAAAAAAATTTTTTTGTATTTAATCAGTCAGTCACCAAACATTTATTAAACACCAACTGTGTGCCTGCTAGGTACTATGCTGGGCCCTGGAGATACAAAGGTTGAAATAATCCCTTCTCAAAAGGAACTTATAATTCTTTTTTAAAAAATTATAGCTTTTTTATTTTCAAAACATATGCATGGATAATTTCCAACATTTACCCTTGCAAAATCTTGTATTACAAATTTTTTCCTTCCCTTACTTCTACCCCTCCCCTAGATGGCAAGTAATCCAATATATGTTAAACATGTGTAATTCTTCTCTACATAGTTCCACAAATATCTTGCTGCTCAAGAAAAATCAGATCAAAAAGAGAAAAAAAAATGAAAAAGAAAACAAAATGCAAGCAAACAACAACAAAAAGAGTGAAAATGCTGTGTTGTCATGTTTAACATGTATTGGTCAACCTGCCATCTGGGGTAGAGGGTGGGGGGAAGGAGGGGGAAAATTGGAACAAAAGGTTGGCAGTTGTCAATGTTATAAAATTACCCATGCATATAACTTATTTTTAAAAAGCTATAATAAAAAAAGAAAGAAAGAAAATGCTATGTTGTGTTCCCTCAGTATTCTCTCTGGGTGCAGATGGATCTCTTCATCCCAAGACCATTAGAACTGGTCCAAATAATTTCATTATTGAAGAGAACCATGTCTATCAGAATTGATCATCATATAGTCTTATTGTTACCATGTATCATGGTCTCCTGGCTCTGGAGCTTATAACTCTAATGGAGAAAGCAAGGAGCATAAAAATGAGTATATATGGAACAAATATAAAATGAAGTTTATTCTGTTGTAATATAGTCTGCTAGTAACCAAGCTCCAAGAGGGCAAGGACTGTGTCTTATCTAAATTCTGTTTCTACTCTGTTGCTTAGTCATTTTCAGTCACATCTGACTCTGTGACCCCATTTGGAGTTTTCTTGGCAAAAATACTGGAGTGGTTTGTCATTTCCTTTTTCAGCTCATTTTACAGTGAAGTGACTTACCCATGATCACACAGCTAGGAAATATCTGAGGGTTTGAGCTAGGTTTTCCTGCCTCCAGGGCTGGCACTCTATCCACTGCACCACTTAGCTCTCCATTCCTACCGTATAGCATATATGCATATGGCAGACACTTCTAAATGCTGGCCAGGTTGAACTGGAGCCTTTGGCTGACCCTGTGTTCTCCCTCAGACTTTCCTGGGCTCCTGGGGTGTCTGGTCTGAAGTTAGAAGACCTTGATTTGAGTCTCATCTCCATGACCCTGGGCACTCATTGAG
The DNA here is from genome assembly GCF_902635505.1 of Sarcophilus harrisii. Taxonomy (NCBI): domain Eukaryota; kingdom Metazoa; phylum Chordata; class Mammalia; order Dasyuromorphia; family Dasyuridae; genus Sarcophilus; species Sarcophilus harrisii. The sequence continues at coordinate 504,541,910 of NC_045428.1, read as the reverse complement.
CCTGTTTTCTCATAAAATGTTGACAAGAATCCCTATTTTATGGCCGGCAGCTGCTGTACAGAAAGCGCTACAGAAATGTGAGCTGTTTTATGCATTCCTCATTTTTAGTGCGATCCATTCTCTCTCTCTGAGTGTGTTTTGCTTAAATAACTTTTCTAGGCTGCTGTCTGGTTTTTTTTACTCTGTAGGATTAGAAAAACTACATAGCTGAGATTCTCCCCTTGAAATGTACATTCATAAAAATTTTTAAAATATACATTCATGCAGATGCGTTGTCACTTTTATAATTTCAGTAATTCTGTTTACAGGAAAACTATAGAGGTTCATTTGAATCAATCAAGCATTTACAGAGTGCCTAATATGTGCTAGTCATTGTGTAGGTGAGCAGCTAGGTAGCACAATGGGATAGAGTGCCAGTCCTGGAGTCAGAAGCACCTGAGTTCAAATGCAGCCTCAGACACTTCCGAGCTGTGTGAAACTGGGATAGTCGCTTCATGCTGTTTTCCTCAGTTTTCTCATCTGTAAAATGAGCTGGAAAAGGTAATGGCAAACTACTCCAGTATCTCTGCTAAGAAAACTCCAAATGGATCAGATACACATGACATACTAATCAAGACCTATAGTAATCAAGTATTTGATAAACCCCCAAACTTCAGTTTCTGGAATAAAAACTCATTATTTGACAATAATTGCTGGGAAAACTGGAAAATATGTCAGAAACTCAGCATAGGCTTACATCTCACACCCAGTACCAAAATAAGTTCAAAATGGGTACATGATTTGGGCATAAAGGGTGATACCATAAACAATAGGAGAGCAAGAGATAATTTATCTAATAGATGTTTGGAGAAGGGAAGAATTTATGACAAAGAAGAACTAGAGAACATTATGAAAGGCTAAATGGACAACTTTGATAACATTAAATTAAAAAGGTTTTACATAAACAAAATCAATAGAAACAAGATTGAAAAAGAAGTACAAAGCTGGGGGAAAATCTTTATAGCCAGTGTTTCTGATAAAAGTATCATTTCTAAAATATATAAGGAACTGTGTCAAATTTATAATAATACATGCTCACACTTAAATGGTAGTAGTCATAATAGTAGTGGTGATGGTGGTAATATATATGTAATCTTTTAGACTTTCCAGAGCACTTTACAAATATGTCTCTCTTGATCCTCACAACCACTTTGGAAGGTAGGTGTTTTTATTTCTCCTCTTTTACAGATGAGGAAACTGAGACAGAAAATAAATAATTTGAGCAAAATCATACAGCTAATAATAGTCTGAGGCTAGATTTGACTTCTGGACTTCCTGACTTTCACTAGGTACAAAAGATATAATCAATAAGTCTAAGATAACTTGGGGAAAGAGGTAAATTAGCTGGAAAAACAGAAGAATCAGGAAAGGTCCCCTGAAGGAAATGATGCTTGAATTAAAGTTTAGAATAGCTAGGAGTTCCAAGGGACAGAGGTGAAGATGAAATCAGTGAAGATGAAATCAATATTTAGGTCTCCTAAAAAGGGACCTGGTTTTTAGGACACCTTAGTATCTATTTTTCTTTGAACATAGAATGGAAATAGAGGACTGGGATTCAAAATAATCAGTCAGTCAATAAACATTTGCTAAATGATGGCTTTGGGTCAAACACTGTGCCTTACTTAAGCTCTGGGGATATAAAGAAAGACAAAAATAGACCTTGTCCTCAAGGAGCTTACATTCTAATGAAAAAGACAACTTGTAGATAAATGGGTCCATCAGAAATGTGTTCAGAATAGGAAAAAGGTGACCTTAGAAAGACCCTGACTCTGTCCACCTATGTGAATTTGGGGAAGTCACATTCATTTCTCTAAATGTAAATTGTTGTTTTGTTAATCTAGAAAGAGATGGGAGGGATATGTTAAACTTAATGACCACTGGCATTCCTTCCAGCTCTGCATCCCAATATGAAGACCCTGAGCTGCTTCAAGAGTAGTGAATTCTGGCCTCAGATACTTCCTAGCTATATGACCTTGGGCAAGTCACTTAATCCAAATTGCCTCAGCAAAAATTAAAATGTTTTTTAAAAAAAAGATATAGTGAGTTTCCCATTGCTGAACATCTGCCAACAGGGCTTGACTTAGCAGATCATTTGTTGATGATTCTCTTGAAAGGATTTATGCTTCAGGTCAGATCGAAGTTTCTATGAATCAAGAAATTAACTAGAAACCAGACTTTCTAGGTATATATGCACGGTGATAGAAATAATGCTGGACAAGCAGCAAGAATCTTAGGCTCATAGACGATGAAGGCTGAAAAAGTTTTTAGACTATAGTGTCAGAGTTCTAGCAAATTACTCCCACAAACACACCTTTCATCCTTATTTTCAGTCTCTTCTTATCTACTGGTTTCTTTTTTCGCTTCATCTCTCCTATCCTTAAAAAGAACCTTTAATTCATCATACCATCCCCTTAAGCTATCCTCTATTTCTTTTTTTTTATAGCCAAACTTCTAGAAAAAATTGTTTATACTTAGATCCTCTACTTTCCTCTCATTTCTCAGTTCTTCCCTGGATTTTTTTTACCTCATCCCCTAACTTCTCTCTGCAAAATTACTAGTGATTTCTTCATGGTCAAATCCAGTAGCCTTCTATAATCCTTATTTTTCTTATATTTTTATTCATTATTATTAATATATCATCATATTTTCATATATTTCTCATGCTGCTACCTCTTGTGACATTGTTCCTCTCTGGTTCTTCTCCAGAACAACTGGAAGTTTCCCAGTTTACTTTGTTGATTCAAAATTTATACTCTTGATGTGGTATTTTCCATATGTGGGCATCCCTTAAAGCTTCATCCTGGGCCCTCTTCTTCCTCTGCACTGTGTTGGTGAGCTCATTACCTCCCATAAATTCAGTTATTATCTCTACCGTCCCCGTCTCTCTGTCTCTTCCCTTTCTGTCTCTGTCTCTCTCTTTCATATGCACTCACATACACACACATAAATACAAAATACTATTGTCTCCTTTGAGCTTCAGTCCTGTATCATTATCTCCCTGTTAGACATTTTAAATTTGATGTGCTAGAGGCATCTCAAATTCAGCATACCCAAAAGAGAATCATGACTTTTTCTACCAGACGCACCTTCCTAACCTTGCCATTTCTGTACAGAATATCACTGTTTTTCTTGTCATCCCAGTTCCCAGCCTCAGGGACACCTTCAGCTCTTCCTTCTCTCTCACCTCTCATACCAATCAGTTGCCAAGTCTGCTCAGTTCTAATATCAACATCCTCCCTCCCCCTCTCTCAAAGAAAAACCACACACCATGATTAAATCACTTCTATTTGTATAATGCTTTATATCATTATCTCATCTAAACTTCAGGATAATCCAGTGTGGAGGAGGTTGTGAAAGTATCGTTTGTCTTTCTCCTTTTCTAAGGAAAACAAACTTAGAGAGGTTAATAAGAAAAATAGTTTGCATCTTTTATAATGGACTTTCCTCATAAAAGGCCCTATGAGGTAGGTAGTGCAAACATTATTATTCTCCTTTTTCTGATTAAGAAACTGAGATTCAGATTTGTCCCATAGATGTATGGTTAGTAAATGGCATAGCTGGATTCAAAACTCTACCTTTTGCATTCAAGTCATTAGAGCTTTTGATACAACCTCCTTCTGTATCTGACTAATAGCAGCAATAGATATCTAAAGAGCTGGGGAGTCCGTTTTTACATCCAACAGGAAAAAAAATACTCAGAAACAGATTCAAAAAGACCTAGTTCAGGAAGTAAAAGGGTTAAAAAAAAACTTTGAATATAGTAGTTGCATTAGTGCTAAGTTTTAAAAATGCTAATTCAATTTTATTTACGAGGCAAAACATAATTACATTTAAATTTGAGGGAACAGAATTTAATTCTTATTAATGACAGAAAGAGTGAGCGAGATGCTTTCATGCCACAGAAATTGTCTTATGTTCATGGATGGAAGAGAAAATTAGATTCTGTACCAAACACCCACCCCTGGTATGAGCCTCATTTATGCAGAAAGAATTGTTACTTCTTGAAAAGCTTTAGATTTTCATCCGAGAAAGCACCAAGATCCAATTAAACATCAAAGGAAAAACCTAATCTATCAGGTTGGGATATTTATATATAGATACATTTGGGGAGGGGGAAGGAGGAGGATAGAATTTCATCCCAGGAATAACATCCATTGAGGTTTGACATTTCATGCACTGCTCCCGGACAGCAAATGACAGTTTAATATCAAAGTTCAGAATAGTAAATATCAGAGATTGACACTGGCATAAAGGAGGAGGAGGAGAAAGTGAAAGAAGAAGAGAAGACAGAAAGAAGAGGAATGTACACATGGTGTGTAATGGGAGGGGTGAGTAGAAGGATGTAGACATAATGTGATGGTCAGTCTTTCTTGTTGAATCAAAAGAAAAAAAAAGAGGAAATAGGGAAGAAAGAAAAAAGCAGACCTATACATAAATTCTTTCTTTTTCTCTTTTCTCTTTTCTCTCTCTCTCTCTCTCTCTCTCTCTCTCTCTCTCTCTCTCTCTCTCTCTCTCTCTTCCAAATTACTATTTCTACTTCCACAACATCCTTCAATCTCTCATTTCAACTTACACAATTACCATCTTTATTTTGGTCCTTCCATCTCTCACCAATTGCATTGGCCAGTCACTTCCCTCTTATGTTTTCCATTTTCCACTTAGCTACAAAAGTCATCTTCCTTAAGTGCAGATCTGACCTTGTCCCTGCTCTATTCAACAAACTTCCCTGTGGCCTCTAAGATCAAATATTAATTCTCTGTTTGGCTTTTAAAGCCTGTCACAAGCCAGTCCCAATCACTTTTTACAGCCTCATTATATATTACTCCCCTCCTCAAATTCTACAATCCAGCCAAGTCAGCTTTCTTTCCCTCACCCACATTCCATATCTTGTCTCTGTTCCCCATGTCTGAAACACATTCCTTTCTTGTTTCCTTGCCTTATAAAATCCCTCCCTTCCTTCAAGCAGCCACTCAGGGTTTCAGAGGAGTCTTCCCTGATTGTCCAGCTATTAGGACCCTCTTTCCCCAATTACTTTATATTTGTTTTGTATTTTTTTCTGTAGATTCTTATTTTCTGTGTAATCATATATGTATAATTGTTTTCTTTAATCAACTCAGGACATCACTCTCATTGGTTCTCTCTAAGAACAAAGGATAAAAAACAACAAGAATGTTGTTATGAGAGAGATTGAGAGTAGAGATTGTTTAATTCTGTCTTTATAATCCCCAGTGGTTGGCACTTACATAGTAAGTAGATACTTACTATGTGCTTCTTGATAAATGAGCTCCCCAATTTTTATGCCTTAAGACTCTGCCCTCAGCCTTCTTTTCTCCCTACACTCTCTCAATTGGAAATTTCAGCTGTTGGCACGTTTTCCATTTATTATTCCCATGTTGATAACTCTTGTATGTGACTCTCAGTTTCTTCATTGGTAAACAGTCTGATTGTGTCACTCTCCTGCTCCTGCTCAAAAAGCCTGTGGTGACTTTCCATTGATTGTCAAATGAAAGATTAAGTCTAAATCTTGGATTCAAGACCACTATAATCTGGCTCCAATCTTTTGAGCCTTATTTTACTTTAGTTCTCCTCATGCTTCTTGTTACAGACAAACCAGACTAATTTATTGTGGTTCAGTCATTTTATTTGTGTCCAACTCTTCATGACCCATTTGGGGTTTTCTTGGCAAAGATCCCAGAGTCCTCTGCCATTTACTTCTCCATTTTACAGAGGAAGAAACTGAGGAAACAGGATTAAGTGACTTCCTAAGGTCACACAGCTAGGACATATCTGAGAACAGATTTCAACTGAGGTCTTCCCGATTGTAGACCTACCTGACCTTCTATCCAAGGTACCATTTAGCTGCCCAGCCAGGCTAATAGCTATTTTCAGATCACATCATTTGCTTTCAAACTCTGCATCCATGCACCATAATCGCCGCCCCATTCCTGAAATGTTCTTCTCCCCACATCTATGTGGTAGAATATTTCCATTCTTTCAAGATCTATCTTGAATGCTAACCTCCTTCTTGCAGCCTTCCCTGATGCCCTCAGCCAAAAGTGTTTGTTCCTTTCTTGATTCTTCCATGCTAATTCTGTTTGTATCTGCCCTGTACCTTCTGGGTCACTCGGTCTGCATCTCTCCTGGACACTTTCCAAAAAATAGTACATTTAGAATTCCAATCAAGTTTGAAGTCACCAAATCCCAAGTCATTTTATGGAGGAAGATGCGGAGGAATACAGACAGATTAAGGGACTCACCCAGGATAAGCCATACAGTTTGTAAGGGTGCAGGTCTCCCTGGATTCAAGTTCTCCATCCTCAGCTGGGTGCATGTGGGCAAATCACTTAAAATCCTGCATCTCAAGCACTTCATCCTTACATTACCTTCCTCACAACATTGTCACAAGACCAGTTCTTTGTAAACCCTCAAACTATCCTCAAAAGGTGAGCTAGTATTTCTCCAATTTGATTCAAAAGCTCTGATGAGGTGAGTGCTCAGAACCAGTCTTATGCTTCTGGGACAGGTGTTAGTGAGCTGAGATTTCAGGGCATCAAAAGCTTGAGATGGAGGGAAGGGTAGTGGCTATAACAATGACAGCTAATTATGAGCATAGTGATTTAAAAAACAGTAACCCTTTTTTAAAAAAATGGTGTGGGTGTGTACTTACTTGTAATGACCATTATCTTTGTTTTAGCTGATTGGGCTCATGACTGTATTCCAGTCTGGAGCCACCAAGAGATGCTTAAATAAGATAAAATCATCATAGTTCTTTTTGATAGGAAATTTGGAGTTCATGAAGGTTGGGGCAGAATCCAGATCCCCTACCTTCCAGGCCAGTGTCCCTTCCATCTCTATTCCTATCACATTTTAAGTAACAGACACACAAGTTCTCCTTAGTAACTGGGCTCAGGAATTCGGTCCTTAGTAGAGTTATTCTAATTGGAAAGTAATATGGCCTCAAATTAAGTGTATTAGCATAGGTTATACATAGGTTATACAAGCATTAGCATTATCCAGGAGCTCCTGGGGTGAAGTGCTTTTTAAAGGCTTTCAATCAGGGCCGGGGTGAGGGCATCTAGTGCCTATCCACTGGAGAACGCTTTGCTGATTGGTTTGAAAGGTTTCTGGGCACTCTTAAATGAGTTAAAAGGTAGTGTGGTTGAAAGGTTAATTAGCTGTGTACCTTCAGAAGCACGTCTCGTGGCAGGGCCTGACTCACTAACAACATACACAGAAGTTTCATCACGTGGGGTGATCACTCTGGCTCTTCCTTAGTTCCTACATGATTTTCAGTGCTCTGCATGGGTTGGTCTTTCTTCTTTTTCCTGGGCCTTCCCCTGGCCCTAGCTCTACATCAGTACTAGGGGAAGGAAAGGGGATAGGAGAAAGGGAATATTCAACAAATACTAGCTCAGGAAATTTGGGGATTTCTTTGACAAAGTGGAAGAAATTCCACTTCTAAGTGGAAGGCAATATTTAAAATAAAATAAAATTTTGCTAGCAGACCAGCAAAAAGTTTGTAGCATAGGATTATGGGAATATGACGCCCTTGCCTCAGTTTATTTTTTTCCTAAAAAAAAAAAGTTCCCAAACTTCATCATCTATACTTAGTAGTTGTAGGAACCTAGTCAGTTTACTTGCATCAACTTTTATAAGTCTAAGTTTGTTCCCCTGGAAATTGGGAATAATATAAAAAGTTATTGTAAGGTTAGATTATAACTTCAAAAGGACTTCAAGGTCATTGATTCCAACTTTCCTCCCCATTTTATAGACAAGGAAACTGAGATCCAGAGACCCAGTCATACAGAAGTAACAGAATTCAATCTCAAATCCTCTGATTCCTAATCTAAGCTAGTTTTCTCAATCTCCTCTCTCTCTCTCTCTCTCTCTCTCTCTCTCTCTCTCTCTCTCTTTCTCTCTCTCTTTCTCTCTCTCTCTCTCTTGCAGCTATTCAATCAGCACACATTTTTAAAAATTTTTTATTTCTGATTTTATTTATTTAATATTTTCAGGCTATACTCAAAACAGTTTTTTAATTTGTTTTAAGATTTTTGAGTTTTAGGTTCCTTCCCTTATCACTACCCACAATTAAGAAACCACATGTGAAATTATGTAAAACATTTCCATAAAATTCAAGTTGTGAAAAAAACATAGATCTCTCATTCTAATGAAATAAATACCTTCAAGAAAAATTAAGTTAAAAGTAAAGAGAGAGATGGAGAGAGAAATAGAAAATGCTTTGATCTATATTCAGACCTGATCAATTCCTTCTCTGAGTATGGAGTGGATATTTCATTTTAAGTCCTTCAAGTAGTTGAGCACACATTAAAAAAAAAACAAAAACACTGTGAACAGATAGCTGCAATCAGAACTGGAGAAAATGGAAAAGTAAAGTATGCATATATATACATATATAAATAGATATATATACATTTACATATGAGTATGTCTATCATTGCAAGGTTCATGTATGTTTATGCTCTAAGAATACAGAGGTAAAGACATAATGTTCAATAATGGCTATAAAACATGAGATCCTAGAAAATCACATATGAAAGCATAGCGATATCTCACCTTTTTAGAGCATTTTAAGATCTACTGAGTGTTTGGCTCACTGCAGGCCTGTGAAACATATCTCTCAAGGATTATAATAACCCCATTTTAAAGAGAAGGAAACTAAGGTTATATAGAGTACTTAGAGATGAGAGGGCCCCCAAAATTTATCTAGTATGGGGATTCTTAACCTTGGTTTGTAGACAGATTGCAAGAGAGTCCATGATTGGTGGGGAAAATAGTCAGACCTTTATTTTAAAATAACCGGTTGGGTTTTTTTTAACCATCTTTTTTAAAAAATTTTTTTATTATAATAACTTTTTATTGACAGAACCCATGCCAGGGCAATTTTTTACAACATTATCCCTTGCCCTCACTTCTGTTCCGATTTTTCCCCTCTCTCCCTCCATCCCCTCCCCTAGATGGCAAGCAGTCCTATATATGTTGAATATGTCGCTGTATATCCTAGATACAATATATATGTGCAGAACCAACAGTTCTCTTGTTGCACAGGAAGAATTGGATTCAGAAGGTAAAAATAGCCTGGGAAGAAAAACAAAAATGCAAACAGTTTACATTCATTTCCCAGTGTTCTTTCTTTGGGTGTAGCTGCTTCTGTCCATCATTGATCAATTGAAACTGAATTAAGTCTCTTTGTCAAAGAAATCCACTTCCCTCAGAATACATCCTCATACAGTATCATTGTTGAAGTATATAATGATCTCCTGGTTCTGCTCATTTCACTCAGCATCAGTTCATGTAAGTCTCTCCAAGCCTCTCTGTATTCATCCTGCTGGTCATTTCTTACAGAACAATAATATTCCATAACATTCATATACCACAATTTACTCAACCATTCTCCAATTGATGGGCATCCATTCATTTTCCAGTTTAACCATCTTTTGTATTTTATTTTATTCATTTAAATCATAATTCTGGAGGGCAACTAGGTGGTTCAGTGCATAGAGCAGCAGCCCTGGAAGCAAAAGGATCTGAGTTCAAATCCAACTTCAGACACTTATCCCGAACAAGTCAGTTACTCTGATTGCTTCCAAATAATAATAATAATTCTGAGAAGGGGCTCACTTGACTTAACGTCCAGCGTTGGGATTTTAGCCTGATCCCCTTCCCCCAGGGTAGTTTCCATCAGATCCCTCTGTCCCATCCCTGACAAGCAGTGAACTCTCCAGGCCCTCACAGGACCCTCCCCCCAAGAGGAGCAGAGCAGTTTCCCAGACCTCACAGCACCGTGCCCAATTTCGAGTCATGATAGGATTCATCAGAGGGGAAATGTGGCCCTAGCCCTGCTCTCACTGGTTGTGAAGTTCAGAAACCATTCCCATCTGCATCAGTTGGGAGGCTCTGGCTGTGGGGCTTGTGTCTCTGCGGGGTCAAGTTCAGGGCATCTTCACAAGTGGAAGTGATTAGATGGGAAAATTATGCAGATCTCTCTCCCATTTGGGAGCAGCAACTCCTGCTCCTACCAACGTTTTTAATGAACAGGATCGTGGAAATAAGTCCGGATAGATTACAACATTGCCTTAATAGAGCGCGGACTTTGTAAGTGCTCCTGGGGCGATTAGCATCTGCCGGGAAGAAGCGGGAGTACTTTGTGTTCTCTCTGTGTGTACTGCAGCACAGAGCTGCGGCTACCTATCATCCTTACCCTTAGAGACTGCAGGTTTGGGAGCCCCCTCCTCTGTTACCCAAGCTGGTAGGGTGGGTGATCAGCCTGGGGATTGTTTCAGACTTCACTAATACTGGGAGATTCATTGAACCTATTGGTGAGCTTGAAGGGACTTTATAATTGTCACTTGTTCCAGTCTGACTCTTTGTGACCCCATTTGGGATTTTCTTGGCAAAGATATTTGCAGTGGTTTTGTTTCCTTCCCCAACTCATTTTACAGTTGAGAAAACTGAGGCAAATGGGGTAAGCATCTTCCCAAGGTCTCACAGCTCCCAAGTGTGGGAGGATAATTTTTTAATCCCACTGGCAAAAATACTGGAGCAGTTTGCCATTTCCTGCTCATTTTACAGATAAGGGAAGGGAGACAAATAGCATTAAGTGACTTGCTCGGGATCATCTTAGAAGTTATCAAACACATTCCCCTCTTTTTACAAAGGAACTCTAGAAAAATGAAGAGATTTGCCTAAGGTCATAGAGGTAGAGCTGGGATCCAAACCCAGTTCTTGGGCTCCTCATCCTATACCCTTTGCACCATACTACACTGCCTCCCCAATAAGGAAGATCAGAGAAGATAAATTATACAAAGCATTTTGTATACTCTGTCCTACAGACATGAGAGCTATTATTAATGTTCACATCCTAGATTGTTGGCCTTGAAAAGGCCCTAACATCTCAATGTCCTCTATATCTGAGCAGGTACAATATCCTTGACAAATCTAGTTACCTTAGGGGAACTCACTGCCTCCTAAGGAAGTCAGCTCTGTTTGGGGACACTTCTGAGTGTCTCAGCTGAACTAACTTTTGCCATTGGAACTTTTGTCCATTGAGTCAAATGCATTGTTCTGATGTTCAAAATCCTCAATTTCAAACTCCTTAGAGTTGGCATTCAAGGTTCCCCACCTTCTGATGTATCTGCCTTCCCAGCCATATTTAAAAATAGTCCAGATGTTCCATGATGTTCCTGGTCCCAGATGGATGTAGGTGCTCTGTCCTTCTCTCCCTTTCTTGGATCTCTCAGAGCAATTTGTTTATAACATTTCTATGCACTTGTTACTTTGCTCCCTTGTATTAACATTATATTAGTCATCTGTATCCCAACATTCTAAACAGAGCCTTGTACATAATTAAGGAATATTTGTTGAAAGATTTGCTGGCCCCTGGGGTTTCTGTCTATTCATATAACAATCAATGACTTCTGTGAATGAATGAATAAATGAAAAACATCAATTAAGCAATTACTGTATACCAGGCACAGTGCTGAACACTGAGGAAACAAATTGAAAAATCAAGAGTGTACCTTGCATTCTAAATAGCAGAGACAGTGCATCTATGGTCATAGTGGCCAGTGATGGTTTTTGGATCAAGGAAAGCGTGAGAGTGCTAAGTGAAGTCATAGAACAATAGTAGAATTGATCTGATCTTTGTCCCTAGAGATAGAGATGGGCAGTAGGAGGAGCCGGGTTCTATATATAAAATGAAGATGGTCACAAGATGTCATTAGTTCTTCTGAACTGCCTTGTGAAGTGACTACCTTAGGTATATTGTCATCCCCATTTTAAGATGAACAGACCAAAGCTGAGAGAGGTCTTATAACATATCTAGCTAGATAGTGTCAGAAGGAAATTTTCCATATGGTTTAGGTAGCAAATTGGCCAGCTATGTTGAGCTTCACTCTTTGAGTCTTTCCAGAGGAAAGGCCCTTCTGTATACCTTAAGTGACATTAATTACAGCCTCAACTTGAGGATGAGAACGTTATGCCTTTTTTCTCCTTGTGCTGTTTTTCTTTCCTTGAAAGCGGAAAAATTCATCTGGCTCCCAGATCAGAAGGAAAGTTGTCAAGTCTGTGGTTTAAAAAAATAAAAAACCTCAAAGTTCTTAAATTGTTGAAGTGTTGAGTTAAATTTGTACAATGAATGCACGGTCAACAGACAGCCTAGTCCACCTGCTTTAAATATTCTTCTGCCACCATGATAGGAAAATGATTTTGAAAAATATTTACAGAGGAAATCCAACTAACATGACCTATGTTTTAAGAAATGTGTTATCTTTTGGCAAAGCAGCACAACTACATTAAGATCTATAAGAATGTGACTCTATGGTGGAGAAATTCTATACTTATAAAAATCATAACTTACATTTTTATAACTCAGATACTGTTAGCCAGGTTTTACATAGAATCCTTAGATTTAGAACCCTAAATCTAGAGCTCATATTTTTCAAAACTTTCATATTACAGGTGGGGAAACTGAGGCTTATGAATGGTGGTACTTTATTTATTATAGAAGATACAAATAAAATAAACCAATTAAGGCAGCCTCTACTTTCCAAGAGTGCATATTCTAATAAGGGAAGAGAATACATAAATGAGAACTAGAAATGGGAGGGAAGAGGGTTGAGGGTACCCTAATTGGGGCAAAGCTATAGATGAGAAAATGGATAATCAGTCCAGAGAAGGGTGAATTGAGCATGCTGAGTCCCTCTCAAAAATAATGATGCAGCTAGAAAGTGTCCAATTAGAAAAGAAGACCCCAGGTTGGCGGTTTCTTTGGGGTGGGAAAAGCAAACACCTGGGAGATGGAGAATTCTAGAGAGCAAGTCAGAGATAATGCCACAATTATGCCTAAGAGCTTCAGTGGAGAGACCTAGAAATTCACCAGGAACAACATACTGGGAATACTGTCCATAAAGAACAAGAATGCTCAAATACTCCATAACTACCCAAAATATGAGTATTTAAGAAAATGAACAAGAGCTGTTAACACTGCTTCTTACTATGTAGCTTGACCGGGAACTTCCCTTCTCATGCCTTTTTGGAAAATGAGGTGATACAATAGGTGAGCTTTCCAGCTCCTTTCAATTCTAAACTTCTGTGATCTAATATTCTATACTGTAAGGACCTTCCTTTTGAACATTGTGCATTTAAGATCCTTTCTCCAATCCCAGGTTTTCTGTCTCCTCTTCAGAACATTGCTCCTATCGTAAAGGCAGCCAGAAAGGCTTATGTTTTAATGAGAACTAGCCCCACAGAGTTTGATCTTCTTTATTAGCACCCCATAAATGTGAAGGCTACTTCTGCTCAGACTTCAGCCATTAAAGCCTCCCATGGGGAGGGAACCCCCACTCATAAAGTTCTAATGTAGGGAGCAGATGTCCTTAGGGCAGTTTAATGACCAGCTGCAGAAGGGATGCGCTGAGTTAAATGGGAAGCTTAGAGAAATATTTAGATAGAAGATTCCTCTGTCTTCACAGGTAGTGTAACCCCGCCATGTGTGAGAATGCGCCTGAAGGGTTGAGTTTTGTGCTGGGATCTGGCTTGAATATGACCAAGGAACTCAGAACAAAAACACTGCCAGAGGTAGAAGAGGTCCCTGAGTTTCCTTACAAAGGCAAAGAATGCCAGGCTGCTGGCTCCCAGGCCTTCAGCCCCTGGGCAGCAGCTTAGTTTTGTTTCATTGCCTCAGTGAGGTTAGAGGTGCCAGCTGTTGACAAGATAGGCAGTCACAGATGCCTAGAATGCATTAATTTACTTCATCCATCCATCCATCCATTAGAGATTTGGTGCTCACTGTGTGTGAGGGGTGGCTCTGGGTTACAAAAATGAGATAAGACACTGTCAATGTTCTCATGGACGTTTTATAGTCTAATCAAAAAATAATAGCACACCTTTATATTGCCTAGCTAGGTGGTGCAAGGGACAGAGCACTGGGCTTGGAATCAGGAAGACTGATTTTCATGAGTTCAACTCCCTCAGGTACATACTGGTAATGTGAACCTGAACAAGTCACTTAATCCTGTTTGCCTCAATTCTTTTTTGTTTTGTTTTATTTTTTGTTTTTGTTTTCTTTTTATTGAAGTTTTTTATTTTCAAAACATGTGCAAGGACAAATTTTCAACACTGACTCTTGAAAAACCTTGTATTTCCATTTACCCCCTCCCTCCCAACCCCTCTCCTAGATTTGCCTCAATTCTTTATCTATAAAATGGGATGGAGAAGGAAATTGCAAACCACTCTAGGATCTTTTCTAAGGAATCCCCAAATAGGGTCACAAAGATTTAGGTACCACTGAACAACAGCAACAATACTACTTAGTCTTTGCTGCCTGAGGAATAAATAGTATAAGTATTATTGCCCTCGTTTTAAAGATGGGGGCTATTGAGGCTGAGAGAATTTTAAGCCCCATGCTATTGAACTCATTCTCAGTATATGACAGAACCAGGACTTGTGCTCCTGCAGTCTCTTGACTCCAAATCTGTGCCCTTTTCAAAGAAGTCAGCCTAGGAGACATTTCTTTCTTTTTTAATAATAGCTTTTTATTTTTCAAAATACATGCAAAATTAGTTTTCAACATTCGCCCTTGCCAAAACTTTGTTTTCTATATTTTTTTTCCTCTGTACCCACTCCCTAGAGTTAATCCAATATAGGTTAAATGTGCAATTCTTCTGTACATATTTCCACAATTATCATGCTGCACAAGAAAAATAAGATCAAAAAGGAAAAAATGAGAGAAAAAAACAAGCAAGTAAATAACAACAAAGGTGAAAATTCTATGTTTTAATTCACATTCAGGCCCCATAATCCTTTCTCAGGTATACAGATGGCTTTCTCCATCACAAGTCTATTGGAATTGATCTGAATCACCTCATTGATGAAAAGAGCCAAATCCATCAGTTTGATCATCACATAATCTTGTTTTTTGCTGTGTACAGCATTCTCTTGGTTCTACACACTTTACTTCAATTCATGTAAATCTCTCCAGGCCTTTCTAAAATCATCCTGCTGATCATTTCTTATAGAGCAATAATATTCCATTATATGTATATACTATAACTTATTCAGCCATTCTCCAACTGAGGGGCAGCCACTTAATTCTAGGAGACATTTCTTGAGCGTTCCCCTTCTAAACCCCAATCATTCTTTGTAGAACATTGATTCTAGTACTTTGTTAGTTCAGAGTTTTTGCCTCTTTTATTTCTCAGTTAGTTGCTTTCTAAATCAAGGGCTCAACAAGCATTTCTAAGTATCTACCATATCAATCAGGCAGGCAACAAGCATTTGTTTATTAAGGACCACTTACTATGACCCTAAATGTATCCCTTAAAGTGCCAGGCACTATTCTGAACACTGGGGATACAAAGGAAGGCAAGAGACAGCCCTAATTCACTAGAAGTCCATGGTCTAATGGGGTTCACAACTTGGAAATAACTATTTGAATATTTGCTTGTCTAAACAAGATAAAGACAATATACAATGAAGATAATCAAGAGAGGGAAGGTACTAGCATCAAAGAAAGGCAAAAAAATTTCTTATAGAAAACATTGTTGGGCTGGGGGACAGAGAGAGAAAATACTGGGAGTCAGGACTGACCTGTGCCCCTGACTTACAAAGACAAAGACAAACAATCCCTATCTTCAAGGGCTGGTAGAGACACAAGTAAATATCAGATGATTTGAGTGGAGAATACCACTATTTCCCTGAAATGTCTCTCCTCCCAACTATGCCTTCTCTCTAGTTAAACCTTTTATTTTTAAACTTAATTAATTAAAAATTAATTTTTAAATTTTAAGTTATTATTTTTTAATTCAGATCTTTGATTTCATCAAACTGAAGGGAATTTGTGGTTCAGAAAATCCTTCCACAGAACTATAACTATCCAGAAACTTAACTCTTGACTTCTTATTGCATGACTTGTATAAGTCCCTTCCCTTCCCTGAGCATGACCATAATCCCCTTCTGTAAAATAAGCATTGGACAAGGTTAGCTCACCTCGTAGTAAGCCAAATCCATTTCTATTGGAATTTTACTCACCATTTTGATTATTACCTTTCCTCTTTGAGTTCTTGTTTCTCCATCCACAAGGTGAATGCATAAGACCAAATGGTCACTATGTGTTCTGTCCATTCTGTGCTTCAGCATGAAATATAGTTGTTTAGCAGAAGAGCTATACTTATTGTATTTGGTTCTGGAGACCAGGACATAAAACAATCAGGGGAAGGTATAGGGAGACACATTTTAGCTCTATGTAAAGAAGAAAATCCCAATAACACCTGTCCCATAGTAGATTGGATTGTGTCTGGAAATAGTGAGTTTCTTCTTGAATCTGAGCATGGATTCATCTATTAGTCATCATCTATTAAGAATTTATAAACCCCCATTTTATCCTGTCTGTATCTTGTTTCTACATAATTGTCTGCATGTTGTATTGCCCATCAGTCCTTGAGATCCTTGAGAGCACAGACTGGGTTGTGCCTTTCTTTATGTTCCCAGTTGTCATTCAGCCTAGGACCTGAACTTGGGTAGGTGCTTAATAAATGCTTGTTGACTAATGAATTTTTAAACCACAGTCTATTAGCCCACAGTAAAGTTGCGAAAATAGTCATTGATTCTGTAAATCTGTTGTTGGTCACATACCCTGAAAGTGTTAACAAAAAACTGAAACCAAACAAAAGCTAGCTCTTCAAAGATTTCCATGGTAATAGTATATGGAATTGCAAAACATCTGAAAACAATGTAAATGTCCTGCCATAAAATAGTCTAAATAAATTGTGGTACAGAATACTATAATGCAATTAAGACCAAGAAATATGATGAATACATAGAATCTGGAAAGTCCTTTGAATAATGCAAATTTTCTTTAAAAGCAAAAGCAGAAAAATGAAGACTATATTCATTGTCCAGCTAAATACCGGGAGAAAGCCTCTCAGAGTCTCAGATGCATAACCAAGTGCTTAGCTCAGCAGTTTTTGTTGCTGAAGGGAGTATAAGTGGTCTCAATACCTAAGTTTATTGATTCCAAAATTAGAGCTCTTTCCTTTAGATCGTACCATCACTATCTTCGTTTTATTGTTAAACATTTCCCATTTTGTTAAACATTTCCCAATTATATTTTAATCTGCTTCATACAATAAAATAGAGATAATATTACATTTTAAAACTAAGTCAATATGCCAAAAAGGCCATAGCCTCCTACTGCATGCAGAGCCATTTCCAAATCATCCATCCTGATCTGTATCTTGCAACTGGACCCAGATGGCTTTGGAGCAGAAAATGAGGTTGGTTACTTTGCACCTCCTTCACTTAAATCCAGTTCACTTCCATATGCTACCTAGTACCACTTCCCTAAAGTCATGGTCTTCTTCCAGAACAAAGGATAGACAACAACCGCTGCTGTATGTTTTTTACAATTACAATAATCACACTTTATAGCACTTTAAGGTTTCCATAGTACTTTACAAATTTTATCTCATTTGATCTTCACAACAGCCTTGGGGGAGAGGAGCTATTATTATCCCTATTTTTACAATTGAGGAAACATGTTAAGTGACTTGCCTAGGTTTATACAGCTACTAAGTATCTGAGGTCAAATTTTAACTCAATCTTCCTAATTCCAGATCCAGTGCTCTATCCACTGAACCACTCAGCAGGCTGAAAAATAGCCAGTTGAAAAAGCAACTGAAAATTGTCTTTCTAGCCTGAGTGACCAAATTTAAGCTGTTCCCATTTAAAGTCTCTTCAGCAGGATTACAAGGGAATGCAAACTTTTTTGACAGTAGAAAATCTTCTGCCTATTTGCTTATACTTCATTTAACAGATATCCTATTTGCTGATGACTTTCACATCTTAAACTGCCATCTAAAGAACACCCCGGGGGGGAGGGGGGGGCGGCGGCAACTAGATGGGCCAGTGGATAGAGCACTAGACCTGGAGTCAGGAGTATCTGAGTTCAAATCTGGCCTCATGCACATAATACTTACTAGCTTTGTGATCCTGAGCAAGTCACTAAAACTCCAACAGCCTCTCCAAAAAGCAAACAAAAAAAGAATACCCTGAATTAGGCAAATGAATGACCACCACTCCTTTCCACCACCTTCAACCTTAGAATTTGTACATCATCACATCAACTCTATCCCTGAGCCAAGGCAAACCAGAGGGTGTTTACAGCTAGAATGTAGTAAAGAGAGATCAAAAGAGAAGAAGAGAGAGGAAAAGATGAAAGGAGAGAAAGGGAGGACAAGAGAAGAGAGGAAGGGAAAGGGAGAAAAAAGGAAAAGGAAAGAGGAAGAGAAAAAAGAAGAATAGGGAGGGAGAAAGAATTTTGACTAAAGACAGGAGGAATGTCTATTTAGCACCTGTTTTTTGTCCTTCCTTTGTCTTAGGCCAACCCCAGTTAATTTAAAGTGTGTATGAAAGGATGGAGGTCATTTCCAGCTCTGGAGAACCCCCTTCCTTTCTTGGACAGGAAATACATAGACCCTTTCCTCAGGGATCAGGTCGGCAACAGCCCTCATCTCACCTCTGAGCAAAGTAGTCTTGTGAGAGGTCTCTACCTGGCTGAAATTTCTGACCTGTTCTCATTTGTGGGACTCTGTTAATTGGAATGAGGCAGACAAACTCAGATTGACTCACTCCAAGTCGTGTGAAGTATTCAAACAGGCCAAGGCTTGGATGAGACTCAAGAAATGCACAAGCCAGTTGTACCTGTGACCTGGAACAGCTGTTGGTACAATGCACAAACCTTCTGGGATGCATGTCATAGAACCACTAGGTCCTCGGGCCTCAAAGGCGTTTAAAATATCACTTACCCTTACACAACATTAATTCCTGTTTTATTTTTGTCTTTGCAACCCCAGGGCCTCAGGCCTTAGGGAGGGAAATTGGTCCTCTGATTTCAATGCTATAGAGAACTCCAGAATAAGGAGATTCCTTCTTTTAATATATGGCGGCACCTTCTCTGCAAATTAAATAAACTTGGGAGTTGCTCAGTGTAAGATTAAGTGTTTTTTTCCAAAATGATTCTTTTAAGGAGATGATATGGGCTATTGTTGTTTACCCTTCATTTTTAAAGAAGAACAATGACATTGCAAGGTAATGTCTTGCCTCCTGCGTGAATTGAATTTAAATGAGTCAGAATTGCACAAAATCATCACCCCTCACTCTTTTCTTCTTCTCTTGAATCTGGTGGGCAAGGAAAAAAGTCAAGACTATTGTGGTGAGGAGAAAAATATATATATATGTATGTATGTATATATGTGTGTGTATGTATATATATACATACACACACACATAAATAACATAGGTACACAAGTCACCTAGATGATTATAGTAATATGACAAGTGCAAAATTCAATGAGATTTCCAGAGATTTCAGAATTTTAGAATTCTTCTAACAAAAGGTCACAGCTGGTGACTAGGATTCGTTTTACAAAGTTCTCAGACTAAGGACCTTTCTGTGACCCAAACTGGCTCTCATTTAGAGGTGGATGACACACAGGATCACAACTTCAAGCTATAAGAGCATCACTGATCATAAAATGCAACCTTCTCATTTACAGATGAGAAAAGTAAGGTCCTGAGAAATTGTGCCAGTGGAAAATAAAAAGGATATAAGACTTCTTTCCCATTTCTAGAACCCTTTGTTTCTGCAGCCAGCTCTTCAACCAAGATCCTAGAGCTTAGTAGGGACCTTTGAGGTGATCTGGACCAAATACTTCATTTTGCACATGAAAGAAGTTGGGGAACAGGGATGTTAAATATTAAGTGACTTAACAAAGTCTTAGGTTGTATTTGAACCTAAGTACTCCTGACAATGAATCCTGTGCTCTCTCCTACTATTCTATGCTATCTCTAATATCATCTTAACTTCTGAGGGGTGGTGGGGGGTCTTGTTCAATACCCAGATAGAATATAGACCCCTTCTAAACCAGAAATGAGTAATTTGAGCCTCAGGAAAGCTTGCTTTTATGAAGGGTCAAAAAGAATTTTATTCAAGATAAATTAGTTACTCCAATTACTATGGAGATATAACTCAACACAACCAAGATTTATTAAATGCTTCTTATGTACAGGGTGACTTGCTAAGTACTAAGATACAAAAAGTGTTATAACCTAGACCTTGTCTAGAAGGAATCTAAGAATCTCAATATGTGAAAGAATAATTATGAAACAACAATGCTAACCTGGCAAAAATTAAAAGCCAGGAAAAAAGGCTGAAGAAAATTTGAGTAGCGAGAGGTCACTTTCAGCTTGAAAAGATCCTGGGGAGGATCAGTGTCATCTGAAGTGAGGTGCTTTTAATTGAAAGAAGAACAGAATGACAGCAACTGATTTGTGGAAGGAAAGCATTTTAAGAGTGGGGAAAGTCATGTATGATCGTGGGTAGTGGTTGTTGTTTGTCTTTTGATCTTGAAGGCGACCATGACATTGGAAAGATGATGTCATGACATGCAGATGAATTGGATTTAAGTGAGGGAGGGCTGTGCAAAGTCACCTGCCTCACTTTGTCCTCCAGAGTCATCAGGATCCAATGACCCAGAGATAGATCAGGATGACTGGAGATGGCCTTGGATGCAATGGGAGAACTTGGTCATTTTAAGATTTTCAACAGGTCTCAGTTTTGATTGCAGCAACACCCATTCAATGATTAAGGCTAAATAAGAAACGAGGGCCAAAAAATGGATGGGGGGGGGGGAACCTCTTTTACCTACTCAGAAAAAAAAAATTAATCTGGGAGGGAAAGCTCCTTAGGGGTTCTAGCCAAAACAGTGATTCTTTACATTCACTCTGAGTTAAGCCCCAATGACCAAATCAGGCTTCACCTGGGACCTATTGTTCAGGTGTAAAAGGTCAGAGAATGGCCAACAGTCCTGCTTGCCAGCAAGGGCAGTGGGGTGAAATAAAGTAGGAAAGTCCAGATGAAAAGTTCCAGATTGTAGACAACACACAAAAAATGTCTTGTGTATTCTGGGAAAATTGTGGGATTGGTGAAAGCATGGCCGATCTGGAGTTCAGTTCTGCCTTTTCCTAGCTATGTGATCTAGGAGCTCACTTCAGAACTTTGCCGAGTCTCAGGTGATTTCTCCTTTGTAAAATGGGAATCATCCTCCATTACTTTTTCGTCCCTTCCTCTCCTTCCCCCAATTTCAACAGCAGGGGCGAGTTTTAGAAAAGGCAACACAGCAGCTAGAACCCCTGGTTAAATGTGTTACGCAGACTTTGCCATCGTTTAATTTTATTATCAGTGATTCATCTCTGGATTGTTTCCACACAACCAATTTTTAATTAAATTTGACTTTCCTTGCATCTGTTCAGAAGGGCTTTTCCCCCTTGGAATTGGCAAACACAAAAGCTTAGTGAGCCAGACTTGTCCATTTGGAAAAGAGAAAAGGGCAAAGGGAAATTGAGGAGAAAGGGGAAAGTCAGCTACCCCTTGGATTGGTAATGTCCCAAAGCATTAGCATTTGCAACCCTCAGAGATGCTTTTCATTGCTGTAATGCTAGGAAGTAGTGTCTGGAGAGCAGTATTCTGGATGTTCCTTTTCTCATTTCTCCCTCCCCCATTGTCTTTTCCCTCTTCCTCTCTCCCCCACCCGTTCCTGCCCCATTTCTCGGTTATTCCCCCAGAGATCTGTGCATCGGACTGCGGAGGCCACGGAGTCTGCATGGGAGGCACCTGCCGCTGTGAGGATGGCTGGATGGGGTCGGCCTGTGATCAGAGGGCCTGTCACCCTCGCTGTAATGAGCACGGGACCTGCCGGGATGGGAAGTGTGAATGTAGCCCTGGCTGGAATGGAGAACATTGCACCATTGGTACGGGGGAAAGGAAAGCAACCTTGAAAGGGATTGTTAGGCTGGGTGTGGGGAGACCGAAGCAGCATGTCTCATCGGGGTTATGTGATGTGGTACGGCATGAGCACCCGTCCTTGGGGAGTTCACTTCTGACATTGTCCATTTCCATGTGGGAATGCAACAGGAATGTCCTTTCATTGAGCGACACCATCACCAATTTTTTCATGAATTAATTCATCAGAGAGCTCAATCAGCAGTGCATCTCACTAATTCTGGCTCCCATCCCCACTATACCCCAATCATGCTTTTCACTGAGGCTCTGTGGTGTCATAAAAAGAGCTATGGGTCTGGAGTCATCCCTGCATCCCAGCCCCAGCTCTGGGAAAACACACCTTGTGATTCAGCTTTCTCTCCTGCACAGTGGAGGTAATACTATACACCATTCCTACCTCACAGAGTGTAGCTAAATGACATCAGCCATGTCAAACACTTTGTTAAAACAAAAATATGAGCTATAATTACTAAATTCTCATAACATTTATTGAGCGTGTATACAGAATTCTTTCTCACCAAGAGTCAGATTACAAGTTGAATAATTGAGAAGCCCTACTTAATTGGAAAGGGTTGGGTTTACCCTAATTCAGTTCAGCATACATAAAAAGTAAATCCTACAAATATTTCCTAAGCCAGAAAGACATGGGTATAAGACATGCCTTTGACAATACTATGTGACCATGAAAAATGGCACTTAATGTCTTAGTTTTTATTATAACTATTGAAGAAACTGAGGCAGTCAGCTGTGAACTGACTTGGCCAGACATACAGCATCTGAGACATTGGAATTTGGGTTGTGGTGTTCTATCTGCTGCATCCCTCAGCTGCCTCTCAGTGGCCCCCCAGTGACATTCTTGACTATAAGTTAGTGAGCTACCCACATAGAGGAAGTTTTCTCACTGGGGATCTTCCTATACTAATAAAATCAGTTTTATATCTCTATCCTTAATTCTGGTCTATGTCATCACTGTGCTAAACACCAGAGGAGATAAGAGTACTAATCGTTCATATTTTACTAGTGTTTTAGTTTGGAAAATTTTTTCTTCCAAAGCTTAAAAAAATTATTTTCTCTTGGTCAGAGAGTAAGGAGCCTCAGAGTAAGGCCTTGAATAAGGTCTCTTGTTTATAAGCCCATATTCTGTCTTCTAGGATTTACAATCTAGGAAGAAGGCACATATACAGACATTTATTGAATGCCTCTTATGTCCAAGGCTCTACCAAGGGTCTTCAAACTACAGCCGCGGGCCAGATGCAGCAGCTGAGAACGATTATCCCCCTCACCCAGGGCTACAAAGTTTCTTTATTTAAAGGCCCACAATACAAACTTTCTGTTTTTACTATAGTCAAGCCCTCCAACACTCTGAGGGACAGTAAACTGGCCCCCTATTTAAAAAGTTTGAGGACCCCTAGACTATGTGCTACAGAAGATAAAAAATGACCAAGGCTCCAGTCCTTGTCCTCTAAGAGCTAAGACGAGTAAGCCCTTAGCTCAGCACCCTTCACATACAGTTATAATGGTCAACAACCACAGAACTCATTCCAAGCTTCCAAAATCCTACTGAGGCTCCCTTGATAGTCATAGTAGGTGAATCTATAGCATATCCAGCCTCCACTTCATCTCTGGCCCCTTCCTTTATTTGCCATTCACCTACGCTTTTTCCTGTCATAATTAAATGGAGTCATAGTCATGGAACCTTCTTATTCATTCATTTATAAAAACAAACATTCCTTAAGCATCAAGTAAGTACAGAGCATTGTCCCTTGGTGTTAGAAGAGATCTTAGAATATGGAATTCTGAGAGCTGGAAAGAATCCATAAACATTGATCGATAAAGTCAGAAGATACCTGAGAGAGTGTTGGTTAGTAGACATTAGGGAAACATCTACTGTGTGGCAGGCACAGTGCTAAGAGCTGAGAGATTTTTTAAAATCTATTTTAAAAAAGATGATAGTCCCTGCTCTCAAAGAGATCAGTATAATAAAAGAGACAATATAAAATATAAAAATATAAAACAAATATGTAAATAGGAGAGACAATATAAACACTATGTATAAAGATCTATAAAGGATAAACTGAAGATAATCAACAGAGGGAAAGCACTCAGGAAGGGCTTATCATAGATGGCGTTTTAGATGGAATTTGAAGGAAGTCAGGAGTCAGAGATGGGGAGGAAGAGAATTCTGGACAGTCAATAAAAAGGCCGCCTTCTTCATTTTATAGGTGAGAAAGCAGGGTCCTTTAAAGCGCAGGTGATTTGTCCAGAGTCACACAGCCAGGCTGAAACTAGACTCCATTTCTCATTTCTCCCAGTCCTGAAATTTCTCCCTTATGCCAAATAGTTCCCCTGACATTATGATTATTTAGTGTGAAATCCATTTTCCTTAGGCCTCTCCTTTCTTGCCTTCCTGCTAGTTTCTTGCTTTGAGACAGCACTTTGACTTGCTTTATCATCAACAGATGAGAAAACAAAAAGCACTAAAACAGGCTAGGTTGCATGTTTTTGGTAGGGAATTTTTTTTCTTCAAATCTGGCCTCAGACTTTGCTAGCTTAATCCTATCTGCCTCAGTTTCCTCATCTATAAAATGAACTAGAATAGGAAATGCCAAGAAAACCCCATGTGATAACATGAAGAGATATACACAGGTGAAAAATAACCAGTCAACCAAAACTATAATTAGATAGTTAGCAGAGGGACCTTGGGAGTCAGTACTTATAAGAACCATTCCTCACTGCTCTGGTGACTCCTTGGTTCAGGTTAAGAAACAGTTGTGTCTGTGTGTGAATGAATCTTTCTGTTGCCAGGCAGAAGAAGGTAGCCAATGAATGCCCTCATGTGCCCATCAGTGTCAGGTTGATTATATTATGACCTTGTTTGAGATCTGTACTGTTCAGGTGGCAGAAACTTCCAATAACAATTTCTTTATGTTCTTCTTTATGTAGGAGGGGAAAACCCAACAACTCCTGATATATTTGTGCATTCTTGATAGAACCTTAAGATTTAGAGAAGAAAGAATTTAGGCCATTTAATTCATAGAATCATTAATTTAGTACCAGGAAGGACCTTAGAAGATATCAACTCCTTCTACTTTATTTTATAAAGGAGAAAATTGAGATCCAGCAACAAAGTACCTAGTTTAACATCACGCAATA
Organism: Sarcophilus harrisii; assembly: GCF_902635505.1. Lineage (NCBI taxonomy): Eukaryota > Metazoa > Chordata > Mammalia > Dasyuromorphia > Dasyuridae > Sarcophilus > Sarcophilus harrisii. Next base: position 504,516,862 of record NC_045428.1, on the reverse strand, counting down.
GGGACAAAATCAGGATTCACACCCAGATCTAATTCCCTTAACAAAACTCTAATCACTTCCCCACACTTCCTTCTCCCACCTCAACATGGTATCAAGAAAATACATCTTTTTTCCCCTGTTCTGGATTTATTAAGCAAAATATTGATGAAGCACATTCTTTGATGAAAACTCTTCCCTGTGCTTGTCAAGATACCAAGTTTATATAAAACAGTATCCCTGCCCTTGTGGATCTTCAGTACCCTAATATCATCCTTACCAACGTCCCATATTGGCCCTTTCTCAAAGTAAACTACTTCATTCCAACTCTAATGCAGAGAGCACAAAAATTATTTTATGGAGAACTCACACAGGGCAAGGTGGTCAGAAAAAGTGATACAAGGATATTCTCAAGGTCTCCAGAACTTTAGAATTGATTGTTTGACATGGAACCACTGACACAGGACTGCCCAGTATGGTGGGCCCTTATCAGAGAAGGTGCTGAGCAAAGCAGAATTGAAATAGCTCAGAAGTGTAAGATGCACAGAGCTGGAGAAACTATTCTAAATGTTCCTAGGAACTATTTGTGTCCAACCTGTGTCAGAGAATTCTGAGCTCATATTGGTCTGATCAGCCACATTTAGAGGCACTAACTTGATTCTAACATAGAAATGACATTTTGGTCCTCTTTGAGAATGAAGGATAACAACCAATTGCTTCTACCAGTCCCAACTGTTGAGTCTTGTTCTGCCCTTTGGGGTCAAGCAGGATGGTGCTTCTTCTACATGAGAGCCCTTTGTGTATTTTCAAACAGCTGTTATGGTTTCTTTCCTCAAGTTTTCTTTTCTTCAGTTCCTTCAAACAATCCCCCTTTTCTTCCATTGGAGCCCATGCTTGTTTGAGGATGTTAGCTGTTTTTAATCACTTGTTTAGAGTTTTTTTGCCCCAGTCGCCAGACTGTCCAAAGCTTATGAATGTCAGCCTTTGAGATGATAAAGTCATCTTTGTGTGGGTTAAATGACTAGATCTTAGAAACATTCCTCAGACCCATAGCGTATATGATTCCCCAAAGAGATTTGTCAACAAATTGAACTCCATTTCATGGAGTTCATAAAGCTTTCCATAATTAGTTATTTTCAGTTTGGCTTTTACCCCCACTTGACCATCTCCATGACTCTAAAAACTGGTTTAAGCAACACCGACTCCCCTCTTTGGAGTTGAGAATTCGATTTTGCACCCTCTTCCTTTGATTTCCACCACCACAGGGCTGTGGTCCTCCGAGAATCAATTCTTCTCTGAAGTCACAGATAGAAGTTTCCCCTTCTGGGTCCTGCCTGTGACAGCTGCACAGACTGTCCCCTGAAGTTTGATCAAGTCATAAATACCCAGCACAATTTAATAGAATGTTGAAGAGATGTCAAGCCTTAATATCAGTCCAGATGAAAGGACATTGGTCTGCATTGATGTGCTAAACATTCCCTTTGTCCTTGTCTCCTTTCCCTGCATGGTGATTGCAAATGATCCTCTTTTGCATCTCTGCCTTTGCCTGGCTGGATCCTGTCATCTCAGGTATAACACTCTGATGAATTTGTGTGCGGGTAACACAAGGGGACGTACACCTTAAGTACAGCCTTACCTGGCTGATCTTGCTCATTGGTCCCATGAAAGCATGACATTTGGCAAAATGGTGCTCCTGGGGCCATAGTTCAGCAGAGGAAAGAGTTTGAGCCTCCATATTGGGGAATGGTAGCAGAGTCAGAGCTACTGGGAGTTGTGGCTAGAAGGGGAGAGAAGTCGAAGGACATTGTGGTAAAGTCCATCAAGGGAGCTGTGTTTTAATATCATTATTAAAGAGTCATTGTGGAGTAGGGGAAAGAGCACTAGGTTTGGAGTCCCAGGGCCAAATCCTGCTTCTTTATCTATTTATTGCTCTTGTAACTATTAGAAAGTCACTTCCTCCTTCTATGAGCCTCAGTTTTTTATCTATAGTTTGGGATGATGGACTAGCTGAGCTCCAAGGTCCCTTCCAGTTCTTAGTCCTGTGATCTCAATATACAGATCTCCTGTGGGATAGAACATGAAAGAAAATCTTTTGTTTTCTTGCTTGAGCACACACAGTGTGGAGCTTCATTTTATCTTTTAAAATAATAACACACTTATAGATAGCATTTTAAAGTTTATGGGAGAGACAATTTGAGTTAATTGATAGAAAGTTTGGAATCAGGAAGATCTGTGTTCAAATTCTATTTCTGGGCTTATGGTCAAGGGCAAGCTGCCTTTTGTCTTTATTCTCTGGGCATTTCTCTTAAATCTCTAAATTGAGAAAGTTCTGAACAGCATTAGGAAAGGGAATTTCTTTATCCAGGAAATTCATCCATATCCCAAAATCCAAAATTCTGTGCTCAAAACAACCCTCAGAGGCAAATAATAGTAGTCATTCAATAAATAAGCATTTATTAAGCATCTTCTATACACAAGGCACCAGAGATTTATAAAAGTTTGAGAAGTACAATTATTGTCAACCTCATTTTACAGATGAGGAAACTGAGTCACTGAAAGGAAGGGACTTGCCCAGATTCACAGCGGTATTAAAAAGCAGAAACAGTATTTCAACCCAGGTATCTATGCTTCCTCCCTTCCTAATGACACTAGAGAAGTTCATTCCCTTTGAGAACCATTCTGTTTTTTGGTCATGGTTGTTAATTTGCCGATATGAAGTGTTAGAAATTCAAAGAGTTTGATTTTCTGTATTATATGGTGTTTCATTAGCCTCTACACTTCATCACTGCCACAGTGTAGTTAATTCCTCTAAAAATAGATTTAGAAGCCAGTAATGATTACTTTGAGAGTCCTCCATGTGCCCTAGCAAGAGGATGGAGAACTTGTTGATCTATACATGGTAGTAATGTATAAACCCAGACCATTGCCTTCATTTCCCATATTTCTTCCTAAAATAATGGAAGAATGTGAAAATTTGTTTTATGACTGAGTCCTCCAAGGATTGATATGAAGAAAGGGATATGTATGAGGAGACAGCTGCATCCCAGCTCTGCTCCTTGATACTTATGGGAGTATGGGTAAGTCACTTGCCCTTAATGGACCTCAGTTTCCTCTTCTGTAAGATGAAGAGTTTGATGTAGGAGGGAAGAAGTATATACTAGTATTTATTAAGTATCTACTTTGTGCCACAGGCTTTGCAACTGTTACCTTAAAGTGCTTTACTGTGCTAAGGGCTTTCTAAATTTTACCTCATTTTATCCTCCCAACAACCATGGGAGCTAGATGTTGTTATTTATCTCCATTTTACAGCTAAGAAAATTAAGGCAGGCAGACATTAAGTGGCTTGTCTAAGGTTAAACAACTAATAAGTATCTGAGGCAGGATTTGAACTCAGGTCTTCCTTACTCCAGATCCAGTGCTCTCTGCACTATGGTAATCTAGCTGCTTAGATGTCTTAAAATCTCCCATAAATGCTGTGAGCCTCCCAGGTCCTACCATATGTGAGTCTCTGTGCCCTCTCAAAGTTTTTATGAAGAAAGTACTTTGTCAATCTAATGTTTAGAAATGGGAGCAATTATTCTTCAATCATTAACTTTATGGGCACAAGAATGATGCTTATTAAAGATCAGGCTGGTTCCAGGATTGTCCAGTGCTCCTATTTTTTATTTTTGAAATCAAAGAATGGACTTAATAGGTTTCTCTAGGTAATCTTGCATTTATTCTTACTCAGGTTATGGAGACATCAGTCTGTTTTAGAGGTATGTGGAAAGCAAAGGGATCCTTGACCCTGTGGAATCCAATAACTTCATTTTATCCCAGCAGTTTATTATTATCTTATTCTTTTAAATACTCAGAATTAGATTAATTAATAACCTCTACCTTCTCTGAGCACAAATAAGCATATCTCTGTCCGTGAGACACAGTCTACTTAACACTGAAGACAAAATGAGTTCTTGTAGGCCACATCTCAAAATTGGTGATGTTGACTCTATATTTAATTGTCTCTTTTAGATAAACTGCATGCCCTATTTTTTTTTCCTTTTTTGAGACTCATAGGGACTGTGGGTAGAGGAGAAAAAAAAAGCAGCTATATGGCACAATAGATATAGTGCCAGGTCTAGAGTCAGGAGAGCCTGAGTTCAAATTCAACCTCAGACACTTAGCTGTAACCCCGAGCAAGTCATCTAACCATGTTTGCCTCAGTTTCCTCATCTGTAAAATGAGATGGAGATGGAAATGGTAAATCATTCCTGTATCTTTGACAAGAAAACCTCAAATGGGTTCACAGAAAGTCAGGCATAACTGAAATGACTCAATAATAGCAGAGCATTAGAGGAAAAAGTTAATATAGTTAGATTCCCATAGAGAAAACTGGGAAACATAATCTCCTTTTAAGATTAATTTGTTTTTCCATTTTTTTTCTAGGAAACAATCAATAAATGTGTACTTTATTATGAGTTAATAATATTCTTTAAGATAATAATAGTTGACATTCATGTAGCATTGATATGCTTTAGTTAGAGTATTTCATACACCAAATCTCATGTGGCCTCTCAACAATCTATGAGATATTTAATGCAAATATTAGAATCCATATCTTACAAAGAAGCTTATCTTAGAAAAGCATAATAATCTCTCCCATTTATGTAATGATTTAAGATTCACCTATGGCACACCTATAGTGCACATAGGTAGTGCAAGTGTTATTTTTCTCCATTTTACAAATTAAAAAAAGAAAGACTTACATCACTGTTCCATGTAAATGATTTGAGCTGAGGAACTCCCCAAGATTTGAACTCCAGATTCTTGGCTCCAAACTCAATGCCCTTTCCACTCAACCACAGCTTCCTCACCCAAAACTATGTTGCCTTTTTAAAAAAAAGAAAGAAAAGCAAAGGGATGCTACATATATATATATAGTCAGAAGATTACCGTGAAGTATCAACTGATAACATCTTTAAAATTCCAAACTCTGACCTAAACCAGTGGTCATCCAAGACAAGTAGAGATACTAAATTTGTTATTAGATGATAAATTTCGGTCTTAAACCAGATTGACATTAGGGAGTTGAGAACATAATCTCCTTCTGATATGTCATGATTCCACAATTGACTAACACCAGATTTCCTGGTATAGAGAGATCCACAAAGAAAGACCATACTTTCTAAGGAAGACCTTACACCCTTTGACCTGACAACTATCAGGTTTCACTTGTGCAGCCCATGAGCCTTTATCTTTGAGCCAACCTTGTGGTATCAGTGTCTGTAATAACCCTACATTTAACCTCCCCCATAAACCTGCTGGGTCATGGCAGTTGGCGGGCCTCTGACCCAGCTGGGAAAAAAGAAGCTTTGGGGGGATCTGGACAGGGTTACCTTAAACAGAGGAATATTTGACAAGCTGATGGCCCCAGGAGATTTCAGTACACACAAGGTATTGATGCTAAGGAGAGGAATCAGCTTGAAGATAGAAATCTAAGAACCTCTCAGAATCTCAAGTTTCATAGGGACATTACAGGTTATATAGCCCAATCCTCAGCCCTGGTGCATGGATTCCTTCAATAACATCCCTGACAGGTGGCCATCCTGGCCAGAGTCCATTGACTTTTCTCTGCTAGGATTTTGTGTCCTGTGATGCAGGTGCATACCTGAGAGTCCAGAAGTTGTTGCCAGGATATAGCTCTTATTGCCACTGGGATAAAGTTACCATCACAACAAAGTTATTATCATCCAAACACTTTCATATTTTTGTACCCACAATCCCAAGTAATTTGCAACAATGTCCAGCACAAAATAGACATGTAGGGGAAGCCCCTCAGGAATACCAGATTCCCATATCTTCACTGTTAACATCATGATGGCTTTTTATCTCTCTAGGCCCTCAATTTTTTCAGCTGTAAAAGGGGGTATAGACTGTCTCAAAGATGGGAAAATTTGGAACACAAGGTTATGCAAGGGTCAATGTTGAAAAATTATCCACCCAATGTTTTGAAAATAAAAGCTTTAATAAAAAAAATTAGACAATCTCTAAGACCATTTCAAGTCCTAAATTTATGATCCTATGCAAAAACGAAGTTCTCTCTGGGTTTCTTCTTACTCTCTTTCCTTCCTTCATGGAAAACCAACTCCACAAACAAGGATGGAATCAATTCTGATTCTCAGGGCACTTATTAGCACAGTGCCTTAAAACATAATAAGTACTTAATAAATGATGAATTAAATTGAATCAAATGGCAGGCAGCCTTGGGATTATTCTTCTTACCTCACCTGCCACTTTATAGCTGTCCCATTTTCCTTAATGTGACAACCTTCATTTGAACCCTTCTAGTGACATGGGCCTTAATACTGCAGCAGCCCATTCATTCTTTTGTGGGACAGATTTTGTAGAATAGAACAGGAAGTTCTTCTTGAATCTCCCTCACTGAAACTTCAGGACAGTGGACTCTTGCTAAGTGTATTCCCCAAACACCAGTTTATAATCATCAAGAGATTTCCCAAGCCAAGTAGAAAAGTCAGTGGGTGCATCCAAGATGTAGATGATACCATCAGTTAGATGGTCTGTGGTCCATCTTAAAGAAATATCCTCAGAGTCCTGGAGTTTCCTTGAACCACACTTTGGGAACAGCTGCTCTGGAAGGAGTTGGACTAACACATCTGACATCTTGTCTTGCTCTAAGTCTATCCAAAAAAACTTCCTGGAGAGTCTCCCCAACCCTTCAAGGCCTCCAGAAGTTACTTATAGAGGACAAAATCTATGTTGTCACAGTCAAACCCACTTAAAAAATGTCATGGACTACAAAGGCCCCCAAATAGGTAGAATTATACAAGATAAACATAAGGGCTAAAGAAGGGTCAGAAACTTGTTTCATAGAGCTTTGTATCCTCCACAACAGCCAGCACATAGTTCATATAAATGTTGAATAAGTGGTCATTGACCAAGACTAATGACAGCTTCGTCATGATCATGGTTAGGAAAAGCCAAGCAGATAGAGGTAACAAGTCAGTAAAATATTGAGTTTTCTTTTTGAAAACATTGCTAAGTGGAGATACAACATGGAGCCAGAGATTTTTTTCTGTCTCAAAGATGGAATGAATCCAAGAGATCACTTCATCCTAATCACAGTATTAATCTCATTAAAACATACTTCCAATGAGTATGATTTTTAAATCACCATCCAATTTCTAAATGAAGATTTCTAGTAATAGAAAACTCACCTTTTCTATGGATTAACCATCCTATTGTTGAATAACTCCATTTACTAAGTATTTTTTGTAGCGAGTCAAAAATTGACTTTCAAGTACCTTTGCTTATTTGTAGCCCAGCAGAACAAGCCTCATCCCTATTCCTTATGACAGTTCTTTAAATAATAATTATTATTTGATGATGGCATAGTAATCACTATTTTATACTCCTTTAAGATTTAGAAATGTGATTTAGACATAAAATAAGATTTAGAAATTTTTAGGATAAAATGATATATCCTCATTGTCATCTTGAGAATTAGGTGCTGTTCTCATTTCCATTTTACAGATGAGAAAACTGAGGCAAGCAGTGCTAAAGTGACTTGCCCAAGAACACACAGAGTAAGCATCTGAGATCACACTTGAACTCAGGACTTCCTGATTTCAGACCCAGAGCTCTATCCATTGTGCCCCCAGCTGCCCCATCACCTCTCCATGCCATTTGCCATTTTCCATTGTTAACTTTAGAAAAAACCTTTCAGAAAATTGGTGCAATCATTCAATCAACAAGCATCTATTAAGTATCTTCTGTGTGCCAGGCACTATGCTATGTGCTAGGTATACAGTTTTTTAAATTAAAAATCTCTGCACTCAGGGAATATACATTTTGTTGAAAATATGGTTAAGGTTAAAAATCACTGAATTCAAGAATGTACCCTGCCAAATTTTTTAAAAATAAGTAAAGAGAATGCTTAGACATCAACTTGGAAAAATCTATCTGGATTGATTATACAATTCCACTTTGCTATTATTATGCTAAACAGATGGGTCAGCTGAATCAGCTCTGACCCAAATGACCCATAGCATCATATAATTTTAGAACTTTATGGGATTTCTCTAGATCACTTAGAATCCATTTTAACCTGACAGTGGTGATCCATTCAGTGTGGTTGATTTCAGTTCATCAAACATTCTTAAAAGTATTAGTACTTTTAGTACTAATTAGTACTAATAAAAGTATTAAAAGAGCGGTACATAGTGCTATTAGTACACATTAGCTATTATTATTATTATCAACAAAATACAACTCTAGGTACTAAGATTATAAAGGTAGTTTTGGTGAAGTCCTCAAGGATCGTACTTTTTAGGAAAATAGAAAATTCACATCAACAAATATGATGCCTGAATAGAGTACAATAAAGTAGAGGTCCCCCTAAAAAGTGATATGTGACAGTTTAGTGAGGAAGAGATCACTGCAGCTAAAAAGTCTCAGGGCTGGTTTAATAATGAAAGAGATGCCGGTGGAAGAGAAGGATTTCAACAGGAGCAGACAGTGAGGGAGTAAGTTCCAGGCCTGAGGGCCAGCCTGTGGCAATATAAGGAGGCAGGAGAGGGAAGGATGAGTTTAGGGGACAAATATGGGAAGAGAAGCATCATATAATTCTCAAGTCTTCCAGCTGGTCTGTGGAGGTTGCACCAACTCTCTGCTCAGCGTGGGACCTAAACAATCTTTTTTTTTTTTTTTACTGATCGCTTCCAAAAGATGTCAGTCTCACACCAGATACTTACTAAATATAGGAGACTATTAAAAAGGCTTAAGACTTGGCACAACAGAGAACTAGTCCCAGAACCAAAACCCTAAATTCAAATTCTGGCTCTAAAAATTTACAGACTCCTTAAATTAGCTAAGAGCTTCTTTGGGCCTCAATTTCTTTATCTATAAAATGAGGCTAATAATGTTTATACCTCTTTTGGAATAATTGGAAGGAAGTCTTGAAAACCTGAAGGGAAAAAATTTATAGAAATGTGAGCTATTGTTATTATTATGAGGAAATTAGATGGTTCAGTGGGTAGAATGGGGGGAGGAGGGAATGAGGGGATTCAGAAAATCTGAATCCAAATCCTTCCTGAGCAAGTCATCTAACTTCTGTCTGCCTCAGTTTTTTTCATCTGTAAAATAGGGAGAATAATAGCATCTATCTTCAAGCTTTTCATGAAGATAAAATGAGAAAATATTTCTCAAGCACTTTGCAAAACTTAAGACTTCATAAATTCAGGCTATTATTATTTTGTGAGGACAGTGATATGAGATCAGATTAAAGTAGGAATCCCTTTCATCCATGAATAGCTTCTTCTTTTTTCAATTTTATGTTTAATTTATAAAATTAAAACAAGTATTTCCATTACAAAAAACAATAAAAAAGATGATTGCACATGAAACTGCAAATCTACTATTGACAATTTGATATTCCTTTCAAATATATAACAAAATTATCTTGTATTTTTTTCTTTCCTGCCCCCATCCTAGAGATGGTTGTCATTAGACACAAATAGGTGTGTCTATATACATATGTGTATAAGTATCTGTGTAAATATAGGTATATACATTTATCTATCTATTGTGTGTTATATAGGTATATACATCTATTATGTGTATATATGTATAATTATAAATAGATGTATATACCTATATATATACACACATAGTTACACATATATGTATATAAAATTATTCTATAATTTATCAATTTACCAATTCTTTCTCTGGATACATATAGCATCTTAAATTGAGTATTTATAATAGTCAAAATAACTTATTTGTTCAAATTCATTCTTAAAATAGCATTGCTAATAGAAGAGCAATGAACAGAATAGTATTAAATATATAAGAGCTGGAAAGGACCTAAGAGATTGGCAAACTTTTCTTGTTTTACACAAGAGGAAATTGAAGTCCAAATGGTCAAAGGATGAGATCTTTAACTGTCAGTTTCAGGTGACATCACAGAGCATGACATTTTTGTTGGACAGACTCAGGATTTTTGATCTAAGCCAAAGAATATTCTGCTTGTGGGTGATGATGAGATGGGGTGAAGGGAGTAGGAGACAGGTGACCATCCCTCTGGATGGCAGAGATGGAATGAAGCCGGTCATGGAGACAGAATTGAGTAAGTAGTCAGTTAGGGGATTTAAAAGAGCATCACCAGAAATGTTGAAGTCCCACTTGAGGATGAAAGGATGAGAGTTAGCTAGGTGCTGATAGTCTGTCCAATCTGATCTCAGGGTCTTGCATTCACTGAATAGGCTGCATTAATGGAGCTTTATTAGTAGAATTTTACATTCACTACAACCAGCTTCCTTCAGTATGTTTTAAATGATCAAATTTCCATGGATTTAATTTACACACATCTCAGGACCATATCTTTGTATGAATATAATGTTAATATTTGACATTTATGTAGTGTCTTACAAAGCCCTTCAGGAGCCCACCCGTGGAGTAAAGAGAGGAGTTTGTCCCCATTTTGCCGATAAGAACACTATGGCTCACAGAGGTTAAACACCTTGCTGAAAACCACACAATTGATGTGGCAGTGACCCCAAGCCTTTAGTGAGACTAAAATGACAATGACTCAACATCTCCTGACTCCAAATCCTTTGCTCTTTTCACTTTGCCTCTCTCCAAGAATACTCTTTTTCCATTTGATGGAAATAACTTACAATTGGGCATTTTATGTTTACAAAGCACTCCTTGAACCCTCACAGCTATCCTGTTGGGCAGGCAGGGCAGGATGAATATACACCCTTTTTATATATGTGGATTACAAAAGTCAGATTAATTGATTTGTCAGAGGCCACGAAACTGGTAAGTGTCCACTAACCACTTCCCAGAGCTGGCTCCTATTTGTCAGATGGGTTTCTTTCCCCCTCCCAGGAGGGCAGCTCTGAGGGAATCCACCCCTGCCTCATACAACTGCTGCTTCTGCTCCTCCCCATTCTTGCCTTCCATTCATCTCCATCCATGTGTGTTTGATTTCTGCCGTTGTGATGATGTTCCCAAAGTCAGATGGGGGAGAAGCCAGTCCCCTGGGGCCCTGGTCTTGTGCCCAGCCTCTGACTCTTAATGCTGTTGATTGATGCTCTTCCTCCTGGGACAGAGATTCCATTCTGATGCTGTTGGCCAAGTTTCCTCTTCCTCTGTAACACCTGCATTGTCTTGTGATGGGCAATATGGTACTTACTCAACCCTACCTTAAATGTCCTGTCTTTTATCTCCCAAGCTCACTATCTGGATAAGGTAGTGAAAGGTATGGTCTTCCTTCCTCTATTTTCCTGTTGTCTTTGTGCGTGTGCGTGTGTGTGTTATGGATAATTGTATTGATAATAATTGATATACATCCCCATGAACCCACCACCTCCAGGCTGCCATTGTAGACACTGAGGTCTCCATCCCATGAGGGTGACATGCCTGGAGCCCTATTCATTTCCCAGGAGCTCTGGTCTCTGTGGAATGCTACTATGTCCTTTATTTTCCATGATCCCAGCCCCCACCCTTCCTCCTTTTCCACCCATATTTTACCATCCTTCCCATCCCCCACCTCCCCTGACCAAGCTCATCAGAATTGAAATACTGGGAAAAGGTAGATGGACTGAGAGGGAAAGAAACCTCAGGAGACTTGAAAAAATCCTGAAAGCGTGTCCCCATTATTTTATGGTGTGATTCGTATTTTCCTAGGGAAAAAAAAACCTGGCTTTGGGATAATTTGTCTTGCAAATGGCCAACATTATGCTAATTAAGAGTTATGGTCCCCTGGCCTTGGGTCATAATATTTCCTTTCTTCTGATTTGCCTATTGATAATGATTAAATAACTCCCGATTTTCCCAAACAGATCTTATTTCTCCAAGATTCACTTCTCTGGGAAGCTCAGGTATTTGAGCACTAACATTTAATTGAAAGTTTCAGTTCATTAGCCAGTTTAATTTATGAAATTGTAATTGCAATGGCCAAATTGGCTTTTAATTAGAAATATTGACTGCCATTTCAAACTGTGGTAATGACTTGGAAGAAAAAGTGAAGGCACTAAAATTTTTCATATGGGAGTTTCTTCTTTACATCAGAGGCGAGGGACAGTGAGCCAAACTGGTAGTGGTAATCACACTGCCTATAGGTTTGAGGGTGGCTTAGAATGTCATTGTCATATTCAGTGATTTGCCAAGATTGCACAATGACTTAAATGTGCTAATTGAATATGGATATGTTCTTTATGATAGACTCTTTGGCATTCATCGCTGGAAGAGAGACCTTAGAACAGGGAATGTTAAAGGTGGAAGGCCCTTGGAACAGGGAATGTTTATACCTCAAGAGATTTGAAGATGTCAGAGGTTAGAAGAGATCTTGCAACATCTGATGTTGCACAAAAAATGTGATGTCAAATCAGGGAGGGATCTTAGAACCTAAAATGTTGAAACGTAGGATATTAGTGCCTGAAGGACATTATGGCCTACCTAATCTCAACTCCTTTTTACAAAAGATAAAACTGAGTCTTAAAGAGAAGTTTAGCAACTTGTTCCAAGTAATTAAGTAATTAATTAGCAGAGCTAGAATTTGACCCTATGTCCCTATTTCCTAGTCCATTCCTAAGGAGCATTCCATTATAATGCTCCTTAACTCTGGTCCAAAATCATGACTAAAAACTAGGGTTCCAAGGCCATTTATATACTAAACCATCTTGTTTCATCAGACTTATCTTGACATTTTAGGTTGGTGAGACTTTAAAAAGCACTTAGACTTTTAGGACACTCTAGTTATTGGTGCCATATGGATATACCATATCCCTCAATAGACTGTAAGCACCATGAACAAAGTGACCAAGCTTTAGCTCAATCTTTTTATCTTTCCCAGTGTCTAAAAAAATATTGTAGACATAATAGTTGCTTAATATTTACTAAATTTAACCCTAGATAAATTCAGTCTCTTTAAAGTAAAATTGAACTTACATGAATACATCTCTCCCATCTTTCCCTTGATTAGAAGACCAAGGTGAGATATTAACAGCATAAACTGCTAATAGATGTAATCATCTTAGATTTACTTAAACAAGAGAAGGCTCACTGCATGAGAAATAGAGGGAAATATCCCTAAATGACCAGTGTAAAATAAAAAGCATCAGTGCAATTTAAAAAAAAACAACTAGGAAGGTAGATGCTCTTGAAACTTTTTAAAATTAGTCATTCTATCATAATATTTAGAGATGGAAAGGACCTTAGGGAGACTTTAGTCTAATCCTCTTCATTTTGCTGATGAGAAAACTGAGACTAAACTAGGGCAAGTGACTTGCCCAACTGATCACAGAATTAAAAAGCCAGGAGACAAACCTACATGTTTAGGTCCCCACTGAAGTAGTATGCTTTCAACTACCCAATCAAGGACCTTTCACAAAGCCGAAGCTATAATGATAAAAATTGCCTGTCCATTTGCAAAGCATTTTATTCTTTTCTAATGTACTTCCAAAAACACAAAGTTTTGCAAAGATGGATGTTGAAAGTTCTCTCTATCTTTGCCTGTATTTTGAAAATAAAAAGCTATTGTATTTTTTTAAAAAGTACTTCCAAGCCTATTATCTTGTGGATTTCTCACAGTAACTGTCTAAGAGGTTAATTCAGAGACCTCAGTGTTTCCAGGCACATAAGGATGGAGAATTTTTTTATTCACTCATTCATTTACCTTTATTAGAACATTGTGATAGGGGCACCAATTTCCAAGATCCCTTTCTAGCTCTGACTTTCCCTGTTTTAAGAGCCATTGGAGTAAATTTGTGGTTTGAGTTAGAAAGAGCTGTAGTATTGGTTCAGATGATTCTACTTTGAAATCCAGTCTGTCATTTTGGAAGAAGCAGCTATATTTTATAGGTCACTGTTAGACAATTCTGTGCTTTAGGATCCATTTCATTTGGGACATTTTCTGAGTCTATCAATCTAACACATTAACACCCATTGTTTCTTTTGATTCTCACAACAGCCCTGTAAGGTAGGTAGGGTAAGTATTGTTATTGATCAGTGATCAGATGTTTATTAAACACCACTTCTGAGCACAACTCTGCTGCCATCAGCCCTTGGAGGGAGAGAAGTGCACCTGCCCTTTAGTCTATGTCTTCTTAGAGGTCATGTAGAATAGAGAGATATGGTATGTTAAATATCCTGCTACTTATTAGTGCATTAGGGAGGAACAGAAAAAAAAGTGTTCTGTGAAACTTGAAGTAGGAAATCCAAAGGATCATAGATGAGAGTTGAAAAAGACACCCATCAATTCCATTGATGGAAGCCATCAATTCCAATAGTTTTATTTAACAAAAGGAAAGACTGAGGGACAAGAAAGTTAAATGATTTGCCCACCACATGGCTAATAAAGTGGTTCATTTCATTCTTTTACATCCTTTCTGTCTCTCTCCTCCCCTCTGGCAATGAGGAATTCACTGGGCCCTAAGACAACTAGGTAAAACTTTTGGGCATCTCTATTAAGAAGTTCTGAAAGAAGGGTAGGTAAAAGGTTATTTAGAAGCAGTTGGAGAATAGAAAATCAATATAGTACAGAAGAATAATGTGTTATTGTGATTTTTATTACAAATGTCACTCCCTTCTTACTTCTGAAGGTAGAAAAAAATCAGACCATAGGCATGGCTAGCTAGATTAAAGGTCTTCAGATACACAGAGAATGAGAAGATAGCCTCCAGTGTGATGGTGTCTCTTATGGTAGGAAATGCTCTCTGCCTTTGAGCCGGAAGGCCTGGATTTGAATGTCAGCTCTGTCACTTTCTGTGGGACACTAGAGAGTCCCATCCCCTCCCTCAGCCACTGTTGCCTGCTCTCTAATACAAGAAAGAAGGGGGCACGGATCTCCGAGGTCCCGTGGAGTCGTGACATTCTGAGGCTTGTCATTTTAAAAGCTCCATTTCTTTGGAAACATTCAGCCCTTTCCTAAACTTTAAATGCACATTCTTTTGGCCAAATGCCTGGCAGGAGCCTTTCCAGAAGATTGTGAATGTCGCTTTGCCTCTGCATAATTGATGGGCTTGGGGTTTGGGGTCTGAATGAGTCTTAGCAGTGCTTCCGAGAAGACTGCTTGAGAGCCAGTCTGTCACTTTGGAAGAGGCTGCTTCATGCTGGCAACCAAGAGCAGGACGAGTTTCTGAACTAATAGTAATACCAGTGATGATGAGAGCTGACGTTTATCTAATGCTCTGCAATTACACTAACCTCCTCCTCCGATGCTTAATTGTGGTGTGGTTGTGACCCTGGGCTCTGTCCCAGTGGATGGACCCAAGTACAGTCTGGCCCTAGAAAGCTAAATATGGGTTTTGAGTTCAGGCCCAGTGACAGTGGCTGAGAGACAGCAGACCTGACCACAAAAGGCTGGCCACTGCAGGATGGCATTTCTCTCCAACCGCAACTCCTGCAGATTTTACCTACCACATCAGGAAGGGGATTGTAGTGTACACTGACAGAGGGTATATAGCTGGAAGGAGGAATTAATGGATCCTTAAAGTTTTAAAGTTAAGCAGCTGACGATATACATCTTATTTAACCCTCACCACATACACATCCCTGTAAAGTAAGGAGGACAACTTCCACTTAAAGATGAAGGCTTAGAGTACTTAACCAACCAACCTCACACAGTGAATAACTGACAGAGCCTGGATTCAAATCCATTGCTATTTTTTTTTTCACCACAAAACAAGCTCCAAGTTAAAGTGGACCTAATTTAGCTTGTAAGCACTTAGTTTCAAAGAAATTCTCTGGAAGAACTCTGAGACCGTAAAGGTTATGAATCCATAATATGGTCCATAAAAAGTCCCTTTGGATAAGTTTTAAGACTGCATGGTATATGAACACCTACTGCAACAAGTCTTCTCTTCAGAGTCCCTCCAGTTAGAATGTCTTTCAGTCTTTTACAAAGTGAGCCTTACATTGAATATAATATTGATGGGCATAGTACACCTCCAACAGGGAATATTTTCACTTGTGCTCTTTGGAAAAGCAGTAGAATCATAGAATGTCAGAGCTGGAAGAGGCCTTAGAACACAAAATGTCCTCATTATTCGAGGCTCTAATACAGAATGTTACAAGTGCAAAAGCACCTTAGAACCAAGCTGGGACAGATTTTAGAAGAAAAATCAGAAAAAAGAATCAGGAGCCTTAGAACAGAAAAGTTACAACTGAAATACATCTTAGAATAAAGAATATCAGAGCTGAGAGAGACCTTAGAACACAGAATGACAGAGCTGGAATAGACCTTAGAATAGAGAATGTTAGAAGTAGAAAGGAACCTTAGAATAGAGAATGTCAGCACTGGAATAGACCTTAGAATACAGAATATTAGAAGTAGAAAGGACCTTAGAACAGAGAATGTTAGAGCTAGAACTACATAGGATCTTAGAACACAGAATGTTAGAGCCAGTAGGGCTCTAAATGTCATGAGGGAGGGCACTTGGA
Organism: Sarcophilus harrisii; assembly: GCF_902635505.1. Taxonomy (NCBI): domain Eukaryota; kingdom Metazoa; phylum Chordata; class Mammalia; order Dasyuromorphia; family Dasyuridae; genus Sarcophilus; species Sarcophilus harrisii. The sequence goes on along the minus strand of NC_045428.1, from coordinate 504,500,440 downwards.
ACCATCAATTTAAAATCCCTCATTTTATAAACAAGGAAACTAGACCAAAGAGAAGACAATCAACTTATTCAAAGTCACACCACTAATAAGAGGCTGATCCAAGACTTGAACCCAGCTCTCCCCATTCCCAAGCTCATTGCCAGATCACATTGCCTCTGATGTTTATTAAGACAAGAAAACTGTTGTTTATATCACCCCAGTGAAGATAATGATATCGTACCAGCATTTCCTCCTGAATCATCCAGATAATTGCCTCTGTTTCCTGCACCACTTTGTTCCACGAAACCTCCTGAGCTTCTTGGGACAGCTGAGGAAATCAAATGCCCTCTGTTCAGAACCTTGTGGAGGCAAAAGAAAGCAATTTGCCGATTACTAATTTTAAGATCAGGCCTTCTCTCCCCCAAGACCAATTTGAAGTAGAAATGAGGCTTAACTGAAAGAAAGTCCCAGCTGTAAGAAAGAAATTTATAATTGGGACTAATTGGAGAAAGGGGGAGGTGTAAGTGCTCAGATCATTAACAGTAGCTGAGTCTGGCTACCAAGTCCAAATGGCTGGGCAATTACCTGTGAATGCTCTTCAGTACCCCAATTCCCATTCTCTACCCCTGGAACAGCTGGTTCATTCATATTGGGGTTGTCAGTAGCCAGATTCTATTATGGGAGTTCACGGATGGTGTCCCCACACACACACTTTTTTTGGCCTTCTTCAACTTTTAAAAGCTTGAATATCATAGATGTACTTCTAATTCTAGGAAGATGACAGCCTTGACACTGACTGGCCATATGATGTTAGCCAAGTCTCTTCTCTGAAACCTCCGTAGGATGAAGCAAGCAGACCAGATGGTCCCAAAAGTCTCTTCTAGCTCTAATATTTCATTCCAGTCCAATAGATATTTATAGTTTATTTATGTTTTTCCCTAGCATTCTAAATTCTTACCAACTCTAATATCCTGTGTTCTATTTTTTAGCATTCTATAATCTTAAGTCCCTTCTAGAACCTACATTTTGTGTCCAGTGTTGGAACTATGCTCTAACATCCTATGAATCTCTGATCAGTACTTTTTATACCCAGAAATGGGTACACAGTAAGTCCTCAGAAAGTATATGCTTATTAATGTAAATGGAATTCAAACTAGCAAGATTCTACTAAGGGCCGCTAAGGAGACCAGCAATGGATAGAGCAGCGGTCCTGGAGTCAGGAGGATCTGAGTTCAAAGACACTTACTAGCTGTGTGACTAGGCAAGTCACTTAACCCCAATTGCTTCACAACCAAAAAAACATTCTACCAAAATCAATGAATAATAGAGTAGGAAGGGGCCTTAATTGATCCAAAACTATGGCCCAAGGAAGAACCTTACCACTAGGCTTGGAAGTCCAGAGAACCCCAGAGTTCTGCTTCTAACAGTGTTCCCAAGATCTTAGGCAGATAGCCAGGGTGGGAGTAAGCTAAAGCTTCAAATTAACAACAGCAACACAGTCCTACAGCATTTTATGGAAACAGAATTATTTACATATGTTATCTCACCAAATCCTCACAATAGAGCTTTTTAGTCTTCCAACTTCTGGTTGGAACATTATGATTCCCATTTTGTGGATGAGAAGAATGAGTCTCAGGAAAGATAAAGAGATTTTATAAAGTCTGTTAACAGCTGGTAGATGATAGAACAAGACCCACACTCTTTTCATTTGCCAAATTAGAATGAAATCACAACATCATCAACATAACAAATGCAGCCTATTTCAATTTCAGGAACAGCTTTAGTGATGGGAAGTTTATCTTTACAATAAACCTAAAACCATCTTCCTTTAAGCTTTTGCCTAATTCTGTCCTTCAGTGCCAATCAGAACAAGTCTAATAATGCCCCATTCCCCTGAGAGCTCTTTAGATATGTCTCTAGCCATCATCTTCCCTCACCCCTTTACTCTTCTTCTCTTCCCCCAAATCAACATCCCAACTCTTCTAAACCATCCCTGTATGTCCTTAGAGTCTATGTTTTATTTTACTTCAAATAACATTAGCCTATTTCATTCTATCAGCCATTTATTCATTCCACATTTTAAAAAGCCATTGAGTTTGGACTTTGAGAGACCTGAATTCAAATTTTGACTCTGCCTCTTACTATCTGTGTGACCATGAGCAAGTAACTCATTTTGATTCTCATGTTCCTCTTCCGTGAAACAGGAATATCAAAAGGAAGTTTATGAATCATTAATGTGCTGCAGAAATGTTCTCTTCTTGAATTTAGCAAAGAAAAAATGTTCAATTTTGTAGTTACAGAGCTGGGTTCTCTGCCATTTCCAACCCATGGATCCTTGAACATGTCACTTTACCTCAATTTCTCATTTGTATAAAGAAGGGGTTGGAATCAATTGTCCAACTCTAAAGCTGTGATTCTCCCAAAAGAAAAATATATATAAACAATTATAATAGTATATTTCTATACCTCTTTAAAGATGGTGTAGTGGTTGGGCAGCTAGATGCCTCAGTGGATAGAGTGCCAGATCTGGAGTCAGGAAGAATCATCTTCATTTCAAATTTATCTTCAGACATTAACTAGCTATATGACCCTGGACAAGTCACTTAACCCTGTTCACCTTAGTTCCTTATCTCTAAATTGAATTGGAGAAGAAGATGGCAAACTTTATCTTTGTCAAGATAACCTTAAACAGGATCACAAAGAGTTGGACAAGACTTAACAATGATTGATGGAGTCAATGATTCAACTCTAAACCCAAAATTCTTCCATAAGAAAAAAAGACACAATAATAATAGCACTTTTCTATACTTCCTTAGAGACAGCTAGGTGGAACTGTAGATAAAGTGCTGGACTTAGAGTTAGGAAGATTCATCTTCCTGGGTTCAAACTCAACCTCAGATACTTAGCTGTATGACCCTGGGAAAGTCACTTAACTCTATTTGCCTCAGTTTCCTCATCTATAAAATGATCTGGAGAAAGAAATGGCAAAACAGTCCTATAAATGTGCCAAGAATACCCTAAATGGGGTCACAAAGAATCAGACATGAGTTTAAAATGACAAATGGAGTCAGTGGTCCAACTCTAAACATATGATTCTCCCATCAAAATAATATACATAAATAATAATAGCACTTTTCTATGCCACACAATTCACAGAATATTTTCTTCAAAACCCCTTGAGATTGGTACATACAAATTATCATTTCTTTTTTCCATATAAAAAAAAGTGATGACCAAAAAAGTACAATACATATCCAAGTGTCCATTCTATGGTTTCTGCCAATGTTTATATTCTAAATTCTCTTTTCTAAGGTACCACTAGTTCCTTCATTCTATGGTTCACTTAGTAATCTTCTAAGAAAGAACTAAAACTCAGGCCAATCCTACTTCATCTTTTCTACTCTCATTCAATCAGCTAATATTTTTATTAGCTGTGTACCATATACTCTGCTCAGTGCCAAAAATTAGAAAAAAAAATTTAAATCCAAAAACAGTCCACTCCCTTAAGGAGCTCACAATCTAATACAGGAAACAACATGCAAACAGATAAATACATGATAAATTGGAGATAGGGAATACACTAACATTAATGAGAATAGGGAAAGGCTCCTAACAGAAGGTCTAAGTCTAGTTAAGACTTAACACAGGTGACAGAGGGAGAAAGTCCAGGCTTAAGAGACAGACACTGGAAATGCTACTGGTCAGCGAACCATTACGGATCCTTACCCAAAGCAGAAACTACCTTCTGCCAAACATAGTAATTGTAGAAAATCAAAGGGGTTTACCCAAATGTCCTTTTAACTTTCTACCCTTCTGTAGAACTTTATAGTATTGCATATTAATAATCTGTGTAATATATTTTCTGTAGAGTACTTTCTAAAAATCTGGTTGATATAAAATTTTAAAGGAGGCCTGTTTGAACTCCATTGCTCAGATGATTCATTCATTCAGCAAATATTGACATGCTGCCTACTATGAAAAGGGTTTGCCGCTGCCTTCTGAGGGAGATGCAAAGGTGGATTAAACTAGGTCCCTGTGCTCAAAGAGCTTATTAATAGTGTATAAGAATAAGAGAGGAGTACCTAGAGCTAAAATACAATTCAGAACATGGCAAGTTCACAAACCAGGCATAATGCAATTGAATCATAGCATGTTCGAGCTGGAAGGGTCCTATTCTACCCTTTTTTACATATTGGGAAATAAAGGCCAGGATGATGAAGCAGTTCACCTGGGGTTTCAGAGTGAGTTAATGGCAAAACTGGGATTAGACTTTGCTGAAACCCTGACTCCTAACCAACATACAAGAGATGTTGGTGCATTTCCTCCACACCTAGGTGGGTTTTGCTTTGGAAAGTAGCTGTTAAGGGCATCTAAGTGATGCCATGGCATACAGAGCACTGGGCCCAGAGTTAAAAAAGACTCTTCCTTTGTTCAAATCCAGCCTCAGACACATTAGCTGTGTGACTATGGGCAAGTCACTTGACCCTGTTTGTCTCAGTTTCCTTATCTGTAAAATGAGGTAGAGAAAGAAATGGCAGACGATTCCATTATATTTGCCAGGAAAACCCCAAGAATAGTTGGATATGACTGAGCAATAACAACAAAAGAAAGTTTTGGAATAGTACTTTGTAAAACTAATTGTCTACTGAGGAACTGACTGGGTGCTGGCCTTCCAAGGACATAGCATCCATGTACAAACTATAAAACAGAATGTGAGCATTTTTTCCTTGGATGGAAGGATCAGGGAAGACTGCATGAAGACAATGGCATTTGAGCCTGTTTATCTGGGACAAAACTATCAGTTTTGTCCTTTCTGTCTTGCTATAGATTCCAAGTATCCTCTTCCCCTTAGCTTCTCCCATATCTGGATCCTAGCCCACTTACAAATTCAGGAACTGGATCAGCTTGGGAGTTCACCTTTTTAAAAAATCTAGTTGATATAAAATCTTTAAAAAGAGTTCAGCTTTTGAAGTGACAGCTCTGAAGCAATAAAGTCAATTCATGCATCAAAACTCATCCTGAATCAGCAAAAGGGAAGATATACTTTGGCTGTCCCTGAACTTAAATTTCCAAGTATCTCTAACTTAGCAGGTAATATGAAGTCACCACCAAGATCATAGGGGAAAAAAGCTTCCATTGTAACTGTGGAGAAAGGAGTGAGTGTATGTGAACCTATTCATTATCCAAGAATCTATCCTAGGAGACATACTTCTCATTAGCCAGTACTCTTGGACAATGTACTTTAACTTTGAAAATCAGTTCCCTTATCTGCTAAATAGAGGTAATAACACTTGACCTTTGCTTAATATTGTTATGAAAAAAGCACTGTATAAAACTTAAAGCCCTAAATAGATGTGAGTTATCTTTGCTTTTATTATTAGAAAGTACAGAATAGTTTATGCAGTGAATGGCTGCATAAAGTCATTCTCACAGAAGTCCTAAGAAGTCTTTAGTTCTGAACAGAATACTAAGTGGAAATAATAAACCAAAAAAAAAAACCCTCCAAACCAGTTTGGTTGAGTTGAAGAAGGGTTGCCACAGAATCAGCATCATAGAATTTAGATCCAAAAGAATCCTTAGAGACATCCCAGATATAAGGTCAAAGCTAGAAAGGATTTTAAAGATCTTCTAGTATACTCTATCATTTTTCAGATGAGGGAACTGAACCCAGGGAACTTGTTTATCATGAAATGGTAAGTAATAGAACCAAGATTTGAAGTCCATGTCTACCAACTACAAATATAGTATTCTTTCTACTACCCTACACTTCAATGTACACCCTAGATTTTTGATCAAGAACCAATCACTTACCTCCTTGAAACTTAATTTTCCTTACTTATAAAATGAAAGTAGTAAGACTTATATGAGGAAAGTATTGAACTTGCAAAGCATTATCCTAATATGAGTTATAGGGTTGGGGGTAGTGTCTCGTACCAGGATTGTTAATCAATATTGGTTCTTAAACCATGCTTCTCTTTTGCATGTTCTAAAATAGCCACTTCTTCACTGTTTGCTTTGCAGAAGGCTGTCCTGGTTTGTGCAACGGGAATGGCAGGTGTACCCTGGACCTGAATGGATGGCATTGTGTTTGTCAGCTGGGCTGGAGAGGTGCAGGCTGTGACACTTCCATGGAAACTGCATGTGGAGATAGCAAAGACAATGATGGAGGTAAGATTGGCAACTGGGACTACATAGGGCAAATAACTGCTTAGAGACTATGGCCAGAGCCAGTTCTTTAGCCAGAAAGAATGCTAGACCTTTGGTGTTGATTCACTGGAGTTCTCTTAGTGTAGCAAAAGCAAATTACTCCAGCTGACTGACTATATGTCTCTTAATAAAGCTCTGGACAGAAAGTAAGAACAGGATTAAATAGTTTGTGGTTAATTAACTATGTAACCTTTCTAAACGCTATAACTGATCAAAAATCATAATAACAGCAACAATAATAGCTGACATAAGTGCTTAGATGTCTAAAAAGCATTTTAGAAACATTAATTATCTCTGGTTTTTTGTTGTAAAAAGGTGAGAATAGACACTTATTAATGTCCTTTTTAGTTTCTTAATGTTTTTATTATTATTAATTACATCAGGAAGATAAAGCAATGTAGTATAATTATTAATTTACTAAGAGGTTAGTTAAGAAATGTTTTAGAAAGTAAGTTACTCAAACCTTGATAGCAGTAGTAGCAGTAGTAGTGGTGGTAGTAGTAGTAGTAGTAGTAGTAGTGGTGGTGGTGGTGGTGGTGGTGGTGGTGGTGGTGGTAGTGGTGGTACTGGTATTACAAAGAATATTATTTCAAATATTCAAATATTATTACAAAGAATAATGGACATTATCTTACAATATCAAACAACTGATGAAGGAATCATCAGATTTGAGGGGTTGAAAGAGAACTTGTAATGCAAATCCATTCCCACAATAGCATTTAAGATAGTCATTTATTAAGCACCTCTTGTGTGCCAGGTACTATGCTAAACACAATCTAGAAAGTTCATTCCCTCAAGGAGCTTACAGGCTAATGAGAGAGGAGAGAAACAAATGTATACAAATAATCTATATACAGGGTAAATAGGGAAAAATGAATAGAGGGAAGGCACTAAAGTTGAAAGGTGTTGGGGAAGATTTGTTATTATAGAAAGTGGAATTTTAGTTGGGATTTAAAGGAAGTTATAGATAGAAATGAGGAAAGAGAGCATTCAAGCATGGGAGACAGCCAGAGAAAATGTCCAGAGCTGAGAAATACAGCACCTTGTTTGTAGAGCAGCCAGAGGACCAATTTTGCAGGATTGAAGAGTACACATGTGGGAATAAGGTGTAAGAAGGCTGGAAAGGTAAGAGGGGGTGGGTTATGAAGGACTTTGCTTGCCAGACAAAGCATTTGTATTTTATCTGGGGCCAGTAGGAAGCCACTGGAGTTCAATGAGGAGGAGGTGATGTGGTCTAATCTGCACTTTAGAAAATTCACTTTGACAGCTGAATGAAGAATAAATTAGAATGAGCAGGATTGAGGCAGACAGACTCACCAACAAGCTATTGCAATGATCCAAGAATGAGGTGATGAGGGCTTGTCCCAGAGAGATGAAATTGTCAGGAGAGAGAAGGGGCAGATTTGGGAGATGGTAAAATCTGTAAGTATTGGGCAACAGATTGGATATGGGAGATGAGAAAGAGTGAGGAGCTGAGGCTGATACCTAGATTGGGAGCCTGGGGACATTGGGAAGATGTTGGTGGCCTAAAGAATAACAGGAAAGTTTGGATGTGGAGAACAGGATTGGGGAGGAAAAATAATGAATTTATTTTGAGGCATATTGAATTTATAGTGTCTACCAGATAATCCAAAGCAACCAAATAAATTTAGGATGGAAAATACCAATTGCATCCAGAGAGAAAACTATGAAGACTGAATGTGTTCAGTTTGTTTTCCTGTTTATTTGTTTGTTTGCTTTTTCCTTCTTATGGTTTCTTCCCTTTTGGTCTGATTTTTCTTGTACAAAATGACAAATATGGAAATATGTTTAAAAGGATTGCACCTGTTTAACTTAAGTAAAAATGTCTACCAGATTTCCAGTTCAAGATAACTAGAAGGGAGTTGGAGATACAAGACTTAGAGTTCAGCAGAGAGATTAGAACAGAGCAGGTGGATTTGAGAATCATTAGCATAGAACTGGTAATTCAATCTTTGGAAGCTGATAACATCACCAAGTAAAGTAGTAGAGAGAGATAAGAATAAGACTCAAGATAGAACTCTGATGGACTCTATGGCAATCCACAGTAGACCAACAAATTACATCCAATATCTTCTTGAATCTCTTTAAAGATGGGGATCTCACTCTTTCCTGAGGCAGCTCATTTAGGAATAGTTCTGATTATTACAAAATTCTCTCATTGAGTTCAAATCAGCCTCCTTAGCATTTACACTCAATAAACCAAGCAGAATAAGTCTAATCTTTCTTCCCCAAATCAGCTCTTCAGAGCTTTAGAGACATCCATAAGCCCCTTCTTCTTCAGACTAATCATTTTTAGTTTCTCCAGCTCATCCTTCTGTAGCATGGTTTAAAGTCCCCTCATTATCCTTAGCACCCTTCTCTGAGCAGTTCTTTACCTTGTGCCTGGAATGGAACATGATCCCACAGTTGGGCAGTGGCCAATGGGACTATCACATCCCCCACTTTGGACTCTGGATGAGGGAGATCATTTTTAAGAGGTGGTTAAGTTTTGAGAGAAGAGCAGTCTCATTTCTTTTCCTTTCAAATAGAAGAGACCTATACCCCCCATTTTAGCCAGAAAACTAGTCAGAAAAAGAGTATGAGTATGGACAATTACTCTAGGCACAGTAAAATGGAAAGTGGGGATCAAGTTAGTTGGATAATGTTGATTTTAAAGATAGATAAGCAGTCATTTTGGTTAATTCAGTCCTCTCCAAATCACCCTTGGTTATTTAGATCAGTAGTGTCAAACTGAAATCGAAATGCAGCCCTGTGGGCAGCATATTGACTTACAAAACCACAAATTCACATTATCTACACTGTGTCCTACTTTTGTTTATTCTGTTAAACATTTCCAATTCTAGGTTGCAAGAGGGAGGGGGCAGTGAGTTTTTATTCGGATCTAGATTGTTTCCTCAATCAATTCTCCATTTCACTTTGTCTGATTGGAAGCACAGCTTTCTGAGTAATAAATATTAAGTAAGTAAATAGGATGGTTTTATACATAGCTTAATATAGGTTTGTGAGACATGATTTGAAAACCTGGCTCCGCTGCTTAAGAACTGTGTGACCTTGAACATGTTTCCTCATCTGTAAAATGGAGACAGGAATATATTTATATTATCTGACTCTTAAGATTGACATAAGTGGAGGACTCTGAAAGCCTTGAATGCCTACATATAAGTGAGTTAGTTTTTATTAGAAGAGAATCAGCATAGTATGTTAAAAATGGCTGTTTACTCAGACTTGGAAAGACCCAGTGCACAGCTCAGCTTTGGTGCTTTTCAGTGGTGTATCTCTGAGCAAGTCAGTGTTACCATCCTGAACTGGAAATAAGAACACTTACTACTATTACTTACTTACAACTAAATCATTGTGAAGAAAGTGTTTGTGAACAATAAATCAGGGGACAGAGCATGGGACTTGCAGTCAGGAAAACCTGGGTTACCCCAGGAAAGTCCCTTAACCCCTGTCAGCCCCATTAAGTCAGACACTTACATTTACACTGACATTTACACTTACACTAATACTTACAGTGTTACACTTAGTAACACTGGCACTGTCCTAAACACTGGGATTACAGAGAAAGGGAAAGACACTGTCCCTTCTTTTAGGGGATTCACAGTATAATGGAGTACATAACACATAAACCACATGGAAGGCAATCTCAGAAAAGATAGTGCTAGTTTGGGAAAATTAGATGATGTCTAGGAAAGGCCTCCCGCAGAATGTTGGGGTTTAGCCTTGGTTACTTCATCTGTAAAAGGGGAATATTAAAATTACCTACCTCAGTATTTTTGTGAGGTGAAATGAGATAATATGTAAAGTGCTCCATAGATGTTTGCTATTGTCATTATAACATATTGTTCACTCTAGTAGGACCCTGAATTCTTTGAAAATATTCTAGACTGAGGGAATTCTTTGAATAGTCTAGACTGAGGGAAATATTCTAGAGTAGAAAAAGGGAATGTTAAAAGTACCTACCTCAGTGTCTTTGTGAAGTGAAATGAGATAATATGTAAAGTGCTCCATAGATGCTTGCTATTGTGATTATAACATATTGTTCACTCTAGTAGGACCCTGAATTCTTTAAAAATATTCTAGATTGAGGGAAAGTAAACCTTATACTGCTGTGTAAGTCTTCACTTCCCCAGGTTCCCAGGTCTTTTCTCCGAAGCCTTAAACAAGCTGTTTCACATCTGGAAAAGCAAATGGAACCAAATGATCTGAATAAATATGGGAAAAGCACAGCTTCTCCCCCTCCTCCCTGCCAGGCCAAGAATATAAGTCATGAAACAAAGGTCATTCATTCCCATGAATGAAACCAGATACCAGTTTCTTCATCTTTTTATTTATTTTTTTAACTATTTATAGCTGACAGTGACAGTAATAAGTCACCATAGCAGGGGTGTAAGGAGGAGCTAAACACATTCATTCCTAAAATCCCAAAGTTCTTATGGGAAAAGATGACACCACCCCCCCTTGCAGGAAGACTCTGATCCAGTCCTCAAGCAAGCTAGAGAAATTCAGCTGCTGAAACAGGGGATACTGCCCCAGACCAGAAAATTCACCCTTTTGGCACTGAAAAGCATCAAAGCTAAACCATGTACCGAGTCTTGCCATGTCTGAATCAACAGCTATTTTTGACAAACTATGCAGTTTTGTTGTTTATTCAGTACTTTTTCAGTCATGTCTGACTCTTTGTGACCCCATTTGGGGTTTTCGTGGCAAAGATACTGAGGTAGCTTGCCATTTCCTTATCCAGTTCATTTTACATATGAGGAAACTGAGGCCAACAGAGTTAATAGACTTGCCCAGGATCACACAGCTAATAAGTTTCTGAGGTTGGATTTAAATTCAGGTCCTTCTGACTCCAGACCCAGTTCTCTGACTACCCACATGTCCCATGTTGGTGGAAATGCTTATGACCTAATCTTCAGAGGAAAGCTCATAGTCTTGTAGATTATTGAATAGACTGTCAAAAATGGAAAATGTAAATTAGAACATGTCAGAAAACAGATGGATCTTAGAACATAGAATGTCAGAACAGACAGAGCCATTAGGACATAGTCTTACAACACAAAGAGTAGTCAGAGTTACCAGGTCCATTAGAATACAGAGAATTCTATAGTCTTCTATAATATAGAAGAAAAAGACTTCCTCAGAATCCTTTCATACCTTCCCCCTGGAATTATCTCTAATTTATTCTGTACATAGGTTATTTGTATATAGTTGTTTGCATATAGTCTCCCTCTATTACACTGAGATCCTTGCGATAAGAAACTCTCTTTTGCCTCTCTTTATATCCCCAGCACTTAACACATTGTCTGGCACATAGTAGAATTTAATAAATGTTTATTAGACTAATTAATTGATAGTTTCCTTAGATCAGATGGTCTGTAAAGACCTTTCCATTTTTAAAGTTCTATATATGTTACAAACATCTCAGTTATTACCTTTAAATTGATAGAATTTCTTCTAAAATGAAAATATTCTGATCATAGTATCTTAAAATTCCATAGCTAGAAGGTACCTAGACAGTCAAATAGTCCAACTCCTCCTAAAAACAAAAATCTTATTGGACAAGTGGTTGTCCACCATCTATTTGAATACCTTCTTTGATTACAAACTCAATGCCTAATAAGATAGTTCATATAAGTCAATATAAGTCAACCTTTGTTTCCTTAAGCAGCAATTCATGTATATATTTCCACTGGGTCTAATGGAACATACCCACAATCTCCATTTGATGGGGAAATCAGAGGATGAGGGTAAGAATGAGGCTCAGGCTGGTGGATCTCTTGAACTCAGGAGTTTTGAACTGCAGTAGGACTAAAGATGATCAAATTTTTGTACTAAGTATGGCACAAATATGATTAAACCCTTAGGAACAGAGGGCCACTAAGCTCCCTGAAAAGGGGTAAGCTAACCCAGGTTATAAACTGAGCAGGTCAAAGTTTCTGTGCTGATCAACAGTGAGATTACATCATGAGTAGCCACTGTAATTCCAATCTGAATTCAATCAGGATACTCATTCTTAAAAACAAAAAAAAAAATGTAAATTTCCTTTTTTATCTATGTAAGGCTGATGGAGATATACTACCATATATTCAGCTATTCATAATACTCTAATATGTCTTTGGTAAAGAATAATCTCTTTATATATGCACTTTGAATCATAAAGTCATGGACTATTTAAGAAAGGAAAACCATGGAATTCATCAGTGGAATATAAGCTGCCTGAGAACAGTGAATACTTGGTATTTTGTCTTTATATCCCCAGAGCCCTGCCCAGAGTAGGTGCTTATGAAATGAGGGCTTGATTTTTTTAATTGATTTGCTTCTGGTACCATCTCTTTACCTTACTGAGGAAACAGTCAAGATACATAAAAGTGAATTGATCTTTCCAGAGTGACTTATTAGTGATAGAGCAAGAATCAGAAAAGTGAAATCAGTCTTGAGGGTAATGCTCAGATACTACTAATAATTACTCCCATTTCTGTAGCACTTTGCAGTTTCCAAAGTGCCATGCTCAAAACAGTCCTGTGCCGCAGCAAGACAAATAGCATTATCACTATAATGAATAAGAATTTTATTTCAAAGAGTGTCAGCATTTTCCAAGAATCCCTTTTCATATCATGTGCAACAGAGTTTGAGAAATCCTGATAGAAGAAGGCTCTGAACCAGGTAGTGACTCGGGATCATAGAGATGAAAAGTCATTTAGTTCAACTTTCTTTATTGATAGATGGGGAAACTGTGTTTCTGAAAAATTAAGTAACTTTGCCCAGTTCACATCATCAAGCCCTTTACTCAATTTAAATTTCCTGTCAAATTCCTCACCTCTAGGTCCTTTCCTTCCAAATCCAGCACTCTTTCCACCACACCTACGAATAATTGATATTTCTGTAAGAAGTTTATGGTTTACAAAACATTTCCTTTTTTATGCTCATTTTACATAGGAAGAAACTGAGGATCAGTAAAGTGATTTATCTAATAAGTGGCAGATGTAAGATTCAGATTCAGGTCTCTTGTACTCTTAAAATACTTTCATTGCAAAGTATTTCCCTTTATTGTCAGTGTGGAAGGAAAGAGCAGGTGGGGCCTTGTCAGATATGCCCTTAAACATGAATGTTTTCCAAATTGCAGTTTTCTATCATGACTTAGTTTCATGGCCACTGTTTTTAAGAGGAGAAAAAAATAGTCAATTGGAATTTGAGTCAATCAGACTGTATTTGAGAAAGATTTTGCAGCAGCCTTGAGATGTGGTAACCTCTTCCAAGGAGTTCAAATGCTGTGGGGCCCATGAGACGCAATCATAAGGCTGCATTACAAGTAATTTATGGGGTCAGCCTGGGAAAGGAAATTTCAGGCAAACTCAGAATCAAGATATCTCTCCAGCCCTCCCCCATTTCCCCCCATTCCCTTCCTGAAATTGAGAGTTCTCATAAAATGATATAATTTAGTCACCTGGCAGCATGTTCTCATATAGTGTTTCACAGGATAAAAGGCAAGAGAGAAATTGACCTTTAAAAATATTGTGTTTCAGGCAGCATATAAAGGTTTTGCAAGGCGTGTGAATGGAGTCAGAGAATTTATTATGGAGAATGGTAAAAAACTTCTACAAAATGTGTATTCAGAGGAAGCTGTGCTCCCCAGAGTGACCCTCCTGACATAGTTATGCATTATGCAATGGTTCTATTTCAGAAGTCCCCACAATTGCTGGATGAGTCTGTCTTGCTGCAGCCCACCTGTGGAGTGGGCTATCATGCATAGACAACTTTGAAAAGAATTAGGGTTGCAAAGAGACTAATTGATTCATTTTGCAATCCCTATGACAAAATAGACTTGCAGGCTAATTTTGCCAAACTCCCTTTTCCTGTGAGGTCTAAACACAGTAAAAATGAAATGAGTATACTTTTCTGCCATAAATTATTGCTCCGACTAATAGAGTCTTAAAATTGAGGGGGCCCTTGAAACATCCTACAATCCAAGAACACAAATTGTCAGGGCTAGAAGATAACTTAGACCATAGAAAAAATATAGAATATAGAATATTAGACCTAGAGAGAGAGACTATGGAACATGGAAAGTTAGAAGAGAATAAAAGAATATGGAATGTTAAAGTGAGAAAACATCTTAGTTGAAAGAGTTTAGAACACAAAATGTTAGAATAGAGAAAATCAGACCTAGAAAGAACTAGCTAACAAAGAAAATTGGAACTTAGAATTATAGAACTAGAAAGTATGTTAGAACATAAACTCTTAGAACTAAAAGAAATCTTAAAACTAGAGCATTAAAACTAAAAAGGATTTTAGAATGTAGAATATTAAAACTGGGTGGTAATGTGGTTAAAGAGAGTTTGGAACCAGTAAGATTCATCTTCTTGATTTGAAATCTGGACTCAAACACTTTCTAATTATGTGATCCTGGGTAAGTCATTTAAATAAGTTTGCCTCAGTTTCCTCATCTGTATAATGAGCTGGAGAAGGAAATGGCAAACCACTCCAATATTTTTGCTCAGAAAACCAAACTGGGGTCATGGAGAGTTGCACACAAATGAAACAACTGAACAAAAATAAATGCTTATTTCCTTTCCCCCTCAAAGGTCATGTAGTCCAATCCCCACCAAAGTTATGAATCCTTTTTTACAACATCCCAACAGCTGGTCATACAGTTTCTACTCCAAGACTTGAAATGATAGAGCATCATTTTCCACATTTTTGAAAAGTCTTCATTTTAGGAAATTTGATTTTCCCAAAGAAATTTTTCTGCTAACAGTCACATCAACCAGGTGTTGAAACTGTCAGTCTCCTTCGTGGCTACATTGCTTTTTTTGGATTAAATTGGATTCTGTTAGGAATGAAGGTCAGGTTTCTTGAAGCTTCTTAACCTCCAAACCTAACTGAAGTGTGTCTCCCTTCAAGTGTCATCCTTCCAGATCTATATGCTGGAAAAGCCTTCAAAAAGGGTTTCACTATCTGGATGAATAGATTTGTTTTGGGCTCTGTGTCCCTGATTAAAAGATGTTGGTAAAGAAATGCCCGTTAAGAAATGACAGTGTTTTCAGCAGAGACCTGATTTGGGGTGGAAGAGAGAGCAGGAATTCTTACTTCTTTCTTGTGTCATAGACTCCTTTGGCAATCTGATGAACCTGTGAATCCCTTCCACAACAATGCATCTAAATGCATAGAATAAAACATAGCATTACAAAGGAAGTCCATTATATTGAAATTCAGTTACCAAAATGTTGTTTAAAAGATATGAACCCCAGTTGGATAATTTTGAAGATTCTTTTCAGTTCCCTATGTGTACCCTGAAATCTTATAAAATGATGTTGTTAGGTCTTTAATGGAGCCTTTTTGGCCAAGCCTTTATATCTTTATAGTTTGAAAGGATGTGTCAATTGATAGCACTGGCCGAAGGAAGAAGCACTGTTCCCTTCCTTCCCCACTTCTCCCCTGGCCATCCAAAAAGCTATAGAGTAGAAATGTTTGTTTTCATTAGTTTTTTGTTATTAAAGCTCTATCAGGTTTTATACAATTCTTTTCTGAAAAGAGGTAGCATGAGATATTGGACTAGGGTCTTGGGTTTGAAGCCTGAATTTTCTGTTGGCTATCTGATTATATAGAAGCCACTTTCTCTTTCTCCGGGTCTTTTTCCTCTGCTGTAGAATGGCAGGGATACATTACCTCTAAAAGTGAGTCTTTTTGATGGGAGGCAAACATGAAAAGGCCTATTATTCTCTTCTTTCAGTTAACTTCCAAACTCTTCACAATCTTTTCTTAATGAGGAAATGAGTAATCTCCCATTTTCTCATGGGTCACAGCAGGTATGTTTTCAGATTTCCTGAAGCCAAAAAAATGAATTCATAATGCACTAGCTAAATTTATGAGCCTTCTACACCAACCAAAAGGTATTTATTGAGATCCAAGTATAGCATAGGGAAGGAGCTCTAGATTTGGGGGCAGCAAACGTGGTTTCAAGTCCTGGCTCTGTCACTAATTAACCGTGTAATCTGAGTCAAATCATATTTCTTCCTCTGTAAGATAAGCGAGTTAAAGTTGGTCACTTCCTAAGGTCTCATATTCTCTAATGTCTCTGTATCTTTGGCATAAGAACAAAGCTAAGTGAAAGCCATCACATGTGGCTATGGCTAAATATTTGAATAGTATCTCAGAGTTTTGTCTTCATTTTCCTAATACCCCCGAGAAACTGAATTGGGTGGGAGCTGAGGCCAGAGGGCAATAGCAAAGGAACAGAAGCTCATAATCTAAAGACTTGAGTACATTTGCTATTTACCACCCTTAGAACTTGGGCAAATCAGTTCACCTCTCCAGCTTCAGATGTTCTATGTGTCAAATGAGCGACTTGGATTAAGGTGATGTTTAAAGTTCTTTGGAACCTCTGACATTGTATGTTCTGTCTTCTTACATTCTTGGTTTTAAGGTACTTTCCTGTATTCTTTGTTGTTGTTGTTCTTGGCCAGTTCCATTCTAATTAACCCACATCTGGAGTACTCTAGGGTATCATATTCTGGGAAGGGCATTGATAAACAAGAGTACTTCCAGAAAGAAATGAGAAGTGGGGGAGATGGAGGCCATGTCACACGAGAAATGATTGAGGGAAAGAAGATTGGGATGGAAGAGGAGACATGACATTTGTCCTCATACATTGAAATTTGTTGCATGTGAGGGAAATTCAACTTCTACTTGATTCAGGGATAGAACTAAAGGATATTCCCTTTGGTAGAAGTTAGAGAGAAACAGACATAGACTCAATATATGGAAAATTTTCGATTAAAGATATCTAAAATTGGAGTGGACTTCCCCAATAGGCAAAGAAATTCAAGTGCAGGGTAACAAATAACAGCAAATCGACAAACATTTATTAAGCACCAGTTCTATGCCAGGCACTGTGCTAGGTGCTGGGAGTACAAATAAAGTAAGTGAAGCTGTTCTGTCTCTAAAGGAGATAATGCTTTAATGGAAAAGGCAAAAAAGTGTGTAAGTACGTATATCGAAAACACAAATCCTTGTATTGAACTGTTGCAGATTGGCTGGCTGTTTGGTTCCAAGTTGGACCAGATGGCCTCTGAGTGTACTCTGAGTACTGGAGATTGTGTCTCTTGAAAGAATAGAGTTTGTGACCAAGTGGAATAAAACAAATGTTAGTGAAGTCACTCTGTTCCAGGGGCCAGAAGGGAAATGCCGACTAGACCCTGCCGGTGATGAAATCTCCCACAGAAGTTCTTTCAGAGCTCACCTCACACATCACCTTGTTGCAGCTGCTTTGATTTTTCCTTCCACAGTCACCTGTGTTTTTTAATTGAATTGCCTCAAGTGAGAGGGGAAAAAAGAGAAGGAAACAGAGGGGCAAGAAAGTAACTTGCCTAATTCAGCCTCCTAGAAAAACAGCAAATACATTAGTTGCTATTCCTTCAAGGTTTTAGAGAGCTTGTCATATAAAGGTCAATAGCTACTATCATTCATATTCAGCTTACACCCACCAAGGAAATATCTTAAAAGCAAATCCAACATATAATCAAGACCTATTTATGACTTTTAGACTCTTTAGCTGCCTGTGCCAACTTCCTAATGTATGCATTCCCCACAAGATGTATCTCCTCCATCCTAGGCCCCATTTTTCATAATTATTTGTGAATCTGCTCCTATTATGCCACAGACTCCTCAGACAACACTGAATAAATAGCCAGCCCTCCTTTTAAGGAGGATGGTGAGCAAAGGGTAGTATAAGGAATAGAAAGAATTATACTCTCTGATTATCAGACAATTCTTCAGATTGATTATAGAGAACTCATCCCAAATTGAGCTTAATCATCAATTTTTAAGGCAGAGGATTAGGAAGTGGACAATCATGTAAATAGGTTTGGGCCAACCACTGTCTCTTCTTGGCTTGTATTTGTAAAGCCTAGCACATAATTCAGTACCTGTGCTATCTAAAGCACTGAATCAGTACTTGTTGACTTGACTTGATTTGCTGTTTCCTGGACGTGGCCATCTCAGATGTCACATCAACAATATTACTGGGATTTCTGTTTCCTCACAATGGAGTGGTATCTTAAGGACTCTCCTCCAATACAACCTTGTGTCCCATAAAAGTCTCTTTCAAAAATCTAATAGTGGGAATCCAGCATACACAGAAATAGAGTTGATATTATTCCAAAGGACCAGTCTTTTAGACTAAATGGTAGCTTGTCATCTCTACAATATCCCTATGAAGATGTCATCAAATCTTATGTTCTAAACCTCCAGCAATGGAGAGATTACTACCTCATGAGTCTTGGGTGTTTATCATTCTTTCTGAGCCAAAAATCTTCTTCTCTTCAATACCCCCCTTCATCCTTTCCCCTTTCTCCATCCCCACATCCTGTACTCTGGGGCCAAACTAGTAAAATCCCTTTTTCTCATGACAACTTTTCAAATGGTAGAAGGCAGCTGTTACACCCTGGCTGAGGCTTCTCTTTCTCAGTCCAAATATTTTCATTCCCTTTAATATATGCTTAGAAGTGGAATATACTAAGGATAAAGGCAAGGTCTAGAAAAAATGTTAGAATAATATTTTTAACTGAGAGGATTTAGGGAAGTTTTCATGGCACCCAACTCTGACCTCAAAAGATTTCAGTGGTCAGAAGTAACAGGCAGTATAGGTGACCACATCTGGGTTTGTCTCAAGCTCACCCATTGTCCCCCAGAATTCCTGTATGTCACTCTCAACAGGCCCAAACTATTTCCATGTGTGTTATTTTGCACATGTGGTTACTGTCCATAGCAAAGATACTAATAAGCAGTGAAAATGTCTTAAATGTGGGCAGGAAGAAGAAAATCTGGAACAATCCACAGATTACTCAGTCTGCCCTGTATCATATATCTGAAAGTTCTTTGTCAGCTCTTTAAGTGCCATATAAACAGGATTTATCTGGATTATCAGCCCTGTGGGGCAGGTGGTGTAGCATTGTCTAATTTTATAGATGGGGAAGCTAGGATTCAGAAAGATTAAATTATTTGCCCAAGGTCACAGGATGGATGATGGAGCCAATTTTGATTCAAAACATATAATCCCTCCTGGAGTGTAAGTTCCCTTAGGGAAAACGCTTTCTCATATTCATATTTGTTGAAGTATCTAACAGATGACCTTGAGTATAATAAGCATCAGTATGCATAAAGAGCTTTGAATTTGAGTCAGAAATTTTGCCTCTTAATAGTTGTGTGACCATGGGCAAGTGCCTTCTACTTAATGGGTCTTGTTTTTCTCCTCTCTAAAATGGGATGACTGAATTAAATAATGTCTGTGATTCTGTGAATGGATGCTTATGAATGAATGAATACAATCCTATGATTAGATTGTACATAGAAATGAGAGCCAGAAATATAACTCACACATACATATTCTCACACACATAGACACACCAAGATACTGACCTTCCACTTTAGAATCAATCAACAAGCCTTATTAAATAACTCATGTTACCTTTCTTAAGTACCAGGAATTTTGCTGGAAGCTGAGCATACAAATTTTATTTTAAAAAGAAGCAATCCAGGGGCAGCTGGGTGGAACAGTGCATCACAACAGAGCATCAGTCTTGAAGTCAGAAGGACCTGACTTAACACTTCCTAGCTGTGTGATCCTGGGAAAGTCACTTAACCCTAATTGCCTTAGCAAAAAAAAAAAAAAAAAAGCAATCCCCAATCTTCTGGGAAGAAATTCCCATTATCCTCCATCTCTTCTGTCTTCCCTACTTAGGAAGAGAAAATTGTGAAGGTCTTTAAATAAGGTGGAGAGACACTCCAAGGCAAGGAAAGTATGAATTAAGAAGTTCTTTTTCCCCAAAAAAGTTACAAAGCTATTTGGAGTTGAGGGAAGAATCATTTCCTTTATAACCTAGCTCAAATGTTACCTCCTCCATGAAGGCTTAGGATCTTGGGATCATAGTGTTAATAGAATTCTTAAAGATCAAACTGAGACCTTTGAAGATCTTACCTTAAAAAAGCCAAGTTCTCCCATTAAATCCAGAGCCATCTCCAGTCTTCCTGATCTATATTTGGTTACTGGATCCAGATGACTCTGGAAGGGAAAGTGAGGCAGGTGACCTTGTACAGCCTCCCTCACTTAAATCCAATTCATCTACATGTCATGGTATCACCTCCCTGACATCATGGTCTCCTTCCAGAACCAAGGACAAACAGACAACAACAATGGAGGTTATTTAGTCACTTTGTTTCATTTATAGATGAGGAAATTAAAGCCGTCAGTGACAAAGTGACTTGCCAGGGTGGTCTAGCAAATGCTACAAATGTAAGTGACAGAGCTATGATTTGAACCCAGAACCTCTGACTCAATCATTTAATCAATAAATGAACATTTGTTGTATATCAGCCACTATACTAAGTTTCAGAGATACAAAAATAGGCAAAAGATAGTCCCTGCCTCAAGAAGCTTACAGTTGACTCCAAATTCAGTACTATCAGTTTTTCTTATTCTTATTCCTCTTGTCCATGATGTTAATTACATTTTTCTTTATACTTAAGATTTCCATTGTATTAGTTAATATATTAAAACTAATAACACCCCAAGTGTCACCTTGTCCATGAAACTTTCCCTGATGCTGCCTTTTATTATCCACCTTCCCCCACAGAACACAAACAGTACTTTGTTTTGCCACACTCTAGGGAACTCATCATTAAGTATTGTTCATTATAGTTGTCTGTGGTTATCTTCTCTCCCTACTGGACCTAGTACTTGATAGTTAGCATTCCAATAACATTTGGGGTCAGTTAGGTGATACAGTATAGAGCTTCAGTCCTGGAGTCAGTATCAAATCCAACATCAGACACTGCTGTGTGACCCTGGGCAAGTCACTCAACCCTGTTTGCCTCGGTTTCCTCAATTGTAAAATGAACTGGAAAAGGAAATGGCAAACTACTCCATTACCTTTGCCAAGAAAACCCCAAAGAGTTGGACATGACTAAGAATAACTGTTGAAAACAACAAATGTAGCACTTTAATAATTTCAAAGCTTTTGCGTATTTTATCTTATTTAACTATTATGGCCACCTGTGAGTTAGATGCTATTATTTTTTCTAATTTACAGATGAAGAAACTGAGGTAGATAGCAGTTTAATAACTTAGCTAGAGTCACACAACAAGTAAGTATCTAAGGCTGGATTTTAACTCAGGCCTTCTTGACTCCAAGCTCAGTGCTTTATCTATATACCACCTTGATGATCCATTATGCATTCAATAAATATTTATTAAATGAACAAGTACTCTCACATAGTAAGCACTTAATAAATGTTGGTTGCCTGCCTGTGGCTTATAAAACTGCAAGACAAAATAAAACAAAGTCAAGTTAGGGATTTTTTTTTAATATTACTATGCTAAATCAGAGAAAGGAAAGATCATTTTCTACAGCGGAGGCAAAAGAAAAGCTTCCTGGAAGAGTTGGCCTTTGGGCTTAGTCTTGAAGGACAAGTAAAGTTTCAGCAGTAGGGGATGGGGAGTGAGAAGAGAGAGGAAGACATTCCAGACTGAGACTTGGAAAAAGCTCAGGAAAGATAGAGATTTGTTTGGATGATAAAATACACAAAGATGAGTGGAATGAGCTTAGTTTGGAAAGACAAGGGGATACCACATTCTGAAGGGTCTTGGATGTAAGGCAGAAAGCTGGGATTTTTTTTCCTGATAGATAAGAAGATTTCTGAGCTGAAGAGTGATGTGTTAAGAGGTTTACATAAGATACATGAGAGACACAGGGTAGATTGGGAGGGAGAGGGCTTAGAGGCAAGGATATCAAGTAAGGTCTCTACTTCAGTAATCCTGGCAGACAAAAGCCCAGATAAGGTTGGTGATTTTGAACCCCCTTCTTTTTCTAGAATCCAGCCCACTACCATGTATAGTACCCAATACATATCAGTTGTGTGTGTGTGTGTGTGTGTGTGTGTGTGTGTGTGTGTGTGTATCCTTGAGATTATAACCTGGAGAAATCTGGATGGTTTGTAGAACTTTGCAAATGAAAAAGGGTCTGCATGGGGGACCAAATTCTGGAATTAGTTTTCTTTAACTATGGGGAGGCTCTTGGATTCAAAAATATGAAGCAACCTAATATAATAAAAATAGGTACCAGCTACATGCTTACATGGTCTTCATTTAATTGCCTGCTGTGCTGTTGTAACTTGGGCAAGAGAGACAAAAATAACCATGATTTACAATGAGATGCCCCTTTTAAAAGTTAATTATTTCTTTTTCTAGGCAGGTATTATATCTTTTTTATTCCACCTCTCCCCAACTGAACAAATAAAAATCAGAAACAGATAAAACATCGATAACAATTATACATGATCTGGTAAAATAAATCCTGGCACTGGCTGCATTCAAAGATACATTCTTGTATTTTAAGTTCATCACCTTTATGCTAGGAGTTGGAGTGGGGTGGTGCTTCATATCCTGTCCCCTGGACTTGGGTCATTTCTCAGAAGTCTGCCTCCTTGGGTCTCAGTTTCCTTTTCTATAAATTGAAAGAGTTGGAATAGATTGTTGCCAGACTTCCTTCCAGTTCAGAATTCTTTGATCTTGATGATGCTTCCTTCCAAAATTAAACTGGGTCCTGGCAACTACTTTGTGTCCCAAGACTGGGAAGATACCACCTTGCTTAAATATGATCCCATCTTCTCCCCTGGCCCTCATGTCCAGCACGCTTTCTTTCAACCAGCACCTGTCAGACATTACTTAAACACGTAATTATAGCTGGAGCTAAAAGCAATTTGCATCTGAGTATTGATGCAGGCAAGACAGGTTTTCTGGCCCCCTCCATGATTCTGCGGCAAGGGGCCATCATTCAATTGCAGCAGACTTAGAAGCTGACCATTAAATCAGCTGGCACAATTGAAAGGCCGTGAAAAGTCACGGCTAATTTGAAATTTTATTAGCTCTTGGACTGCTCTCGGTTACCTCAGAATCAGTCTCAGGAAACCAGTTCTGTGGGCCTTTCTGAAAATTGTGATTCCTCCCACTGCCAAGGGCTCCAAATGGCCCGGGCAGAGAATGTTGGAAGTATTCCTTTCACCTTGGGGGATGATAATTGGTCCCTCATAAGCCAACAAATGAGTTTTGGAGATTTTTAGGGGATGATTTGCAGAGGTATGTATCATTTTCTGTGGTTTACCAGTCAGTCAACAAAGAACTGGACGTTCTAACCACCAGTGATTTAATCTTAGAAATGTAAGCACTAAAGGGACTGTAGAATGTTAAATATTAGGACATTAGTAGAAAGAATAATGGGAGTGCAGTGACAAGACTTGTGAATATACCCTTCTTCTGTCTGCATGTGTATGACCTTGAGCTTGGCACTCAATATCTACAGACCTTAAGTTTCTTCATTTGTAGAAAGGTGTTTGATTAGATGGACTGTGAAATCCCTTCCCACCTCAGTTCTTTAATTCTATAATCCTGTGTTTGTTAGAGTTGGAAAGGACTTGAGAATACAAAAAAAAATTAGAAAACAGAACAGAAATAGAGTTGAAAAGGGCTTCAGAAACCACCCTTTCCCACTCCCCATTTAAGATCAGTCTAGGCATCAGACTGCCTATTTGAGGGAACAGATATGAGATGGGAAAGAAACAAGTTTGAAATCACTTGTCTCTAACATTTAATGTGGTTATGTGATGAGATAAAGGTACAATTCCCTGTATTTGGATTGTCTTCCTCCTTATCTCCATCTATTGAAATCTGTCCATCCATTTCCATGTCCTTGCTGCCTCCTTCATCAAGCTCTTCCTACTCTTTCCCACTGCAAGGGATTTCAGATATCTGTTTAAATCCCAGCTATTTCAATGGCTGCCTCCATAATCTTTGTAAGCCTCAGTATTCTCAACTGTAAAATGGGGATCTTAAACTACTTTCCTCACAAAGTGGAGAGAGCACTTTCCGAACTTTTTGAAGTACCATTACAAAAGTAGAAAAGCTCTTCCTTTCCCACTAATTTCCTGGGTGACCTTGGACAAGAGATCTTCCTTGGAGATCTTTTAGTTATAACTGTAGAGGAGGGTGACAGGTTGGGGTAGATAAGCTTGGAGCATCTGGGAGTCTTTGAAGTAAGTGATGTTCAAGGTCCTTTTCTACTCTAAGGGTCCAGGGGTATCTGTTCCCAGATCCCTTCCAGCTCTGACACTGTTTGGTGTTCTAACATCCTGTGTTTCAAGTTCCTTCCAGCTGTAACAGTCTGTGAACAGCAGCACTATTTTTTAAAAAATGATTCCCAGAGGGATTAAGTGATATGCATAAGGATCATATGTAGAAGAAGGATGAGTCCCTGAGAATAGAAGCCATAAATTAGAATGTCCAGATCCCCATTTAACTCAGGAAGGCATGCTGCATCTCCAAGCTGTCTTGTCTATTTGCTGCATATAACCTCATACATTTACTGAACTGTTCTCTGGAGAAAAGGGGAGTGGATACCTCATGCTGAAATGCACAGATGCCAATTTTACAGAAAACCCAAGTACCTTCTTGTCTCCTGGCCTCTGTGCCTTGGTCCCACTGAGGGCTTCTGCACAGACAGAGCCAGGAGGAGGGAGCAGGTTGTGGTCAGCCTCTGGAACGTGCATGGCACATGGGTGATTTCATCTCAGCTGAAGCTGTAATCTTGGCTGAGCTACAGCATGAAAATAATTTAGAGAGCAGAGTGGTGGATGTATACCATGTTCCTATAGCTGAAGCTTCATTGGGCCGTGTGTGTGTGTGTGTGTGTGTGTGTGTGTGTATGTTTGTGTGTATGTGTGTGTGTGTGTGTGTGTGTATGAATGATCCCTACCTGCTTTGTGAAAAACAGCTAAGAAAATAGGTTACTTGTTCATTCATTTAATAGACAGGTACTAAATTCCTCCTACATCAAAGCCATTTTATGGACTCTAGAGGGGAATACAAAGATGAATAAAATAGATAAGGGCCTGGCCCTCATCAACCTCATGTTTATGAAGGTGGGAGTTGGGGGGAATGTGATGAATGTACAGTGAATTAGCATACAAGGCAGAATATGAAAGGTGAGACTTGAGAGAAAGATCATACAGAATATGGAAAGATCACTTCCTGTTAGAGGGATCTAGGAAGACTTCATCAGAAGCTAAATCTTGATGGATCAATAGAAATAGAGAAGGAAAAGACAAGTGTTCTAGACAAGTGAATAAAAAAACAAAGGGTGAGAAAGAAACGATTGGTAAGGAAATTTTCTGATTGAAAGACACAGAGAGCCATGTCATATTGAGACTTTGCGAACAATTTTTTTTAAGAAACTCACAAAGAATTTCTGTTAAGACACATAAACAGAATCCTAGCTAGAGTCATTGGGATACTTATTAAGTAAAAAATTTTGATATTTAAAGGGACTGTAAAGTACAAACTATCCTGTAGAATCCCCAAAGTAGCTGCTCCAGGATGAGAATAACCAACAGAAGTTTCAGATCCTAAGCAGAAGTCTGTAATAACTTTTCTCAGGCTTCAGAAAGCTAGATTAATCAAGCAATCACAAATAACAATCTAGCAAATAAAATATATTTAGTTCTTAATATTATTTCATATCCTAGCTCCTTTAAAAAAAAGATTACTTATCTAATAATTATTTTAGTATTTATTTTTATTCTAGTAACTAACTAGTCATTATTCTAATAATTCACAGTCCAGTGGATAGGGATGAATTTAAGAAGACTCAGTTAAAATCCAGCCCCAGACACTTACTAGTGGTGTGACCCTGGGCAAAGCACTTAACCCTATATGCCTCTGTTTTTTTTCTTCTGTTAAAAGGGGTGGGGCAGTGGGGCAGTGGTAATAACAGCACCTACCTCCCAGGATTATTGTGAGGATCAAATTAGACAATATTTGTAAGGCATTTTGCAAAATTTAAAAAAATACAAATTCTACATACAAAATCTAGTTGTTATTATTAACATATAACTATATTATGGGATTATGAAAATTTTAGATTTCTGAGCACTCTTAGAGATTAGCTAATCCAACTCCTATAGAAATCATTAATTCTTTAACATCACCAGCAAGTATTCTTCAATTTTCCCCTAATACTTAGAATTATAAGGAAAACACTATAAATATAAATCACCATAAATAGTCAATTCCATTTTATTGTTCAGAAAATTTTCTTTCTCTTGAGCCAAAATCTGCCTCCCCCATAAATTCTAAACATTGATTTTAGTCCTTCCGATGAGATCCCAAGAGGACAAGTTTAACTCAGTTCTCTTTTCATGAAAATCTTCCAGATAATAAATTGATTTATCATTGATTGTTTGATGTTTCAATAGAGTAAGATCCCTTCCAAGTCTGCTTAGACATCCCCACTTCCTTCAGTTATTCCTCCTAGTGGCATAAGATCTTGCATCCCTTTATTCTCTTAGTCATCTGTCTCTAGTTACATGCCAGGATCATCAATGCCCCCTCATATTGGGGCAAAACTGGAAAAAATATTTTGTATCCTGATCAGATCAAATACTACAGGATTATCATTTTCCTAGCTGGTAAAAAGAATTCCCAGATGAAGAAACTCTTATATTATTATTATGCAATGACATCGTGACCCAATCTCTTAGAAAAGAAACTGGAGTATTTTGTCATGTCCCTCTCCAGTTCATTTTACAGATGAGGAAACTGAGGCACGAGGATTAATTGACTTGCCCAGGATACAGCTGTTAAGTGTCTGAGATCAGATTTGAACTCAAGGAGATTTCCTGACTCCAGGTCCAGCACTCGGTGCACTATGGCACCACCTAGTGGACTTATAATTATAAATTTAGTTAGATGTATAGTTAGTTACATACAATATTTACAACAATGCATTTGGGGGCAAATTACTTTTGCTCGGAAATCCTCAGTTTTTCCTTTCTAAAATGAGATTTGACCAGGCAGCGCCTCAAGGAGTTCTCAGGACCTCGATCCTCGGTTTGTAACAATTCCCCTATTAGATTGCGGGCTCTTTCAGAGCATGGGCTGCCTTTTGCCTTCCTTGGTATCCTCAGTGGTTGGCACAGTGCCTGGCACTTAGGATTGTCTGCCTGTCTGCTAGGATGATTCCTGAATAGTCAGGCTTAGAGTGAGAGAGAGGGAGCATACCCACAATAAATAATACCCTCTGGTCTTTCCACAGATGGCTTGGTGGACTGCATGGATCCTGATTGCTGCTTACAGCCCCTGTGTCACGTCAATGCTCTGTGCCTGGGGTCTCCCGACCCTGTGGACATCATCCAGGAGACACAGGCCCCCGTATCCTCACAGAATCTGCGCTCCTTCTATGATCGCATCAAGTTCCTCGTGGGAAAAGACAGTACACACATAGTCCCTGGAGAGAACCCCTTTGATGGAGGGTAAGTGGACCATGTCTGTGGTACCTGTCAAAACACTTTCCTTATGTGACCTTGTGAGGTAGGGAATGCCAGAATTCCATTTTGCAGATGGGAAAAACTGAGGCTCATAGCAAGAAAGTTATTTGACCATGGTGATGTTTGGTGAATTTCAGAGCTTGGATGTGAATTCCAGGACTCCTGTTTACAAGTCCTCTGCTCATATAACCATATTATTTTACCTCAGTCCTCACAGGGCCAATCAGGGAGACCCTGGGGAGAGAATTAGAATGATAACAATGGCCAGAGCTATAGCATCCTTCATGTAAAATAAAGAGAGAGGTCCTCCAGTTATTAACAGTCAAGTATTATTTCTGCCTCCATTTAAAAAAGGAGTGCTTCATTTCTCAACAACCAAGGATTGTTTCTACCTAGTAGGAAGATCAGGAGTTTTTATTTTTGGAAGGAACTTTGAAGATCATTTGTCTAACCTTCTCTCTTTTTCACTGCCCTTCTCCTTTCTCTCTCACCCCCAGCTCTCTTACAGTGCTCCCTTAGGAAACATTCCTTACAAAAGGTCTTTCAGCTTTTGCTCAAACACCTCCATTGATAGGCATCTCATCCCCATCCCAAGGATCCCATTTCACTATTGGACAACTCTGAGTGTTAAAAGTTCTTTCTTACATTGAGCTGAAATATGCTTCCCTGTAACTTGTGCCCAGCAGACCTAGTTCTCTCTGCTGGAGCTACACAAAATAATTTGTCAAAGTGACTGCTGGAATATCTAGCTGCTTGAACTCTTCTCGTCACATCCTGGGCTGCTTGGTTTCTTAATTGATGCTTAACGGGCCAAATAACAGTTTGGCTCTGCTCTGGCAGCTTGGAGAGACAGACAGACAATTATGAAGTAAAAAGAACCCAGAACTGCATGTCCCCATGAAACAGATGAGGAAATCGAGAGCAAAGAAGCCTGTGTTTTTGTTGTTGTTGTTGTTTTGTTGTTGTTCAGTCATTTGTTTTTGTTTCCAATTTGAGGTTCTCTTGACGAAAGTACTGGAGTGGTTTTCCATTTCCTTTTCTAGTTCATTTTACAGATGGGGAAACTGAGGCAAACAGGGTAAAGTGACTTGACCAAAGCCACAAAGCCAATAAGTGTCTGAGGCCAGATTTGAAGTCATGTCCTCCTGACTCCAGGCCCAGCCCTCTATCCACTGCACCAGCTATCCTATTTCTTCCTCTGTAAAATAAATCCACTGGCCTTGATGTTCTTGCTCTGACTTTTGGTGTTCTAAGATCCTCGTTTCCAAGGTTCTCACTCTGAAGTCCTGTTGTCTGTGTTCTGACATAAAATCTCTTCCAAGGCTGACAAATAGTGGTTCTATAATTCTCTAGACAGTTGATAGGCTTAGAAGCTGCCTGGTTAGCCCTTAGGGGAAATCTCATCAGTAGTATAATTATGGCCTTCCCTTTCAGAGTAGAGGCAACTTTCTAGGTGTGTAGTTAATTTAATAGTCTTATCTTTCTCAAAATGTGATATGCTTTCAGACTATTTTGAGCACCATCAGGAGCTATTTATTTTTGCCCTGCTCTGTTCACTGATCTGACAAGAAGCCTTCAACAGGGTTTCTACTTCGAGTCGAAGCCATTTGATAGTAAAAACACATCTAGCAATGTAAGCGTGGAGTGCCTTATTGAGTATCATTTGCTGTGGACCATCTGTTCAGTAGATTCCCATGGTTATTATTAAGAATAACTATCTAGTCCTCCTGACTATAAAGGATGAGGTGTGATGATGAAGTCATGAAATGTTGAAATAAACATACCAGAAATTAGACATGCAAATTAGGGGGTGTCACCTTAAAGGACTCTCTACCCCCAATTATGAACTATGCAAGAAAATCATCCCAAATGAACAATTCTTAACTTTTTTTTTTTGCTTTATGGATCCCTTTTGGCAGTCTGGTGAAGCCTATGAATCTCATCTTAGAACAATTCTTTTAAATGCTTTTAAATAAACTGAAATAGATAAGATTACAAAGGAAGCCAATTCTATTGAAATATACTCAGAATTTTTTTTAAGTTCATGGACTCCAGCTAAGAACCTCAGGATAAATTAATATTTGATACTCACAAATTGTTTTTCACTCAAAATTATATTGACTGAACGATCACTCAATTATTTACCACACTGGCCTCCAATACCTTTTGACCTTTTCCAAAAATCAAATATGTTTTCATAGGGGAAAATGTGCCTTCACAAAGGAATAGGGAAAGAGAATGCTTTGATCTCACTGACTGTGACCTCCAAAAGGGTCTTGCCCTCAGGGAAAAGAAAAGTGTCTTAAGGAAAAAAGAATCAGGCTCCCAACAATGCCCTTAGGCACTCAGCTTATCCTAGATTAATTTCACTTGATCATTTTGAGCTCTGGACTGTTTGCCTCCCAGGGCCCAGTCTGGGCAGTGCCATCAGGGCAGTCAGTCCATGGACAACTTCTCCAACCAAGGATGCCACAGCAAGATAGAGGAGCAGATCAAGAACTATACCTGGAAAGATCCCAGCTCGCCATGTATAGTCTGATTCTTTGTTCTCATAGTCTCTTTCTTTACTTTTGTCACTTCCAATCAATCCTTCTTTCCTTCTGCAGCTACCCAGTGGTCAGGCTAGCTCCCAAAATGATAGATGGATGTAAGCTATTATGATAAGAAGAATTATCATCATTATTATTATTTAAATATTGAAGATATTAGTTATATAATGAGGAAAAATTATAGGAGGTGTTCTTAGAGTTCAGTGGATAGTGTCAGGTCTTAAGTCAGGAAAACTCATCTTCCAGAGTTCAAATCTGGGCTTGGATACTTAACTAGCTGTATGATCCTGCCTCTGTTTCCTTATCTATAAAATGAGCTGGAGAACGTAATGGCAAACTACTCCAGTATTTTTTTTCAAGAAATTCCCAGAAGAGGTCACAGAAAATTGGACATGATTGAAAATAACTAAATAAAAACAACAAAATTCTTGGAAAATTGGTACAGAATTTCTGACAAATATACATAACTCTAATGAGGAAGAAAGGGAAAATTGTCTGAAGATATAGATGGATATATACACAGAACTGATCAATCAACCTAACTTTTAAGAGATGAGTATAAAAGATGGAAGTAAAGATGGATAATGGCTGATGAGTACAAAAAGATAGGATGGTTCTATAAGAACAGCATCATATAGGGTGATACTCTTTGTTAAAATTCAGCAATCAATATTCAAGTATCTATTGTGCACAAAGTTCCTGTGTTCAATGCACAAGATTTGTGAGGGAAAACAATATAATCCCTGTGGTCAGGGGCTTTTAAGTTAATAAGAGGGTTATGACATGAACAAGCGGAATCATACAAAGTGAAAGTACAAATTGGACAAAGATGTAATCCAGTGTTATCTAGGAAAATTACAAGATAACAAAGATGTTTAAATCCTGGTCTTTACTTATAATTTAATACATTTCTGTTCTATTGTGTATTATATTTATCTGTATGTATGGGTTATCTCCATTGCTCCTTGAAGACAAAGTATCTCATTCATCTTTTTCCTTTTATATTTTTTCTATTGTATGAGAAGCAACATGATAGTGGATAGACAGCTGGCTTTGAAACTGAGAAGACCTGGCTTTGAGTCTTGCCCCTGATACATATTGGTTATGTGATCCTTAGCAAGATACTGAAATTCTCTATGTTGTAGGCATCTTTCTAAGACTATAAATTGCAAAGCAAATGATGAAGTGATTCAGAAAAGGGAGTTTTTTCACCCTGGGATTCCACATACAGACGAAATCACAGGTCTACTAAAGTATTATGTGTGATAGATATTTAATAAATAGTTAAAGCAATTAGGTCAACTTAGGGGGAAAAAGGAAATTTTATTATATATGAGGTTCTGCCATTAGCTGAAGAAATCCAAAAATTTTTAAAGTAAAATGGTCCCTGCTCTCAAGGAGTTTATACTCTTATAGGAAATGTGGATAGAATAAAGACATATATATATATATATATATATATATATATATATATATATATATATATATACATCTTCTACATATAAATAAATATCAGAAGTCATATATTTTAAAATAATGCTTTATTCATTTTTTACATTACTGTTACTTCTCAATTAACTCCACCCACCCATTCCCAAAAGACCCTCCTTGTAAATCAAAACAAACTAGCCATGAATCATTCTTCCCCTGAAGTGTGTGACTTTTGCCCTAAAAGGCAGTATGTATTTCAGGGTCAAGATTAGTCACTGCATGAACTATTTGGACTCAGTACCATGGTCATTATGTAAATTTTCTCTTTCCACTGCATGTATCACACTGTCAGTACACTTAAGTCTTACCAAATTTCTCTTAAGTTCTTCATCTTTGTTGTTTGGTAGAATGTCACTAACCAGTGAGTGCTCCTGAGAAAGAATGGTAGAGATGATGGATCCCTTACACTTGTAAAATATCAAATGTTAGAGATGGCAAGAGAATACAGAAATCATTTAGGTTAAACTCGCTGAGTTAAACCAATATAGAGCAGGTGCTGAGAGCAAACTCATCCCAGAAGTTACTGAAGTTATACAATGAATTAATAGGAGGACTAGCCCCAGAATGAATACAAAACATAGCTTTCTTTCCTGGTATCCTTCCCCAGCAAACAGAACCTAGTTGACTTCTTTTTCCCTACCTCACTCCTTGACAGCAAGCTCCCAGCTGTTACTTAAAAGTATAATTTTACCCAAAGGCTTCCAAGATTGTATGCCCTTTTACTAAATTGGAGCTATAAATAATAAACATGCCAGGGAAATTTTTGGTTGCTCGTCATTTGCTGTTCACTTTGTGGTGTCTGAACATTGTTTTGGCTGGTTCCTCATTTGTTCTGATCCAACCAGTGCTCTCATCTGCAAGCCTGAAAGCAATTGCAAGCCCCCAGGGCCAAGGCCAAATTTCCCAGTACATCTTGTACAACACTGAGCAGGCTGTCAGAGCTCAACAAATAATAATATAATCTATGGTGCATGTTTACATTTGCCACATTCAATATTATGCACCGTTGCCTGTGCAGCCAAAGCTCCGACAGGCAGCAAGACACCCATCAAGGGAGGAAAGAAAACAGCCCGCACTCAGGGAACATTGATAAACTGTAACCTGCTTAGAATTTCTTTCCACATCAACAAAACCAATAGCTGAGTGAGGAGGAAAATAGGAGAAAAAACCCTTTCTAGGCCTTTAGTTCTCAGTCTACAAGATTAGGGAGTTAGACTAAATGATCTCTAAGGTGCCTTAACATTCTATATCTGTGTTTTAATGGTCCATGTCTGATGGCGTCTTCCAGTTTCTTTATTCTACAATACAGCTAGGCTTTGGACTTACCTCAAATACCTTCTGGTAGTGTGACTAAGGATAAGTCACTGAAATTCTGCCTGCCTCAATTTCCTTTTCTGTGAAGTAGGATAATAATGGTACCTTCCCCTCAGGTTGATGCAAGATTAAAATGAAATATTCATCAAGTGTTTTATTAACTTCAAAACATTTTAGTAATAGTAGTAGTAGTAATGGTAGCAGCAGCAGCAGTACCAGTAACAGTAGCAATAGCAGAAACAGTAACAGTAGCAGTAACAATAGCAGTAGCAGTAGCAGCAGCAGTAACAGTAACAGTAGCAGCAGCAGCAGCAGCAGCAGCAGCAGCAGTAACAGTAACAGGAGCAGCAGCAGCAGCAGCAGCAGCAGCAGCAGTAACAGTAACAGGAGCAGCAGCAGCAGCAGCAGCAGCAGCAGCAGCAGCAGCAGCAGCAGCAGCAGCAGCAGTAGTAGTAGTAGTAGTAGTAGTAGTAGTAGTAGTAGTAGTATGTTCTAACAGGGCAGATGAAGCCTGTGGACTTCTTCTCAAAAGTGTATTGTTAAATTATTATTATTATTATTATTAAATTAAACAATTGAAGGAAATTTATTTCAGGTGGAGACTAGTGAAAATTATGTCCTTTTTTTATCTAAGTTCAATGAAACTTGTCCACAGATCCTTTGAGGGTTTGTGGATCCCAGATTAAAGATCCCATTACTAAGGTCTCTTCTAGCTTAAAAATTTTGTGTTGAAACTGTCTATTTCAAGAACAAGAGTCCCTTCTAGCTCTCAAAGTCTGCAAGGCTCTCCAAAGCTATACAACTGCCAGGCATTACGTCAATGTACTATATCACAAACATCAGTCTTTATAAGAGATAGCCCATTTTAAGCTTGCTCTGGGAATTGTGGGCTGAGCTTGATTTTCATAAATGTTGTAGCAGTAAAACCTTTCACCAAGTTCCTTATTTGTTAGTTGTTTGGGTTCTTTTTTCTCTAAAACATAAACTTAGGGAAAAATCAAACAGCAGCTTCCAATTTAACCTCTTTAATTGGAAGTAAAGTTAATAGGGATTTGTCCTCCAAGAAAAGACATTGTGGGGGGGGGAAGATTAAGGGAGTTTTTTTGTGACAGTTTGAGCTGAGAATAGACCAACCCCTACCTCTTAGCCAGGAGACTATTAGGAGCAGGAGCCTTATTAGCCAGGAATTAGAATCCAATCTCCACAGAGACTTACTCATAGTAAGCAGGAAAGTTAGCTATACATGAATCTGACATTGTGTCCATGTATAACAATTCTTTCTGCTGGTTGATGACACCCTGTATTATTTCCATATTCTCTGTGCAGTAATTTGTCTCTTCTCTTGGAGATGAGACATTCATTTCACAGCTACCATCCCCTGGGTGAAATCCAGACGGTCCCAGAGAGAGCCAGACCATGCTGGTACAACTAACTTTCTCCTAGCAGCACTCAGACATCTGAATGAAGGATCTGAGCATCTCCTTCGGCATTCAAGATGGCGCTTGCTGTGCTAAGGGAGTAAAAGGAAACCTGGAGAGAAGCTAGGGCCACTACAACATGAAGTCACTGTAGGAGAGTGCAGGGTCCTGGATTTGAATTCATAAAACTTGGGGTTAAATTCCACTTACTATTGGCAAAAATTTGGTGAACTGTCCTGGCCTTAGTTTTCTTCTCTACAAATAAAAGTGTTAAATTAAATAAGTTAAATAAATAAATCCCATGGTACTGTGAACTATCTGGAGAGTAGTCCTAGAGAAGTTAGAGTGAACATACTATATTATGTTCATAATCATAATATAGAACCATGATCAATTTACTTAACCAAACATTTATTAAGTGTAACTTGGAGTTGATAGAGAGCAAGCTTTAGAATCAAAAAGATCTTGATTTTGAGTCTTGCCCCCTGACAACTGGTTGGATGACCCTGAATAACTCATTTTACTTCCTTGTATCTCAGTTTCTCCATCTGTAAAATGCAAGGGTTGTGATCCACAGCAGGCTGTTGAGATCCCTTCTAGCCTATACTTATGATCCTGTGGCATCTTTGGTGCCTATTGACTCTGGAAGACATATATATATATATATATATATATATATATATATATATATATATATATATATATATAAATAAATTTATTTTAATATTCTTTTTTTAAGGATAACAGCTTTTTACTTTAAAAAACCTTGTGTTCCAAATTTTTCCTTCCTTTCCCCACCCCCTCTCCTACGTGGCAAGTAATCCAATATATGTTAAATATGTGCAATTCTTCTATACATAGTTTCACAATTATCATGCTGCACAAGAAAAAAATCAGATCAAAAAGGGGGAAAATGAGAAAGAAAAGAAAAGCAAACAATAATAATAAAAAGGTGAAAATACTATGTTGTGATCTACATTCAGTCCCCATAGTCCTCTCTCTCTGGATACAGTTGGTTCTCTCCATCACAAGACTATTGGAATTGTCCTGAATCACCTCACTGTTGAAAAAAGCTGCTTCCATCAGATCAACTCTAGAAAATTTTTAAAACTCACAGAAAGTGCTAATCTGTGTTAGTTGAGTGTTTTTCTTCACTATCATTTCTCTGTACTAGTGAAATCACAAGTCTGGTAAAAAAAATACACACACACAAACATTTGTGTATGTGTACATGCATGTATTAACACACATACAAACAGCCTTGTTCTCAGTGATGAAGAATGTGCAAAGTTTAGATAAGACAAGGTCCCTGCCCTCATGGAATTTATTGTCTAATATACATATATACTTAATTAAAAATTTTCAGTGATAGGTAATAAGTATATTAGAAAGGGAAAAAACAAAGTTCTCTGGAAAATTAGTAAATCTTTTTATTGACAAGAGCTGGACGGGCTTCCTGGAGAAGGTGGCACTTAAATTGGGCTTTGAAAGACCTAGCATTGATTCACTAGGTAAAGTTGGGGAGGGTGATCCCCAAACCTAGAGAAAAAAGGGTCCTCCTAGGTCAAATAGCTCAGGGCTTCATAAACTTTTTTCACTTGTGACCCCTTTTTCAACTGAGAAATTTTTACATGACCTCAGATATGTATGTATATTATTATTTTTTTATTAAAGCTTTTTATTTACAAAACATATGCATGGGAATTTTTCAACCCTTGCAAAACTTTCTGTTCCAAATTTTTCCCTCTTCCCCATCCCCTCCTTTAGATGGCAGTAGTCCAATTCTTGTTAAATATGTTAAAATATATGTTAAATCCAATATATGTATACATATTTATACAGTTATCTTGCTGCACAAGAAAAATTGGATATAGAAAGAAAACAAAACCTGAGAAGGAAAATAAAATGTAAGCAAACATCAACAGAAAATATGAAAATGCTATGTTTTGGTCCACACTCAGTTCCTACAGGCCTCTCTCTGGGTGAGGATGGCTTTCTTTATCACTGAACAATTGGAATTGCTTTGAATCATCTCATTGTTGAAAAGAGCCATGTCCATCAGAATTGATATGTATGTATTAAAAAGATATACATATATGTGGGTGTGTATATATGTATACATATGTATATATATGTATGTATTAAAAAGGTATACAAATCAAACATTTCCAGATAATAAATCATAAGCAGTTTAAAACAATTCTTTGGTATACATATAATTTTACCATTTATTAAAGATGGGGGCAAATTTGTATACTAATGAGATAAATGTGCTTGTTTATTTTTACATAAAAATTAAATCTTGTGATCACTTCTGATTAATGTGGCTCTTTTCAACAATGAGTTGATTCGAGTCAATTACAATAGATTTGTGATGGAAAGAGCCATCTGCATCCAGAGAGAGGACTATGGAAACTGAATGTGGATCAGAACATAGTATTTTCACCTTCTGTGTTGTTTGCTTGCTTTTTATTTTCGTTCTCATTTTTTTCCTTTTTGATCTGATTTTTCTTGTGCACCATGATAATTGTGTAAATATGTATAGAAGAATTGCATGTGTTTAACATGTATCGCATTACTTGTCATCTAAGGGAGGGGTGGGGGGGAGGGAGGAAGAAAAAATTTAGAACACAAAAGTTTTGCAAGGGTGAATGTTGAAAATTTGGCATATATTTTGAAAATAAAAAGTTAAACAAAATGCCATATGCTGATAAAAAAAATTAAATCTTGGAATGTTGAATACCTTTTACTGCTGCCAAAATTTTCATGACCCTATAATTTAAGAAGCTTTGATCTAGCTCAATCCACATATAAATAGAGATCCCTTGGTCAATATTCCTAACAAAGGTACCATGAAGCCATCACAACAGGCTAGAACCCACCACCTTCCAAAGTACTCTGGGACAGCTCTGGTTGTTAGGATATTTTGCCTTATGTTGAGCTGATATTTTCCCCCTCTAGAAATTTTATAATTTGCTCCTAGTCTGGCCTCGAGGACTAATCAAAATAAATCTTATTTCTCTTCATCATT
The DNA here is from genome assembly GCF_902635505.1 of Sarcophilus harrisii. NCBI lineage: Eukaryota > Metazoa > Chordata > Mammalia > Dasyuromorphia > Dasyuridae > Sarcophilus > Sarcophilus harrisii. The sequence continues at coordinate 504,463,055 of NC_045428.1, read as the reverse complement.
TCATCTCTTTAAATACTTTCATACAACTATTACTTACACACACACACACACACACACACACACACACACACACATCCCTTACCTCTAACACATCTTTCCTTCTGCAAGCTGAAAGTCCCCATTTATTTCTGCCAGCCCTCATCTAGTGTGGTTTTCAGATGTCTGACATTGTAGTCACAGCTCTGTCGACATACTCAATTTTGTCAATAATGCCTTTCCTAGAATATGGTTCCTGAGGTTTCACCCAATCCTTCAGTTGGGCCTTGACAACATTCCTGCCACTGGAAACAGCATGAGGAAAATTATGTAAGTGGGAAACCACAGTGGTTGAAAAAATACAGGAAGGTAAATTTCAGCTCAGTATTAAAAAAAAAGAAAAGAAAAACTCTTTCAGAGCTAACCTATAATAATACTTTCTAGTTCTAAATCTTGTGATTTTTATGATTGGCTGTCTATGGATATCCTAGCACTAAGCTGGGATTGTACAGAGTTAATATGGCTTAGTTATTGTCCCTTAGAAGGGACTTGGAAATCATCAAACCCAAGCCCTTAATTTAACAAGTGAGGAAACTGAGGCACAAAAAGTGACTTGTGGTCGCTAAGTGACATGTCGTGGATTTTAATCCAACACTGAATTTTTTACTCTACTTTCCAAAGTTGTTCATAATTCACTTCCAACAAATAGGAATTGTAACTTTAAAATCTCAGATCAGGAGATATTGAGGCATATGGAACTAGTGGCTACTATACTGACTGGCTCCAGGCTGCTAAGTCTTTTTTTAAAACCTTCTTATATCTTCTTTTGATAGATTTTCTGTCTTCTCCCTTAATGTCAGAATAATTGCTGTACCTTGTTATTGCTGTCAGTTTGCTGACCTCAATCAGTCAAAACTACTCCCTTGTCAGCTTCTGTGGGCTGGGAAATTCCATCACCCATTTTGCTAGAATTATGTGTAAATTTAGGGTAACTAGGTACTGAGTAAGGGCCTAGGGATCTTTCCTCTAAGTAAAATGCATCATCTAGATTAGCACAGGACACTAGGACAACTGTTTTAGATGTTTACAAGCCCCTTGGGACTTCCTATTTGCTCTCAGCTATGTTCTATATAATTGAAATTGCTCAATAAATTAATTTTACCACTCTAGAACTGACAATTATCTACTTCTACTGAACGTCTCCTCTTGATTTGCCAGTTAAGAATTGCCCCTCCCGGGTAGTAAGTATTAGAAAGACAATCAGATTTGAGGGTGAGATAATTTGGGTTTGAATCTGCTGGGTTTCTGGGTGTGTGACTCAATTTCCCTTTTGTAAACTTCATTTCTTATCTGTTAAATGAAGAAGTTGAACGAAATAGTCTCAAAAATCACTTCTTGTTCTCAATCCAACCATTTTTACTTTTATATGACTTATATGCATATACACACACACAAAAGCTATAAACCTGTCATTGTATCATGGCATAATTAACAAGATCTAAACTTCAGAAACATTTTCATATTTTCCTATGGCCTCAGCTGACCCTAACCCTAGAGCATAATCATCAGGAAACAGGTGATAAATAACACTTTACAACTTCACTAGATGCTGTGTTGCTTTCTAATTATTTATAAGAAGCTATATATAAACATGAATATTATATTCATCTCTATTCCAGTCCCAGGTTTTAATCAGGCAAGGAAGAGAGATTTAATGAGTCTTCTCTAAGAATCTTTCACCTTTAACCAGCTCTTTATGGCTACAAAGCACCCCTACCATTTCAACTGCTTTAGCCCTCCCCCCTGAAATTAAGAATGGTAGGCTACATGAAAAACTCTTTGCAAACCTGAAAGTGCTAGATAATTTGCTAGCAATTGTTGTTTCGTCATTGTTATTTTTCCATCCCAATTTTACAAATTAGGAAACTGAGATTCAGAAGGGCAAAGTGATCTTTCTAAGTTAGCACAACTAATTAGTGTTGGAACTTAGCTTTCTATATCGGTTCTTTTAACTCCCATGTCCAAATTCATTTAAACTATATACTGGTCCCATCTCTTTTCTACTCTTCTTCCAGATGTCAAAGTTCCAGGAAATTTGAAACCACAAATACATAATTTTCAGGTGTTAGGAAATATAAAAAGAAAGCTGGAGATAAGTTAAAATATATATATATATATATATATATATATTTCACCTTTTTTTTTTCAGTGCCCTTCACAGTAATAGCATAGTATTATGGGAAAAGTAGAGAACTAGGAATCAGGAGAGCTCTAAATTCAAATATCACCACCAACACTTAGTAGCATTATGAACATGGGCAGGTCACTTAACTTGCCAGTTACTTACTCCTCACATCACAATTAAAATGTAACCTGTAAGAAATCTTTCCCAGTTCCTCTTAATAACAGTGTATCTCTGTTAGTTATTTCCCATTTAGCTTGCTTTGTATATATTTGTTTGTATATTGTTTCCTCTCTTAGGGACAGCTAGATAGCTCAGTGGATAGAATACCAGGCCTATAATTAAGAAGAAATGAGTTTAAATCTGGCTTCAGATACCTACTGGCTGTGTGATCCTGGGAAAGTCACTAAATCCTGTTTGCCTCAGTTTTCTTATCTCTAAGATGTGCTAATGAAGGAAATGACAAACCAACCCAGTATGTTTGCCAGAAAATCTTAAGATGGAATCATGAAAATTAAGAAACAACTGAAATATGACTGAACTCTTCCCTTTAGATTATAAAACACCTTGAGGACAAAAACTGTCTTTTGGCTCATTTTGTATCCCTAGCACTTAGCAAAGTGCCTGGCACTTAGTGGGTGCTTAATAAATGTTTATTTATTGATTAATAATAATAATAATTAATGATAATTGATTAATAATGATATGATTATAATAAATAATAAATGTTTGTTGATTGATTAATCATAATAATTCTCATATTTATATAGTATTTTAAGGTTTGCAAAATATTTTATATATAGTATCTCATTTAAACCTTGCAGAAGCCCAATATAAGATAGATCCTATAATTATTATCCCTATTTTGCAGATCAAGAAACTGAGACTGAAAGATGGATTTTTGCTTGTTTTTGTGACTTCTTAGGGTCACACAACAATTAAGTGTCTGAGGCTGCTTTTGATATCAATTCTTCTAACTCTGGGTTCAGTACTTTATTCACTTTTCCTGCCTTTTAGTCACCTCATAAGGTTGTTGTGGGGATCCAGCAAAATAATGTAACTTGTGCCATATGTAGGAGTGCATTAGAACCAGCTCAAACCAGCTGGTGGTTACATTTTCAGCTGGATCATTTCTATCTCAGAAGTCAGCAAATGCTACAAATTAAAGTTAAATATAGCATTTTGTTGATTATCTAAACTTTTGTAAATGATGAGGAAAAAACATTAATGCAGATTAAACTTAAAAGTGTGCCTGATTTTTTTTTATTCTGAGAGCTTATTTATATTTACCAGCACATCACTCAATATAAATCTGCCAATAATCATCAGTTGATTTTTAAAATTATTTTTCAGTAGATTATTTCATCTGGAAAGGTGTATTCTTTCTTCCTTGTAGACCCTAAAAGGCAACACATTGTAAGAGAAAATAGCATTGAACTGGGAATTAGAGAATTGGGTTTTAATGTTGGCTCTGCTAAAAGTCGATATCACCCTTGCCAAGACACTCTTACCGTTGGGACCCTCAGGCTTCTACTCGGTAAAATGAAAGGGTTGAACAGTGATTTTGAAGGTTGTGTTCATCCCTGGTTTATCACTCTCTGTTCAAATGGCTCTCTTAGCTTCTGTGTTCTATCTTTGTGTCCTGACCTCCTTTATTCTCAGACCTTAACCAGGCTGACATTCTATGATTCTGTTTATACACACACACACACACACACACACACACACACACACACACACCCCTATTGTCTTCTGTGATTCTAACTGTATTATGGGAATACATTCTCTTCTCTCTTCCTCTTGTATTAGATACTACTCAGGCCCCTTTTTAAAGGGGTTGAACAATGGACGCCATCTAATAGAGTCCAAATAAACACACATCTCCTTGGCAGCCAGATTCTGATTGAATTTATTATTGCATTACCATCTTGCTTTTTAAGAACAAGCTGAGCTGACAAGTCACCTCATCACCATTAAAAAAATAAAAAGACAAAAGATGAATTACCCTGATGGAGGGTGGAGGAAGGTAAAGAACTTGTCTTTTTCAAAATGCCAGCAAGAAAAAAAAAATATATATATATATATAATTCATGTTCATTTAAAAAAAATCACTGCTCACATTGAAATGAGAGTTTACAATGATAAAGCAAGTTGCCAAATTAAATTCTGGATTTGAGGAATGTCTTTTCACATCAGTTTGATGAACAGATAACAGCTTCTCTTTGGCCACTTGATCATTCTTGTATTGATTTCAAAACCACTTACTGTCCCCATTTGCTTTGTGTCTTAACCTGTTCTGAGTTTTCAGTCACTTAAATGACTAACATAAGCTACAGTAAAAAGAAAAAAAAAAAACCAAAACTTCCACAGAGGTTGTCAGAACTGAAAGAGGTTCTAGATAGATAAAAATATTCATTGGTAGAGCTAGAAGGCCCCTTCAATCCTGGAAAATAGAATACAAAGCTGAAAGGGTCCTCAGAAATTAGACTGTTAAAACAAAGAAAAAAACAAAAACAAAAAAACATTCTGGAGAGTAATTTGGAACTATACCCAGAGGACTATAAAATCATGCATATTCTCCAACCAAGCAATACTACTAGTTGGTCTGTATCTCAAAGAGATGAACCCCCCCCCAAAAAAAAAAAAAACAAAGGAAAAGGATCTATATGTACAATAATATTTATTGCAGTTCTTTTGGTGATGGCAAAGAATTGGAAATTGAGGGGATACCCATCAGTTGGGGAAGTTGTTGTATATGGGTGTGATGGGATGTTATTGTGCCATAAGAAAGATAAGCAGGAAACTCTTAGAAAAAAACAAAAAAAAAAATTATACATGATGCAAAGTGTAATAGGGGACAATATTAAATAAGATTTCTAAATTTTTAAATTAGAAATTATCTATGTTTTCATTGTTCTGAATTGTATACAGGAAGAGCAAGATGTATAATAATCTCCTTTGAGTAATTTAGCCATTCTCTGCAATACAATGATCTAAGACAATTCTGTAGGATTTATAATGAAAGATTTTGTATATCTCCGGAGAAAGAATTTGTAGAATCTGAATGCAGATCAAAAATAGTTTTTCTTTTTTTCTTGGAGTTTCTTGTCTATTTTCCTTCATAGAATAGTTTATACGGAAATGTTTAACATGATTACACATGTGTAATCTGTGTCAAATTATTTGCCTTCTAAATGAGGGGGAGGGAGAGAGATAAAATTTTGAATTCAGAATTTGAAAAAGTAATGATAAATTGTTTTATATGTAATAAGGGAAAATATTAAATAAGATTTTTAAATTTTTTTAATTAGAAATTATCTTGGTCAAAAAAACCTCATAGTATTAATTTAGCACTAGAAGAGACCCAAAAGATCATCCAGTCCAGACTTTAAACTGAGATCTAGAAAGGCAATATGCTTTTTGTTCAAAGTCACCTAGAAAGGATCTTAGTTCTCTAGAAAACAGAGACTTTTGTTTGTTTTTTCACCTCTCTTTGTAGCTCTTGTGCTTAATATAGTGCCTGGAATATATAGTAGGTGCTTAATAAATGCTAGTCAAGTAATTTTGTTGAGTCATTTCAGTTGAATCTAAATCTTTGTGTCCCCATTTGAAGTTTTTTTGTTAAAGATGCTGGAGTGGTTTTCTATTTCCTTCTCCATTTTACAACTGGGAATCTGAGGGATCACAAAGCTAATAAGTGTCTGAGGCCGGATTTGAGCTCAGGAAGATGTCTTTCTGATTCCAAACTCATATTTCTATATCATCATATCAGCTGAATATATACCATCCCTAGGAAAAGTTTTTTTCTCAAAATCAAATTTTTATTTGTTCTTACATCACTTACCTTTATATCCCATTCCTCCCTGCTCCACCCCCTTAGGACCATCCCTTTTAACAAAGAATTAAAAAAAAAAAAAAAAAGAATGAATTGTAACATTTGAGAACAAATAATCACCATATTGAAAGAGTATGAAATTACATGCTGTGTTCCATTCCCACAGTCCCCACCTCTGCAACAAATTAGAATAAAGGGGACAATTGGAACATGCCTTCTCATAGCCCTGCTTTGATGCCAGGCTTGGATATTATAATTATGCAAAAAAATTCAATTGTTTTGTTGTTTTTGTTCTTTCTATTTATGTGATTATAGTCGTACATATTCCTTTTTTGCTTTCTTGGTTGAGATTATTTCAGGAGGTTGCTTAATGAAAAAAAGACATTGTAAATAAAGAGGCATCCCTTTAAAAATAATTCCCTAGGACATTCAGGAGGACTTCTGGCTGTAGGCAACTCCTGGTCAAAGCAGCATCCTCGATTCCCTGTGAACTGAAACTTTAAGTCTTTTACAGAATGCTTGATAAGTAGCATCCTGGTACAGAGGAACAAGGAGCTCAGGAATTGGACTGCAGAGGCTATCTAGCTGGTGGGGGCCCTACCAGAGGAGGATAGATTAAAGCAAGGTAGCCAGGTGACCCAATGGATAGAGCACTAGTCCTAGAGTCAGGAGTCCTGAGTGCAAATGTGACCTCAAACACTTACTAGCTGGGAGAGGCGGTTTCCTCTCCTGAAAATAGTACAGTACCTGCTGTTGTGAAAATAAAAGTGACATCATTGTGTAAGACAGTTTGCAAATCTTAAAGGAATTAGACAAATGTTGTTTTTTATTGAAAGTAGGTCTTTTTAGCCTAGAAAAGAGAGGACATGGGGAATGGAAATGGGGGGCAAGGGAGACATTTTCTGTGTCATGAATATTTTGGTTCAACACAAGCAAAAATGTCTTCACAATGAGAAATTGCCTCAGTGGGGAGGAGATCAGAGTGACTGTAAGACTCCAGGCCAACTAGAAGACCATTGGAGGAAGGAGGCTGCTTGCTATTCAGAGACAGTTTAGACTATATCAGGGCTTCTTAAATTGAGAAATTTTTATGTGACTCCAGGTATAACAGTATATAACATAAGCATATAAATCAAATATTTATTAATGATAAATCATAATTTTGCAACTCCCACATTCTTAATTGTAATCCCCATATGGAGTCATGACCCCCAGTTCAAGAAGCTTTGGGCTAGATGTCTACTGAGGTTCCTTCAAGTTCTGAGATTCTGTGGTTGAGCACTGTGTCCCCAAAATCTAACCAACAAATTCTAAGTGAGTTGGGATGATGAGAGAGGGAGACTTGGCAACAGTTATTATGAGCCACAATTAACACAGTTTCTAATTTCAAACAGCTCATTATATGAACTCAGTTTTAATGTATTCAAATTGCTGAAATCCAGAAGTGCAATAATCTAGACTTGGGATAGGAACCATTTCTAGACTTTTAATAATAATTACAACAACAGCAATAATAGCTAGTGTGTTTATAGCACTTTAAGTTTGCAAGGAATTTTACAGCTATGATCTCATCTGATCCTCTTAGCAACCTTCAGAGGTAGGTGTTATTATTATTTCCATTTTACATATGACAATACTGAGGCTGACAGAGATGAAATCATTTGCCCAACATCAATTAGCCAACTAATTATATATGAGAGTGGTTAAGGCAAGAACTGAACTTGGATCTTCTGGTTCCAAATCTGGTGCTCTATTTGCTACTGTAGTTACAAAACAAAGAAGCCTGTCCTTGGAATCAGGTTTGAATATTGAATCCACCACTAATTAATTATTTGATCTGGGATAAATCTCTTTAGCCCTGGGAAACTTGTTAGTTGTTGAGTTGTTTTTCAGTCATGTCCTGGGGTTTTCTTGGCAAAGATACTGAAGTGGTTGGCCATTTCCTCTTCCAAATCATTTTACAGATGAGGAAACTGAGACAAACAGGATTATGTGACTTGCCTAGGTTCACACAGCTCCTCAGTGTCTCAGGCTGGATTTGTACTCAGGAATTTGAAGACAATAATCTTTGTAACATTTTAGACAAATACAGTGAAGTACTTAATAAAAACAATGTATTAGAACAAAGATTGAGGGAATTGTATATAGGAATCAGAAACAATCTTCATAATTCATCATCTTGTAAGGGGATAAAACTTACAAACCGATCCCGGGGTTCAAACTCCAGTAGACTGTTAAATTTTCAACGTGAACACTTACACCTCAGAAATGGGCAAAGGGTACAAATCAGAGCTCAATATATTGTTAATTGTCTAGACTCAAGAAAATGCTAATAAAGCAGATTAAATTTAAAAGTATGTATACATACTCTTCTGAGAGCCTGGTTGTTAAATATTTACTAGTACACCCCTGTATTGTTTTATAGACATCATATATAGAGAGAGATCAGAAGGAGTGTAGGAAAAGGTGTGGGGAAGCAAGTCATAATCATACTGGAGGCTAATAAAATAATAATAATAATAAGCATTTTTATGATGCTTTAATATTTGCAAAGTGCTTTGTATCCATTTTCTCATTTGAGTCTCACAACATCTGTAACTAACAATATAACACAAAAAAAAACAAAAGAGGGACAATTCAAAGCATAGAAGTTATAAAAAGATAGTTTATTCAACTCTTCTATAAAAACTATTGAGTCTTGATAATTTTTATGTGTTGTCCCTTCTAAATCTGGGATTCTGGGGTTCTACCTTTAAAGCATGCAGATAATTCACAATCAGAAGTATAAAGTTGGAAGAGATCTCAGAGTCCAATAGTTCACTTTGCACTTGACTGAGCATTGCTTCAAAAATATCCCTAACAAGGGGGAATGAGATGGTGGGATCCAAGTTAAAACTGGAAGGGATTTCAGGGGAAATGTCATCTGATCCCCTAATTTTACAGACCCTAAAATTTCAGAGTAACTTTGATTTTGAAGGGACTTAAATGAAAGCAATGCCAGAATTTGAACCCCGATTCTGTGACTCTAGATACCGTGTGTGTGTGTGTGTGTGTGTGTTCTACTGATCTAACCAGATCATTCAGATAAAAACTAAAATCCCACCTTTAAAAAAAAAAAAAAAAAGCATTTTCCCAATCCTCTTAATTATATAGTACCTTCTATCTGGTGATTATCTCCAGTTTATCCTGCATATATATTTGTCTGTACATAATCATTTGCAGGTTATCACTGCCATTTTGAGCTCTTTTCCATTTCTTTAGCACAGTGCCTCACACATAGTAGATGTTTAATAAATGCTTATTGACTGACATGAAGAAATATGGTGACTAAGCTAGAAAAGTACCTCTTCTCTACCAACCCCAATCCCAGTGAAGGTATCAGTGAAAAAATAGATTATCACCAATGAGAGAATGGAAAGCAAACAGTGAGCCTGGATAATCCACAGATCAGATAATTGACCTGTGAATTTTTAAAGTTGATTATCAATGTCCCCAAACTGAGTGGAAGTTAATGAAGTAAGATGATAATGATCTTTGGCTTAGCTCCTGGGGAAGTTATAGGGTTTGGTTTTGATTTTGTTATTGCTTGAGGGCTGGGGGCTGGGAGGGAGAAAAGGAATTAGAGAGAGGAAAACCAACTAGGAAAGAACTGACAAGCTCTAGAAATGAATGCATCCAGAGGGATTCCCAGCATGGAGTCAAGTTTTAGCACACCTAGGAGATGGTTTTTACTGCAAAGATTGAAAAGCAATACAAAATACATTAGAAGAATTTTGGCTAGAAACCCTTTGGGGGGAGGTGGTACAGAGTCTTAAAAAAATAATGTGTATATTTGCATTTGGGATCTGGTGCCAGATACCCCTGAAAATCTTATTGTGTAATAGCTGTATAGATCTTGTCTTCTTATAAGCTTACCCCTTTAAAGAGTAAATAGTTACATTGCATTATTATTGTATTTTAATTATATATTATACATTATATACATTATATGTGTATATATTGTATACACGTATGTATTTGTATGTGTGTGTATATATATATATATACCATGTGTGTGTGTATGTGTGTGTATATATATATATATATATGTGTGTGTGTGTGTGTATACCTTATATATACACCTTATAATTATATTATTAAAAAGATACCATTTAGGTACAGTGGATAGAGTCCAGGACTCAGAAAAACTCCTTGTTTTCATGAGTTCGAATCTGACTTTAGATGCTTACTCAACTTACTCAACCCTTTTTGCCTCAGTTTCCTCATCTGTAAAATGAGCTGGAGAAAGAAATGGTCAATTACTCCAATGTCTTTGCCAAAAAAACAAACAAACAAACAAACAAAAAAAACCCTCCAAATGGAATTATGAAGAATCAGAGAGAACTGAAACAAATGAACAATAGCCAAGAAAGAATTTGCCATGTTGTTACCTAGTAGATAAATAAAATTGAGGAAAATCTTAATATATCTAGTTGCCCATCAATTTGAGCATGGTTAAACAAACTATGGTACCCAGATGTAATGAAACATTATTGTACCCTATCCCTGCACTGATAATTTTTAAAAAGAGTGGGAGGCAAATGAAGATCTGTAAAATGATTCAGAGTAAACAGAGACAAGAAGTAATATATAGAATGGCATATGTAGTGGAAAGAGAAAAAATGCACTATCTTAGCCGCAAAAAAATGAATCTGAATGTTGTGTAATTATAACAACCAAGCTTGACTCCTTTGTAGAGATGGAGGTCTATGGGCATGGAGCATTGCATTCATCATCAGACTTGATGGATATATTGATTAGTTTCAATAGACTGATTTTTTATCTCTTTTTATTTGTTTTAAGGGATGGCTCTCTGGGCAATGTAGTGTTATACTGTGAAATGAAGGTAATTTAAAGAAAAAAAGATAGTATGTTTTGTAAGATTATAAAGCTTTCTCTTTTTAAAAGAAAACTTCTATTCCAACCTACTTGTTTTACAAAGCAAAAAAAAAAAAAAATAAGGCTCAGAGAATAGAAGAGAAGCTTGTTAAATAATAGATTCAAAATTCAAATCCAAGTCTTTGACTCCAAGATCAATGACCATCCTATAACACTACTCTGCCTCTGAGCCACCATCTTGATTTAACTTCTCTGGCTTTCCCTTTCTTGGGCTAGCCCTGACACTTCATACTTGTCCTAGCTCTGGTCCCAAACTGACTTCTAGTAAATTATAGTATAACCCAAATTCTTAGAATTCTCTTCCAGCTGACATCATCAACCACCTCCTCTCTGACTCTGGTGGAAATTTGACTTTCTATCTCTATTCCAAGGTCTGAAGACTAGTTTTCTCTTCCACATCAGGAGAAATTTTGTTGCTCCCAACAGCCCATAAACTCTTGCCTGCCCAATTCCTTATTTCCCTACAGAATGCCTTTGGACAAAAGTAGATGTCACACAAGAGGCAAATAGGCGCATTTGCATTTCATCCTTGCTCTTTTACCTAATGAAGATTCCCTCAGAGAATGTCTCAGTCCAAAGCTTCCAATTCAGTGGCCAAGTTTACAGTCTATTATAGGAAGAGATCATGTTAGAATTGGAAAGAATTTTATAATGGAGGACATTGAGACCCAGAAAAGGGGAAATGGTTTGCTTGAAGTTGCACAGCTGGTTAGTTCCTAAATTCATAGTTGAACTTCAACTAGGTTCAAGTTGAAACTAGTTATCCTGCCATCTAATCTGATTTTTTTCTCCATGGTGACCTATTATCTCATAAAGATCAACACTGATTAATCCATGAGAGCTGGACTTACATATGACACATTCTCATACCCACATTTTAGGTCTATAAAATCATCAAGTTACAGCATTCCTTGTTCCCAAATCTGAAATTCTGTTAAGATGTGAGACAATTGGATGTGGATGTCTTTAAACTATAACTTCCCTCAAGAGGTTGGGGCAGGGGACTGAAGAGGAACCATAAGATAGATAAAGGAAGAATGCCAGTAAATATTAGTCAGGACTCTAAGAACACAGTATCAGGAAGCTGAGGATGGATGGGATCTAGAAGAGAACATAGCTGACAATGTCAAGATATGATTAGACGTTCAATAAATCCATTCAATACAACAAACCCTGTTTAGATTACCTACTAAATATAGGCACCTAGAAACATGGAAAGATCACATCCTGAACCCTGAAGTAACTCACATTGCCCTAAAATCCATCTTGATGGTTAGCAGAACCAGAGAAATGGAAGGAAAAAGTGACTGGTGTAATGGATTGGAGAACATTGGACAGATTATCTTCTACCATGCTTGAATTAGCAAAATCCTTGTTTTTTGTTTTGTTTTTTAAAAAAGACTTTGAATGAATCTTCCACATAAATCTGTTACACACTTAATGCATAGGGACTATTTACATAATCAATAGTGACATTTTAGTAACAAATATTTTTCAAATGTGGAAAGTTTAGAATTATTATTTCCTACCTCAAATCCTAAAATGAATATTCAGATCTTTGAATACTGGCTTAATTAGCTGCTTTCATTAAAAAAATTTAATGGAAAGCTAAAGTTTTCTTCCCATCATCTTCCTTCGTCAGCTTAAGTAATGTGCACTGAATAAAACATTGGACTTAATTGCCAGCATTATTTTAAAACTTTATATGCATTTGTACAGCAGTATTGCAGGGGTGGGGGGAGTTGGGGAGGAAATCAAAGCAGTTATACTTTCTAAAAATCCAGAACAGATTTATTTTGTTTCTTATTTCCTTATTTATTCAAATTGTAGTAGGTTGAAAAGACCTTTTGCACTCTGTGCTCTGTTAGGAACACATAGAAGGCCAAATCCTTTGGAAAGGCTTTAATGATCATCTGTTTTGATTCCTTGATTTTGAAGAGAAAGCTGAGACCAAAGAATAGACAAACCCAGCCAAGTTCATATAGAATATTAGCAGAAGAGTAAAGGACCCTTGTGTGGACCAACTAGGTAGTACACACAGTAGATAGAGAAGGAGCTGAGTTCAAATCCAGATTCAGATATTTACTAGCTGTGTGACTCTGGGCAAATATTTTAACCCTCTTTGCTCATCTGTTTGCTCATCTGTCAAATGAGCTAGAGAAGGAAATGACAAATCATTCCTGTATCTTTGCAAAATAAGCCAAAAAAAAGAAAAATTGGGGACAGATACAAATAATTGACTTAAAAAAAAAAAAGGATTTGACTCCCAGTTCAGTGTTTTGAGCATTGAGACCTACTTCTGAATTCTGATTCTAAATCCATGGGCAAGTCATTCAACTTCCCCAAGCCTCAGTTTCCTTATTTGTAAAAATAGAGATAATAGTATTTGTATTCTTGGAGTAATTGTAATAGAGAGTTGTTGTAAGGCAAGCTCTTTGTAAACTTGAAAGTATTGTGGGGAATATAAGCTATGATGATCATTACTGTTATTATCAAATTAGATAATGTATGCAAAGTGCTTTGTAACAGTCGAGTAATAGACAAACACGAGCTGCTATTATCATCAATTCTCAGTCTGCACTGCTTCCTCCCTATCTTGTCAGCTTGAGGAAAGGGGTCCTTTTGCTTGTTTGTCATATTTCAGATTTTTCTCCCTGATTCCGAATCCATCAACCCTCCTTGAGAAATGGCTGCAGCAAATTCTTGAATGTATAGTTGGTCTAATAGTATTCTGTTGAAATTCTGCTTGGTCTGACACCAGCCATTTTGGTGTTAGCTTTATTGGCAAGTCCCTGCCCAGCCTAATTGTGTATTTTGCATCTCAGCTGTCTGACATGTGCCAAGCACTTTGCACTGAGTCACTGGTATTGTAGATTGCAGAGGGCCTTATTAGGTTAGCTGCCTTTTATTTTTTTAGTATATTTTTGGCAGTTTTCTCTCCTTAACTTCCAGGGAACCTTGAAGCCAGAAGTAGAATTTAAGGGCTAAAGTGTATTTGAGAATCATCGAATCAGAGAATATCAAGGTTTAAAAGGACCCAAGAATATAGAATATTAAATCTGAAAGAGATCTTAGAACACAGAATGCTGTAACATAAAGCATGGAACATTAAAGCTCCTAAAATCAGTCCTTTAGGACATAAAATGTTGAGGATAAAAGAGACTTTAGAAAATAAAATCTTAGAACCCAGAAAATGGAATGTTAGATTGGAAAGATAAAAACACAGAATATTTAGAACACAGAATGTTAGAACTCAGAAGAAATCTGTTAGATTTTTGTTAGACCTGGAATGTTAGACCTAAAAATACCTTTAGAACATAGAATGTTAGAACCCAGACAAGGTAATGTTAGATCTAGAAAGGCCTTTAGAACATAGAATTTTTAGAACCCATAAGATGGAATGTTAGACCTGGAAAGAAGCTTAGGACAAAATGGTTCTGGGCACACTTGGGAATGTCATAGCTACAATCATCAACGAGTTTGATACCTCCACTATGCAATACAAGTACCAAAAATACAATATACGTATATGAAGAAGACAAGATGATAGGACTCTTGTGCTATGGTAATGGAACCTGATGCAATCAGTTCGTCATTTTGATACTGTCAGACCTATTTCTTAGGCTGAGGGAGGAAGAAAGTCCCCCATAGGCTAAATGTTTTCCAACCAAGCTAAACAAAAGAAAGCCAAGGGGGATACATTTCTGGTGCCTTTTCTAAAAGGTCACTCCCATGTCTTTTTTCCTGTGATGGCTAAATGTTGAGATGCAGTTGTTTCTTTTCTGAAAAGCTCTATTGAGACCAAAAAAAAAGGATGGTTGTGTTTTGCTTTGGGACTTGGCCACAAGCCTGGTTGGCTAGAAGCCTTCTATTGCCCACAGGGGAATGGGTGGAAGTCAACTTAATCTTCCATCTGAACGCACAGTTACTTCATAGGAAGCTGATCTAAAATTTCCTCTTCTTTAGTCTGCTTTCATGGAGGTTACATGAGACCAATCCAGGCCTGATTTAGAGTTCTATCAATTATAGGAAAATCTCCAAGGAAAAGTAAAGAGGAAAGACAGACTCACGTGTGTATAGCCAAGAAAGGGAGGGGTAGAGACAAACCAAAAAGTAAAACCGCCCCTAGAGTTGATATCATTGCAGTACCTGGAACCTAGAGGATTAGACTACTAAAGGAAATCTGGGAGAGAATGTGGAGCAGAGATTTGTTCATGATTCACTAAGTGAAAGTAGAATAGAATTCCGAGACAGTGAGCCTTAATTCAAAACTGTAACCCTACTATTTATCCATTTGTCTGTATCACTGTATCATACTGGGCCAGGATTTCCTTTGCTATAAAATGAAAGAGTTGGACTAAACTGTTTCTAAGGCCTTTTCTAGTTTTATAGGATCCCATAATTGCAATTCACAATGTAGCTCTCAGAAATTAATATTTATGTGACTTTAGGAAAAATACTTATCATCTCTGAGACTTAGTTTCTCCATGAGTGAAATGAAAGCTGGACTAAACTATTTCTAAGATCTTTTCTAGTTTTATATCTAGGATCCCATAATTGCAATTCACAACTTAGTTCTCAGAATATCTATGTGACTTTAGGAAAAATACTTGTCATCTCTGAGACTTAGTTTCTCTACAAGTAAAATGAGAATTAGATTAAACTATTTCTAAGGTCTTTTCTAATTTTATATCTAGGATTCCATAATTGCACTTCTCAGAATTAATATCTATGTGACTTTAGGAAAAATACTTATTATCTCTGAGACTTAATTTCCCCATAAGTAAAATGAAAGAGTTGATTATTTCTGGGTACCATTCCCAGTTCTAATTCCTGCACAGTGCTTAAAACAAGGTAGTTCCAACAATGAGCAATTCCATTTTCCTCAATGACAGGAAACATATTTCAGTGCTGTTGAAGTATGATAGATGGTATCAGTCTTCCCCATTAACAGGAGAGATAATTTCACATAAATAGATCAGGAGACCTCCCAGGTGAGATGAGGGACTGGCCACGCCACTTAGCTCACTTGCCGTGTAATTGCATTGAGACCAAGGTCTTTGGGAAGGAAATGGCTGATGAAATTAGCATTAGGCAGATTCCTGGGGGGCTTGATGCATTCTGGGTAGTCGATCTTGCCTCCAGAAAGGACAAGTTGACACTGGAGAGGCCAGCTGCTTACAAGCCTGGTGTTAATTGTTTTTCCCCCTAAACAGGGACAGGTTTATCACCCAGGGAAGTAAAGATTTGAGGATCTAATCATGCAGGGCCTGAGACTCGGGCCTTTTTAACAGACTTCAAATTTATGCATGCTGTCCAGGCCTCTTTATTACTATTCTTCGGAAAATATGTGCCTTGGGGGAGCCCGTTTTCCTCATAGAGTGTAAATAAAGCAATTGTTACAGTCCCTGGGAGGGCACGAAGGGAGATGACAGGTAGACTTGGCTAAGAGCTACTTGACACTGAAGAAAGACAGATTTATTTGAAATGTATAAGTCAATAAAGGAGGCCCAGTGCTCAGCTGTGTCGAGGAACACAGGAAGCCAGGAGTGCAAATTTGTCTTTTGGAACATTGACAAGCTGGAATGCTTCCAGGGATGGTGAAGGTCCAGAGACCAGGCAACCCCTTAGCACTTTTGTACAGCTCTCATCATCAGGAAGATTTTCTTAATACTGAATCAAATTCTGCCCTTTTTCATCTTCTACCCACTGCCTCCATTCTGCCTTTGGAGGACAAGGAGAAGGCCATTCCTTCTCCATATGACAGCTCTCCAAATTTTTAAAGAGAGTAGTCGTTTCTCTCCCAGTTCCTTCATCCTCCATAGGGCGTAATCTTCAGTCTCCTCAGCATCCTGGTTACCCTCTTCTGGACATGATCCAGCTTATCAATTCCTTTCCAGAAATGTGAAATTGAGAATTAAATCTCTCTGGATTTCATTTTCTTTATCTGTAAAAATAAGTGAATTAAACTTCTAAGATCTTTCCCCCTCTAAGGTTTTATGATTCTTTCTTGGATCCAGAGTTGACCCTTTCAAAAGTTGGCATCTTCTCCTGCTACTTCAAAACCTGGAGACAAAGAAGCCAATCTTTCTCTGGGCCATTTGGTTTTTTGGATGCGAATTGCCAAGCCAGGAATAACTGTCTTCCAAATTCATTTTGTGACTCAGTTTCTTCATTGTATACTTGTGTAATCCTACCTGTACTGTCTCTTTGTGTTCCTGTGAGTCACACCCTGTTTAAACCATAAAGCATCACAGAAATGTGAGTTATTATTATTAATATCTGGTTTTTCACTGTAATATCTAGCATCTCCTGAAAATTAAACTCTGTAGGAGATATTTGCAAACAAACACCTCTTAATAGTTGTTCTCCTGAGGGGGAATCTTGCTACAAGATATTATGAGTATAAGAAGATTATGACTCATCCTTCTCTAATCCCATGAGGATTCAGGGAAAAAAAAGTGAAGGAACCAGACTTGGTCATAGAACAATAGTCCATGAGTGACCTGCATTAATTGTTCAAAACTGTAATGACTGTAACCTCTAAGATGAGCATTTCATGAGAGAGAGTACATGGTATAATAAGTCTGGATTCAAAATCCTGCTCTTAATTGCCTATATGAATTATTATTATTATTAATAGCTAACATTCACATAGCTCTTACTATATGCCATATATTATGCCAAGCACTTTACAAACATCTTATTTGATCCTCACAATAACCCTGGGAGGTAGATGTTGTTATCCCCATTTTACAGGATCTCAGTTTTCTTATCTGCAAAATGATCAACTTAAACTAGATGATTTCTAAGGTCCTTTTCAGCTATAAATCTATTCCCTTTGATCTATCCCACACTCTATATTTCTAAAACTAAACCAATAGTACAGACTCTTATTACTGCCTTTCTAGACTATTGCAATGGCTTCTTTTAAAAAAATCATTGATGATTTCTGTTTCTTACATCACCATAATAGCCTTTTTCTCCCCGTCTCAAGAGCTATCACCTATCATGGATAGGATTTTCTAGAGACTCAGGAAAAAAGTCAGCACAACTGATTGAGACGTTGAGAAAGTCCAAAAACATGCAATGTTGTGAAACCCATGAACTTCCCCCTCCCCACAGGGGTAGGTCAAAGGTGTTTTCTCATGTGTTTTCATTGGATTCTCATTTTATCTTTATAATTTTGTTATATTTACTCTTAATT
This sequence comes from Sarcophilus harrisii, assembly GCF_902635505.1. NCBI lineage: Eukaryota > Metazoa > Chordata > Mammalia > Dasyuromorphia > Dasyuridae > Sarcophilus > Sarcophilus harrisii. The sequence continues at coordinate 504,444,917 of NC_045428.1, read as the reverse complement.
TTTTGGTGTGTTGAGGTTTCCATTTACATTGTTGGAGTTATCGTGCATAATGTTTTCTTGGTTCTGCTTACTTTGCTCTGCATCAGTTCTCATACAGATCTGTCCATGCTTCTCTATATTCATCACACACATAATTTCTTCAGCATAGTAACATTCTACTACATTCATGTACCAGTTTGTTTAGCTGTTCCTCAATTGATAGATATCTAGTTTGGGGTTTTTTCCCCAGTTCTTAGATATCTCAAAAAGGGCTACTCTAAATACTCTGGAATAGGTGAAGACTTTTTTCTTATCAATAACTTTCTTGGGGCATAAATCCAGCAATGGCATCTCTGGTTCAAAGGACATAGACATTATAGTTATTTTATTTGTATAATTCACAGTAGTCTCTTAATCGATCTTTCTTCTACTCTCTTTCTGATCATCACCCTTGTCCCATCCCAATCCATCTTCTATGCCATTGAGGAATGCTTTTTCTTACAGGAAGATCTTGTCATGCACGTTACTGCTTAAAACTCCTTAATGGTTCCCTCTTGCTTCCTAAACATAGGTATGCTAGTAAATATTTAACAATCAATTTTGGGGAGGGGAGCCAGAAGGAGGTATGCAGGATACACTTTTATGTTTAATTTGCATTATTAACATTTTCTTTCTGACTTTCTTAAATATAGACAGCAACAAAATAATATGTTGAGCCCTGATTTGTCATATTTACTGATTTCCAAAGTGTAAATGATCACATTAAAAAATTAACAAAGGGAAGCTAGTTGGTATAGTAGATAGAACGCCAGCCCTGAAGTCAGGAAGACCTGAGTTCAAATCTGAATTCAGATACTTAACACTTCTTGGCCATGTGATCCTGGGCAAGTCACTTAATCCCAATTGCCTCAGCAAAAAAGGTTCCAACAAACCCTTGCCCCTAAGTGATATTCAGATTCCTTTGCCTAAAATTTAATACCCAGAATCTACCTTGAAAGCCTTATAGCATATTATTCCTCTCCTTGACTCTAAAATTAACCAATCTGAACTCAAACTCTCTTGCCCCACAGAATAGACATTGTATTTTCACATCTCTATGCTTTTTCTTACACATTTCTCTATACCTGAAACGCCTTTGCCTCCTCTTCATGCGGTGATTTTCTTCCTAATTTGTAAAGCTTCACTAAAATACCACTTTGCCCAGGATCTGTGTGCTGATTCCCCACTAATTACTAACAAGCTCCAAGATCACACGTTTTTTTACCTTCTTTCATGTGTTTATTATGTATCATCAGATGATATAGTATGTTTTGAGTTCCTTATCTCCTCTATTAAACTGTGAGCTTTGCTAGAGTGGAAATTATGCTCTAACTGGATTGTGTTTCTCCCCTTGTGTAGATTGAGGTGCATTAATAAATGTATGAAGATGCAAGCATTGTCCTAATTGTACAATTGCAATGGGTCACTTTGTTCTTAAATGGCATTGTTTTTCTCCCTCCAACCTCCTTCTACCCTTTTAGACACGCCTGCGTGATTCGAGGTCAAGTGATGACATCTGATGGAACTCCACTGGTTGGTGTGAACATCAGTTTTGTCAACAACCCTCTCTTTGGGTATACCATCAGCAGACAGGATGGCAGGTATGGCATTCTCTGTGGCCTGTTTTTGTGATGCTCTGTCATTATTCTGACTGTTTTTACTACTAACAGAACCAAGAGAACAAAATCCTGAATTGGTTTTTTAAGTGAACTGGTTGGAATTAGTTCACTTCTTCCTCCATTCAACAACTCTAGATTATGTGCTTGCTAAGTGTTGTTTGCTGCACTAAGTGCTGAGGGAATTACAAAAATAATTAAGACATGGCTCTGCCTTCATGGAGTTTATATTCTAGCAATATAAGAAAAGCTGTTTACAGAGATGATCAATCAAACAAAAATGCTTTTCATAGTCTTTGAGTATTGACATAATCTTTATATTTTATTTCATCTTAACCTTACATGATAATATCCTATCATATCACCCATTTATATTGAGCTTTAAGCATTACAAAATATTTCCCTCACAATGACTGCAAAAGTACATAGGACAAGAATTATTAGCCCCATTTTATAGTTGAAGGAACCAAGATTCAGAAAAGTTACATGTGGTGCTTATGGTCAAATATCACATTATCAATCAATATGTATTCATGAAGTGGCTACTATTACCAGGCACTGTACATACAACAAATAAAACAATCCTTACTCCCAAAAAGCTTACATTCTCACATAGGGATTTTAATCTGAGATCTTTGGATCCCCAAGATGGCCCAAGAGGTACTTGGATAGATTTCTGGGGATCCCTAAACTTGGAAAATATATATTTATTTTCACTAACTTGTAACTGAAATTTTTACATTTCCTTCAATTGTGTATGTTTTCTTAAAAATTCATTCTGTAAAGGAGTCTGTAGGATTCATTGAGCTGTCAAAGGGATCTATGACATGAAAAAAGATAAGGAACCCCTGTTTTAATAAAAGAGTCAGTCAGAGTTGGCAAATGAACCCAAGTCACCTGACTCCCAAGTCTAGCATGTAATAAATGTTCATTGAATTGAATTGCATGATGCATGCAGAACAGGAGAAAGTTAGAAAGGGCTCTCAGATCAGAAGAGAAAGAGAATATTTTCTGTGAATGAGAAGTGATCTAAGGAAGGCTCCCGAGGAGATGTCATTTATATTCACCCTTGAAGGACAGCAATAAAGTCAAACCGGAAGAACAATCCTGTAATGGCTGTAAGATGTACCCTAAACTCTGACCACCTGCATAATGTTCATCACAATGGTGCCCAGAGAAGAGGGTGAATAGACTGGCACAAATATACAAGCTTTCAAGTCAACATGTCTTTTTAAAAAAAATAATAATAGCTTTTATTTTCAAAATACATGCAAAGATAGTTTTCAACATTTAAATTTGCAAAACCTCATGTTCCAAATTTTTCTCTGTCCCTCCTCCCTCCCCTAGATAGTAATCTAATACAGGATAAACATGTACAATTCTTCTAAACATATTTTCACACATATTATGCTGTGCAAATCAGACCAAAAGGGGAAAAATGAGAAAAAAAAAACAAACAAATCAGCAAACGATAACAACAATAAAAAATATGAAAATAACTTTGTTGTGATCCACATTCAGTTCCCACAGTCCTCTCTCTGGATGCAGATCACTCTTTCTTCACAACTCTGTTGGAATTAGCCTGAATTATCTCATTAGTCAATGTGTTTTTTGATATCATTTTGCAAAGACAAAATGTCATTGTCATCCACTTCCTTATGTGAGAGAGCTAACCCAGCTCCCGCTGTAAATGCTTTTACATCAGAAATTGCCAGACTGAAGCTATTACAAGAATTGTTCCGGCTGGTGCATTGATTCATGGGCCAGGGTCTGGTTGTGGCATTGATTGGACCACATTTTACTCAGTAGTTTATTTATTTAGCAATTTATCATCATAGAATCTTGGGAGATGAGAGACATATCAAATATGACTATGGCACTTCCCTCCTCAGAAATATCCAGTGGCCCCCCCTCTTTACCTTTAGGATAAAAATCCAAGGACATAAAAAGCTTTTCTACTCTGGCTCTAACCTACCTTCCTTTTTTTCAGATTAGTCCCCTTCCCACGTTGTGTTCCAGCCAAATTTCTCTTCCCTAGCTGTTCCCCCAAATTTGGTATACCATCCCTCATCTCCCTGCATTTGTCCAAGCTATGAATCATGTCTGGATGGTACCCTTTGCCATACCTCTGCCTTTTAGAATCCATAGATGGCTTCAAGGCTCATAGTACAATCTTGACCTTTTTTTTTTTAAGTGTGCAAAAGTATCATTAGAGAAAACAAAGTAAAGACTTCTTAAACTTAACAAAGCACATTTAGCACCAGCTAAATGCTGGTGATTATTGCTATTACTTGTACTTCACATTTCTAAAATACATCACTTTACCTAACAAAGCTAGGTAGCACCAGGCTTGAAGATCCGAATTCAAATTCAGCCTCAGATACTTACTAATTTTATGAGCCTAAGTGTTATGGGCCAGAACTCTGAAACAAGGATTCCTAAACAAGTCACGTAATCCCCATTGCATCCAAAAAAGAAAGAAAGAGAAAAAAGATACTTTACTCACAATTTGCTCACAAGAACTCTGTCAGTTAAAGTATAAATATCATCCCCCATTTTACAGATAAGAAAACTAAGGACAAGGAAGTGATTTCCCCAGTGTTTCTCAGTTCATTAATATAGAGAGCTCAGCTCTGATTTTTACTGTGTGCCTCCTTTCCACACCAGGGATAAGCGCTGTTTGGTGGAAGAGGGATGGGGACTGTACTGTTTGTCCTGTCAGTAATGATGAATTTTCTATTTTTAATAAACCGAGGTGAGAGAAGGTCCATCTGGCTAAATCGTGTATCCAGAAACTTTCTTCTCACCCTCCTGTTGGAGATAATGCTGTAGCCTGATTGATTTTTAACACCTGTTTAATCGACTACCAGGCTTCAGTTTGTCCTGTCCAGGGTGATAATGAAGTGGGTGATTGGCTGTTAAGAACCAAGTTTTGTTTTTTTGTGAAAAGAAAAAAAATGCCTTCTCATTCAGGCACCTTGCAAGAGAAAATGGAAGGCTGTTGGTTTTGGTTAACAAGCATTCCTTTGGGACCAGTGAATTTTTCCATTTAAATGAGGAACTTCCTGGCCTAGACAGCAAGTGACATCCTCCTGAAGGCAACATTTGCCTATGTTAATGTTCCATTGAGGACTCGATGGCAGTACCTGCACAGAGGGAAAAGGCCTTCAGGAAGTCTTAGAGTAAGGCAGTTCTATGTGGTCTCTCTCTTTATGAGAACTGTTTCTAGGGACTCAAAGAACATCTAATCTAATCCTCACCCAAGTAAGAAATCGCATCTTCAAATTCTAAAAGCCAGCCTCCAAGCCTAACTTTATTTCCAGTGATGGGGAACTCATTACCTCTGGATTTAGCCCAGACTATTCTTTGGTTTACTCTCAGGGATAAGGTATTATTCCTTATATTAAACTAAATTCTACTTCATAATCATTACTGAACTACAAAGCCAGAGAGAATAAATTGACTCCATTACAATAGGCTACTGAAAGAAAGCTATCATCCTCCCCTTCCCAAAATCTTCTGTAAGTTAAACTTCCCTCAGTTCCTTCAACCTACCCTTGTATGACATAATTTGTAGTTATCATCCTGAGTGCCTTCTTTTAAATGTGTTATGACTTATATATGTCTCTTCTTAAATGTAGTAACCAGAACAGGATTCAACAGCAAAAGAGGTATTGCCATTTCCCTCTCAGACGTAATCAAAATGGGGTAATTCCCTACTACAAATTTTGTTTGTTTGGGGGTTTGATGGCACTACAAATTAGTGATGGCTGACAGCAACATGCTCCATTAAGAAGTAGAAACACATACTGAACTAGCAAGGGCAATTCATTAAAATAGACTTTTTCAGATATTTCCTCCCCTTTCCCTTCAGTTTTTCTAGCATTTGTACACTAAAATGAACTCATTTTAGCCCTACTATGCGCTACTCCCTCTCCATAGTGATCTTTGTCCCCATCAGCAGATCAGAAACCCCAGAGTTTTTTTTATCCCTCCCTACATCCTTCCTACAATAAGACTTTGCTAATATGTATATCGTATTTTAAAGTTTAAAGTTTATAAAACTCTTTGCAAATATTATCTGATTGGATTCTCACAACAACCCAATGAGTTAGGTGCCCTTTTATGGGTGCTCTTATTTCTCCCAGTATCTGAGGTCTTCTTAACTCCAGGAGCAACATCCTATCCACCACATCACTTAGCTAGCCTAGGTATACCTAGATACAGGTAGCCAAACAGTGACATTTTTACTTAGTACCTACTATGTGCTAGACATTGGGGTTACACATACAGATAAGGAAATTATCCCTGTGTACAAGATACTTATAAAAGAGTCTGAAAACCCTTTACTTTTGTGTTTGGATATATTACCTCTCTGCCTCTGTTTCCTCATCTATAAAAAGAGAAAGTTGGACTCAAGGACCTCTAATGTTTTTTCTCCCAATCCTAAATAAGTGACCTTGGGATTCTATGAACATAGAGTCTCTAGTGTTAAAGGAAAGAGCACTGAATTTGGGGTCAGAGCCCCAACATCAAAACCTAGCTTTGCCATTTATCCATGGGATCTCCCTAGTTTTCAGTTTTCCCATCTCTAAGATGAGTGGAATCAGATAAAATCGAAGTCCTTTCTAGCTCCAGATCTGTCCCAAATATAGGACCCTTAAGTCCAGTGCAGGTAGAAATGTCCCCATTTTGTTGACAGGGCAGCTTCTCCACTAAGGTGTAAACTTAGTTCATAGCAGGAATCAGTGGGAGAGCTGGATATGGGACTCCACTCATCTTTCGTCCCCCTACAACCCCCCTGCCTACCCTGTTCTCTAAGGGGTGGGAATGGCTTTCTGCAAGGTGGATAGGTGGGCAGGCTCCACAAAGCAACCCCTATGAGTGGTAACTTCTCTTTCTACAAGCTCTGTTGGTTCTCAGTTCCCTGAGCCTGGTATGAGATCGACGCCTCTCTGTTTGTGTCACATTTGATGTCCATCCTGAAGCCAGATTTCTCCCTGTAGATTAATGAGCCTTTCCCCGACTCATTAGAGCCAAGCTCCTCCTGCAGCTCTCAATACCTGCCCTGTGGGAGTGAAGGTGTTTCTAAGAATAAACTCAGAAGGTCTCTGTCTCACCAAGAGCTTGTAGGATGGGATTTTTCCTCCCATTTGTTCTGTTCTTTCTCCTTTCTCATGCACAACCTCATGTGAAAGGAGCTTTCTCCCTGTCTGGTTGTAGCACTGGCCAAATGCTAATTAACTGTTAAAAATGTCCTCGTCAACACACAAAGACTGTTCTGCTCACTGACAAGCAGCAGCAAGTTCTCAGAATCTTTTTTAAAAGAGTAGGTCTAGAAAGCGAAAGCCCCAACTGATATTTCAAATCAAGCATCTTCCCTAGAGTCCCAAACCAATAGAATTTTGGTAGGGAGTGAGTGCACAATAGTCACCAGTTTTATTGTGCAGGTGTGTACCAGATAGTAAATTACAAAATTATTTTGCAAAAGAAAGGGCAGCCTGAGGATGAAGGAGCTGGGAGCTTCACAACACAGACTCCTTAGTAGTGTAGACTTGCAGAAGCTGGCTAAATACTTCTCAGGAGCAAGATACTCTTCTTGTGACTCTGGAGGTATATGCAGGTAGTCTTGTGACATTCAAATGGCATAAGGTGATCATTAAGGGAAGCTTTTTGTTATGATAAAGTGCTATTTCACCAGATGAACAGGATTGAGAAAAGAAAATTACAAGAGGCAGAGATCAAAAGATCTGGTGGTGAGAGGGACCTCAGAAATCATGTCACCAAGCCTCTCATTTTACATATGAGGAAATTAAGTCACATAAGAGTGAAGACCCTTGCCTGTAGTAGCAGAGGAAGAATTTGAACCTAGATTCTCAGATTGATGTTTTTTCCCCTTTAAGAAAAGAATATGGGCAGGGACTAAGTTCTTTGCTTTGTTTAGTATGGGGAACTCCTAGGTAAGGGAGCTCCTTCTACTTAAAGCAGGTCAGTCCCTCCTCTGCACTTAAAAGCTTTAGAGTATTACCTGCAGACATAGGGAAGGAAGTTAAATGTTCAGCTCACATTAAGCAATCCATTATGTCAGAGATGGGACTTGAAATCACATTTTCCTGACTTTGAGACCAACTTTCTATCCATTAAGCCACACCATCCCTCTTCTTAAAATAATAATATGAAATTAGGTACAAGTCTGATTTATGTGTACTCTTTTTTTTTTCACTACATAGATTTAGGCCCAACTTTGCCAATTCTACATACATACACACATGTTTCCCTAGATTATTACCTTAGGCACTGCCCCAAGCTAGCATTTAGAGACTCTATTGATGCATATAAGACCCCAGAGCTTTCCATGGTTTAAGTGATTTGGAAGGTGTCATGTCAGAGAAGTAGAATCATAAACCTGACACTATCATTTACACACACACACACACACACACACACACACACACCAGTCTAAAGGCAACTAACTCTAAAGGGCTACAGATTTTATTCTGTTATTCCCCATGTTCACTTCTCTGGTCTTCCAAAGGCAGTATTTCTGCCCTCTGGCATAAATAAAATGGTAGAAAAAAATCCCTAATGTTTCCAGTGAAATGGGCATTAAGGACACCAAGAAAACCCATCCCAGCCAGACCAGTGTTAAATAGGTTCTCCACCAGAAAATTGATTACCAGACAATTCGAGTTCCCAACAATAGAATAAGCATGAAAATTAGTCTAGGTTTTTTGTATTAGCAATAAAGGTCTACAGAGATGGAATCATATTAAAGTCAAATTAAATGAAGCCTTGGAAACATTTGGTGAACAAAGGATCCTTGCATACCAATTGAGTGCATCTGCTTAGCCCCAATCCTACTAACCCATGTCAGGAGGGATACTGGCCAAATGGATTGCAACCAGCATGGTGAGAGCATTGCCATCTAAGGATTGTTGAAGGAGCTGGGGATGTTTAGAGAAGTGAAGATTTATTGTTACCTTTAATTATCTGAGAGTCTGTCATGAGAAGAGCAATTAGGCTTTCTCTACTTGGCCCTGGAAGGCATAACAGCAAGTATTAAGTGGAAGCTATCATATAGCAGAATAAGAAATTCCAAGAAAAGCTTTTTAGTAATGATCACTCTCCATAAGTGCTTCCTTGCTCTTGGTCTTGGGCAAAAGCTAGGTGATCACTTGTAAGGATTGTTGTTATGGGAATTTCTGCTCTGATAAGGACTGAGCTGGTATTCTTTGAGGATCCTTCTAATGCTGGGATTCTACAGTTCTAAGTTGACCGATGTAATGAATGGATTTCACTTAAACACTTAAAGCTGCCTTATCTTCAAGGATTACCTGAGCCTAGCTTTCAGGTGACAAACTTATGAACTATTCTTTTGGGGAAGGAAGGACAAGAGGGGAGGGAATCATTTCCAAACACACTGACATTTCATAACCAGTTTCTTACATCTCAGTCACCTGCTAGAATGATGGAAATTATGTCACAAACACTCAATAAAAACAGGAAACATTGACTTAACATTATTTTGAATCTGGTAGAATGAGTGTTCATCTTGGAGGCAGGGGGACTAGAATTGATCTGCACTTGAAGCAAAACTGTAACATGGGATTTTCCCTCCTATTAGGACTTGATTTGTAGCTCTCCTTTTTTTTGTTTCCAGCTTTGATTTGGTGACAAATGGTGGGATCTCCATCATTCTGAGGTTTGAGCGAGCGCCTTTCATCACTCAAGAGCACACACTCTGGCTCCCGTGGGACCGCTTTTTTGTCATGGAGACTATCGTCATGCGACATGAGGAGAACGAGATCCCAAGCTGTGACCTCAGCAACTTTGCCCGCCCCAACCCTATCGTCTCTCCATCCCCCCTGACGGCCTTTGCAAGTTCCTGTGCAGAGAAAGGCCCTATTGTTCCTGAAATCCAGGTATGAAACTATGACAGATGAGGTAGAGGAAGGGTGTTAGTGCTAGAGATTCAAGGCAATTCAGTTCAACAAACATTTATTAAATGTTCCTAGTATTATTAAATGCTGAAGTTATACTATTTTAAAAAATTAAAAAGAAAGAACATGACTTTATTGTGGCAATGATAGGTATGAAATGTCTATTCAGAAGATGCAAAGAGCTAATGAGGGAAAAGGGAAGAGCTTCTGAGTTAGACCATAAGTAATGAGGAGGTAGAAAATATTTTCAGTAGGCAGTTGTTCCAGAGATGAACACTGAAAGAAGGAAGCTAGGTAAGAATTCTGAAGGACAGAAATGAGGAAGAGTTAAGATAAAGAATTAGAGAAATGCAAAAGGTGAAAGATAGCATTTTAAGATCACAGAACAATTAAGTGTGATCCAGGTTGACTAGAATATGGAAGATGAAGGGAAGTCATATGAAATAAGGCTGAAGAGGTTGGAAATATTATGATGAGCCTTGAATTAGGTTAAGGAGAGTTTATTTTAATCCTGAAATCGTAGTAAGTTTTTGAGAGGGAAATGACATAGATAAAGCTATGCAAAATAAAGAAAAGGAGAGAGGAAGGAGGGAAAAGAAGACAGATAAATTTCAGCAACCACAGTATACCAAAAACTGGGAGTATAAATATAAGCAAAAAGAAAAATAGTATCTATCCTCAAGGAGCTTATATTCTAATGGAGATAAAAAAGGGAGTGAGTGATGATGAAGGTACTGGTACAGGCATGTAAGTTTGATGTCTGGAAGCCAGGAACAAGTCCTCTTAAGCCTTTCTTTTTAAGTATAGTAGCTTGGGGATTAGACACATGGGAAGGATGAGAGAACCATATTGCAAGTACCATCAATCAAACTGGGTAAGTTATAGCATCAGATTTAATTATAACATTTTATTTATATATATATATATATATACACACACACACACATATATATAGATATAAAACATTGGTGTGGAGGCCACAGAAAATACCTGTGATGTAGATTTTCAGATTTAGAATGGCACTTCAGTCTTCACTTGAGGATCATAGTAACATAAAATGTTAGAGGAGAGGTGACTGCAGAGACTGTTCTAACTTTTTTTCATAGAGTCATGGAACAAGAAATTTGGAAGAGACCACAACCTAAAATATTAGAACACAAAATACTAGGAATGTAAAGGAATTGAGAGCAAACATGGCTAGACAGAAAACATAAAGTATTAGCTCCAGAAGAGGTTATAGAACCAAATCAGTGCATATATGTGTGTATGTGTACATATATATGTAAATATGTATATATAAATATATATGTATATATGTAAAACCACCAATATATAAATAATTTATTTAAAACTGGACCTTAGAGGTCACTTAGTTCAACTCCCTTTATTTTACAAGTGAGAAATCTGACCTAGAGAGGTTATCCTAAGGCTACGCATAAAATCTTAGAGATTACTTACTGCTCTCATCTCTTTCATAGGACATAAGTAACCATTTACACTAAATGTTATATTTTCAATTTATTTTGGCCACATTAGGGGTCATTCACCCCGGCCTTCTTTTCCTTCTAAGAATTGATCCACAGAATCTAAATATTTTAGGCTTAGAAGAAGCCTTAGCAATCCACTAATCCAACATATTCCCAAAAAGAATCCCCATTCTAACATACTCTTCTTCCTGAAGACCTCCAGTGAAGGGGAACTCGCTACCTCTCCGGGTAACCTATTCCAGTTAGATTAGTTCTAATTATTGTAAAGTGTTTTCCCGAAATCAAGCCTAAATTTGTCATTTTGTTATTTCTACCTAATCTTCTAGTTCTGTCTCAGGAAACAAACAGAACATGAGCAATCCTTCCTTCACACATAGCCTTTCAAATACTTGAACATAGCTATCTTATTTCTCCTAATCTTTTCTCCTCCAAGCCAAATACAACTTCCTCAAAGTTCATTCAAATGATCCTTTTATGGCATTGACTCTAGAGCCTTCATCATCCTGGCTGCTCTCCTTTGCATGCCCTCCAGTTTATCAGTGTGGCAGCATTCAAAGCTGCCCAAGGCCATCTGATCCAAACGGAGAACAGAAGGACCTTTTTATTCCTGACATCTATACCACCCAGTGCAGCCCAACATCGCACCAACTCTTTGGCTATCAATAACATCACTAAATCATATTGAGCTTTCAGCCCACTTTTTTAAAAATTGATCTTCTAGTACCCTTAGAGTTCATGTGATATCCTCCCAGGGCATCCTATTCATTGCTTTAATTATTCTACAAATCAAAGAATCACAGATCTTAGAATTTATAGAATTTTGAGAATGTAAAGTGTCAGAACTGGAACATCAAGGGGCAACTTAAGTGTCATAATCAATAGAGCACTGAACCTAGAATCAGGAAGACCTGAGTTCAAATATGACTTAAGAGAGTTATAATTGTGTGACCCTGAGCAAGTCACTTAACCTGGTTTATCTCAATTTCTTCATCTGTAAAAATGAGTTTCCCTAAAGAGGGAAACTACTCAAGTATCTTTGTCAAGAAAACCCCAAATGGGAGTTTTCTGAAATGACTGAACAAAATCTGTAAAAATATACACATAGGCACAGGATGTTTGGTCCCTTGAGAGCAAGGGACAATGTTCCTTACTTCTAGTAGTTGTACATAGAATGTTGGATTTGGACTGGTAACATCCTTGATTTAAATCCTATCTCAGACAGTGTGGTCTTAGGTAAGCCACTTAACCTTTCTTTCCAGCTTCAGGTCTCTCATTTGCAAAATATATAGAATCTTTAGTAAGCTCTTACTCTAAGTCAGGCACTGTGCTGAGCACTAGGGATACAAATACAAGCACAGAAGGCAGACCTTCCCTCAGGGAGCTTATATTCTAATAAGGGAATACAGCAGTTAAGGGGGAACTAGAAAGATGGGAAAGGGGAGGATGGAGATGAAAGGTTAAGGAATTAGAAAGAAGGGAAAGGGGAGGTTGGAGATGAAAAGTTAGGATGACGGTTTAGCAGGAAAGGAAACACAGAAGGAGAAGGATTTTCTGAAGAGTACAGGCTTGGGTGAGGTGAAGCCCGCTTAGGATCAAAAGATCTGAAGGATCTTAAGAAATGGGATTCCAGGAAGGGAATCACTAATGAGAAGAAGTCCCAGAATAGAGATTTCTCAGGATAGCAATACAACAAAATGAGGGGCTGGACTTACTGACCGCTGAAGATTCTCTTTAGCTTTTATTCTCTCTGCTGCCACAATCATAACATTCCAAAGAGCCTCAGACTGCTGTGGGCTCCTGGGAGGCATCTGGGTGACTGACATGAGCTGCCACCATAGGATGCTCTACCCCCTCTTGCAAGTGCATTCTGGGTAATTAGAGCCTGTAGCCAGCAATAGTACCCAAAGGAAGGTTATATAAGAACAAAATGCCTGATTCTGTTTGAGGAGTGACAGTGAGTACCCAGGGAAAGTCAGAAGTAGGGGGAAGGACATCTTCATTGGAACCAATGGGTAAAAATTACAGACAGGCATATTTTAGTTGGGTTTAAGGAAAAATAATGAGTCTATTAAAAATAGAATAGAGGAGAAGGAAATAGACAATTATATACTATCTACTATGTGCCACACACATTGCTAAGCATTTTACAAATGTCTCACAACAATCCTGAGAGAAAGATGCTGTTATTATCCCAATTTCACAGTTGAAGAAACTGAGGCAGACAGAGGTTAAAGGACTTGACCACAGTCTCACAGCTAGTAAGGGTCAGAGATCACACAACCAGTAAGTTGAGCACAGGTCTTCCTGAGTTCAGGTCCAGCATTCTATGCATCACTAGCTGCTTCTTGTGAGGTAAAAGTTAAATCCCCGTCTGGTTTACTGTGTCTCAAAAGTGAGAAAAGTGGGATTGTGAAAACTTAATTCAATTTAACTAGCATTTATTAAGTATCTATTATGTGTGCCAAAGTCTGTGTGCCAGGTGCTGGGGATAGAAAGACAAAATTAAAAATAATCCCTGTCATTAAAAAGCTGAGAAAACAATTATGAATTGAGATAGGTAAATAGCAGCAATTTTGGTGGAGGAGTGCCAACAGTTAGGGAAATCAGGAAAGGTCTCCTATTAGAAATGACCTCAAATCAAGCAAGCGACCCTAAAAAGTGGCGGTGAAGCAGGAGAGCATCCAGGTATGGAGGGCAAGGGAGAAGCTGCCTATGCAGAGTTACAAGTGAGTAAGTACTGGCAAGCAAGCCAGTCTGGCTGGAACACAGAATGCATTATGCATTAGGGAGCATGATGGGAAGTGAGGAGGAAGATTGCAAGCCATGTCCTACAAGTGTTCCTCAGAAGAATTGGGGACATTTCACTTTTAAAAGAAAAGACCTGGAGAAAGACATGATCAGTGTCTTCAAATATTTGAAGCGTTTGTCACATGGAAGGCACAGATTTATTCTTCTTGACACCAGAAGGCAGGCTCCAAGCCAAGTCTGTACTCAGTTCAGCAGGAGGAGGAAACTCCTCAGGATCAGTATGGTCCAAAGGCCACCTCAGGGAATAGTGAGTTCCCTGTTGCTGGAGGTCCCAGGATTCTAAGGAGGAAAGTTCTTAGAAATAAACCATATAGTCCAAACAACTCCTTTTTTAAAAGCAGGAAACTCAAGCAGAAAGAGATGTGACTTAAAAAATTAAAAAACAAAAAATCTTGAAAATAAAGAAGTATGACTTCCCTGAGATAATGCAGGCAATAAATTGGGCTTTAAACCCAAGGCCTCCGACTCCAAATTCAATATTTTTTCCCTGTTCTCTGTTGCTTCTCAAACAGAAATTGGATTGTAGTATTGTAGAAAATCTTGCCTGAGATTCTCACTACTTACCTGCCTCAGATTCTGTGTTTTGAGGACTTCTCCCCAGTCCCACCCTGAGTATTCCCAGGGCTTCAGAAAAGGAAAAGGATTTCTTCCTCAAAGGAAGGCTGGAGAGCTCTGTCCTTTAGAAACTCAAAGTATAGCACATAGTGCTCAGCAGAGGACCTTTCTCTTCCTCCATGAGGAAACACTATAGTATAAAGTTTCTCCTAATGTGTAAAGGAAAGAGCTGGGGGTATCAGTGAATTACAAGCTCAGTATAAATCAAAGATGTTGCATAGTAGCCCAAAAGAGCTAATTCACAAGCTTAAGCTGCATTTAGAGAGGCACACAAAGGATGGAGAATATACCATTCCGCTGCTCTGCTCAGACTACACCTGCAGTATTATGTTCAATTCTAGGAGCCATATTTTAGAAAGAATGTCAGTTAACTAATACAAGTCCAGAGGAAGGGAACCAAAATGCTGTGGGGCTTTGAGGATCATACAAGAATATGCTGGTTAATATTTAACAACCAATTTTCCAAGGAGGGGGGAAATATTCTCACAGAACTTTTTAGTTTAATCTTCATTATTAGCATTTTTTCCCAACACTTTCTTTAGTCTAGACAGTCAATAAAACAATAAATCAAGCTCTGATGTAAAGCATTTGTCAATTTTAGAGGTGTAAATCCTGACACTGAAAATTTAACAGATGACTCACAAAAGTAAGTAGGAACTGGCTTCAGCATATCCTTGGGACTATACTATGTAAGGAGTTGAAGATTTTGGTCCTCAACACTGAGAGGGAAAATGATGATTCTTGTCAGATATTTAAAGGACTTATCATAAGGAAAAAGAACCAGACTCATTCTAGGTGAAACTAGAAGGAAGAGCTGAGAATCATGGACAGAAGTTTTGCAGATGCTTTAAATTAGAACTTTAATATAATTTTTTTTAAGAAAATAACTTCCTTGGAGCAGGTAGGTGGCACAGTGGATAGAGCCCTGAAGTCGGGAGGACCTGAGTTCAAATGTGGCATCAGACACTTAACACTTGCCTTAACACACACACACACACACACACACACACACACACACACACAAATAACTCTCTTCAGATATTTAAAGGCCTTATATGGGAAAAGAACCAAACTCATTCTATGGAAAACTAGAAAGAAGAGCTGAGAGTCATGGGCAGAAGTTATACAAAGGCTTTAGTTTAGAACTTGATGTAATTAAAAAAAAAAAAACTCTCTTCAGGTATTTAAAGGACTTATCATATGAAAAAAGAACCAGACTCATTCTATGGGATATTAGTAAGAAGAGCTGAAAGTCATGGGCAAAAGGTATACAGAGGCTTTAAATTAGAACTTGATATAGTTTTTTTAAAAAAATAACTCTTCAAGTATTTAAAGGATTTATCATATGGGAAAAGAACCAGACTCTTTCTATGGGAAACTAGAAGGAAGAACTGAGAGTCAAGGGAAGTTAATACAGATGATTTAGATTAGAACTTGATATAATTAAAAAAAAACCAACTTTCCCAAAATTAGAGCTATCCACAAGTAGAATCATCTGTCCAGGGATATAACAGATACTCCATCATTAGACTTCTCAGATAGAGGCTGCACAATCACTTATAGAGTTGGAGCTGTAGGTGGGAATCTTAGGTTGGTTCCTGAGGTTCCTCAAGAGCAAGGGATAGAATTCTTGGAGATAATATCAAGGAGACCTCATTTAAATTCTGCCTGAGACTCACTTCTTATGCCACCATGGACAAAGCTTCTTCTATATAGTGGGACTAAGAATAGCTGTAAAATCTACTTTTGGGCCCTGTTAAGTTAAAAATGATATAATGTATATAAAGTTTACATAAAATATATAAAGTTCATATAATGAATATAAAATTTACAAACTTTAAAGCACTGTGCTGACGTTAGTTATTATTATCCTATTATAGTGGAAATTTTGTGATTCTCCATCTTGCTATTTATCTGAAAGTTGTATGGGAAGTAGTTGTAGGTAGCTTTGAAAGGAAATAATTGGAGAATATTCCATTCAATTCAATTCAGTGATATGTACTAAGCAGAGAATCCTGTGCTGGGCACTGGGGGAGACAGAGAGAGTTTGGTTAAGACATTTCCTGCCTTCTAAGGGATACATGGGAATTGGCCAGAAATCAAAATTCCTTCATCCAGCACACCTCAGACTTGTTGAATTTCTTCTTAGAGCATTCCTGTCCCCAACCTTGATTCTGACGGCAGGCACGGCAACCTGGGGGATGTGGGGAGTCAAGGAGCAGGCACCTAACGAGAAATCTGCCTGTACTCCCGTAACCTGTCGAATCAACCCCCTGACAACATGCATGTTAATGGATTGCCCAAGTTCACAGAGCACGGCCTTTATATATTTATGCGTGTCTATTTTATGCCCCACTAAGCAAACACATTTCTCTGTATGTGCTGTGTCACATTGATCCAGATGACAGCGCCCAAGAGCAGAATGGAGCCATTTTTAAATCCATGGAGTGCCCTCCCAGATTCCCTCCCATTTAGAATATTCATCACATATCTCCTTCTAGTCTGTACTACCAGGCTGACCTTTCTTAGGAGATGGCAGTCAATAGAGCCAGATCTTGCCAGGGAACAGTCATTTGTTACCCTATTCTTGCCAGGAGAGCTTGTTTTTCCCAGTGGCTGGGACTTTCAGCTCCATTAGGTTAAAAGATCACACTCCCTTCCCCACTGCTGCTCCCCTACAAAGCAAAGCAGCTGGTGACTGCCTGAACCCCACTCTTAGCACCGCTTGTTGCTAGGCTCATAAAATATATTAAAATAAATTCTAGAGTTTTCCCAGTCCTATCATTTCTCACCCTTTGCAAGCACCAAGAGATGTAAATTGAAAAGGGTACATTAGAGAAAGTAAATATTTATGAGAGCAATGGGATGATGTTCTTACACGGTGATTCACCCAGCTGTCGAACCTCAGGCTGCTTGGAATAGCTGGCACTTGGAAGGATTGCTTTGACTTAAGTCCATTCATTCAAAGAAATCTTTATTAAGCACCTACTATATATGAAGCCTAGCGATGGGATCTTGAGCAGAGACATCACATGTTGTTGTTTAGTCATTTTTTTAGTCATGTTTGATTCTTTCTGACTCCATTTGGAATTTTCTTCACAGAGACACTGGACTGATTTCTCTAGCTAAATGGACAGATGAGGAAACTGAGGCAAACAAGGTCACACAGTAATATCTGAAATTAAGTCTTCTTGACACTAGGCCCTGCACTATATTCACTGTGCCATCTAGATGCCCAGGGACATTATGGTAGAGTGAAAAAACAGGAAACATACAATGGGAAATGTCAGTTTGAGTCTATATTCTTCTTTTTATCAGTAGTGAAGTAACCATGGACAAGTTAAGGCAGTTAAATAGTGTAATGGTTAAAGCATGGGGTTTAGAGCCAAGAATACCCGAGTTCAAATTTTGTCCTTATTAGCTGTGTGATCCTGAGCAAGCCACTTAATCCTGACTGCCAAAAGAAAAAAAAAGAAGAAGAAGAAGAAAAGGCAGTCTGAATTCAAATCTGGCCCCAGATATTTACTAGGTGTAAGATCCTGAGCAAATCACTTAGCCCTGACTGCCAAAAGAAAAAAAAGGAAGAAAAGGCAGTCTGAATTCAAATCTGGCCCCAGATATTTACTAACTGTGTGATCCTGAGCAAATCACTTAAACTTGACTGCCAAAAGAAAAAAGAAGAAGAAGAAAAGGCAGTCTGAATTCAAATCTGGCCCCAGATATTTGCTAACTGTGTGATCCTGAGCGATGATTCACACATAGTCCATAGCCTCAGAATTTAATGTATATATCACACATATTAGAATAAATTGGTTGTATTTTCCTCCAGTAATCTGCACACAATCCCTCTACTAGACTATAATCTTTTTCAAGGAAAGGATTGTGTCTTATTTCATCTTTATATTTCCCCTAGCACAAGACTTTGTACACAATAAGTATTTAGTAAATGACGTGTTCAGGATCGCACAGCTAGTAAATATCTGGGGCCAGATAAGAATTCAGACTGTCTTTTCTTCTCAGCAAGTCACTTAACCCTAATTTCCTCAGTTTCCTTAGCTATAAAATGAGGATAATAATAGCATCTACCTCTAAGAATCAAATGAAATAAAATTCATAAAGCACTTGGCACATAGTAAGTGCTATTTAAATGGTGGCTATCTTCATCCTCATTCATTCATTCATTTCTCTGAATAGTTTCTTCATCTATGAAATGAGGATAATATCTTTTCACTACTTACCTCACAAGATTGTTCTGTGCTAAGTATTTTATAAAACAGGTAACACAATAGAAAGGTATTATGATTCACACATAGTCCCTAACCTCAGAATTTAATAAGTGTATGTCACACAGATTAGAATAAACTGGTTGTATTTTCCTCCAGTAGTCTGCACACAATCCCTCTACCAGAATGTAATCTTTTTCAAGGAAAGGATTGTGTCTTATTTCATCCTTATATCTCCTCCAGCACAAGACTTTGTATACAATAAGTATTTAGTAAATTTTAAGAATAATAATTAATAATGCTATTCATAGCATAATTTCTTCTACTAATATATATATAATATATACTTTCTTAATCTGATAATTTGTTGTTATATATTTTGAATCCTCCTTGATGTTCTTCTGGGTACATGACAATGCTTTCTTTTGTATTATTTTATTTTAATTTGTATTCCTTTTCTATTTTTCTTTTTTCTTATTCAGTTTTTTTAAGATAAAATATTTTTTTTAAAAAATAAATCCCACCACCATTTATCTAGAAAGGCACTTTCCTCTCTCTCTTCCTTTTGCATGAATATAGAATCAAAAATTCTTCTAGTTGGAAGGGACCTCAGAGTTTCCTGAGGGAGGAATCCTTTCCCTCACTAGCCTCTGCTTGAAGATTGTTAGGAATGAGGAAGTCTCTCCTCACAATAATAACAATAATTGTTTATATAGTACTGTGTGTGGGCAGCTAAGTGAATAGAGTGCTGGGCCTGAAGTCAGGAAGAACCGAGTTCAAATCCAGCTTCAGACACTTACTAGCTGTGTGACCCTGAGCCAATCACTTATCTCTGTTTGCCTCAATCTCTTCATCTGTAAAATGAGCTGGAGAAGGAAATGGCAAGTAACACCAATGTCTTTGCCAAGAAAATCCCAAACAGACACAAGGAGTCAGACATGACTGAACAACAACAATATAGTTCTTTATTGTTTAAAGCATGCTTCTTTCACAATAATCTTGAGTCCAGGAGAGCAATGAATGTTATTCCCATTTACACACAAAGAAACTGAGGCTCAGTTTAGTAAATGGCTTGCCTGCTCAAGGAAGATAAATGAATGAATGAGCGAATAAGTACATAAAAGAATTAAAACATACTTTGCATTTAGATAGTGGAAAACAGGTAGGGGGATCAGCTAAGATGCCACAGAGAAGTAGAGATGAGTTGGAGGTGAGCCAGCCATAGCAAAAGTATGGAAACAGGAAATGAAATAATATCATAGATCTGGAGCTAGAGACCTGAAACCTCATTTAGGAGATGTTTTTTTTTTTCATTTTTTTATGTGTCATGGGCTCCTATAATAGTCTGATAAAACCTATGGACCCCTTTTCAGAATAATATTTTAACTCATTGAAGGATATGCTAAATGAATTTCAGGTAGAGGTTAGTAAAAATAAACATGTAATTTTTTCCCATCCAAGTTCACACACCAAATTCCACCCCCAACCTGGAAATTTATCCCCAGACATTACTAAGTCAAGAATCTAGAATTCTAATCTCATCTAGACCAAACACTTCATTTTACAAATGGGGAAAAACAAGTCCTAGAAAACTGAAGTGACCTATACAATATCTATGAGACAGTGAATAGTATAGTCAATTTGACTGGAACACAGTATTATGAGAAAAAGCTGAAAAAAATCTAGTGGCTCCATATTGTGGAGGTCTCTGAATCATAATGATCAGAGCTGGATTAGAATGAGAGACATTTTATTTCACCCTGTGGGTTCTATGAATGCACAGCTGTCATTGAAATACTGGAAATCACTGAACTTAAACCTCAATGTAAGCTCCCCAAGGACCGAAACTAGTTTGGACATTATCTATCCTGCCATGCCTAGCCCAGTGCCCAGGCCATGGTAGTTGTTTAATAAATGCTTTTATTTTAATGGAATTGAATGCAGATTTGAGTCTTCTGTAAATGCACTATTCTTTCAGTGTCTGCATTGACCCTACCATGATTTAGCATTCCCTCCTTAGAACTGAGCTCAGAGCAGCAAGCCGCCAAACGTTCAGTCACTTAAATGTGTGCTGGCAGCCTCACATTAATTTAAAATTTCCATCTTGGAAGAACTGATGGAAATCTTTTTTTTATGGCCTCAACATCCATTGTATTTATTTTTACTAGTGTCTAGTTCACAAAAGACATTGTAACATGGTACCACACAGCTAGAATACTGAAGAATTTGGTCACTGTATTCTTATTAAAGTTTCAGAGCTCAGGACTAACTTTAACCCTGTGCTGTCACCTTGCCATCCTTGTCTGCATCAGCTGGTAAATTGGCCACATCTCCATGGCAGAGTTTGCAAACTCTCTCTCTTCGGTTCCACGGGCAGTGCTCAGGAAGTTCTCATGGGATCTGGCTAATGCCTCATACTCTGTTAACTCTGACTTTACACAGAATCAGATTTTAGAGAACAGCTAGTCCAATCTCCTTATTTTACAAATAAAGAAACTGAATTTTAAAATTTAAACTGACAGGCTAGATTCATCCAACAAATAAGTATCAGACCCAGAGCTCAAATCCAAGTGAATCGATATTCAAATTCATTGTTCTTTTATTAGATCAATCAGGTAACTTCTCTAGACCTCAGTTTCATACCGTAAAATCAGAGTTGAAATAAATGGCTTCCAAAGTCATTCTCAACTCTAGATATGATCCTTTGTAGTTTCCTGTGAAACATAGACATTGAATTAAACTTCTGGCTCTAGGAAGGGCTAGGTAGGGACTACTAGGATCAGCCAGGAGGAAGTTCCTTATTACCTGAATGCAGTGGACAGCCAAAAGAGGTCAGATATTTGTTTTCACATTGTTTTTATTTACTTTTTATTTACTAAAGAAGCCAGAAAGTGTTGTAACCCTATCTCCTTAAGACCCTAAGGCTGTCATGCTTAGTGGTTGGTGCAGGGAATTAGTTACAGAGAATCTTCTCCTGGGTCTGTCATCAGGAGCACAGGATTAAGAGGTGGGAGAGGGAACAGACACTTCACTTGATAGGTCCAGTCCCTATCCATGCTGAGCTTCCAGAATCTCCTGTCTTATACTTCTCCTTCTTCTCCCCTTTTAATACTTCCTCCTCTTTGTTCTCCAGGTTTTGCAGGAAGAGATCAGCATCGCAGGCTGTAACATGAAGTTGAGCTATCTGAGCAGCCGGACTCCGGGCTACAAGTCTGTCCTGAAGATCAGCCTTACCCATCCCACCATTCCCTTCAATCTCATGAAGGTGCATCTCATGGTAGCTGTGGAAGGACGCCTCTTCAGGAAGTGGTTCGCTGCTGCCCCAGACCTCTCCTACTATTTCATCTGGGACAAGACTGATGTGTACAACCAGAAGGTGTTTGGTCTCTCTGAAGCCTTTGGTAAGCTGCCTGGTATTCTTGGATTCATAGAAGAGGGTGTAAAATAGACTGTCTCCTGTCTTCCTTCTTTACTTTCTCCTTCCTCTTCCTACAATTCCAACACTCACCTCATTTGGGCAAGTCACTTTTGTTTCTTTCCCAATTTCATCAGTCAAATAGGGGTAAATTATCAACTCATAAATAATGTACTTTGGGTAAGTGTAATTCTTTGGACTAGGAAGATCTCTAAGTTTTCTTCCAATTCTAATACTCTCATGCCCCAATAATAAGTCCTTTATTTATCCATTATGAACTTATTATATTTCACATTTTTATATTAAAAATTGCCGCTTTATTATATAGCAACAGACAGTTGCTCAACAAATATTCATCAAGCACCCACTGTGTGACTGGCAATCTCTTAAATACTAGTGATATAAAGAAAGGTAAAAGGCAATCCCTGCTTTCCAGGAGCTCACAGTCTAATGTCAAGCAATTATGCTTCAGGAAGCATAATGTAATGGAAAGTGTAGGTCAAGTCAATATACATTTATTAAGCAGTTAATATGTGCCTAGAACTATCGGTACAAGCAGAAAGACAGTCCCTGATCTCAGGGATCTTACATTCTAATGGGGGAAATAAAACATAAAAGGAAACTGAAAGTGGGATAGGGATGAAGATACCTATCTTGGGGGCTGGTAGAGGAAATCCAGGAGATTCAAGAATCTAAAGAGGAATAAAGATAATTGTTCTGCCCATCCTCCTTAAAATATAGATTCTGTGCAGGGCAAGCCAGTTAGAGGGAGAGGATACAAAAATAGTGGGAAGTGCCCCAGGATGGAATGAAGTTCTGGAGTGAAGATATGATGTGGGAGACAAAGTCCTGAAGAGATTTCAGGAGTACAGTCTGCACAGGGATGAAAGAGCATCATGGTTAGAAACTCTGAATTTCCTTCCTGATCCTATCAGTATGACCTCTATGAGTATCAGCTGCCTCATTTGGAAAATGGGGATTGCAAACACTAGTACTGTGAAACTTTCAGGTCCATTGTGAATCCATCAGTTAGCAAGCATTTATTAAGCATTTACTATATTTTAGGTGCTATCCTAAATGCTGATGATAAAAAGAAAATATTTTCCCTGTCCTGAAGAAACATATATTCTAATGAGAGAGAATATGCAAATAACATACATACAATTTATATACAGTATAAATAGAAGGTTGCCTCAGAGAGAATCAAAGATTAAATGTTGGACTACATGTAAGAATCACTGCTAACTATAAAGCTCTGTTTCAACACAACAAGTGCTGTTATCATTATTATTATTATTATTATTATTATTACCATCATTATCATTGTTGAATCTTAGAGCTAGAAGGAGACTTCAGGTCTTCTAGATAAACCCCATGGCATATCTAACTTAGAACTAAATAACATCCTTCATCATCATCATCATCATTATTATTATTATTACTTTTTAGCAGACCAATGAGATCATCAGTGTAGAGACTCCTCCAATCATAATCCATCTGTGCCTTCTTGTCCTGTGAGGTTTTTATTTATCTCTTTCTATTTATAGGATCATGGATTTAAAGTTGCAAGGGACTTTAGAAGTCTTCATGTTTAACACCCCTCCCCATTTTACAGATGGGGAAATTGAGGCCCAGAAAAGTTAGGAGAATTGCCAGGATCACATTGCTAATAAGTGTCTTAGTCAGGATTTGAACCAGAACTTTTTGATTATTTTGCCAAAACACTATCCACTACCCATTGTGCCACTGGGTTTCCTCTGTTTGTTGTAATGTTTCATATATATTAGGCTAGCACTGTCCTTCCTCCTTTTCCAGTTGTTCTGAAAAAATATAGGACAGAATGGTAATAGTTAATATTTTATATTTTCTGCTACCCCATCTAGGTAGCTACATAGCATAGCCGATAGAGCACTGGACCTAAAGTCAGGAATGCTAAATTCAAATCCAGTCTCAGATACTAGCAGGTCATTTCACTTCTATTTACCTCCATTTCCTCAACTATAAAATGGAATAATAATAGCGCCTATCTCTCAGTGCTGTCATGAGAATCAAATAAGATAATATTTGTAAAACTTAGCACCTGGCATGTAGTAAGCACTTTATAAAGGCCAACATCAGCATCATCACTATTGTTATCATTAATTATTATTATATTATATATATTATTGTATTATCATTTCAATTCTGTACAACAACCCCATAAGGTAAGTGGTACAAATATCAGTATTCATCTTGAACTTGAGAGAACTGAAGGTCAGCTAGGTAAGTGACTCCCCCACAGTAGCAAAGGTAAGTCCTACAGGAGTCCATGAGGACCTCAGGATAAGGGCCTTTCAAATTATGTTAATACTATATTAAAATGTTACATTGATAATCTTGGTATTTAAAAGGCATTGATGCCTTCCTATAATGAAATGGATCTCAGAGGCCATGTAGCCCAGCCTCCTTGTTTTATAAATGGGGAAATTGAGGACCAGAGAGTTTGCAACTTGGTCACTGCCACACAACTAACATGTGTTAAAGGTATTAACAGCAGGACACCTGGCTGCAAAGTTCTTTATATAATAAACCTCCTCACACTCGAGATGGCAAATAATGCATTTTTAAAAAGAAGGATGCTATCATTATATACTTCAACAACAATACTAGATGATGACCAGTCCTGATGGATCAGGCCATCCTCAGCAACGAGATCAACCAAATCATTTCTAATGGAGCAGTAATGAACTGAACTAGCTATACCCAGAAAAAGAACTCTGGGAGATGACTAAAAACCATTACATTGAATTCCCAGTCCCTATATTTATGCACACCTGCATCTTTGATTTCCTTCACAAGCTAATTGTACAATAATTCAGAGTCTGATTCTTTTTGTACAGCAAAATAATGTTTTGGTCATGTATACTTATTGTGTATCTAAGTTATATTTTAATATATTTAACATCTACTGGTCATCCTGCCATTTAGGGGAGGGGGTGGGGGGGGGGTAAGAGGTGAAAAATTGGAACAAGAGGTTTGGCAATTGTTAATGCTGTAAAGTTACCCATGTATATATCCTGTAAATTAAAGGCTATTAAATAAAATATATATATATATATATATATATAAAAGAAGGATGCTATTTCATTATTCATCTGTGTTCTGCTTCTGTTTTTCCATCCTTTCCTCAGTTTCTGTTGGGTATGAATATGAATCCTGCCCGGATTTGATCTTATGGGAGAAGAGAACCGCAATACTTCAGGGATATGAAATTGATGCTTCCAAACTGGGAGGATGGACCTTGGACAAGCATCACGCCCTCAACATCCAGAGTGGTGAGTGATGCAGCAGGAGGCACGTGCCAGGGCTGCAGGGCCAGCACTGGTCACTGGGCTCTGTAAATAATTTAGCGTCCAACTGAGGAAGGAGGCTGCTGTTGGCAAATAATTCATTGTAACCTACATTTCCATAGCAAGCTCCACAGTGTGTGTAGATTTAAATTAAGAAAAGCCATCTATTGGGTATAATAAAAATTGTTGTACCAGTTTTTTTGGTGGCGGTGGCAGTGGCATTGGTGGCTAAACTCAAGAGCCAGGTAAAGGCTAAGGAGGTAGCCAATCTGCATACAAAGCATTTCCCTTTCCTCTCAGCTAGACCACCAAATAGCATTGTGAGTAAGGCAAATTACTCAGCCTTCTTAAGCCCCAGGTTACCTCCTACCACACTTGTTTCCAGCCCTAATGATCAAATGAGACTATATTTGTAAAAGCACTTAGCACCATCCTTGACACATAGTAGGTGCTATATAAATGCTTTTGACGTCCCTCTTCTCCCTAACATTCTATCATCAAATATTTAATATTCTATAACTCTTTCTGCTTCTACTAAAAGCTTTTCTATGAAAAGCTCAGAGCCAACCAAGCAGCAGTCTTATGTTTTAGGAGAAAGGGGAGATTTTTAGATAGCCTTTCTCATTCATTCATGAAACAAAAACCTGTTACAGAATAAGAAAAATTACCCTAGAAATAGTTATTCATCCTGAAAATCTTTATTCAAAAACTACTATAGGCATGGCCCTGGGCTCAGCACTTAGAATTGTATGTTCATTTTTTAAAACACAACAAATGCCTGTAAAATAAAATCAGAGGAAATCAGAGTCATCCAACATTAGCTGTTCATGAAAAGAGAATGGAAGTAAGCTGCTTGAAAGGTACAGGTGAGTTTTTGTTTTGTCATTGTATTTCTAGCTCCTCAAATAGTACACAAAAAGAAGGCATTGATAACACTATTGTTGGCTTGGCTTTGATATCATATTGTCAGGGGCTTTGCCATGTTCTAGAAAAAATAAAAACCTAACAAAGATTGTTAGGTATGTAAGATTTTTTTCTTAAATTAAAACAGTCGTAATAGTTAAAAAGAATAAGGTACAAATTCACTCTAAAGAAATTTCCCAATAAGTAGAAATGCATCCTTTTTGTCCATACATGTTTTTAAAAAGGCTAAAATTTGTTATCACTTTAATAACAATCTCATTATTCCAGATGGGGCTTTGAAGAGTCTTGAAGTTTAAAGGGACATGATGGTTCATTTAGTCCAAGTTTCCACTCTAGGCAAGAATCCTAGTTTCCACATCTCTGACAGGTGGCCTTCCAGGAATCTAATTTAGACCCTTGTCTATAAGCTGGGGAAAGGATATGTATCCAACACAGATGGTTGTCAATCCAATTTTTTTAAGCTCCCTACAGATGGTGCTTTCATAACCTCCCTAGGAAACCTGTTTTCTATATCTCATCCTCACTGGCATTATCTCTTGCTGAAATTTAAGTGAACTTCTTCAATTCTTTTTTAAAAATAGAACAGTATTGGTCACTATTCTTGAGCATTTCTATGCTTTCTTATGCCCTGAGATTCCTGTTTTTGTAATTTTCTCAAATCTCCCATATAGACCTAGGATGCTAGAAGCATTCATTTGGGTCTTTTAGCATTATGTGGGTATCACTGCACACTGGAGTTATCTCTATGTTATTCTTAATATTTGACCAATCTCCTTTTCCAGTCCTAGATACCATGAGTGCCATAACTGTGGTTTCACACTGCATCTTGCCTATTGGCCATTTTCCATCATGTGTTCCTTACATTTATGTGTATTTCATTATTGCCTTTTGGTTCAACTGAAAAGGTGATCCTTGATTCACAGCCATGTAGCATCACTGTGAGAATATTGGTATGGAACATATGGACATTTGCAGCATTAAGAAGATATTTAGTATCATTGAAACTTCTAAATGTTTTTACCAAGTTCAAAAGAGTAGACTCTTCACTTTCTCTTCAATTCTGAACCTAACTGATTGGTCTTTGGCAGTACTCTCCAAGATGTATATATTAACTAAGTGAACCTCCCACCAAGCTGGACATCATGATCTTAGAGAAGGGCATTCATCAGCCATTTGTTTTTTCCCAGGTGGATTGTTCAAACAAACCCTTTTGAGTGACTTGGGATTTCATTAAGGAAATCTTGGATCATTCCAGGATTTGATATAATCAGAAGCCTGATATTTCTCTATATCTCTTTTAAAATATGAAGCTTTGGAAAAATAATCTCAATAACACTAAAATCTAAGCTACAATCAAAATTTTTCCATTGTGTCTTAGCATAATTTTGTTTTGATTCTGTTTTTTGGGGAATGGGGGAGGTAATCAAGATTAAGTGACTAGTAAGTTAGTAAGTATCTGAGGCCAGATTTGTACACAAATTCTCCTGATCCCAGGGCTAGTGCTATATCCACTTTACCATCTAACTACCTCTGTAATTTTAAAAATATGTATATCATGTTGTTTTTGTTCTATCCAGCTTGATCCCATAAATAACTGTCAGTCAGGAAGCATTTATGAAGGGCCTACTATGTGCCAGACATTGTACTAAGTTCTAGCAATACAAAGAAAGGCAAAAACTGTCTGCCTTCTCAAAATCTAATATTTATTGTCTCGAATTCACTCTCTATGAGAATTTCAAAATGTATTTATTCAGGAAGCCTTCTCAAGTATTTCATAGACTAATTTTTTAATAAGTTGTTTTGATGCTTTCTATTTGTGCATAGAAATTTCTGGGATATCTGCCATCACCTCTACCACCACCTAAGGAACACTTTTTTTTTGAGAAAGAAAAACAAGTCAACAAAAGCAAAGAAAGAGCATTGTAGATATAAGAAAGGATAATTGTGAATGGAGACTAGATAGATAGATAGACTGAGGATCTTGACCAATAGTGAGACAGAAGCATCCTGAACTGAACTGAACTTAACTGAATTGAGAAAACAAAGAGGAATGAGCTGAGGAAATGGCATTCGTTGACTAAATCCCCACTTCTGTTTCTCAGAGAGATGTAAAATTTTTATCACTTCAGATGAATTTTTAAGTTATTTTTTAAGGTTTTTTTAAATTAGCAAATGTAAGCACAACTAACCATTATCTGTTTCTAAAATTTTATGCTTAATAGAAACCAAATAGAAAGCTTAATTTCATAGAAAACTCCCTAGATTTTTGTAATAAGACAGCTTGGGTGCAGATCCCAAATCTGTTGTTCATTATCTGTGTGACCTTGGGCCAAGTGTTTCTCCTCTCTGAGGCTTTGTAAAAATTAGAGAACCAGATTAGATCATCTATGAGGTCTCTTCCAGCTCTAAATCTCAATATGGGAAACTTCCCTGTACTAAATAAAGCATTTAGGAAAGAAAATACACTACTTCTTCATCCCAACTTACTTTTTTCTTTCCTCACCTTTGTCCTAGGTATACTACATAAAGGAAATGGAGAGAACCAGTTTGTATCTCAGCAGCCACCTGTCATTGGGAGCATCATGGGGAATGGACGGAGGCGAAGCATTTCATGTCCCAGTTGTAATGGCCTTGCCGATGGCAACAAGCTTCTGGCTCCGGTGGCCCTTGCCTGTGGCTCAGATGGAAGCCTCTATGTTGGTGATTTCAACTATATTCGGAGGATCTTCCCCTCTGGCAATGTCACCAACATCCTGGAATTAAGGTAGTCACTTGCTCACCATAACTTTCACTTGTAATGTTTTCCCTGTTCTTCTAGAGTCTGGCTAGAATTAGCCACTGGGACTCTAAGATGGCACTGCAGCATGAGCAAGATGGAGCAATATTCCATTCCACAGGTGCAGTAAATGAGGCTGAGAATTTCCTTCTTAAGACAAATTCTCAACCCTAGCAACCAGATTTTGGAGAAAGAGTCCTTGCAGGTAAAGCGAGGTACAAGTTGTTTTTTTTTTTTTAATCCTTTGAGGTTAGATCAGATGTTTTACAGAGGGTGAAGAGAAGAGGAGATCATGGAAGCTATGGAGATGTTAAAATGTTGGTGCCCATTGACTTCAGTCCCTAAAAAGCAAATTACAGGTCTTCTTCCTCCTCATATATTCATTCATCCATCTGTATTCAAGGAGCTTTCCTCATATATTCATTCATCATTCATTCATCCATTTATATTCAAGAAACATTTCTCATATATTCATTCATCCATTTGTATTTAATGGGTATTTATTAAGATGCTGAAAAGACAATGACAAAGGTGTTTAAGTACTTGATTCTGATTTAGGCACTCACCAAGAAAAATTAAGTACCTGAGCCCCTCCTAGATGCACCTTTTAGTTAAACTCTCCAACATTCAACACGATTAATAAACATTTATAAAGTGACAGCTATTCCATAGGACCATGCTTATTACTAGGGGAGTACACAGGTTAAGATGAGATCCCTGCTTTCATGAAGCTTATAGTCCAGTTGGAAGAGCAGGTATGTGAATGTGGCAAATACATGTGCACAAAAACAGCCACCTCCTCAATATTTAATTCAATTCAACAAACATACATTGAGTATCTAACATATCCAGAGCCTATTTTGGATACTTAGTATTTTACCACAGTTTCCTCTTATTGTTCTGCCTCAAATTCCCTAAATTGTTCTGCCTCAATCCCCCTGGTTGCAACCCTCCCTTCTTGCTATTAGGACTGGTAGAACTTAGGACTGGATACTCTAGGGTCATAAACTGTAAATGTTTAATCTCAGATAAAGGGAGATCTTCTGAAATCTATAAGATGTCATTACTTGTGCCTCAGTGAAAGAAATTCTCCACATGTTTTTAGATGAAGCAGTTGGGGTTAAGTAACTTGCCCAAGATTACACAGCTAGTAAGTGTCTGGGGCCACATTTGAACTCAGGTCCTCATGGCTCCAGGACCAGTGCTGTATCTACTGTACCATCTAGCTGCCTCCAGGAGAATCTTCCACATTGATGGAATCCTAGGTCGTGTTCTCTCCCCCTAAATGAAGACATTGATTCCTTTCTAAGTCCCCTTCTGACACTAAATCCTAAGACTTAAGGAACTTCTTTTTCACTCTGCAGCTATAACTAGAGTCAAGAAAACCTGAGTTCAAATCCAACCTTAGGTGCTATTAGCCTTATGACTCTGGAAAAAGTTGCTTAATCTTATTTCCTCAGTTTCTCCAACTCTAAAATAGGGGCAATTATAGCACCTACCTTTCAAATTTTGAAGATCAAATTTTATTATTTGGAAAGTCCTTAGCACAGTGCCTGGTACACAATTGGCACAATATAAATGCTTATTCTCTTCCCCTCCCCATTTCTTCCTTTACTGGGAAAACAGTATCTATTGTCACCAATTTTTGAGGTCCTTGAAGCATCCTAGATGCCCTCAAAAGAAAGTCTTGCTGATGATGTGGGTGTTACATCTAATATATGTGTATCACTAGAATCCAGGACATTCAAGGTCTCTTGGATTTCCCCATCATTATCACCTCCATCACCATCATGATCAAGGCCTGGATGCCAGGGAAAGATAGATTCAGAACCTCCATTGTTAAATAAATTCATTACATATTTCATCTAGATGTAGCTTTTCTATAATTAAGCCCCTTTTCTCTTCTTACTCCTTCTTTCATGGTTTCTGTTAAGAAAGAAACCCATGACCATGAACTTTAATCTTGAAAGTCTCTCTGAGGGATGAGGTAAAAGGCACAGCACAGAGGCAAATAGAATGGAATTTATGATGTAATAAAAGTAGTACTAGATCTGAATGTCAGTTCTGCACCAAATAGAACTAGATCTTAACAGAGAAGACAGCTGAGTGGAAAGATAGAGCCATGGACCTAGAATCAGGAGGACCTGAGGTCAACCTTAAATTGCTCTGTAAAATGGACAGACA
Organism: Sarcophilus harrisii; assembly: GCF_902635505.1. NCBI lineage: Eukaryota > Metazoa > Chordata > Mammalia > Dasyuromorphia > Dasyuridae > Sarcophilus > Sarcophilus harrisii. The sequence continues at coordinate 504,413,582 of NC_045428.1, read as the reverse complement.
GGGAAACAATCCCAAAAAAGGGGAAGAGGAAATACAAACATCAAAGACAGATCCCATATTTGAACTGAGACCCTCTAATTCCTAATATAGTATTCTTCTCATTGCAACATATTGTTTCTGTTTATTGTCTCTTTGACCAAGGGAAAGTCACTTAATTATTTAATCAATAAGCATTTACTAAGTACTAAGTTTTCAAATCCAAAAGATGAAGAGGTTAACCCAGATGCTCTCTAACTCCTCCCCTTCCCAACTCTAAATCCTATAATACTATGACTTGAGGTTCATCAGAATTTGGATTCTGTTCCCAGTTCTGTCACTTAGTAACTGTGTAATCTCAAGAATGACCATTCCTTCCTCTGGACTACTTTTCCTTCTTAAGTGAAGGGATCAAATGTTTAATGTTTTGGAGGGACTACAGTGTATTACACATATACCTCTCTCCTGGTCCTCCTGAAAAGTGTAGAAGGAAACAAATGAGGAAACTTTCAGACAGCTTTCTCCACCAAAACTTCCTTCCAACAGGCTCTACCAGGAGAGCCCATATGTCAGCTCTGCTACAACTGATATCTTGGCTTACAACTCTTCTCTACGACAAGAATGTCTTCATCTTTATCTCTTTCTGCTGAATTCCTACCCATTTTTAAAAGGGCTAAACAAATTTCACCTCTCTCAAGAAGGCCTCCCCCATTTCTTCTGGTTGGTAATAACCTTTTCCCTCTGAACTTACTTGTCCCTCTTCTTGCAACTCCATAACTCTCCATGTAATTTTGAGTATCATAATTATCTCTTAGTGTCTTTCCCCTCTACTAAATTGTAAGTTCCTTGAGGGAGCCCATCTCATGTAAACATCATTTTTCCCTCATATGGGGGCACAGAGTTATATATACTATTGCTACTAAATAAATATTTGTTGAATTGAATTGAAATGATATCCACACATTGCCCAGTCTACAGTTGGGATATTTATAACCAGAAAGATTAGTGGAGAATATGAGATTCAGAAAGGAAGCATGGAATAAAGTACTAGTATTAGAATCCTGCTTCAAATTCTTACTAGCTGTGTAACCCTGAGCAAGTCACCTGGACCTACTTTTTCATTTCAGAAATGGGAAGGTTGGACTCAGTGATCGTGTCTTCCAGTTCTGAATCTAAGATCTTAGGACTTAAGTACTTAAAAGTACTTAATTCATTAAGTACTTTTAAGTACTTAAAAGAGAAAAACTTGCCCATAACAGTAAGAACAGCCTACATTCTTGAAGCACTTTTAGGTGTTGAAAACATTTTCTAGTCCATTATTTCACTTGATCCTCCAAAGGATGGGTTAGTGCAATGAATGCAGCAGTTGTAATATAATTCTGAATCTTTTCCATTGCATGATTCCCATTATTCTCCTTCACTGCACCATATATCCCAACCAAACTGGACAACCAGCTGTTCTGTGAATTCAAAATACCACATCCCACTTCCCTGCATTCTCACAGGCCATCTCTCATGCCTTCCTCCCTCTTCATCTCCTCTTGAGAACATTCTTTTGTCAGATTCCCCCCTCCTCTGCCTAGCTTCCCTCCTTCCTTCAAGTTGACAGCAAATTCTCCCTCCTCAAAAAAGCCTAAGAGCCCTTTGTCTGATGTCTTCCACCACGATCACTAAATTTTGTTATTGTCATTCAGTCATTTTAGTCATGTCCAACTCTTTGGGATTCCATTTGGGGTTTTCCTGATAAAAGATACTGAACTAGTTAGCCATTTCCTTTTCCAGCTCATTTTACAAATGAGAAAACTGAGGCAAACATGTTAAGTGATTTGCCCAGAGTTACCCAGCTAGGAAGTATGTTCCTGAATCCTGTCCAAGCACTCTATCCACTACTCTGCCTAGCTGCTCCCTATCACCCTTTACCTTGAGCTATAATTTTCTGTGAATATTTTCTGTCTTCCTCTCTTTCCCTCCCCCAACAATAGAATATAGCCTCTTTCAGAGCAGGGAAAGTTTGGTTTTCTCTTTGCATGAACATAGCCTAGCACAGAATAGCTCCTTAATAAATATTTGTGAATTTTAATCAAACTGAATTAATTGAAAAACATTTCTATGATCTCCCTTTGTGACCTGAGACCAGATGCTTAATATTTCAGACAACCAGTTTTGTAAAACAGGCATGATCCCGCCCTCCCCCTCCTTCAAAGGGCTAGTTTGAAGATTAAGTGAAATAATGGACATAAAAATCATGATTAAATGTGACTGTTTTCACAAAAGCCCATGAAAAGACTGTCTCTACAGGTGGGTGGTCTTGTCCCTGCATTTTACTATAGGGAAGGAACCATGTTTAGAAAAAAAATCAATTAATGAAATTATAGTTAAATGACGGCAGCATCGCTTGTATTTTGTTAGGCCAGATGAATAAGCTTTGAAAATTATTTGCGAGGTTATATATGTGTATAGATCTATAAAGTATCCACTGCCAAAAAGATTAGCCAAGAGGACTTTTCAGGGACATAGCAGAAGATGGTCTGCCATGACATGGAACGATGTGTCAGGGAAGGAAGCATCGCTGCCTCTGGAAGCACAGACCCTTGAAATACACACATATGGTAATGGAGACACATCAATCATACATGCACTTTCAGCAAACATTCGTTGAGATCCTATTATGTGCAGAGAGCCATGCAGTTCACCATAGGGAGTAGGAAGATAAACAAGACACGTACCCATCCTCAGAAGGTCTCACACATCCGCCCCTCTTCTCTATTCCCATTGCACCACCTTTTTCAGGCCCTCGTTCCCACCTACAGGAGCCTCCTAACAGAACTTGCTACCTCCTATTAGCTTTCCTGAAATTCAAATTTCAAATCATTATCATAAAAATCACTCCTGCTCAAAAAATTCAGTGGCTTGAATTTTCTCCCTATTAAATTTTAAACTCCTCTTCCAAGAATTCAAGATTCTCTACAAACCAGCACCACTCAACCTCTCCAGCTTCATCTCTTTGTATTCCTGTATTCCAGCCAAATTAAACAACTTTTTTAAAATGGTCTTTTGAGGACGGGAGAAGTGAGATTGATAGTGGTAGTAGAGATAAGATATATAGATATAGATATAGATATAGATATAGATATAGATATAGATATAGATATAGATATAAAATGAGAGAGAGATGACTGTAATACAAAAAATGCAAAATAATTAGATGTAAAAGAACACACAATAGACTATGATGAGTATACAGGAAACACCCAAAGTAATAAAAACAATAAAACAATTCAGGATACAAGAAATTACTTCCATGTGGGCTGGGAAGAGGGAGGGGAATCAGGAAAGGCTTCCTGGAGAAGGAGGCACCTGAGCTGGGTCTTGAAAGATGGGAAAAATTTCAATAGGAAAAGGGGAGAAAGGAGGGCGTTTTATCCATGTATGTGTATATCTACATAAAGATATATAGAAATATATGTGGCTATAGACGTAAATCTCTGTTTATGAACATATAGACACATATATATCTAAATAATTATTCAGGAAAAGCAAAATTTTCAGTCCCCATCTAACCCTTGTTAAAGGACCAGGATTGTCAGTTGCCGGCTCTGGAGCAGGTAAAATCCTACATCCTCTTAAGATGTGTAGCAGCTTGTAAGGGAGCCCACTGACAAGTCATATCCAATCTGAAATATATCAGTGTCCAAACTGCTAAATCTTTATTTATTATCGCACCGCACGGTACCATTGCTGTCAAGTTTTCAGTCTGCTAATAATGCTTCTATCCCAGCTTCTAACACTTCATTCTTTCTTCTATTTCCTGCATTCCTGTCTTCTGTCAGAAATAAAGATTTCAGACATAGGTAAGCCGACCAGGGGAACATTTCCTGCCTCTCCCTGCCTTGCTGCATGTTGTTGTATGGTGAGCCACAGGTGCCATTTCTATTTGACCCAATAGCCAATGTGATTAAGCCTGGTGGAGGGTAATCAGTCAAGCTGTGGATCAGGAGGTGGGATGGGCCCCAAGTCCCCTCAGTCTGTGGCAGAGAGAAGTGGGTAATGTTGAAATGGCTGTGGACATGACAAATTGAGGAGGAAAGGGGGGGTGGATTTTTAAAAACCCTGAATACTTTTGTTAGATATATTATACTGTGGGTTTAATTGTCCTCCAAATAAAGGACAAATCACTCTAAAGTAGGTCCTCTTGATAATAGAGAAGGGCTATCTTAATGACTTCCACAGGAAGGAATTGAGACCTCAGCAGTCAAGGCCATGTTTGTGAGCAGCCCATGTGCCTAAGATTGGGAGCTTGGGAGACAGCTGTTCTACAGACTGGATCGTTTACTAGTTTACTAGTTTTGTTTACTAGTAAGGGCAGAGGCAAAAGAACACAATTTGATAGGTCAGGCAGTGAGATTCCTAAAGGGGGTGGTTCCCCCTTTGTTACAAGCAAAAAATGTTTGTCATCCCCCTTCATGGGAACACTATAGGAGATTTTGACCCAATCAACTACCCTTGGAGGGATGTCAGCTTGCCACCATCACCTATCATTACCAGATCTCATCTGTCTTCTATCAAGTATTTATTCATTTTCAGTTTCCCAATCTTCCCATTCTCACACAAATATGGATGGCTTAAAACTGAAAGTATCCACAGACTTTAGTTTCTTTCACATTTGTGTGAAGTTCATTTCATTCTTCGGGTATATTAGGCAAAGACTATTGGTCTGAAAGTCAAAAGTTCCAGATTCTAATATCTGTTACCGACTAGATATGATCTTTTATACAAAGCCATTCTCCTTCACAGGCTTCATTTTCCTAATCTTGAAAATATAGAACTTGGATGGCATCTCTTTTAGTTTTATTATCCCATGCTGTATTAATATTCTATAGTCTACAATCCAACATTCTCTGTTGTGACTCTGGCATCCTCTGTTCCAAGGTCCATTCCAGCTCTGATATTTTATGTTCAGTACACTAACATTATGCCTTCTAAAATCCCTTAAAACTATGATATTCCCTGTTCTAAAGACCTTTCTAGCTTCAATATTTAGGGATTCATATATGATATAAATTCAGTACTGGACATGGGACCCTTCATTACTAAGTTGGAATTCTGGTGTACTACATCCTGAGGACCCAAGAATAATTCCCATTGTCCCTCCAAATGGCAGATTGCTTTCACTTGGAAGTGGAGAATGAGTCTCCTTTCTTCCTAAATATCAGTCATTGGGAAATTATTTGCTCTATTACTTCTATGTGAAAGAGATAAATGGAAACAACTTATCTGGGAGAGAATCTAGCTCCTTCACCAACCTTACTAGGTATCCCAGAAAAATTCATATTGCTTCCCATTATGACCAGGGGAGTAGCTGCAAAAATCTGACTAGTACAAGGAAGATGAGCCTCTGGAGACCTAAAAGACCTTTCCTTTTCCTTTTCCTTCCATCCTTTTATGCACTTGGGAAGCAAGTCCTCTGAAGTACATATAAAATGGGGGAGAGCCACTATAAACAATCGAAAACAGCCCTGTGGCCTAGGAGTCAGAAGTGCTGGAATCTAGTTCTGACTCTTGCTCTGCATGACTTGGGACAAGTCAATTGAATTGATCTCTTCTACTTTAAATATGAACCGGTGTGTGATGTACTCTTTGAGGTATAAAAGTATATGGGGACCACCCCAACCAGTTCTAGAAATGAAAAAAATCTGGGGATTCTAGTAGACTGTGACTCTAGAGTCCTCTGATAATATAGATATGGATATCTCTCACCATTCCACCATCCAAAAAAAAAAAAAAAAAAGAATATGATCTTGGGCTGAATTCAAAGAGAAGGTAGCCTTATCCTCCTCTGTTCTGGTTAGATTGCACCCTCAATATTATATAAATTCAAGTTACATAAAGCATTTTACTGACAAGGAAACTGGGGTTCAGAGAAAAGTAGGTTGCCCAGGATTGAGCATGTTGAGTAATATTCAGTTCACAGTCCAGTGCTCTTCTTTCTAAAACTAAATTGACCATCTAGCCAAAACTTTTCTCAAGTGCATTGAGACAGGGTTAGAAATTAACTCAAGATTAGCTCAGGAAACAGTCTCCAGCTAGTCCTTCATTCTTCCCATTGTCCAAAGTCTTCTCTGGTCCATAAAGTCACAGTGACCATGACTTGAAGTCAGAACACTTGAGCTGGGTTTCTAAGTCTGCTTCTGACTGACACTGTATCCTCAGGCAACTGAGCTCCCCTTACTGAGCTTCATTTGACTTTTCTGTGCAGTGACAGGGTTAGATGACCTAATAACCAAGGAAAATAAGTCACATTGTTCTAACTGCCTAAGGCGATACGTTCTAAGGTTGTTGTGTGTTTCTCAGAAACAGGTAGCATAGGTAGCCTCAGACCAGCTCGGTGACCCTGAGCAAGTTGCTTAATCCCGTCTGACCCAGTTTCTTCAGCTGTAAAATGAACTAAGGAAATGCCCAGCTATTCCAGGAGCTTTGCCAAGGAAACCCCAAATGGGTTCATGAAGTCAGACGTGACTGAGACATATGAACAATGGTGGAGGCTCAGAGTTTTTAAGATGCTTGCCCATAATCATGTTTCTAAGAGATCTCCTGAGATCTGAACCCAGACCTTGCAGCTCCCAAGTCCATCTGTCTTCCCAGTCCGTCACTGAGATCCCTAAGGTTCCACAATTACAAAATAATGCAGCGTCAGTTAACGAGCATTTGTTAAACACCTGCTGCGCTCCAAGCACTATAGATTACAATTAAAAGTCAAAAAAAAAAAAAAAAAAAAAAAAAAAAAAAAAAAAAAAAAAAAAAAAAAAAAAGGAGATCACAGTCTCATGAGGGAAAACCACATGTAAATAACTGGGCACCAACAAGATATCTGTGGGATGTGCCAAAAGTCTTACTAGACAGAGAATTCTGGCACATCTTATATATCATGTAAATGGAAGGTAATCACAAAGAGAAGGGACTAGGAGGAGGGGGATTGGAGAAGGTCTGCAGGAGAGGGGCAAGATCAAAAAGAAATAGTCCAAGTAATTCTCCATGGGCTCCCAGAAGAAGGCCCTTAGGAAAGTTCAGTCTGGTGCCAGAATATAAACAAAGGGTAACTTCCTTTGGAGCTACCCCAGGACAAACTAGGAATTCACTAGCCTAGCACCTATAAATTAAATGCAACCTGCATTCAAGTGGCTACTAGGGGTAGAAATAAGCATTTGTCTGATAACTGTAGTCTGTCTGTTCCTCTGGACTCTGTTGTGTTGCCCCCACATTGGTGTTTAGGAACAGGGAGGGAAAAACTGGAGTAAAGCCTTTGATTTTTTCCATTCCAGAACCCAGATTAGCCTTATTTTTGCTTTCCTGTTTGAATCAAGCATGTTAAATAATATTCAGTTTACAATCCGATGCTCTTTTTCCTAAAACTAAATTGACCACCTAGATAAAACATATATATATATGTGTGTGTATATATATATATATATATATACACATATATATTCTGAAAAATAAGAAGCTATCATAAAAAATATTTCTTCAGCTGAATCTTCTATGACCAGAGCAACACCTTTTGAGCCTTTCATTCTTCTTTTGACCCTGTCTAAAGCATGAGGGATAACGTAGACATGGAGAACAAAGATTTGGGTTCAGACTCGGGTCTACCATTTACTATGTATGACTTCAGATAAACCACTTAATACTTCTGGGCCTCAGTTACCTCATCTGTTAAGCCAAGGAATTAGACTTAAGGTTGTATTCACTTTTAAAACAAGACCCTGACAATCCAAATTCTTCTCACTCTTCTGCCTACACATCCCCTAGTCCTGTACTTATGCTGTTAATTTGCTTAACCCAAATGTGGTACCCTTACATTTATCCCTATTAAATTTTATCTCATTATATTTAGCCCATCATTTTAGACTGTCAGATTTTTTGGATCCTCACTCAGTCATCTGACATATTAGTTATCCCTTCCAGCTTTGTCTTACCTTTAAATTTGATAAGTAAATTGAATCCGTGCTTTCATTCAAGTAATTGATAAAAATATTATAAATGGTACAGGGCAAAGGATAAATCCCTGGAGCATTTCACTAGAAACTTCATTAAACCATTTCCAAAATTTCCAAACTATACTGTCATTTAGCCCCTATCTTGTCTATCAGAAAAACAGAAAAAAAAAAAAAAAAGTCTATGGTTTTGTTGAAGTCCAGAATCACTCCATCTGAAGTACTTCCTTGTTCTATGAGGACCTAACATTTTATCTGGTATTATCTCAAAGCATTTCAGAGCAGCTACTTGAATTTTTTGGTTGAGAGGAAGAACTAGTTAAAAGGAAAGAGAGAGAAATAGGCTTTAGTTGACATTTGGGCATAAAAAAGAGTTCAGTACTTCTATTGATGTTTTGGCCACATAGCCATATACATAGTATGACTGGAGTCACTTTGCTTGTCTAAGCATCACTTTTCCCCATTATTTGAACTACATGGTTTCTAAAATCTCAGCAAGAATTAACATTCTGTTCTGAGGTTCTTTCTAAGTTTTGCATGCTATATTCCAAGGTACCTCCCAGCTTTAACATCCCAACCCTCTCTAACATTTTATGGTCCAACATTGTGTCCAAATAGCCTAGGTTCCAAGTCCCCATCTCATGCTAACATTCTGTGCTCTAATGCTGTGATCTGTACAAGATTAGTGTTGCATTTTCTATCTTCCTCTTTTAAAATGCATGCAGAATTGAGAGTCAGGAAATCTGCCTCAGTTTCATAATCTATAAAATGAGGTTTAAAATTTGAATATTGGTTTATTTAGCACAATGGCCTTTAGAAGGTACTGTTGCCTTTGTGTTTTCCTGTCAGGGACTATGAATACTTATAATGAGATCACATCACTCAACAAAATCTTTGAATGATTCTTTTTTTATATTAGTACTTATAAATACATTTTATAATTCAACAATCTGAAATATAGAAAAATAATGCCTTTAAAAAAAGAGAGAGGCTTAAACTAGATGACCTTCAAAATCCTTCACAGTTTCTAACATGCTGTATTTGTAAAAAAAAAAAAAAAAAAAAAAAAAAAAATTCTCTTTCCTAAAATGCCACACCAAATCATTCCCATAGCACCTGGTTCCAGGTTCCCTTCTCTGACTCACTTGGGAAAATATGAAAGTTGCCCTTAGTGACAGCACCCTCTGAAATTAAAGACATCTGCCTCAGGCTTTAGAAATGAAGTTGCTGATTAAATGGGTATTTCGGTGGTTACCAAAACCAATGTGGAAAAAGGACAGACATCATATTTCTCATCCAGTAAGTTTTCTCTAAAAATGATTCACTATCCTTGTCAAAAATCACTTACTTCAGCTATTTGGAGAGCCCCCCTAGAGTGAAGAAAGCCTGTTTCTTGCTTAGCTGTCACACAGGGACCAATCCCTATCCCCTATTTGTGAGATGCCCGGAGCCCATCATTTGACCAGAATGTCCCTTTTGGAATTAGAATCATGATTGCCTCAGAGTTGAAAGGAAACTCAAAAGATCATCTTCTCTAACTCAAGCCTAAATTTTCCCTAGTTCCACTCCTATGAGTAAATTTCTGGTATCTAATGACAAGGAACTCTCACTTTCTTATGAGGCAGTCCATTTCACTTTCAAACTTTTAAAAGAAGTTTTCCTTATAATAAATTAAAATCTGTCTCTCTCTAATTCCCACTCACTGTTCCTCCTTCTGGGGCTAGACAAGCAAAGTAAGTCTCTTGCCTTTCTCAAGTTTCTGCAAGAAACAAGTATCCTGTTCCCCAAAAATCTCCTTGTCTCTAAGCAAACATTCAGTCTCTTCCCTTCTCTGGAAACCCCACTGGATCTCAGTGTCATCCAAAAGTGGAATCCAGAGCTGAGCAAACTGCTTCAGATGTGGCCTAAGACATAAGATCAGGCTCTATACTGTGCTTCTGGAAGGATTAGACCCCAAGAGCTATTGTTCTGACTCTCTATTGACTCATAATCCACTAGTAAGAAAAAATTAAGGAAGGGGCAGAAACATGGCCAACTGTTTTCAGATAAAGACATTTATAACAAACTGATGGGCCAGGGGAAATAAAGCCTATAGTATGTCATAGAGTCACTGACCATTAGAACTGGACAGATGACTAAATGAGATCTTAAGAGCACTGAATTTGAGGCTTGGGGTGAATCTCAGTAGCCATGAAGGGCACCCCACTCTAAAATACAAGCCATTGTCCATCCTCTGATCTCTTATCTCCAAGATATCCCATTCTGCTTCTTACATGACTAATAGTCAGGCAGTATTTCATGGCATTGTACTTAAATTTGTCTTTTTTACTAGAACATCTAATTAACCTTTCCTCATCTTAAGGAGTAAAAAATTGAGACCCAGAAAGCCCAAACTTTCCTGAAACAACCCAGTGGATTAGCATCAGAACTAGATTTTCTGACCCTGAGTTTGTTTCATGCTGCCTTTCCTAAGACCAAAGGCTGGGCTCTCTACTTCACATATTATCTAGGATCCAAGTCCTCCCTTGTCTGTCTTGCCCTAGTACTGGTATTGATAATCTGAAAAATCCCCAGGGTGAATGACATTCCTTGGGAACCTCTGGAGTAAAAACTAAGATAAAAACACATGGGACTGATCAGAGTAGACAGGTACTTCTTCTACCTAAGGTGGGCCTGTTTCCCCTAAGGTGTCTGTCACTCACTTATCATGAGTGACAAGTGGGTACATGGAATCATGGCCTACCTGTCTCCTATCATCAGGAAAGCTTTTGTTACCAGATCTGGGATGCCTTAAAGGTCCTTGTATGGGATGTAGCCACAATGCATGTCAACTGGAGAGAGAAAAATCTGCCTGGACTTTAGTAGGATAGGTCATGGGATTGTTCTGGGGTGTAGAGAAAAAACTCTTCCACCAAATGGGCTGTTAATAACTGAAGATAACAACTCCACAATTCTGTAGCTCCCTAAGACCACTCTAATGCCTTCCTCACAACAACACATAATATAAAAATGATTATCACTGTTTTACAGATGAGGGAAGCTGAGGTTTAGGAATAAGAAAGTGATTTGTGATTTGCCCAGTAGTAGTAGCAATAGTAGTAACAATAGAATATTTATATAGCACTTAAAGTTGTGAGAATGTTTCATATGTATTATCTCATCTGATCCTCATAATTTTACAGAAACTTATAAGGTGGAGGTCATTATTATGTCCATTTTACAGATGAGAAAACTAAGTGTTGGATTGATTGAGTCTAGGGGTCACACAGCCAGTGAATGCCTGAGTCTAGATTCAAACTTGGGTCTTCTAGATTGTACATTCACCCCCTAGATCAACTGGCTTCTGAATTCACAGTTATGATTCTTTCTAGTCCACCACATTGACATACCCCATTGCTTTGATGTTATTGGGGTACTTAAGAAGCTCTTGCCAACCAAGCTTGTGGGAGAAGGAAGAAATACTCTTTATCTCCCTACATTAGACCAGACCCCAGCCCAGCCCAATCCCAATAACACTTATCCCCTAGAACAGAAGTGTTAAACATGCTGCAGGTTGTTATATTGTAGCTCCCAAAGCTCCACTAGTGCAGCCTGAACCGGATATTGAACAAAACAAAAATACCATTGGACAAGAAAAATGTTAGTAAGTGCTTTCCTGACTAAATATGCAGCCTGCAGGGATGCTTATGTACCATGTAGTATGGTATAGTATTCCATTTCTATTTGAATTTGATACCACTGCCCTAGAACACAGCTTAAGGGGTAGAAGAGATATATTTCTTATTGGAACCTTGAGAATACCATATTATATTGAAGTGGAGGAGGAGGATATTAGAGAAAGCAAGAAATCCAGCATGGTAGGGTCCTACATGGACATTCCCATCACTAATCAAAAGTCAATAAACTTTATCAGTGACATCAGGCTAAGGAGTAGCAACCCTGGAACTGTTAGCCCTTCAGCCATCAGTCCTAATTCAGTGGGAGCCCATAAGTCAAGAATTTTGGCAGGTAAGGTCATATTCAGACTTGTTTGGGTATCCCATGGAAAGAATATTGAATGTAGGAGTCAGTGGCTTTGGGTTCAAATCTCAGTTCTGACACTTGCCATGTCTCTGAAGTAGGAAAAGTTGCTTCCAGTCTCTGTCACCTCCACCTTATATGGAAAAATCAGAAAGCCAAAAATTAAAAAAAAAAAAGACAGCCATATGTAATGATAGCTGGAGCTCCAATCCTGAAAACAACCAATTTTGGCACAAAAAAAAAAAGAGTTATATATATTGGAAAGAAAACTTTGGTGTGAATCTAGACTCTGCATTCTTAGCTGTGTGACTTCAGCCATTTAAATGGCTTCTCCTTCCCAGAACTCAAGTTTTCTCTTTTGTAAACTGGGAAAGGCTAGACTAGCTGGGCTCTAAAGTTCCTTCTGGTTCTAAATCTTGTAACCCTATGAGCTTTATGAATTTATAGAAGCCCAAACTGTCTTCCTTGAGGCTGTCATATTAATGTTGTCAGGTCCTAGACTCAGAATCTGAGATTGCAAATCATTGTGAAGAAATATATTTTGTATTATATATGTCATATACAATATATATCATACCTTCAGATGTAATAACAGAGATCTGACACCTGCCATCTCAAAAGACAGCGACTTAAATATATTTAAAAGAGTGCAGAACACTCATTACCTTGATTTTTTTTGCTCCTTTCTCCCATTCTTGAATATTGCTCTCCACTTCTGATCTCAATTCTTCGAAGCATATTACCTTTTATAGAAAGCAGAATGCTCATTTTGGTTGACTCTGCTTTGAATTCTGTGACAGTGATAAATTCTTCCTGCATCTCTCTTCTCTCCCTAACTATTTACTGTAGTATTCTTGGCCTTGTGACAAAAAGACAGTTTTGGGAATACCAGGAGATCTGGGACAGACAGAAGAATGCCACAGAGAAGGAGACTTGGATTTCACTTAAACACCTGATGTATGAGCCTACATCAGTAACATCCCTAAGACTTTATCTTCTTCCTCTTATAAAATGAAGGACCCTCCCATCTCTTAAGTTTCCTTTCAGTTATGACATTTTTTTGATCCTGGAATATAGTCAACTAAGGATAAATGACAAGAGTCCTACATGAGAATCTTAGAGAGTCATGGTTCCTCAAGTATAAAGGTCTCCCAAGAGATCTTCAGGTTGCTTTCTTAAAAATCATTTGTGTTTATGTTAATTATAGTAACAATAATTCTAGGTAACATTCATATAGTGCTTATTATGTGCCAGGAACTGTGCTAAGAACTTCATAATTATTATCTCATTTGATCCTTGTAACAATCTGGGAGAGAGGTGCTACTATTATCCCCATTTTACAAATGAGGAAACTCAAACAGTGATTAAGTGACTTGCCACCTGTTATATTATTAATTGTGGTAATAATAATGATAATCAAATAAGATAATATGTGTAAAGCTAACTTTAAAGTTCTTTATGAATGTTATCTATTACTGTTGCTATTACTAAGCCATTTTGAAGGACTAGACTTATTGATTTATTCAATAAACATTTGTTTTGCATTTACAATAAACAAGCCACTTTGCTGGGTCCTATAGGAATTACAAAAATAAAGAATATAGTCTGTGTCTTCAAAAATTAGAGTTTAATAGAGGGACTAAAGATGTCCACAGAAATATCTAACATAAATTAGCTTATGATAAGTGCATAAGAAAAGTATAGAGTCCTATGAGATCCAACTGTTTATAATCTGTAGACATAAAAAAAAATTGCTTCTGGAAGAGGAAATCTGGGAAATGCTCATGGAAAAAACATTTGAACAGAGCATTGAAGGATGGGGTAGGAAATTAATATACAGGAAGCTAGATGGTGAGAGTATTCTAAACAGAGAGAATAGCATGATTTAAATTCTTTGCTAAGATTGCTTTAATTTCTGGCATCATAAAGTCGTCCTACTTTCTGAATATCTCAGCATTATACATGCTTGCTTGTATCTTCAAGACTTTCACAGTGATGATTGTGGGTCTATCTTGACCTGTTGGGAGAGAAGAACTCAACTAGAATTATTCTTTCTTTGCCTTTCAGTCATAGTCCTGCTCATAAGTACTACCTGACAACAGACCCCATCACTGGATCCATTTTCCTATCTGACACCAACAGTCGGCGGGTCTTTAAGGTCAAGTCAACCACAGTCGTGAAGGATGTCGTCAAGAACGCGGAGGTGGTGGCGGGGACGGGAGATCAGTGCCTTCCCTTTGATGACACTCGCTGTGGTGATGGTGGGAAAGCAACAGAAGCCACGCTCACCAATCCCAGGGGTAAAGTCCAACCTGTAGTCATTCTTTCCACAGAAAAATGCTGGGAGTAAACAACAGGTTGGGATGTTTCATATTTAATTATGCTGGCGTCTCATGGGAAGCAATAAGTGAGAATGGGATGAGAACCAAAAAAATAGCAAAAACAAAAACAGTCATCCGTTTGAATATTGGTTGGCAGTACCCAGAACATTTGATGCAATTCAGACCAACTATTCATCAAGTTGTTACAGGAGGCCCTATGCTCAGTGCTGGGTATACAGTCCCTAAGGAGCTTACTGTCTAATAGGAGAATATAATATGCATATGATATAATATATATATGATATAAAGTGAACTATGATGATATGGAAGATCTGAGAGGGAGCAGCTATACTGTGATCAATACAAAAAGCCTGTATTATTCTAACCAAAGAAATAAATATTAAAAAGAAAGACACTCCCTGCCCCCAAAGAATTTACAGTCTAGTAGAGGAAGACAACATAAAAAGAAAGATGAAAAGGGAAGATGGAGAGGGGAGATAGCCAAGATGGAAGCAGAGAGAAGCCCCTAAAATCCATTATGGGTGGTTGGCTCAAGTCTCCGATCAGGAGGTACTAATGAGGTATGTAATAGTCCTGGGAAGAGGTACTGAGAAGATATCCTCTGGGAAGAAGCTGTTGGTTGGGATGGATTTTTGTCCATGTTGTCCATCTTGCCATTTAGCACTGCTGTGCCATGGATGCCTTTCCAAAGATATGTGAAAGAGCAACCTAGATCCAGTGGAATTAGATTTCCTCAGAGATAACTGGAGAAAAAACACTTATTCCTCCTTTTAACATATATATATATATATATATATATATATATATATATATATATATATATACACATATGGCATGATAATCATTTTTTAAAATTACTAATGGTTTAATTTTCAGTAGCTTTAGTACATTCCTTCCCTAGCTTAATACATTTCTACCCTTTCAAAATTTTAGATTGTGTTCATGTAATAAAAGCTGTGTTTATGGAGGGATTTGAGGTACACAGAGTGTTTAGTTTATGTATCTCATTTGGTCCTTAGAGCAACTCTGTGAGATAAGGGCTATAATTACCTCCTTCTTCTAGAGGAGGAAACTGAGGCAAAGAGAGGATAATGACTTAACCTTGGTCACACAGGATACTCAGGGTCCTTTCACTCTTTCAAAACCACAATGGGGAAAGTTGAGATGTAGAAGGGATAACTGTAGTCTTTTTGGGGGAGTAGCTGTACCCATCCTTAATCCATCCCCTATAGTGTTATTCTAGCTTTATATCAGAGACTTTGTATGTGTCTCTGGCTCAGGAACAAAAGCCATTTGGAGCCATCATACCCTGAAAAAGCCAGGATAACCACAGACATCTATAGTAGCAGGTGTACATCCTGGAGGTGTGTCCCACATCAGAGAATGCTAGAATTTTAGAGCAGGTAGGGATTTTAGAATACAGAATTCTGGATCAGAGAACAAAATTGTTACTTTATGTTTCAATACCTGCAGGATCACAGATTTCATTGATTTGGATCTTCCCTCCTGCCTAAAAGAGAGGAGTGACTTGCTGATTTTTGCTTTAGAATTGTGGTTCATCTCATTAGCCATGCTGTCTTTGAACCCTTTGAAATCTGCTCTAAGGGTGGCTGGCAGACCAAGACTGGCTTTTTTTGTCCTCTATTACAAACTAGGAGATGATAGGATCATTTCCCTATCAAGTCTCCCATTATTTCCATTCTCACCATCAGTCTCTTGTATTCTTTTTACACTGAATAGATACCATTAGTTGCTGGGATATTGGTTAACCTTCTCTACATCTTTCTTTCTGACCTTATATTTATTTTACATAATGAATGTTACCAATGAAAATTCAAAGTTTTTTTATCTTTCCTAAAATCAATCAGTCAACAAGCATTTATTAACCTCCTAATGCATGCCAGGCATGTGCCAAGCACTAGGAATACAAAGAAAGGCAAAAAATAATAATATTAAACTGAAATATGACTTTGTGAAATTGTAAAATCCCTACTGCAAAGTATCAAGTGGTCCCAGGTAGGATTTGAAGGGCCTTCAAGGTTATTTTGTCTCCAGCCTCCCCAGTGATCATTCTGCTCTGGCCGGAAGAGTTCCAGAAACATAGAACTCCTTCCCTTGGAAGAAAGGATCCTGAATACCTGCTCCACAGAATCTGAGGGCAGCTATAATTCTATTTTTTTATTAAAGCTTTTTATTTTCAAAACATATGCATGGATAATTTTTCAACATTGACCATTGCAAAACCTTGTGTTCCAAAATTTCCCTTCCTCCCCCTCCATAACAAGTAATCCAATATATGTTAAACCTGTTAAAATATATGTTAAGTCCAATATATGTATACATATTTATGCAATAATCTTGGTCATTATAATTCTTAAAAAGTATTTGTTTTTCTATTGAAAAAGCAAAAAGTAAAATCTTACTTCTCTTTTCCTCCTAGTTCCTACATCTCTCCTCAGGGACCAAAAAACAAAAATAAAAACAAAACAGAACAAACAAACAAACAAACAAAACCCTCAAATTTATTCTTTCACAGTCATTCAAATACTTGAAGACATCCATCTGTTATGTCTCCTCTACCTTAAGCCCAAACCCTTCAGCTCCTTCTATGCATTCTCACATAACAATTTTGAATCCCATTCATTGCCCTTCCCTAGTATATGCATCCCAGAATCATACATCAGGTCCAATCATCTTATTTTACAAATGACAAAATTGCAGCTCAGAGAGATTTTTCCAAAGTTGGGATCCTCTGGCTCCTTGCAATGTTATCCCCCTGCCTCTCTATCATAAACCCCAGAAGAGAAGACAGTCATCTCTCCTTTTGGTAATTCTCCATAAATAATATTAATTAAATCCCCAGCTTTGTTAGAGGCCCTCTTAGTTTTCTCCTAAGACTCTGTCCGGGATTCTGTACATACATACATACATACACACACACACACACACACACACACACACACACACACACACACACTGTGGCTGGAAAGTTGCCCCAAAGCCTGTAATTAACCCAGATTCAAGTGACAGACCAGCTACCACTGGCAGACAGTTTACTGAGGGAGGGGAAGAGAAGTCCATCTATTTAACACAACAAAAGGGAAGGAATTAATCAGGGGACTGATCATTTCTATTAGCTTGTGCAGTCAGAGCCATAAACAAAACCGCCATTGTTAACTGAGTCCTCATCAGTTCTGGCAGATGGCGCAGGAGGGAGGAAACAAAAGACAGGCAGACAAGGAAACCCCTGTCTTGGTGCTTTCAGAGCATAATTAATTTCTATCCAAGGCAGACAAGGGAAGAAGGATTCCCCTTCTATGAACTTACCTTGTCCTCGCTTTGAAAATTACTCTCCAACATTTAGAAATATAATGCTAATGGAGCAACTCCTAGTGGGTAGCTTGTAATAATACACCTTGATGGCATTCACCTTGATGTATGTGAATCATCATCCCCATTTTATTGATGATAAAACTGAGGCTCAGAGATCTTTGCTCCCTAGTTGCCCAAATCCTAAGAGTCAGAGGGTAGATCCAATCCAATCCAGGGTACTTTAAACTATTCTGCATTGTAGTAAATAGTAAATTGTAGTAAAAATGCATACATTAGGAGTTTAATAAATGCTTGTTGACTGACTCATTTTAAGTCATCACACTTTAGGAATGACCAAAGAGCTTTTTGGTTTTATTCCAGTCATTTCCCTTCTGTGGGGCTGACTGCCCCTACTGGTAAAATGAGGGGTTTGGACTAAATGACTCCTAGATATTTCCCAGCCATGTTAGGCTCTTTTGCAATCTTAATGTTTGCTACCTGGATGGCATCAACCTCAGACCCATAGAACCTCCCACCCCAATCTCCATTGTGTTCAAGCATCATTCTGTAGTCATTGGATATAAGAGCAAGAAGGGGAAATGTAAGTGGTCAGGAACCCTTTAAAGAAAGCCACAGAAGAGATAGGAGTATCCAGTGGAACAAGTGGGTGACCAGGAGAAAGTCACCTCATCTAAGTCATTTCACAGAATCCCAGAGCCAGAATGACCTCAGAAGGCTTCTAGTCTAATCCCTACCTGAACAAGAATAAGTAGACATTCTTTTCTATATAACAAGCCTTTAAATATTCATTGTTACTTTATTTTCTGTTATAACTTAGAA
Source organism: Sarcophilus harrisii (assembly GCF_902635505.1). Classification (NCBI taxonomy): domain Eukaryota; kingdom Metazoa; phylum Chordata; class Mammalia; order Dasyuromorphia; family Dasyuridae; genus Sarcophilus; species Sarcophilus harrisii. The sequence continues at coordinate 504,395,101 of NC_045428.1, read as the reverse complement.
TCACAGCATCATGAAAGACCCCTCAGACAACCTCTAGTTCAATTTCCCCAAGTAAAATTCCCCTCTATGTCATTCCCAACCAACATTCATCTAGCTTCTTCTGGAGTACTTCCAGTGATGGATGGGGAACCCACTACCACATCATCACTCTCCCCTCCTTAATCCACTTAACTCCTCAAGATTGCCTATTTCATTTTGGGACAGCATGAAGCATTAGGAAGTTTTTTTTTCTCATAATTATCATTTTCTCTCTTTATATCTCAGCACCAAACATAGTGCCTGACACACAACTAGCTTCTCTGATGAATCATTATTTAATTTGGTGAAGCTCAAACCTGCTTCTCTGTGACTTGGCACCTTTAAACCTGGTTCTACCTTCCTGACCTAAACAGAATAAATCCAATTCTTTTTTTCCTCCTAAAATGACTCTTCAGATCTTTTTTTAAAAACCTAAATTATGATGGTGGCTTGTCACATTCATCATCTCATTTGATGGTCAAGCTGTTATCGCTTTGTCTGCACTCAGAAAATGGGGACCTAAAGATAGTACTCACATTTTTAATGACCCTTCCCAGACACAAAGCCCTTTCCCTGGGGCATCATCTGTATTGATTCTCATGACAAACTTCTCTGATTGGCAGTGCCAAATCCCCATATTACATATGAGGAAATAGGCTCACAGAAAGTCTCTGTCTGGGGAACACGTGCCAGGGGATCAAGTTGGAACAAATAAAACAGGATTTGGAATTTTCCAGTCTCATATCCCTCAAGGGATCCAACAGGTACCTATGACCTGATTTCAGCAGACCTTGTGCTTTGTAGATGTCACAGAGGATGAGAGTACTGCACTTGGTGGCAGGAACACCTGGTTTCAATACTGCTCAGATACTTTTCTGGCTGTGTGACCCTCTCCTCTCTAAGCCACCTCTTCTCTCTAAATCTTAGTTTTCCCATCTGTAAAATCAGGACAATAATAGCACCCACCCTCCCCCTTCCCCAAATAGGATTTGTTTCAAGCCTCCAGTGAGATAATATATGTAAAGAGCTTTGTAGACTTTACAATTCCATATAAAGCTAATTGTTGGTAATTATTTTCTTTCTTTCAGGCATTACAGTGGACAAGTTTGGGCTGATCTACTTTGTGGACGGCACCATGATCAGACGCATTGATCAGAATGGGATCATCTCCACTCTCCTGGGATCCAATGACCTGACGTCTGCCCGACCTCTCAGCTGTGACTCCGTCATGGATATCTCTCAGGTAAAAAGGGTCCCAGAGTAAAATCCCTGGGCTGGAAGCCTGGCTTGCTGCTCCCAGAGACCTCGGGCCTCCCACCAAGGATCTGGCCAGAGGCCTGTTTCTTTATGGCCTGGTCATTTGGCACAACCTCCACTCAGGACTGAATTGGATTAACATCGAGGAAGTGGTGGTTTGCATACATACACTTTTGCCTAAATTAGCAACAACAGGAAGAGGAGAAGTCTTGAATTACATCAGATTGCAAATTGGTTACAGCCACAATCAAGCCAAGCTTTTTAAGCCCTTCGCCTAATAAACACACCAGCCCACACAAGAGTGCTCTCTCTTTCAATTATTGTTTTTATTTTTAGAGTTTGTCAGACCTCTTCCTGTGACCCAAAGCACGGGTCCCACCTTCCCTCCCTCTCCTGCAGAACAGGAGCTGATTCAAGGCCTAATAATATTAGTAATAACTCATATCCCCATTTGGCTTACACACTTATTTGACCCTCATAACCACCTTTTTTGAGGTTAGATAGTGCACATCTTCTGGTCCTACACCTAGCTTACCTTTGCTCCCTCTGGTCACCTGCTGAATTCCTACCAGGTCTTTAAATCAGGCATCAAATGTCTCCTAACATAGAATTTATGATAATAGGGTAGCAATAGGGATAAGGACTGGACCTGAGATTTAATTCCAATAGAGAGCTTCCAAGTGAAGAAAGGATTTCCTTTGCAGCTTAAGGCTCTTAAGAGAGTTGCTGTGTTAAGTATTTTGCACCAGGATTACCTAGCCAATGTGTCAGATGCTAGACTAGTCAGTTCTTCCTAAATTTGAAGCTAACCTCTAGCTGATATTTATATGATTTTGTTGTTTTATAATGTACTTTTCTTAATTATCTATTTTCATACTTTTCTGAGTGAGATAGTATAGTACAAATAAGTATCTTAGACACAAAGGAACCTTAGAAATTATCTAAAACCAGCTCCCATTTTACAGAGAAGCAAACTGAGCCTTAGAGAGGGGAAAGAATTGGACCAAGATCAAAGAATGAGTTAATAGAACTAAAATTCAGATTTCCTAAACCATAGAATGGATTTAGTATTGGGAAGGACTTAGAGTTAACTGAGTTTCACAAAATGGAACCTTCTAAAACAGAAGGAATTATTTGCCTGAAGTCACACATTCAGCAAATAACCATCCTGAAGATGAGTAATCCCAGGCCCTGTGAGGTTGGCTGACCTGACCTCAGCCACACAGTGAATTATGATGAGATCTTAGGTCTTCTGTCCTTTGGTCCAGTTCTATCTTACCTGTCTCAGGTCTGTTTAATAGACTTCCTAGATTTACTGAAATACTCATTAATGTTTCCCTTCTTTGCTGGCTTTCCCGCCCAGACACATTGTTGATGAAATTATATCTATAGATGAGTAGATGTGCACTGATTGATAGTCAGAGGCAATGGGATCGCATAGAAAGAGCTTTGGAGTCAAGAAACAGAATCTGATTCTTAGAATCTCTGCTTTCTCAGGGCTTAGAATCCCCATCAGGTCCCAACAATCTTGCTTAGTACTTAGTTGGACTTGTAGAAATCATTTCCTCACTCTGAGACCAAATTTACCCATTTATAAAATGAGGCATTGAGGTAGCTGATCTCTGTTTGTAACATCCTCTGTTCTTTGTTCTAGCCTGGGTTTTGAAGAACCATTTTCAATTTTTAACATTCCGTGTCTGAACATTCTACCCTCTCGTATTCTTTCCCAGCTCTAATATTCCCTTGATCTGTACATGAACACTCATGAGCATACAGACACTTTTCCTGCATTGGGGATCGCTTTTTCATCACTGGTGACAGCCATAATGGTCTCTGCAGTCAGGTCCCCAGGGTACCATGAGAGCAGAGGGTATAAAATATTTAGCTGCCAACGATGACAAGAAATGAGTTTTAAGAAAATGAAAATTCTCTTGTCACTTCAGAGTAAACTGTGGTCTTGATGGTAACCAGGGGCAGCTGTGAAGCCATATTCCAAAGAGGAATAGGAAGTATGAAGGCAGTTGTGATGGAAAGCCACAGGAAGGAGGGAACATTCTCCAAGGGAATGAGAAACATAGGCCAGAGTCTGGAGAAAGCTAGGGAAGCCATGGCTAAGATACAGAAATGAGGGAGGAACATTATTGCACCATCAACAAACCACAGCTTGATTCAATATTCATTCATTAGCCTAATCAATACTGTGTGCATATCCCTGTACCCAAGGCTAGAAAATGAATATATATATATATATATATATATATATATATATATATATATATATATATAAAACAGTCCCTACCATGTGGAATGTATGGATGTATAAGATATTTAGGCAAATTATTACAATACAAATCAGAAACAAGTGATAGTTGTATTACAGAGTTAGTCAAAGCACGAGGAAAATTCAAAGGAGAGAAATAGTGAGAAATAAACTAAGGTTTTATCCCCATTTGATCTTCACAGATGAGAAGAGTGAGGTAGACAGGAGTTAAGTGCCCAGAGTCCCTTAGCTAGTAAGTGTTGGAGGATGTATCTGAACTCGGGGAGACTTGTGTTTCTGACTCAGGACCTAGATAGGGCCCAATCCATTGGCTCATTGCCAATTAGGGGGATTATTAAGGCTTCAGAGGAAGGTGGCTGCTCAATAGGCAAACCCCACAAAGAATTTCTCTTAGGCATGAGTGTTGTGAGAGCTGGAACTGCTTTCCCTACTCTAAAATGGCACAACTTTTTATAAACTCACCTGATAAGTGCTGGTTCTTATGGAGCTAGTCCATAAAATATGTGTTAATATGGACTGTGAATCCTCAGCAACAATGGCAGGATGTGGCCCGAATTTGGACTTGGGAGATTCAGGTTCAATTCCTGCTCTGCTATTTACTGAGTTCCCCCTTAGAACTTTGACTTCCTCACTTGGAAGATCTATCTAGTTGACCTGCCTCTGTTTGAAAAGTCCTTTGCTAGATCTTGGGGAGACATAGAGAGATGGATAAGATGATGTCTCTGCCCTTGAGAACCCAGTAATGGAGTTGGTGAGATAAAACATAAACACATGAAATATAAATAAAACAACAAAAAAACCTAAATGACATTTCAAGATGCCCAAACCCAAGAAATCATGAGCCTACATAGGAACAATACCCCAGATGCTAACTACCATAAGAGTAGTTACCATAAGTTACCATAAGAGTTTAGAGATGAGAAGGGACTATTTCAGGCTGGCATAAGGAGAAGAGATTTCAAGAAAAGGATTGTTGGGCAGTCAATCAGAAAGCATTTATTAACTGCTTTCTACATGTTGGGCTGAATGCTGGATGTGGCCCAGCTTCATCAGAAATCCTTTACTAGACTTTGCATGTAGTTTGTGGAATATGGTATATCATTTTTGTCCTTGCTATTAAAATTAATCTTCCTTGTCTTCCAGAAGGCAAAACTTGGAGAAGTGGGAGATCAAAGTTATATATAGAGAGAATTCATGTCAATTAAAAAACATTTACCCCCAAAAAAAACTTGCTGATAGAATTTTCCAAAAGTGGAATTGTCTGCCTTAATATAGTGATATTATATATATATATATATATATATATATATGTCTAGATAGATAGATAGATGGATAAATAGATAGATAGCTCTAGATTTAGATCTAGATAGAGTTTCCCATCACTGGAAGAGTTTAAATAAGGATTGATGTTACTTAGCCAATATGTGTGAGCCTTGGGAGTATATTTCACCAAGCTGTTTCTATTACATTGGCTAATATTTCCTGGCTCATGGTGCTTCAAATGCCACCTTCTTTCCAAGGCTTTCCCTGATCCCTGTATATAGTGTACATTTATTATACAATAATGTATGCTATATCTTGATGATTGGGACTGTATTTTATCTAAACTATGTGTATCCCCTTGGACTTATCCCAAGGCTCTATACACAGTAGCATCTTTAAAAGTATCTGACTTGTCCCAAAGCTCTATACACAGTAGCATCTTTAAAAGTATCTGACTTGTCCCAAAGCTCTATACACAGTAATGTCTTTAAAAGTATCTGACTTATCCCAAGGCTCTATACAGAGTAGGATCTTTAAAAGTATCTGACTTGTCCCAAAGTTCTATACATAGTAGCATCTTTAAAAGTATCTGACTTATGCCAAGGTTCTATACAGACTAGGATCTTTAAAAGTATTTGCTGAAAGAATGGCTGATAATGGTCACAGGGATGAAATAAATAGTGAGAAAGAGCAGTTCACCTCATATCTGTGTCTCATTGCCAGGTTCGTCTAGAGTGGCCCACTGACTTGGCGATCAACCCAATGGATAACTCCCTCTACGTTCTTGACAACAACGTGGTCCTGCAGATCTCTGAGAACCATCAAGTCCGCATTGTTGCAGGGAGACCCATGCACTGCCAGGTCCCTGGTATTGACCATTTCTTACTAAGCAAGGTGGCAGTCCATGCAACGCTGGAGTCTGCCACAGCCCTGGCTGTCTCTCACACTGGGGTCCTGTACATTGCAGAGACTGATGAAAAGAAAATCAACCGCATCAGACAGGTCACCACCAATGGGGAGATCTCCCTGGTGGCCGGGGCTCCCAGTGGCTGCGACTGCAAGAACGATGCTAACTGTGACTGCTTCTCTGGGGACGATGGGTATGCCAAGGATGCTAAGTTGAATTCCCCCTCTTCCCTCGCTGTGTGTGCTGATGGGGAGCTCTATGTCGCTGACCTGGGAAACATTAGGATCCGCTTTATCCGGAAAAACAAGCCCTTCTTAAACACCCAGAATTTGTATGAGTTGTCTTCCCCCATTGACCAGGAGCTCTACTTGTTTGACACCAGTGGCAAGCATCTGTACACCCAGAGCCTCCCCACTGGAGATTACCTGTACAACTTCACTTACACAGGGGACGGGGACATCACCCTCATCACAGATAACAACGGCAACATAGTGAACGTGCGCAGGGACTCCACTGGGATGCCTCTCTGGCTGGTGGTCCCAGATGGCCAGGTGTACTGGGTGACAATGGGCACTAACAGTGCCCTCAAAAGTGTGACAACCCAAGGGCATGAGCTGGCCCAAATGACGTACCATGGCAATTCTGGTCTCCTCGCAACCAAAAGCAATGAAAATGGATGGACAACGTTTTATGAGTGAGTACCGATCTAATTCCATTAGAGTCATTAACCACATTTGCTTTCTAAAAGGTGGGGTTTGGTTGGGGGGCAGTTTTGGTCAGAAGTGTGGGTTATGTTTTCTGTGCTTTTATATTCCAAATGGCTTTTTCTAGGAGATTTGGATTCAACATGGCATGGTGTAAAAGTCTCCTCTCCCTTCCTATTCCCCAATTACCTGAATTAGAAGAGCCTTAAATATCATTAAACCACCACTTCCCAGATAAACAAACCCCTTCTCCAAGTTCTCTATCAAGTAATCATTTAGTCTCTACTTGCAGACCTCTAAAGTTGGGGAATTCACTTCCTCCTAAAGCATCCTGTCTCATCCCATCTCATTATTAGGCAGTTCTGATTATTTTTTAGCTTTTTAATAATAGCTTTTTTTTTCAAAATATATGCAAAGACAATATTCAGCATTCACCTATACTAAATCATGTTTTCCCAATTTTTCTCCCTCCTCTAAATAGCAAGTAATACAATATAAGTTAAACATGTACAATTCTTCTAAACATATTTCCACATTTATCATGCTGCACAAGAAAAATCAGATTAAAAAGAGAAAAAAAATAATTTTAAAAAGTAAATAAACAATAACAAAAAAAGGTAAAAATACTATGTTGTGATCCACATTCAGTTCCCATAGTCCTCTCTTTGGATGCAGAGTATTCCTTCCATCACAAGTCTATTGTAATTGATCTGAATCACCACATTGTTGAAAATAGCCAAGTCCATCACAGCTGATCATCAAATAATCTGGTTGTTGCTGTGTACAGTGTTCTCTAGGTTCTACTCATTTCATTTAACATTAGTTCATGTAAGTCTCTCCAGACAGTTCTGATCGTTAAGGACTTCTTTAACAGTACAATGAGAGACCACATCGAACTAGCAATACTGTCAACCAATTGATCCCACCAGTTATTCTAGATAAGACAAGGAGAGGGAGGAATGGTACAGAAGACATCATTTTCAGGTCACTAGAAAACATAAAATTATGATTTTCTAAACAAGTCAGTCAAATCAATGAATAAATGTTTATTAAGTACCTACTATGGTCCAGCAATGATCCAAATGCTAGGGATGCAAAAAAAGGAATAATCTCTACTGAGCTTTTAAAGGGCTTATAATACAATAGGGAAAGTAAGAAGTACAAATATAAGTAGAAAGAGAATAACTATGCAGAGAATAAACTCTAACTATCAACTAATTATAATATACTATGTTTGAGGGGGGACAGTTGAGAGGATTCAGAAAAGCTCTAGCAGATGGTCCTTGAGCTACATCTTAAAAAAAAAAAAAAAAAGAAAGAAAGAAAAAAAGAAAAGAAGTTCTGGAGTTGAGATGAGTGCATTCCAGGCCTGAAGGGACAAGCAGGACAAAGGCCTAAAAGCAGGAGGTGATGGAGTGTCCAGTGGGAGGAGCAGACAGACCAGTCAGTCAAGACAAGTCAATAGTAACTTGTTAATTGCTTCCTAGGTACCAGGCATGATGCTGATTACATGACAATCTGAATAGAAGCCAGAGTTTAGGAAGAGTAATATTTAATGTGGCTGGATAAAAAGATTTGAGGATATGTTGTGAAGAGCTTTGAAAGCTATAAACAGAGGGCTTTATATGTGCTCCTAAAGGCAATAGGAAACAAGCGGAGTTGATTGATTAGGGTCAAATCTTTAATTAAGGAAAATAATTTTGGCAATAGAATGGAAGATGAACTGGGTTGTGAAGGTTGAGTCAGGGAGAACTACTATTAGAATTAGAAGAGCTTTACATATCATTAAACCAACACGTCACAGAAGCATAAACCCCCTCCCCAAGATCCTGTCAAGTAGTCATCTATCTACTTGAAGACCTCTAAAGATGGAGAATTCACTTTCTCCTGAAGCATCTTGTCTCATTCTATCCCACTGTTGGGCAGTTGTTAAACAGTTTTTTTAACTGTACAATGGGAGACCATAACCTCAAACTAGCAATGCTATCAAGCAAGTGATCCCCTTAGATAAGACAAGGAGAGGAAGAAATGGTACAGAAGACATCATTTTCAGGTCACCAAAAGGCATGCAATTAGGTAATAATCTAAGTGAGAAACAAGAAAAGCCTGAACTAAGATGGTAATTGTTTGAGTATAGAAAAGAGTCAGAACTGAGAGATGCTTTTGAAATGGCAAGATTTAGCAAATGATCAAATATATGGGGTAAGAGAAGAGTGAGGAGTTGAGGAGGATGCTGAGGTTACAAAAATGGGAGCCTGGAAAGATGGTGTTACCTTAGAAAAAAATAAGGATGTTTAGGGGCATTTAGGTAGTGCAATGGATAGAGCATCATCCCTGTAGTCAAGAAGACTTGAATTCAAATCTGGCCTCATTCACTTACTATGTGACCCTTGGTAAGACACTCAGCCCCAGTTGCCAGGAAGGAAGGAAAGAAGGAAGGAAGGAAGGAAAGAAGGAAGGAAGGAAGGAAGGAAGGAAGGAAGGAAGGAAGGAAGGAAGGAAGGAAGGAAGGAAGGAAGGAAGGAAGGAAGGAAGGAAGGAAGGGAAGAAAAGAAGGAAGGAAGGAAGGAAGGGAGGGAGGGAGGGAGGAAGGGAAGAAGGAAGGAAGGAAGGAAAGGAGGGAGGGAGGAGGGAGGGAGGAAGGAGGGAGAAAGGAAAGAAGGAAGGAAGGGAGGGAGGGAGGGAGGAAGGGAAGGAGGAAGGAAGGAAGGAAGGAAAGAAAGAAGGAAGGAAGGGAGGAGGGAGGGAAGAAGGAAGAAGGAAGGAAGGAAGGGAGGGAGGGAGGGAGGAAGGAAGGAAGGAAGGAAGGGAGGGAGAGAAGAAGGAAGAAGGGAGAGAGGAAGAAGGGAGGGAGGAAGGAAGGAAGAAGGAAGGAAGGAGGGAGGGAGGGAGGAAGGAAGGAAGGAAGGAAGGGAGGGAGAGAGGGAGGGAAGAAGGGAGGGAGGGAAGAAGGGAGGAAGGAAGGAAAGAAAGAAAAAAAGAAAGAAAGAAAGAAAGAAAGAAAGAAAGAAAGAAAGAAAGAAAGAAAGAAAGAAAGAAAGAAAGAAAGAAGGAAGGAAGTTTGAAAGAGGGGAGAGCTTAGGGGGAAGATAATGAGTTCTGTATGAATTGGATTGGCAATGTTTTGAGGCATCTGGTTCCCCAGCCAATAAAACCATCAGTAAGCACTTATAGGATCAATGGATTTAGAGCTTGGTGGGAACTTGCTGATCAAGTCCCATCCCATCATTTTACAGAAGAGGAAACTGAGACTGAGAGTAGTAGCATGATTTATCCAAGGCCAAATAGTGAGAGAGAAAGGAGGGAGAGAGGTAGGGAGGGAGAGAGACAGAGACAGCTGGGATTCAATCTGACTCCTATTTCCCATTTCATGCTATTGAAATCAGAACTGAAACTCCAGTGCCTGCTGCTTGGTTCAGTGCTGATGCCTTTCCAGCTTTCCTGCCTACATTCTTTGTGACGCAATGCTTGCCCGGCAGGTGAAGACAGGTGTCTGCCACGGCAAGGTCTTGTTTTCAAAGCACTTGGTTCCCCATAGGACTCTCCTTATGTTTTCGGAATCCCAATGGGGAGAGAGCTGGCTGCCCCTGCCAGAGGAGCTCGCTCAGCTCCTTGTCCAATTTACTGCTTTCCCTTAGAATTAGACATAGTTCAGCAACAGAGCATAAATCAGCCCAGCTGTGCAAGGCATGGCATTGAAAGCAGAGTAAAAGGCAACAGCTACGAGCCGACAGCATGTCCTTAGTGGGAAACAACACATCCCAATGTGCCAAATAGGTGTTCTAGTCATGTCCGTTCCTCCTGAGGAAAGGGATCATTTAATTCCTCACAAGCCAGAGGTGGGACCTGTTAAGCTAAACCTGATGTTCTCACCAGTAAGAGAAAGGGTTTGCTGAAGGAGAAATGAGGGGAACTTTGGGAGAAAGTCCAAGTCGAAAAGAGCCAGCCTTTGAGTCTTTGAGACAGATCCCCAGTCTCTGTCAGCATCAACAATCTCCAAAGATCATTATGGTATTGGACTGCACTGAAAGTACCATGGCCAGCGTAAAGATGGGGATCATGTCATATGAGAGTGTATTTAAAAACCTAAAGATATTTAATCTGGGAAGAAGGGAAAACTTTCGTCAGTGATATCTCCTTTCCAGTATTTGGAGAGCCAACTGTCAAGGAGAATAAAAATTCAATTTGTTCTGTTCCACCTCAGAGATCAGAACAGTGACCAACGAGTAGAAGGTACCTAAAATAAGATTTTGACTCAATTTGAGGGTGGAAATGTGGGGAGAACTTGCTCACATTTAGAGACATCCAGAGAGAACACGGACTGACTGCCTTTGTAAGGGAGTAAGTACTCCATCATTGAAGGTGTTTGAGCAAAGTCAAAATAATCCCTCATCAAGAATGTTGTAAATGCCTATTAGGGTGCAGATTGGACTTTTATCACCTTCCAAGTCCCTTCTCACTCAGAAACACTGTGATTCTGTGTTAGGGCTCACAACTCAAGTTAACAAAGGAAGATTCACCAGAAGGATTATATGGACTCTCCTGAGAAAAGCCTTTTTATTTGATCACTATATAGAATCCCATGATGCCCCATTTGTAGAGCATTGTTGGACATTGAATTCTTCCTCGTAACTAAATTTTCTAGTCATCCAAAGTTTAACTCTCTAAATGCCAAAGGTTTTTCTCCTCATGTTCCTTTGCCAGGTAAATCTTTCTAAAACTAATTACCACATTTCCTTGCCTTCATAAGCAGGATATTGGGTATAATTTGACTTTGTCTTGATGTTTAGTCATTGTACACACCATTGATTATCCAGTGCATAGAGCAATGATGTCCATGTGTTTAGGGAAGTGCATGAGGCATTTGGTACTTATATGAAATAGCCCCAAATTGTTCTCTTCTTGGAATTCTGGGCTTGTCATCTAGAGATCTTCTCACTTCTAACTTACTATCTCATTTTTTTATTGCCATCAGTGGGCCTTCCTTTAGTCCTTGCAGTTCTTTGTAATCTGCTGTGAGTTTGGAAACAAATGAACCATACCTGTTAGCACTGTCTCAAGTAAGAGTAAATGGGTGCTAAGAAACATTCTAAGGGACTCTCTTTCTGAGTAATGTTCAAGAACTTGACTGTAAGGAATTTGTAATGTCTATTTAGGCCACTCAGAAGCATTTGGGACTTCTTTCCTTTTCTTGGCTATTTTCAGATGTTTGAACTACCTGTTAATAAGATGGTTCTTAAATCCCAAAATTAATTTGGATCCGTAAACTATGTATTGTCCTAAATTTTAAGCAGATGTTTCATCATCCTAAAAATCAAGAGGAAGAAAGCATGTGATATTATATTCACATACAGAACTTACCTTCCTCCAGTGAGTGCTCCCTCCATACCCACATGTATCAGAGAAGAAAACAGGGTATCATGAAGGCAGTTCCAACAAAGCTCTCAAATGTGGACTCTTATGTTTGACCTCCTGGGACCAGAATAGCTAAATATGAAAAGGCGCATCCCTAGTAACTTAGCAAGTGATGACTACCTCTGCTAGTTGTGTAGGGAGTTTTATCCAACCAACATTTATTAAGCATCTTTTGTATTCAGAGCCCCATGCTTATCACTGGGGAAGATAAAAAATTTCAGTGAGATATATTCCCTTCCTTTCTGAAGTTTACCATATAGAAGAGAAGATTTAAATCTGCTTGGATGGAAGGAAGGAAGATCCACACAGGTCTAACATCACAGATTCTTGCAGTATTAAAGTTGCTAGGTCCAATTGTTCCCAAAATGCATACTATTGTCTCTACAAAGTCCCTCCTGTGTATTGTTTTGCCCAAAATGAAAAAGACATATTCATTTTCTCTTAAGGAGAAAAAAAGCCTTAGAAAATAGCAATTATCTTGATTAACTCATTGAAATGGAAATATACTAAATAATTCAATTGTCTGCAGAGCCTGGACAAGCCATTTTCTTCATTATTAGCCAATGCAAAGTTTTTGTTATTATTGCTTTTTAAAAAGTGTACGTAGACATATATCTATCCCCATCCCCTCTCAGTTTCCCCCAGACAATTGATTCAAAGGTTCTATGTATCACAATATTCCTTAACATCAGCTAATCCTTAGAACCAAAATTCATATATACCCAGTTCAGTTCAGTTCAGCAAGAATGTATTAATTACCTGCTGTGTGCCAGTAACTGTACTGTATACTAAGGATTCAAAGAAAGAGGAGAGTAGAAGGCCCTCTGCTCAAGAAACTTCTTTTCTACTAAAGAAATATAACACATACACTGATCAAAAAAATACAAAAGAAAGACAAATTTATTTCAGGTGAGACCATGAACAGATAAGGGAACATCAGAAAAAGTCTTCTATAAATAATTAATAATAATCTAGAAAATAGTAATTCTATTATATGTAGATTCTATAATAATTTTAATATAAATTCTATAATAAAAATAATCTGTAGAAGAACCTGATCTGTGCTTTGAAGGAAATGCACAATTCAATGAGATGGACAAGAGAAAGGAAAATATTCAAAGAATGGACAGATAGTTTAAAGACACAGACAAAAGATAAAGACAAAAAGGCAGAAGATGGGGTGTCATGTCCTGAACCATTTGAAATGTGAAATACAAGAGGGAAACAAATGTGTAATCAATCTAGAAAAATAAGTTGGAATCAATTATGACATTCAATGCCATTCATAGATGTTTATATATTATTCTAAAGGCAAAGGAAAGCCATTGAAACTCCTAGAGATGGGGAGTGATATGGCAAGACCGTCTCTCTTCCTGAGTGTCTTAACAAATTGCCTGAATATACTTTGCCTAGAAAATCTGAAGTACCATATTGTGTGTGTGTGTGTGTGTGTGTGTGTGTGTGTGTGCACGCGCATGTGTGTGCCTTTCAAAGAAATCTTTCCATAAGGGGAATGAGCTGACTCTGAGGAAATGGGTTCTCCCAACAAAGGATATCTTCACACAAAGCCAACTGTTACATGACCTCCTCAAAGGGATATTATAAAGAGGAGTCCTGTTTCAGCTAGAAATTGGATTCTGTTCCTATACACTTCAATTTAACAAACAATGTAAACTGAGACAGACTGACTTGCCCAGGGTCTCATCATATTAGAACTCGGGCCTTCCTGACTCCATTCCCAGCACTCTGTGCCTCAGGCATCCTAGCTGTTGGCTCTGTGATCTAGGTCAGACACTTTTGTATACTGGGACTCATTTCCTTCTCTGTGGAATTAAGAGATTTAAATGAGATGATCTTTCCCAAGTTTCTTCCAGCTCTAAGTCTAAAGTAATAAAACCAGCACTTAACAACCCAAACCTCCTGCACCAAATAGCATTAGGGACAGAAGGTGCAGCTTGTGGAAACCCGTGGGCCAAGGAAGGGAGATTGATGGATCAGCAATTTGGGCAGGTCACACCAATGCTCCATTGATCCAATTAGGTTTCTGCCTTTCCAGTTGATCTCCTCAGCCGCACTGATTCCATATAACTGTTTAGCAGCTCACTAAACCCTAACCCAACTCCTGTCTCACTAAATCTTTGTCTTGCCTGCTCCCAGACTAAGGGCTGTTAAGACAACAAGCTTCAAGCTCAATCTCAGAATCACAGAATTGCAGAGTTAGAAGGGACCTTAGCGGTCCTCCAGCCACAACCCTTACTGAATTTGTCTTGAAGACCTCCAGTGAAGAGATCTCACTCACTCCTGAAGAAATCAACCGATCCTGTTTGGAGACAATCCCCCTGACAGCAAGCCCAGCTTCTGACCACTGTCACTGCTCCTGCCCTCAATTTTCTCTAACATTGGATAAAGTCTGTTTCAAATTTTGGCTGCAGAGGAAACTGAGAATGTGTCCTAACAAGAAATAGCCATGGTCTAAAACAGCTTTGCAAAATGGGACATGTTGGTCATAGGAATAACTTTATTTATAAGTTTGCCCCAGTGAGTAGCAGGCTCCACATCAGTTTCCTGTCATTCATTCATTTAGTAACTCAGCAAAAAACACTCACTGAGCATTAACAATATTTTGTGTTCTGCAGCGGGTTAGGTAAGACTAGAAGGAATGTAGACAGGTTACAAAACAGAGCCCTGGAGATTTTACAGTGTAGAATAAATATGAGATAGGAAAGCTACCAAATAACAGAGTAAATGCTCTCATTGGAATGGTATAGACAGGAAATGCTATCTGTCTGGGTACATGCTATATTGCTTCTTAGCTGGAGTAGAAGGCAAAAGCTCTCAAGACTGGAGTATTTTGTCTTTGTATTCCCAGGGCTCAGCATAAATGCCTTGCCCTTTTGGAGCGGGGTGAGGATGGGAAGATGGGGAATAGGAATTGCCATTTCATAATTCCAAGGAGCTCCAGGTAGGAAGGAATTTTCTCTACCAGTGTAGAAAAGAATGAATTGCACAGAGCCAGCATATCCTGTATGTCTGTGTGCATACCACATATCAAAGGTGAGATTTGAGCCCCAAATTCCAAGTCCAAAACCAGATAGCTCTCACCATTTCTGCCCACATGCTATCTCTCCCCAGGGCAGAGTCAGTGATTAATAAATAGATGTTGAATTACGTCCAATGGCTGAATTAAAGACGGGGGCTAGCTGGAATGCTGGTATAGTAATTCAGGAAATTGTTAGGTCCTGGTGACATTAATGGCTTTTCCCTCCAGGGATCATTTGTGATTTAGGTAGAGTATGTCATAATAATAGCTAGCATTTATATGGCACTTTAAGGTTTACAAAGCACTTTACAAATATTATCTCATTTGATCTTAATACAACTACTCTAAGAGGTAGGTACTGTTATTTTCTCCTTTTTACAGATATCAGACAGTGGAATTCATATAATCGTGTCTGACTCTTCATGACCCCATTTGGGGTTTTCTTATCTTAGCAAAGATATTGGAGTGGTTTGCCATTTCCTTCTCTAGCTCAGGCAAACAGGGTTAAGTAACTTGCCCAGGGTCACACAGCTAGTAAGTGTCTGAGGCCGGATTTGAACTTCCTGACTCCAAGCTCAGCATGCTATCCATCGTCGCCTCTAGCTGACATAAGTGGCCAATAAGGGAGAACGTCATAACCAAAGCTGTTCAGTGAAACTGATTTCTATGCAAAGTAGCAAGCTCCCCATCACTGGGGACACTAGCTGAGTAGGGAGAGTGAGGGAGGATGACCCTGTTTTAGGTTTCTGTAGATATATTTCTTTCATTGAGTAAAAGGTAGAATTCGAATTCTAAATATGTTCTGGTAAGAATTCTGTATGATTGTCAAGATCACCGAAAACCAAGGTCTCTAGAGCCACTGATTGGCAACAAATATTATCTTGCTCTCAGATGTTGAAACTGAGATAAACAAGTCTCCTTTTGGAGATGACCAGCACTTGTTAGCATCAAGCACTAGCTATCTCTTCCATCATCACACATAGGACACATGCTCAAGGAAAGCTTAAATAGCCTCCTGGACTTGTCACAGCCTTTGAACATATCTCCAATCCCTTTCTCTGCAGAAACACTCAGGAAATAGTGCATGTGGGCCAATACTGAAATTTGGGCCTCTTCCAGAACCTTAGCATTTATAAACAGGACAATCCAGATTCACTAGGAATCAGCCGCAGATACTCAGCTTGAAACACAGAGCAGTGGCAAAAACCTTGGACAGTACCTTAATAATCTACTGTTTCTGACTTCAGCCTCCCCTCAACCCCATTGAGAGAAAGAAGTTGGACTAATTGATCTCAAAAATCCTTTCTATGATTTAGAGTCAAATAAGATAACATACATACTTGCAAACTTTAAAAATTATATAAATGCTAATTATTAGTATTATTATTATTATTTCATTTGATCTTTCTCATAGTGTTGGGAAATAGGGTTGCTGCGGGGGGGAAATGTTTTGTAAACTCTAAATACTAAATACATATGAGTTATTATTATACCAAGACTCAACTATAGCTCTTTAAGTCCCAGAATCCCAGATCCTTGTCAAGAAGAAAGGGATTAGCTAGAGAAATGGGAGTGAAAAGGCAAGAGAAAACAGAGTAGAGATCAAGTCTCCATCATTTTCTTCTTGTTAAAATCCACTCAGTACCATGGATGCTGCCTCAGCCCTGAGGCAGCCTTAAATATGTTTCTAATATTCAATAATCCAATTCAGAAAACATTTGTTAAATAGCTATAGTGTACAAGGCACTGTACTTGGTGCTAGAAATTTGAAAAGGAAACTGTCCCTGCTCCCAAGGAGTTTGTTGGGGGAGGTAGGAGCAGGGGAGTGGCTTGTACACAGGTAAATCAATATACAATATATACCAAGTAAATTCAAAGTGGTATTGGTAGAGTAAACTCAGGAAAGACCTTTCATGGGATGGTTCATTAGAATAAAGCTCCTTGAGGGTAGGGATTGTTTCATTCTTTGTAGTCAGAGTGCCTGGCACATAGTAGGTGCTTTAAAACCCTTTTTTGATGTTGCTGAATTTTCAGGGAATTAAATGTTGTTATTGGAGATAGGGGTGAAGAGGAAAAACATTCCAGATGTAGAACATAGCCTGTGCAGAAGTGGAAAATAGACTATCACATACAAAATCAGAGGTACCAGAAATACTTAGCATGAAAGTGATACTTTCCCCAAGCCTATAGTGTGATAGAAAGTATACAATACTGGGATTCAAAGCACCTGGATTCAAGTCTTGCTTCCATCTCTTATGTGACCTAATTCTCTGAGACAGTTTTGGCATCTATAAAGTGGAACTAGCAATACTTCTACTACTTATCTCATAGGACTGTTGAGAGAATCAAACAGGATAACAGCCACATCATTTATCTTTGTTTCTAATACCTACAACAGTGCATTGTATATAGTAGATAATTAGGAAAAGTCATGATATAATTGAATGAATGAGTGAGTGAACAAAGTACTTATTAAATGCTTACTATGAGCACAGCACTGAGGATACACAAAAATAATAAAATAATAATAATAATAATCCCTGCTCTCAGAGAGGTGAAATTGGGGGGGGGGGAGAATGAAAGGGAGAGAACATAAACTGAAGGTTTCAACTATATGTCAGATAGAAAGGTCCTATGATCCTTCAGATGAATTGAACTTAAGAGTTGAGAGGTCTGGGTTTTATTCTACTTCAGAGGTATGCCTTGTAAACCTCCAAAATTCTAGAAATAGATGCTCATGTTATTAATCAGAAAGGAAGAGTGGGGGAATAAGGACGTAAGGAATACTATATTTCCAGAGCAAAAATAATTGACAGAAATAATGGGCATGTGGGTTTTAAAAAAAACTCCTGTTGCATTTGCAAGTAAGTGCTAAAGGCTGTTATTCAGACCTAATTTTTACACTTCATCTGCCCTTAATTAAAAATAATAATAAAAATGTTAATAGCATACTTGCTTTTCCATCTCACATCCACATCTACAGTAGAGTAGGAAAAACATTAGATTGCTTGCATGTGACCTTTGGGAAATATTTATGGAAGATAAATCATACTCTCACCCCAAATAAAGTACTGGTAACATATTATCAAAGCCACAAGATAATTACTAATGATCATAGAATCATTGGTTGGAAGCCACCTATTGCTTGGTTCACATAAGCGGTAAATAAAAGAGCTGTGATTGAATCTGTATCTGCAGCCTCCAAATATAATGTTCTTAATCTGCCACCCTATCTAGGGACCAAGAGTTCTTAAACTAGGGTCCAAGATTTCAGAGATCTGTGAACTTGAATGAGAAAAATGACATTTTTATTTTCAAGTACCAAAATATTGACCATTATCTAATTCATCTAATTCATTAGATAATTCATCATCTTAAACTGAGATTAGACCTATGGATATATTTCAAAAGCTCTCTGAACTTGTATGAAGTAAAAAAAAAATTTGACTTCTAATTGAAATTCAGCATGCCTTTTAAATATTTAAAAACATGGTACTGAGAAGGGAATGCATCAGCTTGCCCAATCTACCACAGGGCCCATGATACAAAGAAGGGTAAGAACTCCTGGTCTAGGCAATGGAGAAAAAGGTAGTCTAATTAGATTTTAATTATTTTCAGAGACAGAGATAAAAATCCCTAAGTTGCACATTCTCCTCCATTAAATTAAATTCAACAAACATTGATTGAGGAACAAATGTGTTTCAAGACTTTTTGTGAAGATAATGAGTTTGTTTTGAACATATGCATGCTCAAGGGCTAGTGGGACACCCAAGTGGAACTATATCCAATGCTTTTAACTTAAACATAGCTCTGTGGATTGTAATAGCCCTTTAAGTTTTAAAAAGTACTTTTCATACAACAAATGTGCATGAAATACATAATCTAAGTATTATCATCCCCACACTTCAGGTGGATAAACAGAAACTTATAAAGGTTAAATGACTTGTCCATGACCATATAGTTAATAAATATTTGAAGAAATGAATAAATTTATTAAGTGCCTACCATGTGTGAGGCACTATGCTTGGGCACTAGGGATAAATTCCAGTGTTTCCTTTCTGTTACTTATTTCCTATTTCTCCTGTATGTAGCCTGCTTTGTATGTATTTGTTTGCATGTCGTCTCTCCCAATAGATTATAAGATCATTGAGGGCAGAGATTGTATTTTGCCTCTTTTTGTATCCTCAGCATTTAGTACAATGCCTGGCACATAAGAGGTACTTAATAAATGTTTATTAATTGATTGAAATAAAATAGTAATTGCCCTCAAGGAATTGACATTCTAATAGGAAGAGGTGACACATACTGGGAAGTGGTGGCTAAAAGAGGGAATTTGAGAATGGGAAGGAATAAAGATGGGGAAGGGAGCCATTAAGGAATTGTCATGTTCTTTCCAAAAACAAGTTGGTTTTATGATTCCCTGAGAAAGAAATGGGAAGCAAGACACAGCCAGGGAAGAACCAAGGATGAGTGGGATGCCAAACATTGTCCAAGACCAGTCATGAAAAAGTTGGACAGAAAATCAGGAGAAACCTAAGTGTGAATCCTACCTTGCCCAGTGTCAAATGGCCATTTATTGACTGAGAGTGAATTTTAACCCAGATATTCCTGACTCAAGTTCCAGAATTCTATCCACTATGCCACCAGCTGCCTCTTCAAAGTCACTTTTCTATTCTTTATCATATTTTGATCTGTCAGAGCTCCTATGTACTTTCAGCATTATTCTTCCTGTCTTACCGATAAGAAAATTAAGGTTTAAAATTGAAATAACATATTTATCATTATATAGTGAGCCTGTGAATAACCCCCAAGGATGGGTAAATAACACTCATTCACATATTTATAGATCTCTAAGACTGAACTCTATATAAAAGTTATATAGAACTCTTAAGGCCCTCCTCCTCAGTAATCCAGGTCATGTTATATCATTTTACAAGGAAGGAAACTGAGGCCTCTGGTTATCCCTAAATTATCAAACCTTTTTTATTGTCTACAATTATTTTATTTGTTTTTAAATTTTTGTGTTATACATAAAATATATATACATTATTTTGTTATACATGTATATTCACTTTTTACATATTTCCACATGAGTCATGTTGGTAAAGAAAATTCAGAACAAAAGAGAAAAACCATGAGAGGAAAAAAAAGGGGAAAAGGGTGAAAAAGATCATCAAACTTTTCCTTTAGAAGAGACATTTTACATTAAAAGAGGAGATGTCTCCAACATCTGAAGTCTCTTTTATGCAAAAAGTTCTATGATCTAGGGAAGGATGGAAACAAGGGAGCAAGAAGGAGGGTATCATTTGTACCACCCAGAGACCTCTGAATGTTTCCCAGTACAATCCTTCCCGAGACGAAGGCAGAATGGACCCCTCTGGCTGTGTTAGCATACTTCTAGCTTGGCTGATTCTCTCTCATGAGCTCCGGGCTAAGGTTACACTGTGTTTGCTTCACTGGAGATGCCAAAATATTCAACCCTCCTGTCACCAGCACTGGTCTCCTTCAGCACTAACAAGCACATTGAGAAGCAGGAAGATAGTGCCTTTCTCAGAAATTGAGTTTTCTGACTTTTTTATCAGGCCCTGATGTGGTCGTGTGTCTGCAAGAATTATAGTCATTATGACAAGGAGGAGGAGCAAGAAAGAGATAGACAGAGAAGGAAAAGGAAGAAAAAAAGAGAAAGAAGGGTGATGAGAAAGGGAAAAAAGGAAAGAGGAAGGGAAAGGGAAAGAAGAGGAGAAAGGAGAAGGAGGGAGAAGGAAGGAAAAGAAAGAGGAGAGAGAAAGAGAAAGGGAAAGAAGGAAGAGGAGAAAAGAGAAGGAAAGAGAAGAAAGAGGAGAAACTAGGGAGAAGAAAGAGGAAAAAGGAAATGAAGGAAAGAAGAAGAGAGGGAGAAAGACAGAGGTAGAAGGAAAAGAAAGAGGAGAGAGGGGGAGGAGGAGGAGAAAGAGAAAGGAATAAGCTTTATTAAATTCTTCCTGTGTACTAGGCACTGTGCTAAGCACTTTATAAATATTATCTCATTTGATCCTCATGACAACTGGGCAAAGATGTTGTTATTAACCCTATTATACAAAGGAAGATAAAACAAATAGAGCTAGTTACACAGCTAAGCATCTGAGGCAGATCTGAATTCAAGCCTTATGATTCCACCTGTCTGACACTTCTGTATAACCCTTTACAATTTACAAAATGTTTTCTTCACAACAGCCCTGTATTATTATCCCTTTTTTACAGATAAGGAAAATCAAAGCTCAAGGAAATTAAGTGATTTGCCCAGAGTTGTGTAGCTAATTTGTAAGATGTGAGTATCCATAAGACTGAAAAGTCTGGGGATTAGTACATAACTCCTCTTATAGTCAAATATAGTGATTTGTGAGAATTGAATGAGATAATATTTATAGACTATTTTGCAAAACTTAAAGCAGTATATTTAAATCATAAGAACAATAACAATGACACACTCTTTGGAGTCACCATTCTACTGGAATCTCGGAGGGATTTCCAGAATAATGTAGTACAACCCCGACCAAAAAATATGATCTCCATCTACTCCATCCCAACAAGTGACCCATCGTCTCCTCTTGTTGAGATGGAAGATTATGTCTCACTACCTCATTCCAACTTGGGCAGCTGATTGTTATTACCACATAGCAAGCTCTTATTAGATTCATCTTCATTTATTCATTTAGAAGCCACACTGAGACATGTGACCTGTATGTTTTATTAACTTGTCTTTATTAACTTATAACAGAAGACTATTACAAAACAGTCTCCTCATAACTATCCTATGAGGCAGAGAGTACAAGTAATATTATACTCATTTTACAGATGAGAAAATTTAGATCCAGAGAGAGGACTGGGCCTGCCCCTGGTCTCATAGCTAGCAAGCTACAGAGCTGGGATTGAAATCCAGATCTCCCAGTTTCAAATCCTGTTCTTCTCCTCCTCGCCCGCCCTGCCTCGGGACACCTGCTTTTTGCCTGTTTGCCCCATTTTGGTTCAGCCCACTCTTCTGGTCTGCAGGTATGACAGCTTTGGCCGCCTGACAAACGTGACGTTCCCCACTGGCCAGGTGAGCAGCTTCCGCAGTGACACTGACAGCTCGGTGCACGTCCAGGTGGAAACATCCAGCAAGGATGATGTGACGATAACCACCAATCTGTCAGCCTCCGGTGCCTTCTATACACTGCTCCAGGGTGAGTCAGGGCCAGGGGGTCTTGGGACTCTGGGGAAGAACGAAATGGGGATGGCCAACTCTCCATCAGGAAACACATTTCTTCTGCTAAAAAAATTAATTTCATAAGACTTAGACCTACAAGGGAGGAGCTTTGAACATCATCCAAGTCCCATTTGTATTACAAAAGGGGAAACTGGGGCTCAAAAGGAAAGGATTTTCCTGTGGTCATCCAGGCAGCAAGCCACAGAGCTGAGATTCAATTTCCATAGCCACAGAGGCCAAAACCAGTTTTTTGGAAATTTCTCTTGTGGCTTACATCAACACTACACACACACACACTCTCTCTCTCTCCCTCTCTTCTTTGTCTCTCTCTCTTTCTCTCTGTCTCTCTCTCTCTTTCTCTCTCTCTCTCTTTCTCTTTGTCCTCTCTCTCCTCTCTTTCTCCTCTCTCTGTCTCTCTCGTTCTCTCTCTCTGATTCTCTCTGTCTCTTTCTTTCCTTCTCTCTCTCCCTCCCTCCATTGTCCCCTCTCTCTTCCTCCCTTCCTTCCCCTTTCTCTTTTTCCCTCTCTTTCTCTTTTTCCCTCCCTTTCTCTTCTCTCCCCCTCTCTTTCCCTCCCTTCCTCCCTCCCTCCTTTTCCCTCTCTCTCCCTCTCTCTCTGTCTCTCTCTTCCTGCCTCCTTTTCTCTTTCTCCATCTTTCTCTCCCCCTCTCTTTCCCTCCTTCTCTCTCTCTCCTTCCTTCTCTCTCTCTCTTCCTCTCTGTTTCTCCCTCTCTCTCCTTTTCTCTCTCTCTCTCTCTGTCTTTCTCTCTCTCCCTTCCTCCCTCCTTCTCTCTCTCTCTCCCTTTCTCCCTTTCCCTCTCTCTCCCAGCCTAGCTCATGGATGGCCTAGACCAGTCTGAATCCTGTAAACCCTCAGCCTGACATCTCTGAACAGTATCTCTCGTGGCATTGTCATGTTCTGTTCTCATCTGAACAAAGACTGAAGCATCCATTAGTGCCTAATCCAGATGACCTCAAGTTACTCTGCCTTTCTAATGGCTTCCAAATTAAAGACACTTTCACACAGATGCAGACAGGGAACATAAAGGGAAACACGAATGAGTACATCTAATTATGAAGGGGTTTGGCTTTGAAGACATTCCCCTTGCCACTTGTAAAAAAAATTCATTTGTGTCATTGGAGAAACAGAGAAAAAGAGCTTCTGATCTCAGATGTAGAACATTATTATTAAAATGTCATTATCATGAGTTGATATAGAGCTAGAAAGGGACCTCAAAGGTCATTGAATCTAACCACTTCATTTTACAGATAAGAAAATTGAGACCCAGAGAGTTTAAAGGATTTATGCAGGGTCACACAAGCTTGGACCTGAGTTCAAATGTGACCTCAGACACTGAGTAACTATGTGACATTGAACAAATCACTTAGCCTTTTTCGCTCTTAGGTTCCTAGTCTGTAAAATGGGGATAATAGCACCTACCTCTCAGGCTTGCTGTGAGGATCCAATGAGAGAATAATCGGAATATGTTTAGCACAGTAACACATAGCAGATTCTTCAAAAATTCTAGCTATGAATAGTAGCAGTAAGTATCTCCAAGGACTTCTGACCCCAAGTTTTCCATTACTTCTAGTAACTTCTTAGCTTGTCCTTCAAAATATATTTGGACTGAAGTTTCGTACATACTCATGAGTGTAAAATTTGACCTTTTTTTCCCCACCACACTGTCTTCTCACACATAGTTCCTTTAATGAGATCATGAGACAGGTCTGGGGCACAGACCACTGGGTCTGGAGTCAGAAAGACCTGGATTTGAAACCTTTCTCTGCTCAGTAATTGTGTCACTTGGGGTAAGGGTCCTCATCTATCCCTCTCTCATTTTCCTCAAGTATAAAATAAAGCAATTAGCTTATATGAACTCTAATGTTACTTTCTAGCTTTAAATCTGTGACCCTCTAATTTAAGTTACTGATGAGAAAAGACTCAATCAAATTTTTCTAGAAAAAACGAATATTCTTGTCATCACATCACTGACTTTAATGAGTAATTGGTTTTCTCTTTAAGATAACACTTATTAAGGTTTTTAAAGCTGTGGTTGGTGTGTATTGGTTTTTGTTTGTTCCAACCTATTTTTCTATGAAGCACTTTACAGAAAGTAGGTTAATAATTATTCAAAGTAAATTTCTAAATTCTGATGAAAATGTTGAAAATGTGTTTTATCATTTATTTTTATCCATCATCTACCTATGATAAGTTTCAAATTGTGAAGAGTATAGAGTAGGTCCTCAGCAAACAAGTGACATAATGTTAAATTTGGAATACAGTTAGAATACAGAAAATAGAAATTTGGAACCAGGAGGAACCTTTAACCACAGAATATTCAAACATTAAATATAAGGCATAGAATTTTAGAACACAAAAATAGAAATTTGGAACTAGGAGAAACCTTTAACCATAGAATGTTCAAACATTAAATGTAGGACATAAAATTTTAGAACACACAAAATAATAAATTTGGAGCCAGAAAGAACCTTTAACCATAGAATGTTCAAACATTAAATGTAGGATACAGAATTTTAGAACACACAAAATAGAAATCTGGGACTAGGAGAAACCTCTAACCATAGAATGTTCAAATATTAAATTCAGGATATGGGATTTTAGAACACACAAAATAGAAATTTGGAGCCAGGACAACTTATGACCATTGAATATTCAAATATTAAATATAGGGCATAGAATTTTATAACATAGAATACAAAAACACAAAATAGAAATTTGAAGCTGAGACGAAACTTTGACCATAGAATATTAAAACATTAAAAAACATAGAATTTTAGAACATAGAATATAAGAACACAAAATAGATATTAGCAGCCAGGAGGAATCATAGAATGTTCAAACTTTAAATGTAGGACACAGATAAAAAACTGAAGCTCTGAGGATTAAAGTAATTTGCTCAAGAATCTGGAGTCGGGAAAACCTGGGTTCAGATTTTGACTAAGAAGCTTACTAACCTTACTTAATCTCTATTTGCTTTAGTTTCCTCATCTGCAAAATTCAGGGTGATAATAGTACCTTCCCTCCTAAGATTGCAGTGACCATTAAATGTGATATCTGCAAAATACTTTGCAAACTTTAAAGCACTATATAAATCTAATTATTAAATTGTTATCCAGTGAATGAGTGGCAGTTCCAGAAAGCCCCAGGGTACTTCTCTTGTACTTTATTGCTGCTTATTGATTGATTGATTAATTGTTCAATAGCTGTTAGAATTATTCTTGAATTGGTTTAAAGAAAGCACATACTACCCCATGCTACCCCATGCTACCTGTTTAACAGAGTTTCTCTGTCTCTGCTCTTCCCCCAGACCAAGTCCGAAATAGCTACTACCTGGGTGCTGATGGCTCCCTGAGGCTGATGCTGGCCAATGGCATGGAAGTGGCCTTGCAGACCGAGCCCCACCTGTTGGCTGGCACTGTCAACCCCACAGTGGGCAAGAGGAACGTGACGCTGCCCATTGATAATGGGCTCAATCTTGTGGAATGGAGACAGCGCAAAGAGCAGGCCAGGGGCCAGGTCACTGTCTTTGGACGCCGGCTACGGGTAAGCAAGTGGGTCCTTGACCTGTAAGAATCCCCAGTTCAAACTGCTCATTTTATAGATGAGGAAAACAGGGGCCAGAAAAGTGGCGCAGGATCTGGAAAGCCAGACTTCAGATCAGGATGGGTCTGAATCCAGCCTTAGACACTTACTTGCTATGTGACTCTGGGCAAGTATTTTTACCTCTTTCTGCTACAATTTCCTCTTCTGTAAAATGAGGGTTATAATAGTACCCACTTCCAGGGTTATTGTGAAGATTAAATGAGACAATACATATAAAACATTTTGCAATCCTTAAAATGCTCTACAAACTAGATATTATTGTTTTAGTGGTTATAAATTGTAATTATTGATGAATTAGTAATTAAGTGATTCTTTATTAGTCTTTTTATTATTGATTAATATTAATTTTGATAATTATTTAACATTGATTACATTAAGTAACCTCTTCAAGTGACTGGTCAAACATGTAGCAAGTTTTGGAATTAGAATGAACTCAGGTTCTCTGTCTATAAATCCAATTCTCTTTCTTCCAGATTTTGTTACCTGGGATCAGTGAATTTTTTTAAATATCTTTATAACTGTAGTTCATTACATTTAGTTTCCTTTATCATTCTATATTTTTTACAAATATTTACATTTATTCATTTACAAATATGATTCTGAGACTGCCCTCCTTTATGTCATTCTGCCATTGGTACTCTGCCTCCCCCATGATATCTCTTTTATCTCTACTATGTTTGTAGCTATCTACGTCTCTGTCCTGCCCTGCCCCCCTCTCTTTTCCTGCTCTAGCTATTTTGTATGAAATCTTTGTATTTTCTATTAAAAAGGTGCGACTTCCCCAAAAAATATATATGATTTTAATAAGGGCTCTGTAGACTTCTCCAGTGTACCGAAAAGGGTCCATGGTACAAAAAAAAAGGGTAAGAGTCCTGCTCTGATGCATAATCTTGGATGTTCTTACGAGCAATCATATCCAGTCATTTGATAAACTTTGATTAAGCACCTACTTGTACCAGATACTGTACTAAATGCTGAGGATACAAAGAAAAGTTTAAAAAAAAAAACACCAGTTCTTCCTCTCAAAAAGATTATAATCGAATAGTGTAGACAACATGCAGACAACTATATACAAGCATGATATAAAAGCAGGATAAACTGGAGGCAGTCAACGCTGAACCATAGGGATGGACCATGATGAAATTCTGTTTAGAGCATGCTGAGTTTGATATGGTAGCAGGACATTTTGATCAAGATATGGGCTAGGTGACTCAAGGTGCTAGGATGCAGTCCAGGAAATAGATGAAGGCTGAAGGTTTATAGGTCTGGGAGATATCTGTATAGAGGAGATGATTAAATCCAGAGGAATGAGTGTAGAGGCAGACAGGAAGGTAGCCTGGAATGCTGGCTCAGAGCCTGCCGAGGCTTAGGGAGCTGGAGATAATGAACTAATGAAGAAGGCTGAAAAGGAGTGACCCAATAGAAAATGAGGAGAGAGGATCCCAGAGCCTAAGAGAAGCCAGACTGCCTCAATAAAGAGGCTTGGTCAATAGGGTCAAATGGTCTACCAGAATGAACCCTCAGAATAGGTTTAAGTGATATTGCTGGATCACAAATTCATACCTAGAAGGGAAATCAAATCCTGTTTTACAGATGAGGAAATTGAACCCAGAGCACTAAAGTATCATGTCCACTTCTCCCTTCCAGCATCATTGAGCAGCTTTGAGAAAGTCATTTAAGTCAAGGGGGGTATTGAAGCCAGATTGCAAAGGATTGAGAAGAGAGTTTGGAGGAGAGTTTTTGTTTTCTAAATATAGAAGAAATGTGAGCATTCTTGTAGATAACAGGAATTAGAGATTCTAGGTGAGGGGGGACAATTGTTGGACTATCAGGTACAAGGTGCAAGAGGAAGGGTTATCTTTGGTTCCAATACTTAACAGCTCTGCAGATCAGGGGAAAAAATAACATCTTCCCTAAGCTTTAGTGTGCTTATCTGTAAAACAGCAATTCTAATACTTTTCCTCCTTACTAAAATTGGTGCAGAAAGGACTTTGTAAAACTCTCAAATGCCATAGGAATGTGAGTTGTTATTCTTAGTAATGTTACTGTTGTCTTTGTGACCATTCATGTTTTCCATGGGTTTTCAATCAGATGGCCTTTAAGGTTCCTTCCAGCTTCTAAGCTAGCTAGAAGCCCATGGCCACCTAGAATACTGTCTGATATTAAAACGTTATTAGAGTTAGGTAAGGGGGAGCTTTCCCAATACCATAACTCATTTTTTACAGATGGGAACTTTTTAATAAAGAAGGATGTAAAATAATCTCTCTGCTGCCAAGCACGGTTCCCAAGCTATCTGCTTAATTCAATTTTATTTATTCAGCCACAGAGCTGACACACAGTCTCGCAAGAGCCCTAGCTAAGCGATAAGACTCCCGCCCTCATCTCTGAAGCAGTGGGCAGTCAAGGCTGGACGTTACAGAAGGATCTTGAAGGATGACACAGCTAATGGTCCCCTCACTGAAGGGAACCATCTCTCTCCACCCAGCATTCTCAGTGTTTTCACCATGAGCCCAGCCCCTGCCTCCTGTGCTCTCATCAACACTGATGCTTCATGGAAATTCTATGCGACGATATTTTTTATCTCCACAATTGTGTCTGATTACCCCTGGGAAGACAGCCTTATTACAGCCGTGCCATCCCGGTCTCTACAGTTAGACTTGTCTCAGCATTTTCATTATAAATCCTCATTTTCAAGGCTTTGTAACTTGGACAGGCAGAGGCTGGAGGTGGGAGCAAGTGGGAAGATGCCGCCCACACACCTCTAGGAGCTGCTCCTCTGCCATTTTTCTAAGTTGGGGGAGTCCAAGGGGAGAATGGAAGATTAGCACCTTGGAAAGGCTTGTGTATTCTTCTGGGATTCCAAAGAGCCACTCTTTCAAATGGGGCCCTCAGCCTTCAGAGCAGGGTCTTCGAAGGAAATCTTTTAAAACCAGTTTTCCCACAAAGAAGAGTTGAAATGATTTAAGTGATGGATTGTAGTAGGAAACTAAGTATTACTATCCATATCTAGATCTGCCTCTTGTTCTTAAAACAGTCAGAAAGCAATTCACCCTGACAGTTGTTCTTGCTCCTTTAAGTTCATGTGGTATAATTCATCACTATTAATTGTACTTTTTTTTTTAAGGCAACAGAGTGTAGGGGAAAGAGCATTGGCTTGAAGTTAGATGGCCTGAATTTAATCCATGATTTAAACACTTAATAGCTTTGTGATGACCTTAGACAAAGAACATTTCTCTTAGAGCTTCAGTTTCCTCATTTTTTAAATGAGAGGGTTAGATAATCCATATTAGGTAATAGATAATCTCTAAAGTCTTTTGGAATTCCCATGACTATAAGGGAGTCAATAAGTAGAATTCTTAGGAATAAAAAGTTAGCTGCTTATCTTTACCAATCCTCAGGACATATACCAAAATTATAGCTCGCATTTATTATAGCACTTAATATGTGACAAACTATATACTAAGTACTTTAAAATCATTATCTCATTTAGATTAGGTAGCAGAGTGGATAGTGCGTAGGCCTGGAATTAGGAAGATGTGAGTTCTAATCTGCCTTCAGACACTAGCTGTGTGATTTTTGGCAAGTTGCCTCAGTGTCCTTATCTGTAAAAATGAGGATAATCTCCTACTTCCTAAGAGTATTGGAGAAATAAAATGAGATATTTATAAACTGCTACATAAATGCTGTTATGATTATCAGCTAATGATAATCATAATAGCTAGTACTGGCTATTATTAGCTAATGATAATAATTAATAATAATCCTAGCTATCATTATTAGCTTATGATAATCTAATGCTAGCTGATGATAACTACTGCTAACTATTATTGATGTAGGTATTATTCCCATTTTACAAATAAGGAAATTGAGGCTGAAAAATGATTTGTCTCAGGGTTCCTCAGCTACTAGTGTCTGAAACAGAATTTGAAAGAGGATTCCTTATTTCAAGTCTTCATTTGAGTAAAAGAGAAAGTTAGGGTGAAGTTTTAGTTGGGGCTTAACGATTTTGAATACCAGGCAAAGAAATAAGATGCTGAAGATTTTTAGTTGAAGGAAACCAGATCAACAGATGATAAAGATTATTCTGACCAAAACAAAAGCAATTCTACTATATAATCAGAGAAAGCACAGTGCTGTTACCATTTTGCAAATCAAATTAGAGAAATCAGAGTTCTGGGTTCTTGGACTTTTCTCACTCCCTATATAGTACTTGGGAGCATCCTAGAACTCTAGACTTGGTGTAAAAGGCAGAATTTTTATTGGAATCAGGGCTTAATTTAAGATCTGTAACTTTTCCAATTTGGGCACTTCCACACTGCACAGTGCAGCCTTCCTATCTCTTAGTACATGGTCTTCTAACGTTGTCAGAGCCAGACAGAGCTACTCTTATTTAATTAGTAGGAAATTCAGCATCTCAGCTACTCTTACTTAATTAGTAGGAAATGCAGTGTCTCAGATAAAGCACAAGACTTGGACTTTGGTGACTTGAGTTTGAATACTGACTCCTACCTCTATATGTCTTTTCACTTTGAGGCTTCTCATCTTCCTTATCTGTGAAATGGGCATAGCAATGACTACACAACCTGCCTTCCAGGGTTGTTGTGAAGAGACTGTTTGCAAACTCAATGCACTGGAGAAGTGGGAGCTGTCATTATTATTCCTCCACAGTTGTCTTTCCAGCCATTTCTTTAAGGAGTATCCCCAGGGAATCTTGGAGAAGTCACTAGGGGTGGTTCCTCCAGTCACTGTGGGGAACACTGGGTCCCCAGGTATAACTGATAATTCGAACAGCCCAGTCCCCACCAGAACATTGCACCAGCATACATTTCAATTTCCTTTGAAAGTCAGAAAAGCAGGGGATCCCAAAGGAATAACAGTAAATCACAGCTTTCAGATTTTAATAAAGAAACGGAATTTTGCATCCTATTTCTGTATTTATGACTAACCCCACAGGTATCAGTCTGTGCCGCTAGTGACATACTGCACAGGGCCCCGCAGCTTAAACACTGGGGCCTGTTTATAATTTCCCAGACAGATACATGTGGCCTTTTGGCTCATTTTCTTTTCCTGACATTAGCCCCTGATTCTTTGATAACTGTTTCATAAGCTCCCTTTTGAGAAAATGAGAATGTTCTAAAGAATACTGGGCTTTGGAATCCTGTGATGTGATTTTTACCAGCCTTAAGACCTTACAGAAATCATGAATCTTAAGTTTCTCGGATGAAAATGGCTGTGATAATTTTTGCACTGCCTATTTCAGTATTCCTTTTAAACTAGAACATGCTATGGAAATATAGAGTAATACAATAATTGTATCCTAGAATATTTATTGGACTACAAGTCC
The DNA here is from genome assembly GCF_902635505.1 of Sarcophilus harrisii. Taxonomy (NCBI): domain Eukaryota; kingdom Metazoa; phylum Chordata; class Mammalia; order Dasyuromorphia; family Dasyuridae; genus Sarcophilus; species Sarcophilus harrisii. The sequence continues at coordinate 504,364,023 of NC_045428.1, read as the reverse complement.
AGAACATTGGGCTCGAATTCTAGCTCAATTATTAAATTGCTATATGACATTGGTCAAATTACTTGAATGCTGACCCTTCCACTTATGAAGGCCATGGAGGCAAAGCATCTTCATCTGTAAAATGAAGGCATCTGTCTAAGTGTTCATTCCCTTCTAATGTTCTGATCCTCATTGTCATGGTCCTGATCAGCTGAGTTAAGGTTTACTTATCACTTTAAGGTTTGCAAAGCTCTTTACAAAGGTTAGTTTATTTGGTCTTTGTAAGGTTGACTTGCCCAGAGTCACACAGTTAGTGAGAGTCTGAGGCTGGAACCTTCCTGATTCTGTCCACTAGGCACCTGGCAGGCTAACATTCTGTTTTTAAGGCCCTTTCCACTTTTTTTTTTTTTTTTTTTTTTTTTTTTTTGCTTTTCTGTGTTTTCCATTGTAATGTTCTATATTCTAAGTCTCTAACAGGCTATTCTCCAAGATGCTCTCCACATGCAAGAGTCTGGGGACTGGGATCCTCACTAATCTCTCTCTTCACTGCTTCTGCAGGTTCACAACCGAAACCTCCTGTCCCTGGACTTTGACCGAGTGACTCGGACAGAAAAGATCTACGATGACCACCGCAAGTTTACGCTCCGGATCCTGTACGACCAGGCTGGGAGGCCCAGCCTCTGGTCCCCCAGCAGTCGGCTGAACGGCGTCAACGTGACCTACTCCCCAGGGGGCCACATTGCAGGCATCCAGAGGGGCACCATGTCAGAAAGGATGGAGTATGACCAAGCAGGCCGCATCACATCCAGGATCTTTGCCGACGGGAAGTCCTGGAGCTACACATACCTGGAGAAGGCAAGGTTCTTCTTCCCTGACCTCTTCTGGGGAGGCTCCAAGGCCGGTCCCACACCTGGGGCATTCTTCACAGAAGCTGTGGTTCAGAGGAAAGCCCAAATCCCAGTTCTGATGCTTCCTAGCTCGTGGCACCGCTGGGTGGCCCCAGTGCACCCAGTGCCAGGCTGGAATCGAATTATAAGTTCAAATCCAGCTCAGGCACTTACTCATATAACCCCGGGCAATTCACTTAACACTGCTTGCCTCTGTTTCCTTGTCTACATATTGAAATATGAGCAGTTGTATTTCTTCAGGTGTATTACCAGTTAAATGTTGTTCCTCTTTCTCAAAGAGGACCATGACATCAAAGAGGGGATGCCATGACATGCAAGTGGATTGGATTTAAATGAGGTCATCGGCCTCACTTTCCCCTCCAGAACCATCAGGTTCAGTGGAGCACCACTGGAGATCACTCATCAATTAAAAAAATCTTTTTGATGAAAGAAGTGTGGTCTTGCAAAAAGAGTATCAGGTCCATAGCCAGGTTCAAATTCTGGCCCTAATAATTAATGATCTGTATCACTTAGGACAAATCACTTCCCTTAGTGGGCTTTAGCTTTCTTATCCATAAAATGGGAATAAAAAGATTATTTAAAAATAATAATAAGTTATCCTATCTGCCTTACAGTATTATGTTATATTATGATGCATTATGATGAAAGAAAAAAAAAGTTTGCAAATTTCCAATCATACTATGATAGTGATGATCTGTGTCACTGGGCAAATTACTTCCCTTTGGTGGGCCTTAGCTTCCTTATCCATAAAATGGGAATAAAGATAATAATAATAATAGCTATACTACCTACTTATAGTGTTACAAAGAAAGAAAAAAACCCTTTGCAAATTTCCAGTCACACTAGAGTGGTGATGATAGCTATGATCATGATTTCTGTGCCAGGCCCAGCTCTGCTCTGGGCACTGTGGGAGAGAGAGCGGGGAACTAAGACCCAGTCATAGTTCTCTTGCTCCTTCAGTTCTGAGGTTGGGAGATAAGTCACAGACCAGGTGAACGAGGAGATACAAAGGAGAGAAGCAAGTGGAAGGCCGGGAGAGCTCTGAAGGGAGGAGGAATCTGTCTGCAAGAGCTGCTTGGAGCTGCTGGGCTCTCCTGGCAGTTGTCCTAAGTTGTGTCCTGCCCTTTGGGAGCCGTGGGGGGCAGGGACAGAAATCCGGGGTGTTTTGCCGTGGGGGGCGCTGACAGAGATCCGAGGTGTTTTGCCGTGGGGGGCAGATGGGGCGTTTTGCCGTGGGGGCCTCTCACCCACTCTCACTCCCTCTCTCCGCTCCCTTTCCTTCCTCTGCAGTCCATGATGCTGCTTCTCCACAGCCAGCGCCAGTACATCTTTGAGTTTGACAAGAACGACCGCCTGTCTTCAGTGACCATGCCCAACGTGGCGCGGCAGACCCTGGAGACCATCCGCTCCGTCGGCTACTACCGGAACATCTACCGGCCCCCCGAGGGCAACGCCTCGGTCCTGCAGGACTTCACCGAGGACGGGCAGCTGCTGCACACCTCCTACCTGGGCACGGGCCGCAGGGTGATCTACAAGTACGGGAAGCTGTCCAAGCTGGCCGAGGTGCTCTACGACACCACCAAGGTCGCCTTCACCTACGACGAGACGGCAGGCATGCTCAAGACCATCAACCTGCAGAACGAGGGCTTCACCTGCACCATCCGCTACCGGCAGATCGGGCCCCTCATCGACCGCCAGATCTTCCGCTTCACGGAGGAGGGCATGGTGAACGCACGCTTCGACTACAACTACGACAACAGCTTTCGGGTCACCAGCATGCAGGCCGTGATCAACGAGACGCCCCTGCCCATCGACCTCTACCGCTACGACGACGTGTCCGGAAAGACCGAGCAGTTCGGCAAGTTCGGCGTCATCTACTACGACATCAACCAGATCATCACCACGGCCGTCATGACCCACACCAAGCACTTTGACGCCTACGGGAGGATGAAGGAGGTCCAGTACGAGATCTTCCGCTCCCTCATGTACTGGATGACGGTGCAGTACGACAACATGGGGCGGGTGGTGAAGAAGGAGCTGAAGGTGGGCCCCTACGCCAACACCACGCGCTACTCCTACGAGTACGACGCCGACGGGCAGCTGCAGACCGTGTCCATCAACGACAAGCCCCTCTGGCGCTACAGCTACGACCTCAACGGGAACCTGCACCTGCTGAGCCCCGGGAACAGCGCCCGCCTCACCCCGCTGAGGTACGACCTCAGGGACCGCATCACGCGGCTGGGGGACGTCCAGTACAGGATGGACGAGGACGGCTTCCTGCGGCAGAGGGGCGGCGACGTCTTTGAGTACAACTCGGCGGGCCTGCTCGTCAAGGCCTACAACCGCGCCGGCGGCTGGAGCGTCCGCTACCGCTACGACGGGCTCGGGAGGCGGGTCTCCAGCAAGTCCAGCCACGGCCACCACCTGCAGTTCTTCTACGCGGACCTGACCAACCCCACCAAGGTCACCCACCTGTACAACCACTCCAGCTCGGAGATCGCCTCCCTCTACTACGACCTGCAGGGCCACCTGTTCGCCATGGAGCTCAGCAGCGGAGACGAGTTCTACATAGCCTGCGACAACATCGGGACCCCGCTGGCCGTGTTCAGCGGCACTGGCCTGATGATCAAGCAGGTCCTGTACACGGCCTACGGGGAGATCTACATGGACACCAACCCCAACTTCCAGGTCATTATCGGCTACCACGGGGGCCTCTATGACCCGCTCACCAAGCTGGTCCACATGGGCAAGAGGGACTACGATGTGCTGGCCGGCCGGTGGACCAGCCCGGACCACGAGCTGTGGAAGCGCCTCAGGAGCAACAACGTCATGCCCTTCAACCTCTACATGTTTAAAAACAACAACCCCATAAGCAACGCTCAGGATATCAAGTGCTACATGACAGGTGAATTTTTCATTCACCTCTCCCTGCTTCCCTCCTTCTTTCTTCCTCTCTTTATCTCTCCCTCCCTTTTCTCTCCCTCCTTCCCTTCATCTCTCTCTATTCTTCTCTCTCTTTCCCTCTCCCTTTCCTCTTTCCCTCCTTCCTTCCCTCCCTCTTTCTTCCTCTCTTTATCTCTCCCTCCCTTTTCTCTCCTTCCTTCCCTTCATCTTTCTCTATTCCTCTCTCTCTTTTCCTCCCTCCTTCCTTCCCTCTTTCTTCCTCTCTTTATCTCTCCCTCCCTTTTCTCTCCCTCCTTCCCTTGATTTCTCTCTATTCCTCTCTCTTTCCCTCTCCCTCTCCTTTTTCTCTCCCTCCTTCCCTCCCTCTTTCTTCCTGTGTTCATCTCTCTCCCTCCTTCTCTCTCCCTCCCTCCAAATCTCTCTGTCTCTCTCTGTCTCTCTCTCTGTCTCTCTCTCTCTGTCTCTCTCTCTCTCTCTCTTTTAAGGCCCCTCCTATCTCTGATAATCTATATTCTAAGGCCCCTCCAAGCTCCAACATTCCATGTTCTAAAGCCCTCCTGCATCTAATACTCCATGTTCTAAGGGTCTTCCCAGCTCTGATATATTCTGTGCCCTCAGACCCTCCTGAGTGTCATGTCCTGTCCCCCATGAGAAAAAAAAAAAAAGAGGAGGAGGAAGGGAGGAAGAGGAGAGAGAAAAAGGTCATTACTTTTGAAGGGCCTGTTGTTAAACATGAATATTTTAGCAATTGTACACTTCATGGTGGGAAGCTTTGCTGCCAGCCTTGGAAAAACCTGATGGATTGAGCTGACATTTCCATTACATCTGTCTGCATTAAGCACTCCTCTTGCCATGCCCTCAAATGAGTTTACAGTGAAATGTGTTGGCAGGTTACTGTAGCTGAAAAAAAAAAAAAAAAACCTCAATGTGATATGAAATGTACTTTTCTGTCAGAGAAAAAAAAAAGTTGCCACTGCCTTTTGGCAAATAAATTAGTCCCTTTCCCCCTTTCTTTCCTCATCAGCCTTCTTCTTAAATGCACAGACACACACACACACACACACACACACACACACACATATGACATACATGCTTTGTCCCTTGACTGCTTAATAAAAACATGTTTTCTGTGGAGCAAATAGGTGCTTCCAGATGTACTACAGTGAAAAGAGCCATGTCATTCAGGGATATCAGAAGATCTGAGCAACTGGGTAATATAGTGGGTAGAATATTGGACCTAGAGTCAGAAGGCCCTGAGTTCAAATCCATCTCTAGACACTAGTTATATGAGCCTTGACAAGCCACTGAACTTCTGTCTGCCTCAGTTTCATCTTCTGTAAAATAAGGATAATAAAAGCACTTATCTCCCAAGATTGTTGTGAGGATTAAATGAGATAATATTTGTAAACCTAAAAACACTATACAGTACACAAATTCTGATTCTGCCATTGATTTGCTATGTGATCTTAGGGGAGGCATCCTCCCTGGATCTCAGTTTTCTCATGTGTAAGATGAAAGAGTTGATCAAAATGAACTCTTAAGAGTCCTTCCAATATCCTCGGATTCTGGAATCTGGTCCCATTTTTCTCAGCTTCTGAGGTGCCCCCCGAGCCTCCTCTTGCCTGTGTGTATGTAACTGCAGCCATACCTTAGGATGGGCTAGACTCTGATCCCTGCCCATCACAGACCTCAATCTGGTGGAGGATATTTCTTGCAGAAGGGAAAGAAGTAGGGTAGAAGAGAGCACTTTCCAAAGATATTTACCAGATAATTCTCCTAACTCTTCCTTAGGAAATCATGCTCCATGAGCTGAAGAATGAGTCCTTAGAATTTGGAAGTCTTAGAATCCTAGAATACTGAATTGGAAGGTGCTCAAAGCTAGGGGAACCCTTGTTCAGTTATGGTTAGAACAATGTCTATTTCAACGTAAAAGTCTTAGGATACTTTGATCTCAGAGGACAATGTGTCCAATACTCTCCTAACATCCTCTTCAGATACTTTGATAACTACCATGTTTCTCAGTCTTCTCTTCTTCAGGCAAAACATCCACAGTTCTTTCATCCAGTCCTTGTAGAATTTGGTCCCAAGTTCTCTCAACATCTTGCTCACCCTCCATGGTTTTTTCAATGGATATTTCTTGATTTAACGATTTTATTGCTCTTGTGATTACAAACCAAAATAACCAGCTTCTCTGCCAGCCATATAGTCAAGTTTGAAATCACTGATGGTAGGATGCTGCCAATGCTTAAATTAGGTAGAATATGTCTTTCCCTCCATTTCCTTACCTAAAAGCAGTAGAATTATGAAATCTTCCAGTTCCTGAATGTTAGCTCTGAAGGACCATGGAAAGTTACATGAACATAGAACATGGAAAATGTAAATGGGAAAATGGGAAAGGGCAGAAAACATATAATATTTAACACTAGAAGAGACATTAAAACATAGAATGTTTAAAATGGAAAAAGAACAGAAAACCTATAATATTTAGCACTAAAAGGGGCCTTAGAACATAGAATGTTAAAGATGAAAGGGGCCAAAAACATTTTATTAGCACTAAAAGAGAACTTAGGATATGGATATAAGATATTAGAAATTAGACCCAAGGAACCTAGAATATTACAGCTTGGAAGAACCTTAGAACAATAGATTATTAGAGCCAGAAAGATGCTTAGAACATAAGAGCTGGAAGGAGCCTAAAAGATAGATTACTATAACATGAGAACTGAAAGACACCATCATTAATACAACTCCCTGATTCAAATCAGAGGAATTTGATCCCCAGAAGGACCCTAATAACTTGATGAAAGTCACACAACAAATTAGGATAGCAGACCCAGGATTAGAATCCAGGATGGAGAATTCTTTCCACATGCTACTGAACATAAGATTTAGAGCTCATAGGGACTGAGGCCTCATGAGATCTTCCCTAATATCACACAGCTAAGCAGCAGTATCAGGGTTTTTTTGTTTTGTTTTGTTTTGGGTTTTTGTTTTTTTTTGTTTCATGGATTCTATATTTCCATCCAGTACTACTGTCTCTCCACTAGAGCTAATTGCCCACTTAAATTTACAGGGAATCTATGTTTTATTATACCATGTGACTAATCCTAAAATTTCCAACCCTTCTGACAGAAAAGCACCAAATAAAAAAAAAAATTTTAAAGCTTTTGTTTGTCTCTTAAAGGTGCAATGTGAGAATTGAGTATTTCCCATCATCCCTTTTAATGTTGTCATCTCTATTTTGACCTGCCTCTATGTCAGCTCTGGAAAATTGGGATTTATGATTGTTTTTTCTGTTTTGTTTTGTTTTTTTAATTTCCCCAAGAACCATCTGGTAGCCTTCAGATAATGTGCAATCTAGGAAGAAGCTACTCTGCCAGCAAAATTTGGAAAATGAGCACTAAAGGACAGCTACTAGATGAGCCCATTTGCCCATAACCCACTCCTGAAAGGCCTGGATTCTAAGAGAACCTGGAATATTCTTTAGAGTCTGTCCCTTAGAAGTTATGCTGCCTTGGGCAAAACAGTTCAGATTTCTGAGACTCAGATTTCCCATCTGTAAAATGGGGATAATATCATATTCACACTGCCTATTTTATCAAGCTATTATAAAGAGTAGATAAATAGAGAATATCTTGTGAATCAGCAAAATCCTATGTGACTATCAATAACAGCTTTTACCATTATTAAATAATTAAAGATGTTGACCTCTTTTTTAATCTGTATTATTGTCTTGAAAAAAATCACATCTCAAGGATAATTATTTCCTTCAATTGTTTTGACTTCTTTTCCATTCCAGATGTCAACAGCTGGCTCCTTACCTTTGGATTTCAGCTGCACAATGTGATTCCTGGATATCCCAAGCCGGATACAGATGCTATGGAACCTTCCTATGAGCTTATCCACACACAGATGAAAACGCAGGAGTGGGACAATAGCAAGGTAATCTGTGAGCACTGCTAGGAATCCTGTTTCTTCCAGCCCTAGAACCTAAAGTTCAGGATCACTGTCTCCCAAAGGCACACTTTGTCTCCACCAAATACATGCAAACTCTGCATGTTAAATTTTGGAGACAGAGAACCTGATTTTGAATCCTTACTGTGTGACCTCAGGAAAGTAACTCTGCCTGCCTAGATTTCCATTTGTTAATCCAGGCAGTAGCTGAAGGTCTCCCTGGCTCCAACATTCTGTGTTCTAAAGATCCTTTCTAGTCCTGACAGTCTGTGAGCTAAGATTCCTCCTAGTTTGAACATTGTAAGAGTGTATTCCATTATTCTATTTCATTGTAAGATAGCCACCTTGCATTATATGATAGCATCATCTTCCAAGCAGAAAATTTCTTTTCTTCCACTTCCAGAGTAAGGGAGAAAGAATCCTTTATCTCTAAACTCTCCTTCTTCCTCTTAATTTTTCTTTGCAAATGTGAAGAATCTGTATTTTGGAAGGCCTAAACATCCAGCTGTATAATAATATGACAGATGCTGTCCTGGAGGCAGAGCCTCTGAACCCTATAGCACCTCTGCCACTTACTAGCTGTATGACTTTGAACAAGCTGTTCCCCTCTCTGCACCCTGTACCCTGATTTCATAATCTGTAAAATGGGCACCATAATAATACTTATGCTATCAATTTTCAGGGTTGTTTTAAGAAAGTGTGTTTGAAAGTGTGACATGTTATAGAAATAGAAGTTACCCTTATTTAGACATTTAAACCTTCTGTCCCTGCTAAACACTGTGTTGATCTAAATGTCAGTCTGTAGCATTTTCTTACTCCTCCCCCAAAATATTCTGCTTTAACTAATTCAGATGCACTCTTCCCAAAAGAGGAAAACCCAAAAGATACATTCAGAATGGCAAACATGCTCTGTTGAGAAAATGGACAATATTCATCCCTGACTAGCCGAGGTTAGGATACTGGCACTTGAATAGTCACAAAAACTTTGATCATAGCCACCTCTTTCCCATTTAGGGCACTCAGGGACTGCCAACCACTCGGTATTGCTATAGCTCTTTAAAGCTGGGTGTAACCTTCCAGATCATATGGCCACTTTTTTTTTGCTAAGGACCTAGCCCAGCCCTCGGCATTTTACATTTGAAGAAACTGAGATTTGAGGAAGCTGAAACAATTCTCAGTTGAGAGGACTTGATTCAAGGCCACTCGACCCCCAGTGTCCAGATGGATAGCCTTTCTCTTCCATCAGGCCAAATGTTATCCTGATCCTTAGCAATCGGTACCAAACGTCACACAGAAAATTAAAGGCACTATTTTAGAGTGCCTCAGTCCTATATTAATTTTTCTGCCCCCCCTCCTTATTCAAATAACAGCTCTCATCCGTATCATCCCTTCCTCTCTACTTCTGATGCCCAAATCTTTTTTATCCAACAGCAGCTTCTATGAAATGTTCTTGGGGTTTTAGCATCCAGGGAGCATGACCTGAGACAACAGGTAACATGACATGGCATCCAGGAACATTAAGGCAAACTTAAGTTGTATTAATGATAGTGTACTGTCCAGAACAAGAGAGGGAATAGTCTTCCTACTTAATTAAGCCATATCTAGCATGTTGGTTTTAATTATAGGTGTTAGCTTTGTAGTTGCCATTTCAATCATGTCTGATTCTATATGACCCCATTTTTGGCAAAGATACTGGAATGGTTTGCCATGGCTTTCTCCAATAAATTTTACAGCTGAGGAAACTGAGGCAACAGAAGTATCCGAGACCAGTTTTGAACTCAGGTCTTCTTGACTCCAGGCCTGGTACTCTATCCACTGCACCATGCAGCTTTCCCTGTGTTCCATTTTAGGAAGAATATTAACAATCTGGAGTACACCCAAAATGGTGATGAAACTGAGGACCATATATATAAAGAGTGAAGGATGTTTATCCTAGAGGAGAAAATTGGGGAGTGGGAGAGGGTGGGGAGAGAAGACTTGATAATTATCTCCACGTAATCTGTTTATAATGTCATGTAAAAGCAATTACACTTAATTCTACTTGAGAGAAGAAATAAGAACTTTAGATACAAGTTTCAGAGAGGCAGATTTAAGTTTGATTGTGGCCTCAGATACTTATTAGCTATATGACCCTGGACAAGTTGCTTATTCTTGTTTGCCTCAGTTTCTTCATCTGTAAAATGAACTAGAAAAGGAAATGGCAAACAACTCCAGTATCTTTGCCAAGAAAACCCCAAATAGGGTCATGAATGGTTGCATACAACTGAAAATGAAGAATAGAAAGGAAAAACATGCTAATGATTATAACTGTTCAAAAATAGAGTAGACTGCCTCAGTGATTTTCCCATTGCTTGAGGCCTTCAAACAGAGATTGGATTATTCTGATTATTCAATTGGATTCAACAAACATTTATGAATTAACAGTAACCATTTGTCAGGAATATTGTAGCTGAAGAACACTGCTCAGGACCAGTTTGATGAAGATGCTTCTTTGCACTCTGATGGTCTGTGATTCGAGGAGCCATTCTGTGGACACAGAGCATTCTTGCCTCTTCTTTCTCTATCCCAGTGGTCTGGGAGCCTTTCTCTGATCCCTTTAGGATCTCAAGAGTGCCAATGTAGTCAACGCTTAGCTGTCTCTCATTCTTGTTACATGACCTGATTAGCCTTTGCCAATTAGACTCATCCTTGTTGACTCACCATGTCAATGGATTATTGATTCTAGCCCTTGGCAGGCACAGGGGATATTTGTTGTGAAGTGAGCTCTGGTTTTCATGAAACTCGAGGAAACAATTGTGCTTCGACAAGGTTCTATTAATTATAAAGAAGACTTGATTTCAGTAAGAAGCCAGGAGCTCAGACTCAGAAGCCATTTTCCAGGATTTCTCACAGTCAAATGAAGGATTTCTGAGAATGGAACTTCCCCAAGCTCCCAGGAAGCAAGAGAGCATCATAAGGGAAACAGCTATAACATCTTATAAGAATCATCCTGACTGTCCCATTTACACTCTTCTTAGGGTAGACAATTTAAGGGATCTACGGGCCCTGGTAGTCATGTTGGCACAAAGCAAAACAGTTAAATAGACTTGAATGCTCTTTTCCTCTTTTCCATGTTTACTGATTTATCTATTTGTGCAGGCCCCTGAATTCCTATATTCCTTCCTGTGACATCCATTTCCCTTTCCATCCACCCCAGAAAACAATCGATCAATTAGCAAACATTTATTAAATACTAGTCATGTGCCAGATCCTGGGCCAGATATTGGAAATACAACTACAGTAATGCTCTCAAAAAGCTTTATTTTCTATTGGAGGGAGAAATGGAGCTGCCTCGTGTTCTCAGATGAGCAAATAGAGAGGACATATAGAAAAGAAATAAAAAGCAATTGGAGACGTGACAATAACAATTCAGTGTATAAGAAAAGGCTTCTTAAAGGAGGTGGCTCCTGGGATAAGCCTTCAGAGAAGGAAGGTGTTCCAGGAGGCAGAGGTGAAAACAGAACATTCCTGCATGGGGAAAAAGAGTACTGAATGGCAAGCAGGCCAGTGTGGCTAGAATATAGAGGAAAGAAGGGGAACTCATCTGTAATCAGACTGAAAAGATGAGCTGCAACCAGATTGGGAGAAGGGCTGTAGATACCAGGCAAATGAGTTTATCTTCTTTTATCCTAAGATCCTCCTTAATAATGCTAGTATCTTCCTTCGGTTAATTATCTCCAATTTATCCTGTCTATAGCTTGTTTGCACAGAGTTGTTTGCATGTTGTCTCCCTCATTAATTAGTCTGAATTCCCGGAAAACAGAGACTGTCTTTTGCCTTTCTGTGTATGCCCAAAACTTAAGAACATAGGCACATAGTAGGCACTTAATAAATATTAATTACCTGACTGATTGACCAACTAAGGCAGTAGTGAACTACTAAAAAGCTTCTTATGCAAAAGAGTTATAACAGCAGACCTGTGCTTTAGGAATATCAGTTTGTGTAGAGGAAGGATTACAGAGAGTAGAGTCTGGGAAAAGGAAGAACAATCAAGAGGTGGTAGTCTAGGGGGAAAAGTGATGAGGGCTAAAATAAGGGTAATAAGATGGATGTGAAAGATATTAAGAAATGTTAATGGATAAAATTTGTCAAATAATTGGATTTGAGGATTAGGAAATGAGAAGGAAGAAGATACAAAGACAGAGAGATGACAGAGATACACAGAAAGAGGGGGAGGGGAAGAAAGAGAGGGACTCTGTGTGTGTGTGTGTGTGTGTGTGTGTGTGTGTGTGTGTGTGTGTTTCTGAATTGAAATTGTAAACTTAGATGACTGAAAAAATTATGATACTCTGATCAGACACAGGAAGGCTAGAAGGAGGACTAGATTTAAAGCAAGAAAGAATGAGTTCAGTTTGGGGGATTTTGAGTTTGAGATGCCTAGGGAACATTCAGGTGGAAACGTCCACCAGCAGTTGGTAATGCAGGATTGGGGCTCAAGAGAGAAGTGAGTATTGATTTGTAGGTTTGGAAGTCACTTGTATAGAGGAGATAATTAAATCCATGGGATCAGGGGAGGTATCGTGAAAAAGAAAATAGAGAAAAGAGGAACAGGTTAAGTCTTGCTTTGCATTCATGCATAGGGAATGAGATATGAATGATAGTATAGTCAAAAACACTGAGAAGAATCAATTGGGTACTTGGAAAGGACCCTATCAAAGCAGAATCCCAAAATTCAAAGAGGAGGAAGCATATGAACAAAATCACCAGTGGGGTCATGGGAGGATAAGAACTGAGAAGAAGCCATTGGATTTAGCAATGAAGAGATCATTTGGTGACCATAAAAAAGAGCAGTTTCAATTGACTGGTGTGCAAGAAAGCCAGGAACAAGGTATTGATGGAAGAAATTACTGTGGACCACTTTTCTAGCAGTTTTTCTGTGAAAAGGAGAGTAGTGAAGGGATGACAGGATCAAGTGAAGAGTTTTTTTTAAGAAGGAAGGAGATTTTGACTCTCATTTTTCTCTCCCAACATTCATAAAGCAATATGTTTTGAAATAAATAAAAGAGGAGGGAGGTTATGACATATTTGTTAGGCAATAAGACAGGAGCTAGTGGATAAGGAGAACATGAAAGTTAGGAAGGGAGCAATGAATGAAGAGGTAAGGTCATAGAAAAAGCAGGAAGGGATGAACTTAGGTAGAAGTGTTGAAGTTGGCAAAGAGATGAGACCACTGATCCCCTAAAAAGCATAGAAGAAAGGACAGGAAGTATATACCAAGGTGACAGGAGGCAGCTAGGTAACTCATTGGATAGAGTTGTGGGCCAGGAATCAGAAATATCTGAATTCAAATTTGGCCTCAGACACTTACTAGGTGTTTGACCCTCAACGAGTCACTTAATGTCTATTTACTGTAATCTGCTGGAGAAGGAAATGGCATACCACTCCTGTATTTTTGCAGAAAAGGAAAAAAATAGCATGGATAATATGGTCAACAGGGTTATGAAGAGTCAAAAGCAACTGACCAACTGACTAACAATCTTTGTCAAAAGAGAGAAGAAAGTTGGGTGGGCACAATCCATGATGCAAAGAAGCTAGTAGATTTTAGTCTATGACAAAGAAAAGATTGTGAGTAGCCTCTGTGCAAAGAGAGCTGATTAGGAAAAAGTTAAAGAATCAATAAGCAGTCGTGAGAGCTCATTGGAGGTTGGATAATAAGGATTTGTAGACCATCCAGATATGTATCTTCCTCCATAGACATTCCTGCAGCACATGAACAGAAGGGGAGCAAGGCATATAATGGGAGTAAGAGGGTTGGGGTTAGGAAAAATGGGAATAGTGATGAGAAAATTATTCCAGTATGAAGGATTGAGGAAACTGACTTGGTAAGCTAAAAAGTAAAGGATTTGAAGGAAAGAAAATGAGACTACAATGGAAGCAATGGTCTTTCAGAACAGGACTGAAGTTTTAGTGAGAAGGAAGAATAGTTTTAAGAGGGGTGAAGAATCAGGAGAGATGAGAAGACAGAAGGATGTGGTCAGAAAGAAGAATTTCACTTACGGACTATGGAAGATTTGAGGATGATGATGAAATCAAGAATATGACTGTCACTGTGTTGGCTAAGGCAGAGTAAAAGCATGGATCATGAAAGTTGAAGTTGATGTTACTCGTATTTGAGGAGACATCTTTGGGTAAATTAAGGACCCCGAGAAGAAGTAGATATGTTAAGGTAGAAAGGAATACAGTGAAACAGATAATAAACTCAAGCCATTCAGTCGCCTTATTGTCTATCCCAGATTTCTCAGTCTTATCCAAAGACTAAAATAAATCTACACAAACTATAATTTACAACATTCCCCCAATCAACTAATCTTGTCAGAAGTCTGGAGTACCTTGATAAAGTCATATTGGATCTTTGGGGCCACCAGAATGTTCTAAATAGTCACCAACCATCCATCCCTTAAATAATATATTCTAGAATCAAAATCAAAATCATATGTCTATAGTATGCAGGCTTCGCTCTTTTACCATTTTTGAAAATTCAGACCAAGATTCATCCTTCTTCATTTACGACAGTGGTTTTTGTAATCACATCCCCAGATTCTTACAGTCTATCATTAATCTCTATGAACTCAACAGTAGGTAGATTCTCTCTATATTCCTGACTATGTCAATTACATTGATTCTGTCCTTTTCAGTCTAAAAATTGTTCTTAAGTAAGAAGATGAAAAAATAGGCGCTATTGGTTATCATTTCTGGCACTAAAAAGTAACCATATCCTCTTTTCCTCATTGTAGCTTTAACTAAAGGCTCTCTTGTCATCCCATGATCGTTCCTTACCAGCCCTCAATACCTTCTTAGTTTCAGCACTCCTAATACTATTCTTGCACTTCTGGGCCATACTTTTGTATTCATTTTTTATTTTCCATCTTTTCCTGGGTGTGTCTTTTTAAATTTGGTGGATGAGTTTCTATATTAGTCTACTTGGGACAGCTCTCTTTTTTCGTCCTTCTTCCTAAGTGCCTTTTTTGAAAGTTTCCTAAGAATCCTTTTTTTTTTTCAATCCTTTGAAAGCTGGTTTCCACAAATCTAACATGTGAGTCAGACTATCTCTCTCTCTCTCTCTCTCTCTCTCTCTTTCTCTCTCTCTCTCTCTCTCTCTCTCTCTCTCTCTACATATATATATAGTGTTGTTTAACTCTAACTCTTAATGACCCCCTGGGGCGTTTTCTTGACAAAGATACTGGAGTAGTTTGTCATTTACTTCTCCAACTCATTTTACAGATGGGGAAACTGAGGCAAACAAGACTTAGTGACTTGCCCAGGATCACACAGTAAGCAAATGTCTGAGGCTGGTTTTGAACTAAGGAAGATGAATCTTCCTGATTTCTAGGTTCTGCTATTAGTCCATTGTACATGGATATGTATGTGTATACACACACATACATATAATACATGTATACATATATGTTTGCATTGTGTAGGTATATGTATGTACATATAAAATATATACATCCATATATTTAGTATACAAACTATGAAGTATGCATGTATGGATTAAACTATACATATGTATATTTTTGTTCATATTCCCATCTCTAGCTATCCATATAGATATGCCTCACCTTCTTCTCCTATATATATCTAATTCTTAGGCAGAATAGTCACTTCTTCCTAAAAGTTCTCATCATTCCCATCCAGACACCACTTTTTCTTTGGTGGTATTAGGTGTCCCAATTGCTTTCCCCTGTTCCTTTTCCCCTTAAAGCCTTTTGGACAAGGTTTACAGGACTTGAGATAAACACATTTTACTAAGCCTTATTGGGCACATTTTCCCCCAGTTGGTAGCTCATCATTCTATTATTATAAACTGTCATCAGAAACACAAAAATCCCATTCACAGAAATAGACTGTTTAGCCATGTCACTTCCTAAACCTGTCTCTCAGTTCTGAAACTCTTCCTATTAGTGATCTGTAGTTATGAAGATATTACCAGTTTCTTTCCCAAGGCTTTATAATTATTTAATCTCACCCCCTCATTTTTAAAGATGAAGAAAAATGAAGCCATTTCATAACAAGTTAATGACAGAAGCCAGGTTTCTCAATTTCCAGATCCATGATGCTCTTCCCAGTGCCTTAGGTCATGTTTTTTAGTAGTAAAAGATACTTTTTTTTTAAGGCATAGATGGAGATCAGCCAAATCGCATGATGAGGAAGAGAGATAATAGATAGGCAGACAATATGAACTACTCCTCCCCAGTAGTTAGGACCTTCTGTAGAATCTGTGGAATGATACAGACAATAATCATGCAGGATTTCAGATGCATTGAGTCTGTACCAACAAAGAAGATATTCATAGTGATGAGATCCTGGATCCATCAATCAGTCAAGGATTTACTGAGCACCTAGGGGGATACAAGGACAAAAGTGAAATAATCCCAATTACATTCTAATGGGAGAGACAAGTACATAAATACATACAAACAATTTATATATAAAGCAAATATTTGCAAAATAAATACCGGCTCTGGTCGGAGGGAAGACACTGCATTTGTATGGATCAGGAAAGGCTTCATGCTGAAGATGACCCTGAAAGACATGCGGTGGGGAAGGGGAATAGGACAAGAGCATAGGCAATTAGTGGAATGGAAAGGGCTGTGAGAAACTGGGAGTTTCTACCCCCTGCTGTTAGGGAGTAGATAATCCATAAGTATCCATTTGTGGAATAAATGAATACAGTTACTGTGTTCCTTATTTTCCATGTTCTCCCTAATTCTGTTTTTCCGTTTTGCCCCTCAGTCCATCCTTGGAGTGCAGTGTGAGGTTCAGAGGCAGCTAAAATCCTTTGTCACCCTGGAACGGTTTGAGCAGATCTACGGTTCCCACATCGTCGGCTGCCAGCAGTCCCAGGAGACCAAGAAATTCGCCTCGGGCGGCTCAGTCTTCGGCAAGGGAGTAAAATTTGCCATGAAGGATGGTCGCGTGGCTACCGATATCATCAGCACAGCCAACGAGGACGGCCGCAGGATCGCAGCCATCCTGAACAACGCTCACTACCTGGAGAACTTGCACTTCACGATCGAGGGCGTGGACACGCACTACTTTGTGAAACAGGGGCCCTCGGAGAGTGACCTGGCCATCCTGGGCCTCAGTGGGGGACGGCGGACCCTGGAGAACGGGGTCAACGTCACGGTCTCCCAGATCAACACAGTGCTTAATGGCAGGACTAGACGCTACACAGACATCCAGCTGCAGTACGGTGCGCTGTGCTTGAACACCCGCTACGGGACCAGCCTGGACGAGGAGAAGGCGCGCGTGCTGGAGCTGGCCAGACAGAGGGCCGTGGGCCAGGCCTGGGTCCGAGAACAGCAGAGACTGCGGGAAGGGGAGGAGGGCCTCCGCTCCTGGACAGAGGGGGAGAAGCAGCAGGTGCTGAGCAGCGGGCGGGTGCAAGGCTATGATGGATACTTTGTCATCTCGGTGGAACAGTACCCAGAACTGGCCGACAGCGCCAGCAACATTCACTTCATGAGACAGAGTGAGATGGGCAGAAGGTGACAGAGAGGGTCGGAGCATTCACTTCTTGCCAAAGACAGCTACTCTCTTGTGGCCACTTACCTGACTGTGTTGTACTCGGGAAAAATGAAAACAAACAAACAAAAAAACAGACAAAAAAAAAGAAAAAAAAGATTTTTTTTTCTTAATGAGCTCAGAAAAGAAAAAAAAAAAAAAAGATTGGTTGCACGGTAACTCATGCAACATCCTTTTTTTTTTTAATTTGGCCTTCACATGTTTTTTGCAAAGAACAGAAGGTATTTTTTTTTCCCGTAGTGTGATCAAAGTGAAAACTTTGCTGTCTCTTGTTCCTTTTTTTATGTTGTGATTTGGGGTCGTGTTTTATTTTCTTTTTATTTTTTTGTCTTTCTCCCTTGGGAGGCATTTTCAGATGAGTGGGTCAGTGTCTTATCCTAAGTAGTTGGTCAATCAGAAGTTAGCCCAGAGTATGTGTGTGTGTGTATGCTACCTGGTCCCATCCCAGGCCTGGGCTTCTGAAGACAAGAGGGAAAGGTGGGATGGAAAGAGAGAGAAAACCACACCCCAGTGCACTTATTTAAAGTTTCCAGGGGCCTGGCTGGGTCCACTGGGTGGAAGCAGCAGGGAGGGGAGTCCTACCGAATCTTTGAATCCTTGGTAGGGCCCTTGTGCCTCCATGTGACCCCCGTCCAGTACTTTGTGCCTCTGGAGACCCAAAAAAACCAGCATGTCCCTTTGCTGGAGGCCAGGGTGACATTCAGCACCCGTGGGCCCCAGGCTAAGACCCAACTTTAGATCTTGAAACCAGATATGTAAGACCACCACCATCCCCCCTCCCCACCTTCTCTGTAAAACTTGCAAAACTTGTTAAGCTTTTCAGCTAAGAAAAGCTTTTCCTTTTGCTCCCCAGTCTAGTGATGGAGCAGTACAGTAGCAGTCAAGCAAGTCCCCCACCCTTTCCTGGCCTTGGATGATATGGGGATTAGACTAGATCGTTTCTAATTCCCCTTCCAGCCCTAACATTCCACAAGTCTGAGAACTCAGTGCTCAAGGTTGAGCTCTCCTGGGGTGCTAGGTGCCAGATGTAACTGGCACCTCGTATTAGCCATGTTCCTTATTTTTGAGGCCGTGGTTGGGTTCCCTAGCTGGTTCCACTATTCCCCATAATCAGAGGTGAGATAAGATAAGCAGGGAGGGAGGGCTAATATGTCCCAATAAAGGAAACTTCCCGCCACAAGCAGAAGATCTTGTATACAGTAGGCATTTAATAAATGGTGATTCCAATGAAATGATAGATGTGGCAGTGGAGTTTCAAATTTGCCTTTCTTCTCAAAGTCTCTTTGATGTGTCCAGTCTAGGGTTGAGGGACTATGGGGAATAAGGAAATGTTAGTAAGGGTAGTCCACAAAAGGATTGTCATAACACCTAGGTGCTATTCACAAGCAGGAAAAAAAGATTTGCAGGGTCCAGAAAGAAAGTGGAATGCAGAGAGGCAAAATACTTAGGGAGAGAAATGTCTTTCTGATAAGTTGATTGAGGGAAAAGTCCTGAGCCAGAAATGACTATATCAATATCTATCTATCTATATCTATGTGTGTATATATATATATGCATATAGATATTTATATAGATATATGAAAATTCATAGGCCCCTCAAAAAAGACTGGTATATAACAGATTAGCTGGGTGACTACCTGTAAGTGCTGTGGAATGGGTCATGGAATAACTAATGCTGGGGGGAGGGAATGGGAGAAAGGGAAGGGCATTCCTGGAAATAACTCTGACTGGACAGGAACCCTAGAGGCAGCATGCTTAGTGGAAGGGACTTTGGAGCTGGAGTTTCAAAGACTTGAGTTCAACTGATATCTCACCTGTATGACATAAGCAAGTCATTTTACAGCTTTAGAACCTCATTTTTCATTTGTAAAGAATTGGCTGGCAGCCCAAAGCCCTGTTCAGCTCTCCCATAGTTGGGGTTTTTTGGTGTTTTTGTTTTTGTTTTTTGAAGAGACAGACAGACTGCCTGCTGAAAACCTTACTTAATTAACATGTCAATGTATTTTGAACTGAAGTGCCCCCAGAGCCGCTAAGAGCATCGCTCACCCTCCATGAGCCTGCCCTCACTGGATCAGGGCTGACCACCAGTCAGAAGTAGGGCAATCCAGCAGGGAGAGAAATGAAGTTTCCAGACGGATTCCTTTTCCCCCAGGAGAAGTGCTATGGGCCTGCTGTTGGGGATGGTCATAGAGTAGGGGCAATGTGGGTCAGCCATGATTTGGGAGCCCTTGGCAAGCCAAAAACTGATGGGTATCCAGGAAGGAGATGGGCCAAAGGGAGCCAAGCGTCCCCTACTCTGTGTATACATGCGTGTGTTTGTGTGTATGAGAAAGTGTTTGTAGCACACTCATATTAAGCTTGTGCTGTCAGCAAAGAGTTCCTTTCCTTGTTCACACACTCCATTGCCATGGCCATTATTGTGTGAGGGGGGCAGAACAAGAAGCTACCACCTTCTTTTGGGGGCTGGCTTGTTGAAAAATGGGCCTTTTGTGGTAGCAAATGGGTTTCATTTACATTAAGTGTGGAAAATGGATTTCAAGTCTGAGCTATTCCCAGTGGAAACCTTGTTGGACTGATAAGCTCTCGGTACCTTTATAGCCTTACTCACGGAGTCTTCAGATTATTACACAAGCTAATGAAAGCAGACTGGTCTCTTGATTTCCAAAAGCCTGTGCACCTTGTAGTCTGTGCTAGGCCAAGAACTAGGGGACAGTTCAAATCTGCCTGATGGAAATGGAATTTATTTGCCTTCGGTTTTCAGGTGGGGGGAGCAGATGTGAGAGATTATGTTTAACTGGGTGCTCTCCAGGTTAAAGAAAAAAAAAAAAAAACAGAAGTCACGCTACTGTGAAAATGGACTTTGGGTCTGTCCACTTATTTTACTGCCACCTCTAATCCAGAGCTCTGCTGAATTAAAAGACATTCCTTGAACATTGTCAGGGGATTAGTGCCAGCCATCCAAGCTGGACACCCAGCTCTGTCTGGCCATATCTGCTTTAAGGTGCAACAAAGTGGGATGAAACCCAAAGAATTCTGGATGGGACTTTCAGTCCCAGATCTGTCACTGACTTGCTCTGTGACGTGGGACACTTTCCCTTAGGAGACCTAAGTGAAGCTACTGTACTAGATGATCTGAGGTCCTTCCACCTCTGATAACATATGGATCTGTTCATCTTGTTCAGAAAAATGTCAGGTGTGCTACCCCTTGTGTACTTCAGTCTCTAAAATGCCCCTTGGTGATAGCCAGTACATGATGACAGGGGTAATGTCACTATTGGTGACTCTAATGGAATGCCTACTGGCCCCTTAGCCCTCCTCAGTAAGAAGAAACTATTAGGATCACCCACTGCAAGCTGCAAAGACAGCAAAGTGACTAAAATCATTGCCAAAAATCTAAATATCTGAAGTTCTGCCATGCTTAACCTTTGGTTTGGAAGCACTGGAAAGTCTCTTGCATTAAGTGATTATCCATTGTTACTTTTCAGCTACGTTATGGATAATCTCAGTAGAATAAAGAATGTTTTAAAAATTTAAGTGGTTCCACAATGAAATGAGCCACCTCATTGGGCAGCAAGTTTCCCATCCCTGAGAGGGGAATGACCTACCAAGAATAGTGTATAGGGTGGTCCTGTTCAGTCAGAGGTTGGACTGGATAACCTGCAAAGTTTGTTCTCCTCCTGGGCTTTTGTAATTTGTGATTCTCATATATAGTAAAGGAGCATCAGCAGCCCTAAATGGGAACAGAAGGATCTTAGAATGTCAGTGAGGAGTGAAATACCTGAAAGGTTATCCTGTCCACCCCATATCCTTCCTCTACAATAGCCAGAATTACCCAACAAGCACTATGCTACCAATTCTCATTGCAAAAGTCATTTGTTGCATCCATACCCTTTTGAGTTGTCTTTTTCTGAAGGATGGTGGGTAGTTCATGCTGAACTGCCTGCTCCATTATCCAGATCCCTCTGTGACCAGCAGCACATTTTATGAGATGGCCAATCAGGTTTTACATGTAGCATACAAGCTTAGGAAAAACTAACTCTTTAGGCAAAGCTAAAAATCCCAACCAGTGACTTGATCCATGACCTGAGCTTTTTAAGGACTGGGCTCAGTCCAAAGTTAAAGAAGCCAGATCAAAGCTTTCACAAAATATATTGGGGTTGCCCCAAAAAGAATGATTTCTCATCACAAAATGTCTTCCAAGTAATGATGAAATAAAATACCTGGGAATGGGGATGCCTTGGGAAAGATTCCTCTTGCGTGGGTTAACCTGTATAACTTCTGGGGTCGTTCTGACTTTTATAGTCTGTGATTCTACAGTTCAGTTCTGAGGCAATCAAAGCGCCTCCTTTGGTTGTGACACTCATTCTTGGGTACTTGCATTATATTGATCACTGACTAGAGAAGGTAGTTAACTATAGGATGAATCCTCCATCTTGTACCCCAACCCACCCATATATACACCTTTGACCTGGTACCTCAGCTAGGATGCAAAGTTCTTTCTTTGCATTGAGCTCATTGAGCAAGACCTTGGTTTTTTTCCCCAATGTTTTTAGTCAAGTGAGGAGCAATATATTTTACCCAGAAGAGAAACATTGAACTGCAGAGGCTGGGAAAGAGGCAGATAGTGGAGCAAGTTCTTAAATAATGCTGCTTTCATGCAGAGACCCTGCCACTCATCTCTCAGAGATAGCAGCTGAGACTCAGAGCCCTGAGAATTTAATTTCTACATTAAGAATCAATGATGTGAAGCTACCCCCGGGAAAATAGGAGACATTGAGAACCAAAGAGGGCTGCTATGAAACACAGGTCCTTTTTTCATTGAGAGGATCATGGGCAAAGGTGAGGAGGGGAGAGGAATGTGTTTGGTCTGTTACAGACACAAGGATCAATCAAAAAATATTTAAAAAGAATAAAGGACCTTTTCAGCTGCGACTTGTAAGTGTCACCCTGATGGATTGCAGAAAGATCCATTATACAGAGACAAGGCTCTTAACGTGAAATTTTAGAATTTGATTTTACGATCTCCAGCGAGGGCACGTCATATTTGCAGCAGTCTGTTTTGCTTCAGCCAGTGCGTAATTGAAACTTGGGCACACAGGCTTCACACTGGTTTGCCTCAAGGCCATATCAGAGGGATAAACACTCAGCAGCAGTGAGGCTCCCGGTCCTGTTAGTGAGGTCCAAAGCCTAGTTCCACTGCTTGCCAGGGTCTGGGCAGGGGGAAGATATCTCAGACTAGTTGATACCCAGTCCACTTGACAGCAACTGACCCTTTGGTGAAATGAACTAGAGCCCATGATTTGAAGGGATTCGAAGCAGTCGAGACCTTTCCAAGTCTAACCTTTTCCAAAGTTCATTCCTTTGAACTCCTGGGGACAGAAAGACCTTTAATTTGGGGTGTATGAGTCACAGTCAAGTTTATTTATTTGTCCCATTGGAATAAACATCTTGTAGGAAAGGGAGCAGAACAAGTGTTCAATAGGTAAAGAGTTTCATTTAACCTTGGTAGCAGCAGCAAACTCTAGGAGCAGATACCTTGCTTGGGTGATTCCCACCAACTGTATAATTTTCATCTTCAACTTTCCCTTTGAAACCAATTTGTTTATAAGAGACAGAGGGGTACATGAGTAGACATGGGCCTGGTGAGATCCCCAGTTCTGTTACTAAATGGCGAGTCAAGGTAAGCTTAAAGTGACAGATGGCAGTGAAATGGTTGGGGAATGCAAGGCTAGAAATGTCTTTTCTTACCCCATTGGTAAGCCTTACAGCTGCTCTCAAGAAAGTTTATCTATCTGGACACCTCCCAATGGGCTCCAGGACACGTCCTGGGAGGATACCAGATGGACCACAGGAAAACTGAACTCACAGCAGCTCTGGCCCAAAAGGAGGCACAGGTAGAGAACTGCAACCCCTACCTGAGAAAGCAAATCATGGAATCACCTTTTCTAACCTGGCCTACTAATTTTGCGTGAGGACTTCTGAATCTGCAGCTTGGATGAAAGAGACTTTGTGTCAGAGCTGCCTTGTGAAAACCCACACTGGAGAACCCGACATTGCTGTGTGTAATAGTTTTCCTGAAGTCTGGAACTAATTTTGAGAAATTTTTTTTTCTCGACACCTTGTGTTTCTAACACTGTATTCTTGACTATGTAAATACCGGGCAAGGCTGTAAATAAATGCAGATGTAGATACCTTCTAGAAAAACAAAAACAAGAAAAACAAAAAACAGAAGTGATCCTGTGTAGCCTTCGGTGACAAATAAAAGAATATTTTGTGTTTAAAGGTTTTCAGGGACTTTTTTGATGGGAGAAATAAATGCCCTCTATTGGTCTGGCCCTCTGAAAGTAGTAGAATTGTTAGAAGTCTTGGGAGTGAAGGGTGTGAAGGATATGAGAGAGGTTGATCTCTATGGGCTCTTCCAATTTTGAATTCCTTGAAAAATGGTGGTCAATTTTAAAAAATATATGGCAGTCACTGACCAAGATTGTTGCTTCCTCAGTCCCCCAGTAATTGTCTGCCTGTCAGAACAGATTGACTCATATCTGATCTGTAAGGCTATGAGCCTTTTCTAAGAGTCTCCAAAGCCCTACAGCTATCTTCACACCGACAGACTTATTTTCCTTGTCCTTCCCTGCTACTGCCACAACTCTGCCTGCTTTCAAAGCAAGTTCTAGGGCCCGCCCTACACAATGATGAAATAATCATCTGCCTACAAGATGTGATATGATACCCAAGAAAGAAAAATGATACTGAACATATGGCATTTTATGGTTTGCAAAGCTCTGTACATATGTCATCTCATTTGATCCTTATGACAACCCTATTAGGTAGGTACTCTCAGAATCCCCATTTTACAGATAAGGAAACTGAGACTGGGAGAGGTTGTGTCTTGCCCAGGGCCACACCTTTTGCAAGTGTGTGATGCTGGTTTTGAACTCACATCTTTCTAACTCTTTAAGTCCAGTACTTTTACCCACTTTGATAGGTAGCCAGCTACCTATCAAAGAACTACTGAACTATCATTTGAGTTCTTTGGGCTAAAAGCCTTCTGTTGAGATCACCATTATTACATTGCAGAAATATTAAATTGGAACACCTAGTAACCTTTAACTCAGAATAGATTTGGGCAGGGTCTTTTCCAACTCTCCAAGAGTCACAATCATAGGACATAAAAGTTTTCATCATGATATGAGGGACTTGGGAAAGTCTAGAGTGTGGGATTTGGATTTGGGTTTTGAGTATCCCCAAGGATGAATAGTGGAGATTTAAAGAACAGCATGAGGGTGCTGAAATCATTTATTCACTTAATCCCTCACATGTACGCAGTGCTTTAACATTTATAAAGCTCTTTAGCAACCGTCAAGCATTTATTAACTAAGCATTTACTAGTTCCAAGCACCGTTCAAGACCAATGACAATAGAAAGACAAAACAGAACGGTCCTTGATTTCAAAGAGTGCGACCCACATTTCTACCATTGGAGGAAAGGAGCACAAGCTATTGTCCCCACTTTATAGACAGGAATGCTAATACTCAAGAGAGTTTATGACTTACCCAGGAGCTGGGAGTTGGGGGATGAACCTCTCACTGACTCTTAACAATCTAATAACTCATTTGTTTGGTTTTGTGTTGAATATATGACCATTGCCTAACCCAACCCAGAAGGTCTTATCCATGTGTTTTAGCCTCAGAAAGATTCCATGTTCACAAAATAAGCATTGAAAGGGACTTAGCAGTTCTCTAGTCTAATCCATACCTGAAAAGAAAACCCCAGAACAATCCAAATGGACACTCTCCTTTGCTTGAAAACCTTCACAGTGGCTATTCCTGGACAGCCTTGATTGAAAAATTGTCAGAAATTTTTTCCACATCAAAACTGAAATAAGTCTCTTTGAAATTTCCACCCATTGTTCCTAATTCTGTTCTCTCAGGCTGATCAGAACAAGAATAAACATTCTTTTATAAAACAGTCTTTAATCCTTAAAAACAGCTATTGTCTCAACATGCCCAGTTTCTTCAGTGGAGCCCCATATGCATGGATATTCAGTGCTTATCAATTTAAGAGCCAAAATTCGAATCTAGATCTTCACTGAAACAGATTACCCTACTTTTTCTGTGACCCCCACTTTCCATGCCCCAACCAGGCTTTAGTTTCCTTCCTAAAATGAAGGGACTCTACCCTAGACATCTTCTAATTCCAATAATTGGTGTCTTAAGGGTCTTCCCACTTTCAATGTCTTGAACTTTAAGGTCCCTTCCACCTTTGACAACTGTTTTAAGGCTCCTTCCAGCTCTGATATTCTCCCTTCTGAGATTCATTCCAGCTCTAACATTTTTTGAGGCAATCAGGGTTAAGTGACTTTCTCAGGATCACACAGCTAGTAAGTGTCTGAGGCTGGATTTGAACTTATTTACTTATATTATGTCACCTAGCTGCCCCTTAAGTGACTTTCCCAGGATTACATAGCTAGTAAATGTCTGAGGCTGGATTTGAACTTATTTACATATATTCTGCACCTAGCTGCCCATATCTTTC
This sequence comes from Sarcophilus harrisii, assembly GCF_902635505.1. Classification (NCBI taxonomy): domain Eukaryota; kingdom Metazoa; phylum Chordata; class Mammalia; order Dasyuromorphia; family Dasyuridae; genus Sarcophilus; species Sarcophilus harrisii. The sequence goes on along the minus strand of NC_045428.1, from coordinate 504,338,176 downwards.
ACTCCTAAGGCTCTTCCAATCCTGACATTCTATATCCCTTCTAGTTCTGACATCCTATGATCCAAGGTCCATTCCATCTATAATACTTAGTGTTTAACTGTCATTAAATATGGTATGATACTCCCTCTAAAGAGCAGTTTCTTTAAGAGAACACATGGGCAAAAACATCAAAGAATGAATTCTTGGCAATAGAACATTGTGTGTCCAGTTGGGAAAAATGTGAGCCTTTCCAATGTGCCCCCACAGGTAAGAGACCATCTATTTCACCCAAAAGTAAAGCTGTCCTTAAACATAGTACCTTGATCAATAGAGCTGGACATCCTGAGAACTAGGTTCAGTTTTATGTCAAGGAGATTTGCTGGACCAAAGACAATGAGTTCAATTAAGGTTTAAATTTTCCATGCAAGGAAAACCTCATTTGTAGAATCTGAAAAAAGTCTTATTAGATCATATAAAACTCATATGAAAAGTCTCCAGAAGCATTCTGGGAGGCATATTGATATAAGAGGAAATAGTCCATCCTGATTAGTAATAGCTTATGTTTCCTCAGGTCTAGAAGTTGCTTTATTCACAACCACCTTTGTGATATAAGAAGTCTCCTATGGAACCATCATCTATTGGTTTATACTCTCAATCTTTTCACTATCTCACCTTTTATCTTACTTTTCTCCTTGTATCTCTAACATTTACACATTGTAAGTTCTTAATAAATGCTTCATTCATTCAGTCCATCTTCTTGCACTTAAAAAATCTTGCTTCTTTCTGGAAGACATCATATCTCCTAGTACCCTCGCTGGTGCTTGATGGTCCTCTCCTGCTCTCTAACCAATTGGGCCAACAGAGCAAGTTGGTATATCCCTTACTTTCCCTTGCCACATCTAAGCCTTCCCTCTGCCATCATCACTCAGCAACCTTTCCTCCTTTAAGTTTGATATCACTTCTGTATTACCCAGTTCACTTTCCAGGTCACCTTCTCCTGTTTCTCAAAAAGATCAGTACCTAGTTCATAATTTTCTCCTTCACCTCAACTCCAACCCTAACACCTGAGGACTTCAGCATAAGCATAAATAAATCCATTAATATGCTCTTTCATCCCAGTTCATCAACTTGCCAATTCCCATAATCCATGTCTCTACTCTGATTCAACCATCTATAGAAGTGATTGTGTCATAGAATATATCATAACTCATAATCATACCATCTCTGCAATTTAGATTCTGACATTCCTTTCCCTAAACTTAATTTTCTATATTTCCCTCTCTTCGTTGGTCTAACTTCTCCTAAAACCATATTTTGTCTTCACTAGATACTCTAATCGCTCCATCCCAACATTTTTTATTCTTGCTCTGACCTCCCTTCACAGTTTTAACCCTATTGTTAACTTTTTTATTTTTGTTTTTCTAATAATATTTTTTCTAAATACATGCAAAGATAATTTTCAAAATTCACTCTTACAAAAAAAAAACCTCGTGTTCCAAATTATTCTCCCTCTCACACCCCAATATAGCAAACAATCTGATATAGGTTAAACATGGGCAATTCTTCTAAACATATTTCCATATTAGTCCTATTGTGCAAGAAAAATCAGATCAAAAGGGAAAAAAACATGAGACAAAAACAAGCAAACAAACATAATGTTAATTTGTTCAACCACACGTTTTCTTCTGCCCTTAATTCTATTTCTCCTTTGTCCAAGTTCCACTTATTCCCAACCAAATCTCAAAGCTACATCACTAAGTCCATTCCCCTATACCTGGCTTATGCTCAATTCTAATTTCTACCTTTCAGAACCCTTCTCTTCCTTCAAGACTCAAATAAGGTACCACATCATCCACAAAGCCTTCTCTTATCCAATAACCCTACTCCCCAATTATTAATCCTTTCTCTTCTTTAGATTACCATATATTATATTTAAGTTCTCAGCAACAGGCTAAGTCTGCTTTTCTAAGTACCAAATTAGTTAAATATAACAGGTTCAACACTATATATAAGTAAACTAACCATTATATGATGAATTCTTTATTCACAACAACCCATGAAACAAAGAAAAATTAATATTCTGTGATATATGGTAAAAACCAAGTGACAGTGGACTAAAACTATCTGTACCAAATTCATTGCACCAAACCTCATAAGATTACTGGAATTCCCCAATGAGTTACAGGACTATTCACAAAAGATTAGCTTACAAACTCTTACAGGAGAACTAAACAGATGAAAAACTACCTGTTGTCCAGCTGGTGACCCTGCTAGATGGCAAGTTCATTGAATGAGTCCACCATATATCTAGAATAGATACTGTAGATTGACCCCAAAAATGAATAGAAAGAAGAGGGAAGTCAGAATGGATGGCTTTGGAAATTGGACAAGGTTTTCAGCTATCTCAAGCTATTCCTTAGCATGCACGCACATGCACATACACACACACATACATACACACACACACACAAACATACACAGAAAATGCCTTCATTATGATAGTGCTTGTTATACCATATAACATATATAATAATCAAAATTACATGATCCAAAGGTACAGTGAAGTATTGGATAAATGGGAGAACACAGCATATTTCCAAAGATGATCTCTACACAAGAAATTACTCAGAGGATATCAGCAAGGAAACATTTGTTTCTTTGAGTTGAGTTGGTCATGTATCAAAAAATTATAATCCATGGCTCAGAAATAAAACATTAAGTTTATATCAATTATTTCCATCTTAGAGAATGTTCAGTTTATGGCCCCCCCTACAAAAAAAAGCATTAATATTGTTAAGGAATTTAAAATAACCTTAAGGAGAAACAAAAGAGATTCAAGAAATCTTTACTAGGATACTCTGAAGTACACTCTATACAAAATGAACAGCCCATGTGTTCCACTAATATCCAGAGAGATAAAAAGAAATAGATGAAGCCTCTGTACACATTGAGTAGATTCTCTTTGAGAATCTATGAAGAACATGGACAATAACACAAGATGAAAAGATATGAGTGGGTTTTGATCAGTACCAATGTGAGGAATATCTTCATTGACATTTTAAATGTATCAGTCAATCAACCAAGAAGCAATTGTTGACAGGTTGAACAGGGGATAAAATACTGGCCTGGGAATCAAAAAGATGGCATTCAAATCTCTGCCCGCCCCCCCAGACATTTATTAATTATGTGATCTTGGATAAGTCATTTAACCTCTCAATTTCAATTTCCTTGTTTATAAAATAAAAGGATTGGACTCAGCCTCTAAAATCTCTTCTAACTCTAAATCTAGGATCTGTTTATTATTAAATGTCAGCTATTTATCAAGCACTGTGTTAGGTATGTTGGGTTCCATAGCCAAAACTCAAACAATTCCTCCCTTAAAGAGTAGGTTCTGTTTCACTGGAATGGGGAAAGACTTGAGGCAGGAAGAACAACCAGAAAGCTATTACAATTGTCCAGGGGTCAAACAATGAGGTCCTGTGCCAGGGTCATTCATTGCTTTGTCAGAGGAGAGAAGGGGACATAAACAGGAGATGTTGCAGAAGTGGAAACAAGAGGATTTGATCACCGATTAGATACTGAACATGAGAGAGTAAAGAACTAGCAAACCTGGGAGACTGATAAGATGATAGTGCCCTCAATAGTAATAGGAACCTAAAGAAGAACAGAACTTTTTTTGGGGGGAGGGGAGCTGGAAGAAATAATGAACTCAGTTTTGGACACATTTAGTCCATCATGTTTATGGGACATCCAGTCTGAGATGTTTAAAAAGTCATTAGAAAGTTGAGATTGGAGGTTAGAGAGAGGTTAGGGTTGGATAAGTAGATCTGAGAGTCATCTACATAGAGATGACATAGAGATCAGCTAGTAAAATAATATAAAAAATGAAGAGGGGGGGGAAGAGCCTTAGGAGAGTCTCCCTGGTTACGTTGAGTGATAGAAAATGAATAAGTTGAATATAGAATTAGGCTGGTAGGGTATTTGAGAGAACAGCAATATTTATGTTGACCTCCTCTAAAGTGAGGAAAGAGGTGTCCCATAGATAATTAGGCCTGGAGATAGGAAGACCTGAGTTCAAGTCTGGCCCCAGACACTTTCAAGATATATACCCTAGGAAAGTTACTTAACCCTATTTGCCTCAGTTTCCCGAATTGTAAAATGAGCTGGAGAAGAAAATGGCAAACAACTCCAGTATCTTTGCCAAGAAAATCCCTGAAAGGGGTTACAAAGAGTTAGACACAACTATAAAATAACTGAACAAAATGTAAGGGAAAGCATTGAGGAGGAAAGATTGTGAGCTAGATACTAAACAATGGGAGTGTCCTTGAGGTCAATAATCACCTATTTTCATTAGGTGATAAATATGGATTGAATTAACCTCAAAGAAGTAGTTGTTAAAAAAAAAAGGGGGGGGCGGGGGAGAAGGAAGGGGAGAATGATCCAGCTCCTTAAACAACTAACAGTGGGTTAGTAAGTGAAGGCAAAACCAGTGCTGGAAAAAGCAGCCAGGGAACGTGTATCATCAGGAGGGAACTGGTCTCAGTGAGAGCAAAAATCCAAAGGAAGCAAGAAAAGAAGAGATTTAAGAGGAAATCTAGTTTGTTACCTATGGGAAGGAATTATTAAGAGTGCAGTAGAAGGATTGGGTAACTTTAGACTGGTAAATTGTGGGTGAGAAATTTGGTTGAGGAAGAGGGACTAAGGGAGTTGTCAATGAAGATTATTTTATGGAGAACTCACACAAAGCAAGCACTTATAAGGTGGTCAGAAGCATCAATACAAGGACACTCTCAAGGTCTCTCAGGAACTTTAGAATTGATTGTATAACCTGGGAGACACTGGCCCAGGAGCGCCCAGCATGGCACGCTCTCCTCAGAGAAGGTGCTGGGCTCCGTGAGCAAAGCAGAAGTAAATTAGCTCAGAAGAAATGCCACATGTGCAAAGTCAGAGAAACCAGCCCAAATGTTCAGAGGGACTATCCATGTCTGACCTGTGCAGAGCATTCAAGCTCATAATGATCTGATCAGCCACAGTCGGACGTATTATAACTCGACTCTAACATAGTTTTGTCATTTTTGTCCTTTTCAAGTACAAAAGACAGCAACCAACCAACCAATGGAGAGCTTGAATAAGGCAACAAGGGCTTCAGAGTTACTGGGATGTGGTGGAGATGGTGGAGTAGAAGGATGTAAATCAGTGAGGAATGCTTTTATAAATAGGCTACCATTGTCCATGGGAATTTGGCGTTAGGTAGAGTTTTCCCAGGATGTAGCTGCAATAGAGAGAAGGACATAGGTTTAGTGGGAAGGAACTATTGGTGACCAGAGAGGGTCAATACAATAACCAGTACAAATCCCTGAATTCTCTGAATAGAGGATGGTAATTAAATGTGATTTTTGTTGTTGTTTGTTGTCTGTCCTTTGTTCTGGAAGAAGACCAAAATATCAGGGAAGTGATACCATGACATGCAGATGAATTGGATTTAAGTGAAGGAGGCTGGGTCCAGTGACAAGATATGGATCTGGATCACCGGAGATGGCCCTGGATGCAGTGGGAGTTTGCCAGGAGAGAAAAAAGGAAGCCCCAAAACAAAGTCTTCAGGCTCATCACAGTTAGGGAGCAGATTACGCATGATTATCTAGCAGGGAGACCAAGAAGGAACAGTCAGACACATGAAAGGATCAAGAAAAAGCATTGTCCTGAAAACCCAGAGAAGAGAAGATTGTCCAGAGGAGGCAGTCAGTAGTTTCAAACAGAGCAGAGAGTTCAAGAAGCATGAGTGCCCAGGCAGAACCACTGAATTCACCAACTTTGGAAAAAGCAATTTCTGATGGGTAGTGAGGTCAGAAGCCACATCACAACCTTCTGAAGAGTGAGAAGAGAGGACGTGGAGGCAATGAAGACAGCTTTTTCTAGTAACTTGGCTAGGAAAGGGAGCAGAGCTATGAAGTGACAGTTTTATGGGATGAGAGAGTCCCCATTCTTAAAAATTGTAGGTAGCAGGGAAAGAGCATACATTTCAAATGTAAGCTCCCAGAGAGACGGAATTGATTTAGTTTTGCCTTTATAACCCCCATTACCAACCACAGTATGTTACTCATAATACTTCCTTGATAAATTTTTGTTGAATAGAATCAAATTGCAAGTGTTATTAATCCCATTTCATAGATGAGGACATTGACTGTCAAAAGAGTAAGATGGTCTTGAGGAGTGGGAGGGAAGGGAGAGAGGGAGAAAAAATTTGAAACTCAAAATCTTACCCCAATGAATATTGAAATCTTTACATGTAATTGGAAAAAAATAAAATAGTATTAAGTGCAAAAAATAAAAAACAAAAGAGTAAGATGATTCCCACATAGTCACACAGTTAGTACATAGTGGAAGCTAAAATTGAACTTTCCAGTGTTCTTTACTTGTTTGTCTTTGTTATTTTTTGCCTTTATTTATATCACTAGTACTTGGTACAGAACCTGACACATATAAGGCATTTAATAAATATTAGTTGACAAACTGACTAACTTTCCTTTGTATAAGGCTACTTTCAGTTCTAGAATTCTAAAACTGAAGAGATTGACATTATTTCTAATAAAGAAGAAAAATGGATTCTTGGGCAGTTAAACAACCAGACCTGGATTAAAAATGGAGCTCCTTGTGTCTCTGCTTCCTTCTTCCTTTCTTTCTCTATTTTTTTTTTTATTCTGAATTTAACACCCAATAAAATGAGCATTCCTCTTTACAGGATAAAATAAAAAAGAAGATTGCATATGAAACTCCAGGTCTCTATTATGTATAACTTGCTTTTTTTTTAATATATAAGTTCAATTTATAGCTTTCAAAGCTGTCCTGCATGTCTGTGCTTTTTTCTGTCTGCCTGATCAATCTGAACTACCCTGAATGTATGCTCAGCTGAAAAGTTAGATTCCCCATGATAAAGATTTGGTTTTCTCCATATAGATTTGTATTGACTGACTTGATTGCATTATCTATTGCCAACAACATACTTTGGTTTTGTTGTTGTTCAGTTATTTCAGTCCTATCTACTCTTCATGACCCCATTTGGGGATTCTGGTAGAGATACTGGAAGGGTTTGCCATTTCCTTCACCAGCTCATTTTATAGATGAGGAACTGAGGCAAACAGGATTAAGTGACTTGCCTATGCTCACACAGCTAGTAAGTGTCTGAGGCCAGATTTGAGCTCAGAAAGATTCATTTTCCTAATTCCAAACCCCCTGTTCTATCCAATGCACCACCTAGCTGCCCTGGGACAAACTTATAAGAGGCTAATTTTCAATCATTTATAATACTACCTACGATCATTTTTCATACATCCTTGTTTAAATACAATGATCCAAGCAGGAAAATATGAAATTATTCATGGAGAAGCATGTTAGAATTCCACAGTTAAAAGGACACTTCAAGATCATCCTGCTACCCTTATAAAAAGAGTGAGGAACCTGACACAACATGCGTCTTTCGGACCATGGGCAAGTTGAAATCCTCTGAGTCCCAGTTTCCTCATTTATAAAATGGAGATAATAATACTTGACTCAGTCAACCAATAAATTAAAAAAGCAGTTAAGTATTTATTGTGATCCTGGAACTGTGTTAAGCACTGAGGACACAAACAAAAAAAGACAAATTCCCTGCCCTCAAGAAACTTATTATAAACATTATTTATAATGTTTATATATAAATTTATGTATAAAAGTTATAAAATTATTATAAACAAGGTTAGATGTAAAGGAGTGGTAGCCAGGGAGGTATGTTTTGGTCTAGAAGATCACAGAGTTGTTTATTTGGACTTCCTCCCTCTCAAGGTTATATAAAGAAAGAACCTGACAACCACAGTACACTATAGAGATGTGAATTGTTGCTTTCATTATTTTCTTCCATTGGGATTACTGTGATTTCTCATTTCTCCCCTTCATACACTGTGTCCTAGTCAAACTGGACTACTCGCTATTTTCCAAACCTAGTATCCCATCTCTTGCTTTCATGAACTTGTACAAGCCATCCTGGAATATATAGCCCTTCTTTTCTTTCTCCTCCCTGAAATCTCTATGAAGTATCTCAAAAGTCTTGGGATATCCTATATTCCTCCATAACTCCTTCCCTGATGTCCTGCCCCACCTGCCCAAATTACTAATATTACTCCAACCACTTTTATTTAGTTATAAAGGTGCACATTATATCCTCTCTTCCCCAGTTTGATTTAAACTCCTGGAGAGTAGGCAGTGATGTGCTAGTAAATGTTTAAAAATCAGCTCTCAAATGGATGTAATATACTTTTAAATTTTATCTGAATTATTAGCATTTTCTCCCTTACTTTCTAAAATCTAGACAATAAACAAAACAATAAATCAAGCTCTGATTTGTAGAATTTGCAAGTATCTGAGGTAAACTGAATATTTAACAATTTAACAATAAGCTCTCTTGAACTAGTCAAGATATTTCCAGCATTCTCTTGAGGGCAGGAAATGATTTGCTTTTGTCTTTGTAATCCCAGAACCTAACTGGGTTGTCTTACCCAGAGTAATTGTCTAATGTGTTTGTTCAATTAAATTGAATGAGGAAACTGAGGCTCCAAGGAGGAGATGGCTAGATCAGGACCCCACATCTCAGCACAGATCTAACAGTAGAAGCCAAGCCTCCAGCATCAAGAGTCAGTCCGTTTCATTTCAATCATATTAGATCCTTCTGTATATTACCTCTGGATACCTATCTGGTGCAGTTCATAGAACCCTAAACAAACATCTCATTTCATGATTATAAAAATCCTTAGAAGAAGGGGTGAGACAGGTCAGAAAATTAACAGCTCCTCCAGATCTGTTCTTCATGAGCAAAGAGTTCAGATTTGTTCTGCTTGACCCTCTAGGACAGATTTAGGAGGAGTAGGGAGGAGATAGGATTTTTGCTCAATAAGACATGGACTTTGCTGACCTTCAGAGCTAGCCCACCATGAAAGGGACTTCTCTGAAGGCAATAAATTCCCCAGCATTGGAAGAAATCAAGGACATTGAATGACTTCTTAGAGTATTTTGTGGAGGGCAATTGTGGTCAAGGGGAGGATTGAATTAGATGCCCTCTGGAGTCTCTTCTGGTGCCCTGACCCTTTGATTTCATATAATTCTATGTCGCACATATATGCTCTCTTCCTTTCATGTTATTGAGCCGGATTTCCCTGATCCATACTCTGCTATTTACTTCTTGTTTCTGAGCGACTTTCTCCATCTACAAGTTCTCATTGCCTCCATGGCTGCCTTTGATATTCATTTTGGCGGGGATTTTGTTCATTTTTATACAGGACTTAAGATTTTATTTGTTCATTCGTTTCAGTCATGTCCATCTTTTCATGACCCCATTTGGAGTTTTCATGGCAAAGATACTAGAGTGATTTGTCATTTGCTTCCCAAACCCATTTTAAAGATGAGGAAATTGAGAAAAATGAGGTTAAATGACTTGCTCATGGTCATTTAAGTATCTAAGATCATTTAAGTATCTAAGACAGGATTTGAATACAAGAAGATGAGTCTTCCTGACTGCAAGCCCAATACTCTATTATTGGGTTATCTAAGCTAAATAGCATAGTGGATAGTATAGGACTTGGAGTCAGGAAGACTTGATTTCAAATCCAACCCGAGGCACTTATTAGCTATGTGATCCTTGGCAACTCACTTAATTTCTGTCTGTCTCAGTTTCTTCATCTACAAAATGAAAATAATAGCATCACAATCCTATAAAAATTACAGGGTTGTGGTGAGCATGAAATGGCATACGCTGAGTACTTGATGATCTAGTAAGTATTGTTCTTTAAGGTTTATAAACTTCAGAACACAATATAAATGACAGTTATAATTATTATTTCTGAGGTAGGGAATTCCCTTTGAGGAAACTTGTCCCATCAGTAAGTTTATTGACAATAGCTCTTCAATATGTAGTCTGAGAGAGTTGCCTGGGGCACAGAGACATTGAGCTTTGTCCAAGGTCCCCCAGGTGGATGTTTCTTTTTATATTATTTGGCTTGGATAAAAATATAGGGCATCCCTACCTAGGTACGCAACTGGTGCTACATCCCTTAGATATTGCTCCATCATTCCCATAAGATTATAGATAAAGATCTGGAAGGGACTCCAAAGTCTGTTCCATTCTTTATTTTGAAAATGAGGAAACCAAGGACCAAGAAGGTAATTATTTTTCCTGAAATCTTACAGGTCAGTAAAAAGAGTCAGAAACATGATTCTAATTCAAACCACTCACATCTAAGGAATCCTGAGTCCCACATTCCAGAAAGAGCCCCATTTATATACTTTATACCCCTCAGAAATCACTGAGGTCTCCTTATGTCCCACTGGGATAAGTCTGGACCCTGATATCCTCTAGATATGGCCCTGGGCCTTTCCTATGCCTAGAGATGGCTTTGGCTTCCTAGAATTCACAGAGTTTCCAAGTCAAACTATATCTGAAAAAGAGTTCAGTCCATACCACACTCAACAAAGATCATTCAGACTTCCCTTGAAGACCTACAATGAAGAGGAACCCATTGCCCCTGAAACAACCCATTCCATTTTTTGGATAGCTCTGATTATAAGGAAGTGTCTCAACAGCCTCCTGTTGCCTTCTGGAACCAAGCAGAGCAAGCTAATCTTTGGCCCAATCCTTCAGATATTTGAAGACCTCTATCTAGACTAAACATACCTCATTCTTTCAACCAATCTTCATGACTTTTGTCATAGAACTGTCTCCATACTATTTACCCACATATAGATATTCATTCATTCACTCATCCTTGGTTTTTTGTTCTTGCTTTTACCCACATCGATCTCTTTGGACCATTCCCTTTTTCCTTCCTCAATTGGAGGGGTTTTCCCTTGTTTCTTCAGAATTGTATCAAGAGATTTCCATCCCTTCTAGACTCAATTCCCCTGTAGAATTTTAGGCCATAGGATCCTACCTGTCCTTTACTTCCTTTGAAATCTTGTCTCCCAAAATCTAGAGTGCATAAAGAACATTCTTAGCTTTGGTATGCTCTCCATTTCTATCAGAAACTCTAAGATAGACTAATTACTGTAGTAATCACTATACCCCATCCCCACCCCCAGATATGTATTAACAAAAATTTCCACCTTCTAAATGAAAATCAGATCCAAAATGGAAAATTTGTCGGTTCTTTCACCTTTGAGGAAGGAAATTACATTAAGGTATATAGGGAGAATTAAGGTTTTCTGCTAGTCAAAATAGGGCACCAACGCAATCAGGCTTTGCTGCTGGCAGGAATGTATATTAAAGACAGGAATTCCTGGGTGGGTGACAAACCTTACCTCTTTAGCTTAACTTTTGTTCTGCCTCAGTAGCAAGGCGCTGCTACTCCACATGTATTCTGCATTTATAGACCTCTCATGTGTGATTTTTATGCATGCTCTCTCTCCCCAATGGAATTTGTGAGAAAATGTGCCCTAGATTTTGGGGGAGGGGAGAACAGAGGAAGGAATCTTTTATTACAAACCTTCTTGATATGATATTTCATTAAATGTCTTTGCTTTGAACTAATTGTATTATCTGAATGATTAAACATGTTGGTTGTAACTTGTGAATTGTTGTTTTGAGTGGATATGAATCTATAGAGTACTTTGAACCTGGTAGAGAAATTCTTGGGGGTCCTACATGCAACAAGATGCTATCCCAAGTGATATAATGTTGACTCAAGAAATTGTTATCTGCTGGTTGCCATGATTTTGACAGAGAGAGCTCCACCATATAGCTAGATAATTGAAGTCCCACTTTCTTACTAGATGATGATGTTATACCCAGTTTCTGAGGTATTTTCTGAACTCTTAAAAATTTCCTTTTCTGTCCAAGTGCTCTTTAGTTGACTGCCACGACAAGAATATTTCTGTTTCTGTGGACTTGAACCCTTGGAAAGGGACAGAAGTCTTTCTCTTTACTCTTGTCCCAGTCCCTAGAAACAGCATCATAGCATCCATTTAATTCTCTCCATGGTTTCAAGTGTTTACTACTAATAAATATATGAAAACATATGGAGGTGGGAGGCAGAAGGTAAATGCAAAAGGGATGATGTTTCAGTAATAAATTAAAGGGGAGGTTTAGAAGTTATTCCTCATCCTACATGGAAATGTTTGGGACACTTTTCCTTAGTTTTTCTCCCTGGAAGAGCCCCTTCTCCAGGAGCTTTAAGGTGCTGGTTAGCCATGAACTTTGTGTCTGTGTTAGATGTCTTTATAGGGCTTTTTTTCCTATCTGGCCCCATCCCTAGCTCAACCCCTGGGCTTCAGATTTGCAGTCAGATGTGTCACTCTCTCCTAGCTTTTTAGATACTGTGGCCCTGTTTTTCTCTCCTAACCCCTTACACTCCCCTTCTACCTTTCATACTTTCTCACCCTCAATCTATTTTTCCCTAGTTCAACCATTACAAGCCAGTCCCCAGCTAGGTGGGAATAAATAGAACTGGTCTTTTAATCAAATTTCTTCTTCATTTAGAACCCCAATTTTCTTAATACCGCATAGCCTTAAGAGGCTAGGAATCCAAACCCCAAACCCTAGCCCTAACATAACCCTGCCTTTAGCCTTGTTGTTCCTGATCCAGGCTTTTTTCTTAAATTGTGCTTCCCCTTTTTTCAAATTAAGCATGTTGAGACTAGAATTCTTTGCATGGCAACTGGAGAAAAGTCATTCAAAAGACCTAAGAGCTTCTGCATAGAAGTACCTGGCTGGAGGTCTGAATCACAAAAGAGTTAATAAAGCCCTTGCATCTTTAAATTAAAGAGCTGAAGGACTTTCTCCTGCTTTGGGAAAAGATGCTATGCCACATTGAAAACCAGCAGATGTAGCAAAGAACAATAGCAACTCTGCTGAGACATCTAGCAAAAAGTGGCAATATTCCAGATAATGATATAATGATACCACCAGAACACACTCTGTAGCAGTTAATCAGCCTCACCACGTGTCTTCTCAACATACGTACTCTTCCATTTACATTCTCTAAGTGGGTTTCTTCTCTTTCAGGTGGAGGGGAAATACACTATCTCCCTGTACATTAGGGGAGCATTTTCTAAGCATTCATTTGACTATCCTCTTTGAACTAATGTCTTTTGCTTTGAATGTAATTGTGTCCTAAAAAACCTCAAAAAAATGAACACATCAGTTTAGACTCATGAATTATTGTTTAGAGTGAATGCCATCTCAAAAAGTGCCTTGAATCAGGGGCTTTTCAGAGTACCAACATGTAGAGGAAACCTATAATTACATAATTACAACTTATAATTACAACTAAATTTTAAATAGAATTCCCCACCTCAAATAAGGACCCACATACAAAAATTGTATATGCTTGTAACTTTAATTGGTATGGTTTATCAACAGGCAACCTCAGTGTCAAGTTATAGAAATGACATCTATTTATCTATTATTTTGTTCTTTCATTCATCTAGAAGTGCTTGCCATATAGAAGATTTAAATTGAGTATGAAATACTCTTTGGAGAGTTTACATTTTAGCAAGGATAGATCCCAAAAAAACTATTTAAAAGTCATCTGTTGTAAGTGCTAATGGCAAGATACAAAGTACCTCTAGAGTGTAGAAAATGAAGAGATCACAGAAGTTTGAAAGGATCAAAAAAGGGTCATAATCCTTAAAGGACACTTAGAAATAATCCAGTTTGTTGAAACCCTAAAATCCCTTCTGACTCTCACCTTTCTGGGCCTCCATTTCTTCATTTGTAAAAGAACCACAACTAAGGTTTCTTTCAGCTCTAAAAGTCTATTATATCTAACTATTGTAATGGAAAGAACATCAGACCCAGGCTAACCCCATCAACTCTAGATGACATCTCTTCCCTTCTCCCTTCACTTAGGAGCCTTGGGTACCCTGTCCAGGGTTAAGGGTTTTGGTCACAACAAAGCTGACTTGCACATGCTGCCCAGAAAACAGAATTCTATTATCACTGTTATATTGTTGTATTAACATTTGATGGTGCTTTAAGATTTATTAAGCACTATCCTCACAGCCACCCTGTCAGATAAAGATTATTATCCCTCTTTTACAAGTGAGGCAACTGAGACCCAAAAAAAAAGTGACTTTCTTGTAGTCACATAAGCTAAAATACGTTTGAGGTCAGACTTGAGTTCAGACTGTCTGAGTCTAAGAATATTATTCTCTTGTCTTCCTGCTGCTCTCTGAGAGGTGTTATCAGGTATGGACTGGAATGATCATCAAGATATAATCCAGTATCACAGGAGACAAAAGCTGGAAAAGAAATTTAGAAGCTCTTCATTTTATAGATGGGGAAACCAAGATACAGAGAGATTAAGGGATTTGCCCAAAATCTCCAAAATCTAAATCTAGCACTTTTTTTCCACAGCTACATCTGCCATGATGTCAAAAAACATGAATCTTCTTCAGGTTAGGAGAGCATGAGGGTAAATACAAAAGGCTCCAGGAAAGCTAGTGAGTATTGCTTGTAGGGAGGTGACCCTGGAGCTTGTTTCCACTGTGAGAAGTAGTCAAGGGCAGGGGAGAGGGAAAAGATCTGGCTATACTTTTTGAAATTATGAAAGGGATGGAAATGGCTTCTTGTTATACAAGGCCAGACGGGAGAGGGGAGCCAGGAACCTGAGCCCCTTAGGGACCATAGTTCTTTTGAAAGAGGAAAAACATGTGGAAAGAGTTATCTGAGGTTCAGAAATCGTGTGAGCAGGTCAGAGGAGAGCAGGTGAGAATCGCCATCCTTCCTCACAACCCCACACCCCTCAGCAGGCGCCACACCTCCTGGCTTTCTTCTCCTTGTCTCTTTCTCTCTGTCTGCCCCCTTCATCTTTCAAAGACACTGGTTCTCACCACCACCCCTAACCCCTGCCAGATTATGTTTTAAGATTGATTTTGCAGTGGTGACTCCCAGATATAGTCTGCTTAATGTAAAGTTTCTTTTTGGAGTGGGGAGGGAATGAGCAAAGATGTCGGGAAGATTTACTTTCTTAAATGTTTCAGGGCCAGGAACATAGTTGCATACCTGAGTTCCCCCAAAAAATCAATTACACAAGTACAGCCTAAGAAAGATATCACTATACAGTGAACTGAGCTGGGGTTTGGGGGGGGGGGGGTGGAGAGAGACCTGAGGCTTTTAGTGGATTGAAAGCTCAACAGGAACCAAGAGTGGAATATAGCAGCCAGAAAAATCCAATGTGACTTTGGATAGTATTAAAAGAGGTCTAATACCCAGAACTAAGAAGATAACAGTACCATTGTCCTCTATCTTATGTTCATGGACAACATCTGGATTATTATATTCAATTCAGTGTGGAATATTTTAGGAAGGACATTGAAAACTGGAGAATGACTAGATTAGAATGAAGAAAGGAACTAGAGATTATGCCATATAAGGATCAAGAAGAAGCACAGTATGGTGTTTAGAATATTGGATTTGAAGTTTTATTTACTTGAAGAAATATTATAATTTTCCTGAAGGCAGGAATCCTACATTCCTCTAACGTTTCTCTAACGTTTAGCAGCAAATTCTCTCTAGAAGATGGTAATGTCCTAACTATTATTGTCATGTCCCTAAAAAGAGAAAGCAGAAGGTGCATACCTCTGCTTATAGATATAATAACTAGCCAAAACAAATAATTCAAGTGGATATACAATATTACAAGGCTATATTCAGCCTTCTGTTCATTGTTTTAAATTCTCCAGAGGAACACAGATTACTTTGGGAATGACTAGTTTTCCTACAAGTCCCACAAAACTGGACAACCAAAAAGACTCTTACCTCTGGATTAAATTCATGTAATGCAACCCAATAAACATTGATTAAACACTGTAAGCCAAGCTTTTGATAAGTGTTAGATAAGATAATATCTCCTGCCTTTCAGGAGTTAGTAGAAGTTTCATTCAGGTCCATCTCCAGTCATCCTGATCTATATTTGGCCAATGAACCCAGATGACTTTGGAGGGGAAAGTAAGGCAGGTGACCTTGCACAGCCTCTTTCACTTAAATCCAATTCACCTGCATGTAATGGTAGCAATGTAAAAGTGTACAATATCAACAAAGATAACTGTAATAGATGGTATTATGGGAAATGTACATTAGGGAAGCATAAACAAAAGTAAGATCTTCAAGAGGAAAGGTGTGATCTACATGGAAGGAAAGTGTTCATGGAACCTACTTGGAAGGGAAGTCTTCATGGAAAAGGTCATATTTGAATTGGGTTTTAACCCTCCTGGGTTTGAGGAGTTAATTCTGGATTTTGTAGAGATGATCAGGTTCTCCTGTCTATTCATCAATATTTAGCAGCAAATGCTCTTTTAAAAAATCATTTTGTGATCTGCATTGGTATTATACCACTAAAAAATCAAAGCAGAAAACACATATCTCAAAGAAATTACTGACAAAAAGAAAGGCTCCCTATACCACAAAATATTTATAATGGCACATTTTGTGACACCTAATAATTGGAAACAAAGCAGATGCCTGTTGATTGAGGAATAAGTCACCAAGCTGTGACATGTGGAATATTATTGTCCTGTAAAAACAACAAGGAAGATGATGAATATAAAGAAGCATGGAAAGACTTGAATGAATTGATACAAAGTGAAGTAAGCAGAGGCAAGAAAATTATATACATAATGACTACAATAATATAAATGAGAAGAACAAATAAAGAATATCATAAAACAGGAAGGCTAAATGGCACTGTGGATAGAGCACTAGCCCTGCAGTCAGGAGGACTTGAGTTCAAATGTGGCCTCAGAAACTTAACACTTCCTAGCTGTGTGACCCTGGGCAAGTCACTTAATCCCAATCACTTGTGGGGAAAAAAATTATGAAACTATAAAGAACAAGTTTGTCCTTAAAAAGAGTTATGAGAAGATATTTCTCCCTATTCCTCTGCAGAGGTGGGCATCATAGATGTGGAACATTGCATATAATGTCACATTTTTTTTCTATATATTGATTGGTTTTCTTGAATTTTCCCTTCATTCTTTTTTTTATTCTTTTTTTAGAGGTAGGACTTCTTATAAGGCATGGGAGGGATAAAACAAGGAATACATAGGGAACTTTATCTAGTATAAAAACCAAAGACATCAATAAAGAGTTTTTAATGGCAAAAAGTCCAGTGCATAACTTATGTCTCTACGTAGGATTATCAAAGAATATAGAATAGCCTGTCAGATTCTAGAATGATGAAGGCTGTTGCTGGAATATGTGTCTGATGTTCCTCACAAATCTTCCAGTCTCTGTACTCATGGTGAGTGGCTACATCTGCAGAGAGTGTCACAGAGAGATTCCCCAGCAGGTGGTGAATCTTCAGCAGCAGGGCATCTTAGGTAGAAGTTTTACTGGAGGCTGGATTTTTCTTGCTTCTATAGAAAAAGCACCATCTTTGATCATGGATTGTGGCGGATTTCCCTGGAATGATAGAAGATGTTGGGGCAAGACTGTTCACAGGCATTCAGGAGAGCTCAGTTTGTTTGAGAGGATTCCAAGTGGCCCCAAGGTAGAGACTTCTGACTATGTTTAGAACAGCAGACAGAGGAGAGGTAAGGATAAAATACAAATAAATAAATTCATGGACTGGAGAGTGAGAGGATTATGACCACATCTGAGACCAAGCCAAAGTATATTATCTTAGTCTTAAGGTACTTAAAGGTTTGTTCTGCTTGGCCCCAGAGGACAGAACCAGGGACAATGGGTGGACCCTGCTAAGAAGAACTTCTAGGATCCTGGGCAAACAAAATCTCAGCTTCTATCACCAGACCCGTTAGAAGGAAATACCCCCAGGGCATTACCCCTTAGAGAGGTAAGAGACTCTCTGAGAGAACCCTGGGCACCATGAGACTACTAGTGGAGCTAAAACCTAAAAAAATTTACCCATGTTATGACCACCAGTGGGGTGATGAGGAATCCATTATCAGATTGTTTCCTTTTTAAACTAATGAGTCTTGTTAACTCAGCATTGAGCTCAACTGTTTCTACTTGCTTAACAAATATAAATGCTGTGAACACCCTCTAGATTTGAGTAAACTGTGGCAAAACCCCATTTGCCCCTCCCTAGTTATGGTTTTGGGAGGTAGCTGAATGCTGGACCTGGAATTCAGGAATTCACGAAGCCCTGAATTGAAATTTTTTCTCAGACACTCACTAACTGTGTGACCCTGGACAAATCACTTAAACTCTGCCTAAAATGGCAAACCACTCCAGTGTCTTTGCTGAGAAAACCCCACATGGGGTCATGAAGAATCAGACAATAACAGTTAAGATTCTGTTTTCTTTATGTGCAATGACAATAATTTACATTTATAAAGCATCTGAAGACTTACAAGGAATTACCTTGTCTCATTTGGTCTAACAGTTCTCAGGTTAGTAATATTTATTATTTTACAGAAGATAAAACTTGGTCCCAGGACTGAGAAAAGATTTTCCTAAGGATGCAGCTAGGAAGTAAAGAGTTGAGCTAAGAATGCTCGTCTTTTGTCTGCAGGACCAGCTATTTCTCACCCAGTCACTTCCCATTGTTTTGTCATTTTTCCATACATGATTTCGTTTGACCCTGCATTTCATAATTCATATTTCTAAAGCCCTTTAAGATTCAAAAAGCATTTTCTTCATCACTTTATAAAAATGGACTTTATAAGTCCCATTTGTTTGTATTTTACACAGTAAAAAAAAAACATACTAAGGGAAGGGAAATGAGTTATTCAAGATTCATAACAAGGTCATGGGGTTAAAGCTGAGATTCTAATCTAGTCTCTCACTAACAAAGCAAGTTTTCTTCTCCAATACAATCAATCAACAAGTATTTATTAAGCATTCACTATGTGCCAGGCACTGTGTTAGTACAAAGAAACAATTCCTACTTTAGAAGAGCTTATATTTTTTTAGTCCTTATTAAACACAGTAATGTGACCCAAAGTTGAGTAAATGAATGAAGCTCCATACAAAAGGCAGTTTGGTGGAATGGGTACAACATTGGAACTTGAGTTAGGAGACCAGGGGTTCAAATTTAAGTTCTGCCATTTACTACTTATACAGCCTGAGGGAAGGCATTTCTCAGCTTCTTAAACTGTGGCCACCCTCCCATAACAGAATGTGAAATTGTGATTTGTAATCAGTAAACATTTGATTTGTATTAACTGTTTTTTAAACCTGTGTACCCCTGGTAGAGTAAAAATTTCTCAGGGTTATGAGTGAAAAAAGTTTAAGAAGCCCTGAATCATTCATCCTCTCTAGTCCTCAGTTTACTTTTATGTAAATGAGAGGTCGTGGACTAGATTGGTTCTAAAGTCCTTTCCACTTTTTATCCTATAAATTAATCCAAAATAGGATAAATAAATCCTATATCCTGTGGAAAAGAGTTGGAAGCTAGAGATTATTCCCAGAGACCCTCCTCAGGAAACTTGCTTCCCATGAATGGCAGAAGATAGTGAATTTTTGCTAGCATTTGAGTTTGCATCATTTTTGTTAATCTGCACCCTAAGTAAGTCAAAAAGTAAGACAGAGAAGCAAGCTTCTGATGGCCTGCCTGACTCCATGCATCATTTTGAAGAACAGTAGCGTCATTTTTGGTTAATAGAAACGCAGAAATTCTGCTGAGAGGGACAAGGTCAGAGCGGGATCATCTTTTGGAAACAAAGAGACAAAAATCAAATCCATAGCTAGTCGCAGAACAAATCTTTCCAAGTCTCCTTGAGAGGATTGGGGAGCCTGGTTAGCAAAGGATGAGAGGTGCTTGAAAAGCTGGTCTGTACTGCCATCTGCTGATCCCCATGAAACTCTGCACCCAACTAGACATTGCTCAGAAAACCCAGCCACCTTTATATTGAAAACAAAATTAGAATCATTACTCCTAAGGCCTTGGCCTCTAAAGCAAATAGAGCACACTCCTCACAGCTGCCCTGAAGGACAGGTACTGCTCCTTTTATTGGCTCTATTTTACATCAGGATAAAATGAAGCTTATAGACCTTGCCAGCCTTTTTTTCCCCCCATTTCCCTTCCTGTACTCTAGACAATCTGATTTTGATAAGCTCCATTGTACATTTCTTGCATCTTCATCCCTTAAGATTTTGCCCGTACCTGGAGTACCTACCATGAGACTCACTCTACCCTTATCCTACCTTGTGGTAACACTCGTAGGGTTTCTTAAGAGAGGAAGACTGAGGAGAGGTTTAAAAACAAGGAAACACATCACTTAATAAAGTAAGTTAGTGACAACACTATTATTGCTCTGTACCATTCTCTTCTCACTCTACTGGTTGCTTTCCCTGGTGCTACCTAGGAATCTTTAGCTATAGTTTTCAGCTGAGGAATTATTTCTTACCTATAAAAAGAGAAGTTGATTCTGCCATCTTTTTTAAATTAAATTTTATTTTATTTCCACAAAGATCCATTTTCCTTCTTACACACCTTTCTTCCCACATACACACCTCCAAAAGATAAGAAAACAAAACTCTTGTTTGGAATATGTATAGTCAAGCAAATCAAATTCGCAAATTAACCATGTCTATCTTTTCCCCACCCCATCCCTACTTCAAAAAAAAAGCTCAATCTAAACTGAATCTATCCCTTCTTTATCAGAAAACAGTTGATACTCTGAGTCTATTCCTTCTTTATCAGGAAACAGGTGACATGTTTCATTATGAATCTTCTGGAATTCTTGTTGGCCATTGATCATGTTGCTAAGAATTCCTAAGTCTTTACAATATTGTGTGTTATTATTGTATAAATCTTCTGGTTCTATTCACTGAACTTTGATATGAACAGATCATATCTTCCCAGATTTCTGTGAAGCCATCATTTCATATAGAAACATAGCAGTCCATCACATTCATATACCATAATTTGCTCAGCCATTCTCCAATTTGATGGGTTCTCCCTCAGATTCTAATTCTTTACCACAGTGAAGAGAGTCAATGTAAATATTTTTGTACAAACAGGTCCTTTTCCTCTTTCTTTGTCTCTTTGGATTATAGACCTAGTAGTATTATCCCTGGGACAAAGGGTATATACAATTTAATAGCTTTTTGGGCATCATTTCAGATTTCTTTCCAGAATGGTCAAACCAATTCACAGTTCTACCAACAGTGCATTAATGCACCTCTTTTCCCACAACCCCTCCATCATTTGTCATTTTCCTTTTTTTGTCATCTTTGCCAATCTGATGGGTGTGAGGTAAAACCTCAGAGTTTCTGCCATCTGTTTTTTAGCTTATCACCCAGATGCTAAGCTTCAGCTCTTTTGCTGGGAAAGCAAGCTATTATAGAGGCAGTTAACAGAGTAGGAAAAAGCCTCAGCTGTCCTGAAGCTTTGTCTCCATGAGAACGGTGACCTATCAGCCCCTCCAGAATGTTAACATCAGGATCTAAACTCATTTGGAATATAGGCCATTCCACTGAGTAATTAAAACCCATAGGCACTTATTTTGTGTACCCCTTACTAGCAGTATCAAAATCTCTATTCCTAGCATCTACTAATTTAGGATTAGCAAGTCCTCTCAATAGTAGTCATTTCCTAATTGCCAATCTACAGCCTCACCTCAAACCATTTCCTGGGATTGCATTCCAATAAGCCACCAAAGACTGTGATTCCTTTTAGACTCTAAAATCCTCTGGTCTATCCAACAAATAAAAGGAGAGTAAGAAGTGGGCAGAGAGAAGCAAGAACAGAAGGTTAGGTTCAGACTCCAAGGGCTCAGATCCTTCATTCTAATTTCCTACTTTTCACAAACAAACGTTGCCTAGCAATCAATCAGTCAACCAACACACAATTTATTAAATATCAGACACCAGGATAGTCTCTAAATATGCAAATACAAAAATGAAACCATCTCTGTTCTTGAAGGATTTGTATTCCATGGAGAAGTAACACACTTTCCTTGGGGTTCTAAGAGTAACCCCAAAGTCTCTATCTGCTGTGCCCCAATATCATTTAACCAGATAATATTTCTCCAAAATCAATTAACTAACTAACATCAATTAATTTTTATAAAATGGTACTTACTAAGAAGGCATGTATATGTATATAAAAGAGAGAAACAGAGACAAATAGAAACAGAGACAAAGAAAAAGACAGAAGGAGAAACAGAGAGAGAGATAAAGAAACAGGAGAGAGAGAGAGACAGAGAAAACAGGACTAATATTTATCTCCTCAGAAACTCAGGAGTTAGGTTTCCCATAAGTACATACAGCATTGAAGGTAAATAAGCTCAAACTTATTAGATAACATGGTGATACAATGTATATACCTTGAGAGATATTGAGTCAGGAAGACCTACTTCAAAATTGAGCTCATGAGCTATGTGACCCAGGGCAAATCTTTTTTTTCCAGTGATATTTTATTTTTTCCATATTCACGAAAAGATAGTAGATATTTAATAAATGCTTGTTGATTGATTTGAAAACCATGGAGATAGAGAAATCTAAGTTTGTAAGGAAACAATGATGAGTAATTTGGGATATGCTAAGTATGAGGCTATGATATGGAGACTAAAACTGAAGCTCAGATAAGTCCATTTTGTTCCCTGAAAGTCTTTTTAACTTCCCTCTGTCTATACAAGTTGTTGTGTGTGTGTTTTTAAGAATTTAAAAAATTTATAGATTGGGGCTAGAGGGAACAGGAGGAATCTGTGGACTTTGAGAGGACTGCCCAAGTTCAGTCAGCACATAAATTCCTGGGACTCAGACTTCAGCCTATCAAATCACCACTGCAAAGGAAAGCCCTCTGCCACCCTCCAGCCTCCAACTGGCACCCCTCAAAATGTTCATCTTCAGTGAAAGCATTTCTAAGTCCAGCTTCACTCTTCCCACACATTGCTCCTTCTGATTCCTGTACCAACACCCTTTAAATATTTGTCCTCCCTATGAAACACCCGCTCTTTTGACCACTTTAATATTTATATATTCTTCATCTAGCCTGGGTGCTAAAATACAGGACGTTTTGAAAGTGGGAAGATATAGCACTGAAAATTAGGTCACAGATATACACAAGCACTCCACCTACTCATTCCAACAGGTACACACACACATCCTTCACCATGTATAGCAAACTGCTATTCATACATCCATAGATGCTGTCAGGCACAATCCCAGTATCCTGAAAACAATACAAATTATAAATATTTTATATAAACCTAATACAAATTTTTGATAAAATAATATATAACAAAATCAAACTTAAATATAAAGAAGATATCCACATACTTTCCCCGACTGTCTACATATAATGTACCAAATATCATTTCAGGAAACTTTATAAAGTAATATGATAGGTATTATTTAAAAGAAATTAATAGCAGCCTCTGGGCTGACTCTCTTTATACCCATTCACTGTGGGGTCAAGTACCCAGAGTGTAGCTAGCTACTACTCCCCTCTAAATTCTAAAGGTAATCCTGAAGGATTTATTCTTATTCTATGCACAATGATCTCCATTTAATGTGCCCCAATATCACTGAACCAGATTGCATTTCTCCAAAATCAATTAATTAACATCCATTAGTTTTTATAAAAGGGTATTTACCAACGTTTATGTGTGTATGTGTGTGTATATATGTATTTATGTGTGTGTATATATATATGTATGTATGTATGTGTGTATATGTATATATATAGAGAGAGAGAGAGAGCAAAAGAGTGTGAGAGAGAGAGAGAGAGAGAGAGAGAGAAAGAGAGAGAAATTGATATACCAAAAATTCAGGAGAGAATGAGCTCAAACTTATTAGAGAACATGGTGACACAGTATATAATGTGAAAAATTGAATCAAGAAGACCCAAGTTCAAATTCAGGCTCAAACACTAGCAATACAAACTTGGACAAGTCTGTTTGTCTGTCTCTCTCTCTCTCTGTTTTTAAGCTGAGGTATTTGGGGTTAAGTGACTTGCCCAGGGTCACACAGGTAGGAAGTGTTAAGTGTCTGAGATCAAATTTGACTTCAGGGCTGGTGCTCTATCCACTGTGACACCTAGGTGCCCCTTGGACAAGTCTCTTAATCCCTGCCTTAGTTTCTCCATCTGTACAATGGGTTGCTATGAAGATAAAATGAGGTGATATCTGCAAATCACTTTTCTCTGAGGCTCAGGACCTTGTAGAGTCCTATAGCTACCTTTCCTCTGGAGATCTGTTTTGTTCTCAGTCCACACTGCCTTCAGTCACGGCTATTCCAGGAAGACTCAATAAGAAATCCACCTCTAGCACCAGCCCTGAAGTCAAGAGGATCCCAGTTCAAATCAGGTCTCAGACACTTAACACTTCTTAGTTGTGTGACCCTGGGCAAGTCACTTAACCCTGTTTGCCTCAGCCAAAAAAAAAAAAAAAAAAGGAAATCCACCTCTTCTGACTTCTTGAGGTCAAGGTTGAGGGAAACAGGAAACCAAGACTCTCTTTTCACCCCCAATCCATGCCCTCTTAAGGGACTGTCAGGAACTGCTCCACTACTAGATGCATCCTTTTTTGGAATTGTAGTTCAGTTTCATTCATGTCCAACTCTCTGTGACCCCATTTGAGATTTCTTGGCAAAGATCCTAGAATGATTTGCCATGTCCTTATTCAGCTCATTTTACACATGAGGAAACTAAGGCAAGAAGTTAAGTGAGTTGTCCAGAGTCACACAGCTATTAAGTATGTTAAATATTAAGGCTGGACTTGAATTTAGATCTTCCTGACTCCAGCCTGGTGCTTTATCCACTGAGTCACAAAAGCCCCTCTACTGGAATACCAGAATCTAAAACATTGTGCTTTTATTAAATCCCTTAAAATTAGGACTGATTTCTTCAGGAGGGCTGGAACTTCTGGTGTGAGGGTTTACTGAACCCTTTTCAGGGGTGCTCATCTAACTATGGTGTCAGTTTCATCTGCTTCTCACCTGTGGCCCCAAGAAACTATAGCTTGGGCAACAGTCACACCCTAGGAAAACCCTCTCAAACAAATTATCTAAATCAGACTGAGGGTAACTGACAATGAATTAAGGGGATGTCTACCCAAGCATTAAAAGACTTCTCCTGGGCAGATGAGAGCAATTGTTCCACGGACCATGTGGGCTTCTGAAGCAGGCTCAGTGAAACGCATAGCATGAAGACACCAAAGTCATCCGTTGATATTCCAGTCCTCCTGACTTTTGTCCTGTCACTGCACTTTGATCTCTCTGGACGAGAGAATGAGACTTCGTGACTTTGTACAACTCAGCCTCATGTAAATCCAACTCACACACAAATCAAAACATCACCCTAATGTCATTGGTCTTCTTCAAATGAAGGACAAACAATACTCCCGGTTTACAGTCTCATTTTATCCAATGGCTTAAAGTATTTTATTCCTTCCAGGACTTTTTCCTCACCTAGTTGATTCCTTTGATTGATTGATTGACTCAGTAGAGGTGTTTAGGCTTTGTTCACACCTATTTTATGCCTTTGATGGATTGATTCTGTAACTCAATCAAAAAGGCATTCTCACATGAATGCCCAGGTGGACATCGGGGTATATAACTTCTTGTTAGTTAATTAATTGGGGTAAGATGGGGAAATGAAACACCCCTCTTACATTTATGTCACCTTCATTTCTAAATAAATCCCCCTCCCTCCACCTCAACCCAAAGAGCCATCATCTGAAACAAAGGATAAAAAAGGGAGAGGGGGGGAAGAAACAAAAAGAAAAGCAGCCTAGTGAAGCTAACCAATGCGCTAAGTCTAATAATGTATGTAATCTTCCATACCCATAGTTCCCCCCACCTCTGTGGAGGATAGGGGAAAGTTCATTTATTCATTTCTTTGGACCAAGCTGTCATAATTACACAGTGTTCAGGCTATTATTATTATTATTATTATCTTATTTCTACTTACATTGTTGTCAACACTATGTATCCCATTCTCCTGATTCCGCTTACTTCACTTTAAGAGATGAAAGAAGGAAGCCTTTGGAGACTGTCTACATATAATGTACCAAATATCATTTCAGGAAACTTTATAAAGTAATATGATAGGTGTTATTTAAAAGACCTGACTTCAAAAGCTGCCTCTGTCACTTACCATCTGTGTGACCTTCATATTTCTTCTCTGAGCCTCAGTTTCCTTATCTGTTTAAGAAGGAGGTTGCCCTAGGTAACTTAAATCCATAATCCTATGATTCTACATATATTCATATAAGTCTAAGGCAGCTAGTTGGTGAAGTAAATAAGAGTTCTGGAGCTATAGTAAGGAAAACCTGAGTTCAAAGCCAGCCTCAACTACTTACTAGCTATGTGGTCTTGGACAAATCAGTTAATCTTTCTCTCTGCTCATATTTGTATTCCCATTCATGAATTCTTCATGATTCTTCATGAATTCAAATCTGGCCTCAGATACTTACTAGCTGTGTGACCCTGGGCAAGTCACTTAATCCTATTTGCCTCAGTTTCCTCATTTGTCAAATGAGCTGAAGAAGGAAATGGTGAATCTCTAAATTCTCTAGAATCTCTAGACTCTCTGCCAAGAAAACCCCAAATGGGGTCACAGAGAGTCGAATACA
This sequence comes from Sarcophilus harrisii, assembly GCF_902635505.1. Classification (NCBI taxonomy): domain Eukaryota; kingdom Metazoa; phylum Chordata; class Mammalia; order Dasyuromorphia; family Dasyuridae; genus Sarcophilus; species Sarcophilus harrisii. The sequence goes on along the minus strand of NC_045428.1, from coordinate 504,311,695 downwards.
ACTGAAAAACAACTTAACAACAGCAGCAATATTTCTAATTATTGAAAAATTTTCCCTTTACATGAATCACATCTTTTCAATTGACTATTGTTACTAATTCTGCCCTTAGGGATCGAGCAGAATAAGCTCATCACACCCTTTCTTGAAGACAGCTCTTAGGTCTCTTCTCCACAATTTTCTTCTTATTGAGGCTAAATGTGCAAATTCTTTCAATTAAGACTCATACTAATAATTAATGATAATTATAGAGGAGGAGGAGAAAGAAGGAAGACGAAGAGAAGAAGAAATAGAAGAAAAAGACAGACCAACAAAAAGAAGAAAGAACAAGAAGAAAGAAGGAAGAAGAAGAAAAAGAAGAAAGAAGAAAGATCTTGAGTCTGCCACTTACTACCTGTCTGTCCTTGAGACCAAGGATCTTTACTCTTGTAATATCAGATTTTATATAGCACTTTTAATGCATATTGCATGATCTCCAGTGCTTTCATTGTGCTGACCACCCTCCTCTGGTCACTTTATAGAAGTCTAGCATCAAGTTACCTTCACAAATAGATATGTTTCTGATTTTCCTTGGCAGTAAAGCTGTAATCTTTTTTGTGGTCCCTCCACATTACTCACAGCATCCATTTATTGAAGCTGCCAACACTACTTGATTGTAGCTTCTCTCTGTTGCCTGTTTAGTTCTTAGTCTAAACATAAAGTGCTGTCTTCAAATTGGAAAAAAAAAATATTCTTTTTTGTGGATATTCTGACTGTCTTTGAAATTGTGGGCCACTTGCCCAGAAAAGCAACCAGTTCAGGTCAGAATCTTGGAGGATGCAGCAAGGTGGCCATCAGCCTGGAAACAGCTGGTTGGAGCTTATCTATATGAATCCATTCACTAATCAAAATCAACAGCTATTTGCTTAGGAAGGGGAAGGGGAGCCAGCAAAGGATAAATCATAAGCCCTTTAAATACTGAGTTGTGTGCACGGCATGGCTAATTCCTTCCTGGGCTGGCTTCATTAACCTCCCAATCTGTACACCTGCACAGCTGATAACAAGATGGTGTTTGGAAATGTGAGTTTTTAGATACCTTTGGTTTTCCCATTGGAGACTATCCAGAAAATCTTTCCAAGTCTGTGGATCTCATAAGAAGATCCCTTACTCCTAAATTCTCATTAAATAAAAAGAGAAGGAGAAGAAGGAGGAAGATGAGGAGGAGGAAGGAAGAGGAAAGAGGAGGAGGAGGAAGAGAAAGAAAAAGAAGAAGAAGAAGATGATGATGATGATGAAGAAGAAGAAGAAGAAGATATATCTTTTTGCTTAATATGGATAGAAGAAATATGAAACACTTTATGCATTTGTCTATAGATTTCTGGAGGTAAGAGAACCCATTTGTTTTTCTTTCTAATAAAGAAAATTTTCATTAAAAATTACTATTCTCTATCTTTTATCCTTACCTGTAAGCTTACAAGCCACTCATATGTCAATCAGTTAAACTGATTTTTAAAATCAGTAAAACTACTTGCTTATGGACCTCTGCAACAAAGTTGGCTCTTGTGACTTAAGTTTTGTAGAAACATCACTTTAAAAACTAAAAACCTTTGACCTGAAATTTAGGCACACTGTCATTAGGTGACAGTAGTACTCTACTGTTTCAACTTAAGAAAATTTGCTCAATGCACAAGTCTCAGAGAGATTTATAATTCTTAAGTATTACTTTAAAACAAGAATTCTCTCTCTGTGTCTCTTTTTAAAAAAAAATTTATATAGATAACCTTAAGCAAACTTTAACTGTTTTATGAAGAGATAATTTTTGACCAGCTTCTTAAAACAAACAAATCCCAAAATTAAGTTAACCATTTTTCCTTCATGTGAAGTTTCCTATCATGTCAAGTTCATTCCCTCTTTTATTCCTCTGTGTGTATGTGCCAAATTAACTTTATTCACTTATTTGACCTGGGCTGAGTGTACAACATACACACACACACACACACACACACACAGAAGTGCTTCAACACCAACTTTGGGCTTGCCATATTTTTCTCTGTCTCCCTCACTTGAAGTAACAATAACTAGGAAAAAGTCAAGTGGTCAGAGAAAAGTGAACTATTTCCATATCTCTTTTCTTTTTGACTCCCTACTATAACATTACTAATAATAGCCTCCTCCTCGTTTATTTCCTTGTGGAATTCCTATTGTCCTTTAAACAGCCCAACTCAAAGTCCACTTATCTCAGGAAAGAAAGTCTTCCTAGATTGCTCCATGATCTGTTCCCATCCTTACCCCCAACCTAAATTATCACTTTGCCTTTTTCAAATCCACTTATCATATAATATTGTATTTGCCTAATCAAAGTCCATTGATTTTTTTCTTTTTCTTTGAAAGAAAAGACCAGATATGTCTCTGTATATAAGAATCCTAACCCCAATTCTCCCAACTCCTCACCATCCCAGTTCCCTCCCTCACTAGGTTCCCATCCATCCTACATGGTTTTTATAATACCTTTTATCCTTATGTTTCTTTATCTTTATGTTTTTCTTAATATTTCTTTCTGAGAGGCTCACACCACCATGATCTATCTTTCATGACCTGATTGATCTGTTTAACTGTCTAAGATTGTAGAACAATTTCTTAATTGATTCCCTGTTGTGATTTCCTGACTAAAACTGTCTTTACATAAAGATTAAGATGTATGGAGTCAGAATCATAGGAATCCAAGTTTAAGTCAGCGTTTCTTAAACTTTTTCCACTCATGATCTTTTTTCACCTGAGAAATTTTTGTGCATTCCCTGGCATATAGGTATATAAAATAGATATATAAATCAAACATTTGTCGATAATAAATCATAATTTCATGACTCCCACATTCAGTTTCAAGACCCATAAGGAATCATGATCCACAGTTTAAGAAACATTCATCTAGTATACTGCTTACTTTTAAAGATGAAGAAAGTGACCCTCAGGAAGAAGAAGTGACAAAGTCCAGATCAGATAGGCAGGATTTGAACCTAGAGTTTTTGACTCTCAAGTGCAGAGTTCTTTTTTTTTTCTTTTAGTTTATTTTATTTTCAATTCATGGAACAAAACAAACATTTCCGTAACACAGCAAAATAAAAAAGATGATTGCACATGAAACTGCAAATCAAACATGTTTAACTTGCTATTCCCTCCAAATAAACAATAAAATTATCATATATGTTTCTCTTTTCTTCCCTCTTTTCCCCTCTCCCTCACCTAGACACAGCTGCCATTAGACACAAATAGATATGTAAGTGTATGTATATATATGTGTGTAAACTATTCTATACATACTTCTATTTATCAGTTCTTTCTCTGTGTGCAGATAGCATCTTTTTTCATGTTCTTTAATTTAACTTAAATAAATTAAAATTAATTTGATTTTTAATTTAAAGTATATTTATAATAATCAAAACTTAATGTCACTCAATGTTATTCTTAAAACAATACTGATCTACTGTATACAATGCCCTTGGTACTCTGCCATTCTGAACCCAAGATCCTGACTCTAATATTTGCCAACAACCATCTCATTATGGACAAGTCATTTAGTCACAACATCCTCACCTGCACTATAAGGATGATAATATTATCAGTCATCTGTCTCATTGACTTATCAGAATCCCAAAGAGACCAAGTGGTCCTAGACACAACTAATTTCTACAGAATTTCTACAACATCCCTGAGTAGAGATGATCAACCTTTTGCTGGAATTCTTTCATTGAGAAGGATCTCATTAGTTCCTATAACACACCATTCCACTCTGGCATCGTTTTCATTGACAAGAAGTTTTCTCTGACTTCAAGACAAATCTCCTTGTTTTCATGTTGTTTCTAGTTCTGATCAGTGGGGCCAAGCAGAAAGAGTCTAATCCTTCTTTTTCCCATAGCCCTTAAAAAACTGGGAGGGAACTATCCTGCTTTATCCCATTGTCTTTTCTTATCCATACTAAATAATCCTGCTTCCTTCATCCCATCCTCAGAAGCCATTCTTCACTTATCTTAGTTAATTTCCTTCAAGATTTTCTGCAATTTATCAATATTCTCCCTAAAGTCTGACATCCAAAAATGCAACATTATACTGAAGATGAAATCTGACTAAGGCAGAAGACCAGGGGATAGTAGGATTTCCCTAGAACTGGTTACTAATATAATTTAGCAAAGGACAATTATAGTATCTTAATATAGCCTTCAAGGTCCTGGGGGTTTTCTGACTGCAAAAATACAACTTTAACATATACTGAGCTTGCAGTTCACTAAAATTCTCAATTTTTTCCTTAGATGATCTGCTGTTCAATTTTATCACCATCTTGTACTTAAGTTGACTTTGGAACCCAAGGATAAGAATTTTCCCTATTCAATTTTATCTTATTAGATTTGTCTCAAGACCAAATATTTCTGAACTCTTGGGGGAGCTGCATTGTTGGTAGATCTATGAATTGTTCAACCATTCTGGAAATCAATTTGGAATTATGCAAATGAAGTGAGTAAAATATCCATACTCTTAAAGTCAGAGATTACACTGCTAGGAGATCAATGTCAAAAAGAAATAACAAAAATAATAGCTAGCATGCATACAGTGTGTTAAGGATTGTAAAATACTTTACATATATTATCTCATTTGAAAGGTTTCCTATAGTAAGAAATGACCAACAGGATGATTTCAGAAAGGCCTGGAGAGACTTACACGAACTGATGCAAAGTGAAATGAGCAGGACCAGGAGGTCATTATATACTTCAACAACAATACTAGATGATGACTAGTCCTGATGGATCAGGCCATCCTCAGCAACAAGATCAACCAAATCATTTCTAATGGAGCAGTAATGAACTGAACTAACTATACCCAGAAAAAGAACTCTGGGAGATGACTAAAAACCATTACATTGAATTCCCAGTCCCTATATTTATGCACACCTGCATCTTTGATTTCCTTCACAAGCTAATTGTACAATAATTCAGAGTCTGATTCTTTTTGTACAGCAAAATAATGTTTTGGTCATGTATACTTATTGTGTATCTAAGTTATATTTTAATATATTTAACATCTACTGGTCATCCTGCCATTTAGGGGAGGGGTAAGAGGTGAAAAATTGGAACAAGAGGTTTGGCAATTGTTAATGCTGTAAAGTTACCCATGTATATATCCTGTAAATTAAAGGCTATTAAATAATAAAAAAAAAAAAAAAAAAAAAAGAAAGGTTTCCTATAAACCAAAATATTTACAGCAGCACCTTTTTATGGTATATGCTCAGCAAATAGAGAATAACTAAACAATCTGTGTTAATTGAATTATTGTGCTGTAAGAGACATTGAACATGAGCTACATTCTCTCATATTATACATGATAAGAACTCATCCAACCTTTGAAGACCAGCCTCAGATCCCCAATAATGGCAAACGTTCTATCTCTCAAACAACCCATTCCACTTTTGGACAAGTAGACTTGCCCTATTATTCCTAGTTCTGGGGCCAAGCAGCTAAAAGCAATGTAGCTCAATTAATAATATGCCCAATAAAAGAAAAATCAGAAGTACTTAATCTAAGTGCTTATCTCCCAAATCTCTTGCATCATAGAAAATGTACATCAGCCTAAGGAAGAGTTAATGGTTCTCGTCCTTGGGACACCTGTATTTCATATAAGTTTTAAAAATCCAAATTGTAGAGGGCCACAGACAGTGTCCCATCATCCCAGAAGGAACCTGCTGACAAGGTCTGGTTTGGTTCTCATCTGGCCTTGGGGCATCTCAGCCTTCCTGAGAAGTCAGAGGACATGACAACCTGTGTTCTACTTGAAGCAGAGATACTTGCAATAAAGAGGCATCTACATAATAATAGCAGGGTGCTTATAGTTAGCAGCTGCCCAGTGTGCTGTAGTGATGTAAGTATACTAAGGTATTTAAGGCTGAGAGAACTTGAAATAAACAGACTCCATATTTGACCATCCACCAGAGTTCTTGCCTCATCACTCCTCTAAGTCCAAGGACTCTGGCTGGTCCTGAGATCCTCCAGAGAGCTAGCCTGGACAGTATATTTTTGCACCCCAATGTGAGCTCTCAACTGCATACTACACCAAATAAATCAGTATCCAGTGGCTTTCAGGAGTCAAAGAAGCACAATTTAAAAGAACGTGGACATTTTTGGATGGCACAGTACATGGAACGCAGGACCTGGAGTCAAGAAGATTCATCTTCCTGAGTTCAAATCTGGCCACAGACTGATCAGTTAATAGTCCTTTCTTCTCAAAGAGGAACAAAATGACATCACCATGTTGGTATCAAGGTACCATGTGTCTGACTATGGCTGCTCAGACTAATATGAACTTGGAAGGGTTTACCATACGTCAGACACAAATAGTCCATATGAACATTTATAGGGAAGATGTCTCTAGATTTGCATTTCTCACTTTTCTTTTGAGCTACTAAAATTCTGCTTTGCTTATAGAGCATAAAGAGTTCTTTGATCTGGGCATGTCTTGCTAAGTAATCCTTTGTCAGTGTCTCCCATGTCACTCAATGGATTCCAAAATTCTTCAGAGAGACTTTGAGACTTTGTATTGGTTCTTCTGACTACCATGTAAGTACCTTCCTTGAGTTAGTCCTCTATAAAATAGTTTCTTAAGCAAAGGTACATTTGTCATTGAACAACATGGCCAACCCAATGGAATTTGCATTCTCTGCAGAAGAGTTTGAATACTTGGAAGTTTAGCTTGAAAAAAGGCCTCAGTTCCTTCTATTTTATCTTGCCAGGTAATCTTCAAAATTTTCCTAAGACAATTCAAATGGAAATGATTTAGTTTTCTGGCATAAGTGCTAGTAGACTCCCTCTCCAGGCTTTACAGACATACAATGAGGTCAGCACAATGGTTTTTAGACCTTCAATTTAGTATATAGTCTAATAACTCCTCTCCCACAGTTTCCTTCAGAACTTTTCAAACACTGAGCTAATTCTGGCAATGCACACATCAACCTCATTATCAATGTGTACCTCCTTAAGAAGTAGACTGCCAAGCTAAGTGAATTTATCCACAATGTTCAAAGTTTCTCCAGTTGCTATAACCGCTGGTTCCATGTATGGATGGTGTAATGCTAGTTGTTGAGAAGCTATGTTTTCTTGGTGTTAATTGTTTGGTCAAAGTTAGCACAAGCAATAGAAAAATGATCCATGCTTGGTTGCATCTTAGCTTCCATGGCTGCATTGAGGGTACAATCACCTGCAAACAAACAAACAAAAAATATACCAGCTCCCCCTCCACTTTGGTCTTGGCTTATAAACTTTTCAAATTAAATAATTTACCATCAGTACAGTAGCTGATCTTGATGCCATGTTGATTGTAATCAAAGGCATTTAACAATATTGCTGAAAACATCATGCTAAAAAACATGGCAGCAAGCACAAATTGCTTCACTCTATTGGTGACTGGGAAAGCACAAGAGTATCATCCATTATCCAGAACCCAGGCAATCATGCCATCATAAAACTGATGTACAAAACTGGCAAACTATGAGCTGTATGACTCTGGACAAGTCACTTAACCCTGTTTTGCCTGAGTTTACTCGTTGGTGAAATGAGCTGGAGAAGAAATAGCAAACCACCCCATTATTTTTGTCAAGAAAACCCCAAATGGAGTCGCAAAGAGTTGGCCATAATTGGAACAGCTAAACTACAGATATTTCCAAACATCTTTACAGTCCTTAATGATACATCTTCAGTTTATTATGTGATATGCTAGTTAGTAACGTCCAGCTCAGAAATGTAGTCCACAGAAAAACAATTATGGTATTGTAGAAAAAACAACAAATTTATAGTAAGAAAATATTGATTTAAGTACTGATTCTGCCATTTGCTACTTATATAAACCTAAGTAAATTATTTGCTTTCTGGTTCTTAGTTTCCCTCAGTGTAAAATAAAATTCCTTCCTGATTAGAATTATGATAATTGAATTGAAAATTGTGTCAGTTTGGGCTATATTGAACATTTGCAAAGACAGAGACCAGGAAGAGTAGTAGTGATAGTAGAGAAGATGAGTGGAAATCCAAGCAGCAGGTGATGATTGAAGATCCAAGTGAAGAGGGTAAGGCACAGGATGAGGCAGGTGTAGTCCTGGAAGCCAAACTAAGGTGTCATAAGTCCAGGCAGGTAAACAGTTTCAAAGAGGAGTTTAAAATGCTGGAGATTTGGAGTCAGGGAGAGGACTACAATCCTTAAAAGAATTTGAAATGAGAAAAGACAAAATATACTGGAAACTGAAGCAAGAGACTCAAGCATGATGGGGGAAAGAATCCAGGGACTGAATGGAAGGCTCAACAAGGTTGTCTGGTTGCTAAGCCAAGTGAAGTGCTTGTCTAATAATCATTACATTCACCCTCTGTGAGGGACAAAATCTAGCATAGAATTTGGAGTGGAGCTAAACCTCCAAGGTGGGAGTGATTATCTCAGATTTGAAGCTTAGAAGAAGACATAGAGCCCTAACTAGCATCCCAACTCTACCTATTCCAAACCACTGAGTCACTGTCAAATTAATCTCTCTAATGCACCGCTTCAAACATGTCTCTCAAATGCTCTTAACACCTTAGTGGCACTCTTTTGCCTACTAGGTCCTCAACAATCTAGTATAATGTGGCATATGGCATTTTCCTACCTTATCTTATACTTCTCCTCATCATATATACTTTATCCCACTTAATGGTATTTTTTCAATGATAATGATAGTTTTCAACATTTACTTTTATAAGATTTTGATTTCCATTTTTTTCTCCATCTTCCCTTTTTAAGATGGCAAACGATCTATTATAGGTTATGCATGTATAATTTATTTTTTTAATAGCATTTCATTTTTTCTGATTACATGTTTCATGATTACATGATGATTACAAGATAGTTTTCAACATTCATTCTTTTTTATTATTATTATAACTTTTTATTTACAAGTTATATGTATGGGTAATTTTACAGCATTGACAATTGCCAAACCTTTTGTTCCAATTTTTCCCCTCCTTCTCCCTATCCCCTCCCCCCACTATGGCAGTTGACCAATACATGTTAAATATGTTAAAGTATAAATTAAATACAATATAAGTATACATTCAACATTCATTCTTGTAAGATTTTGAGTTCCAAGTTTTTTCTCCTTACTTTCTCCCTCCTCAAGATAATCTAATATGTTATACTTGTATAATCATTTTCAACATATTTCCACATTAGTTTCTTTGTGAAAGAAAAATCAAAACAAAAGAAAAAAACCATGAGAAAGAAAAAACAAACAAAAAATGGTGGAAATAATATGCTGTGATCCACATTCAGTCTCCATAGCTCTCTCTCTGAATACAGATGGAATTTTCCATCCAAGTCTACTGGAATTTTCTTGGATTGCTGTATTTCTGAAAAGTGCTAAGTCTATCATAACTGATCATCATGTACAATCTTATTAAACAGATTTCCACATTAGTCATGTTGTAAAAGAAGAATCAGAACAAAAGGGGAAAACTATGAAAAGCGGAAACAAAGTGAAAATAGTATTCTTTGATCTGCATTCAGAGTCCAAGTTCTTTCTCTAGATGTGATCAGCATTTTCTATCATGAATCTTTTGGAATTATCTTGAATCACTGTATTGCTGAAAAAAAAAAAAAAACTATCAAAGTTGATCATTGCACAATGTTGCTGTTAGATTATAAAATGTTTTCCTGATTCTGATCACTTCACTCAGCATCAGTTCATGTAAATCCAGGTTTTCTGAAATATGCCTGCTCATTACTTTTTATAGAGCAATAATATTCCATTACATTCATATACCACAATTTGTTCAGTCATTTCCCAAATGATGGACATCCTCTCAATTTCTGATTCCTTGCCAGCACAGAGAGCTGCTATAAACATTTTCGCACATGTGGGTCCTTTTCCTTTTATACATCATAAACATTTTGTGCCAAAGTGGAATAATCACTGTCCTTTAAACGTCTCTTCTCTACTTCTTTTTGTTAATCAATTTCCCTCAAAAAAAATTTTAAAAAATCAATTTCCCTCTTTCTAAAATGCCCTTCCCAGCACTCCCATACTTTATCTCCACCTGACTATACTTTAGTTAGCTCAAATGCCACTTCTTCAAGAAATCTCCCCAATTTTCCCACTAGAGAGTGATCTCTCCTTCATCTTGACTAATAGCACTTCATATTCCTACTGTCCATTTACATTTTAATTTCTATTGCATTTGTATGTGCACTTCATTGGATCTCTAGTGTTTAAAAGCACAGTGCTTCCACACAGGAGGTGCTTAATAAATACTTGTTGGTTAACTAATTGCACATCATACCATGCTCTATTTGAAAGCAGAAGTTATGTCTTTTCACTATTCTGCTATACTAAAATGTGGATTTAGGCAATTTATTCACCCTTTTCTAGACTTTAATGATCTCATTTGTAAAATGAAGGAGCTAGACTAGAGCTAGATCTATGAAGCACTAATTAAAAGACAACTAGGTGACAGTGGCTAAAGTGCAAGACTTAGCAGAATTGAGTTCAAATCCTGCCCCAACCACTTATTCATAAAGTGAATATAATGATATAAAGTAAATAAATGGCATAAACAAGTCATTTAATCAACCATGATCAATGAGAAAATGAGAAAAGATAAAGCAGCCAGGAAACTGAGGCAAGGGACTCAAATATGAAGGGGGAAAGGATCCAGAGATTGGAGGGATCAGGCTTCCTTGATGCTAAATTGGTGAGTTGTTGGCCTAGCAATTATTATATTCTGCTCCCTGTGAAGGACAAAATCTAACCCAGAAACTGGGGCAGACCAAACCTGACAAGTTTCCTCATCTATAAAATGAGGGTGATAATAGCACCTTTCTCCCAGGGTTGTTGTGAGGATCAAATGAGATAATAATTGTAAAGCACTTTATAAATTTGAAAGGTGCTAGCTATGTTGATGGTGATGGTGGTAGGATGAGAAATTCTATTTCCAGAGGACATTTCCATAATTCTCCCCACCCCAAAGGATTGGATTGGATGATCTCTAAAGTCTCTTTCATTGCTACCATTCCTATAGTTCTACTGTATTAATCTTATTGTACTAATCGTATTCTCTTTTCAAAGGCTGATCCTAGTACTTAAATATATTTACATATATAAAAACACTGATTTGCTACCCTTGTAGGATAGGGCAGGGCTTCTTAAACTTTTTCCACTAATGACTTCTTTTTGCCTCCAAAATTTTCATGCAAGCTCAGGTGTATAGATGTATAAAGTAAGTATACAAATCAAGCATTTATTAATAATAAATCATAATTTCACAAACTCCACAATCAGTTACAAGACCCCATATGATGTCACAACCCACAGTATAAGAAGCTAAGGTATGGGGAACAAGATCCCTGTATAGGCATCTGGTAGATGCTATATAAATGCTTATTTCCCTCCTTTCCCCCAGTGGCCAAAAATGCCAGTCCTGAGTTATAAGATTTACAAAGTGCTTTACATATATTATCTCATTTGTTCCTCACAACAATCTTGGTTGGTTTTATTTATTTTACAGATGAAGAAAGTTAGACTCAGTGAAATTAAGTGATTTTCCCAGGATTATACAGCTGGCAAATGTTTGAGGCAGAATTTGAACCTAAGAAGGGACCAAATGATCCCGGTAAGAAACTGAAAAAGCAAGAGCTTCCTTTCAGGCCAGCAGTAGAACTGAGTCCTTGAATGACCACTGTACTTTGAGTCCAGATTGTGAAAATGCTAGAGATCATTAACATTGTCCCAGAAGGGAAAAAAAAAAAAAGTTGTCAGTAAGAAGAAGCAACAAGAGAACTCTACAACCTGTGTCCATTGTTGCATGCCCACAGCTCAAGGGTAGATCTATTAGCTGTCTTGAATTCATTAAAATCCTCCTGCCCCCTTTATGAACCCAGCACCCACTCCTCTGGCTAGTATTTCTTCTACTGAGTTGAGTCAGTGGCCTGGAATGCCAATTACTATATTCAATTCTGAACCTGCAATTGTTTTTAAAAGACTAATGAATGAGAAGTATATTGGCAATGGAGAAGCTATTTCCAGTACACTTGCTTCCAAGAAGCTGTCCACATCTGTGAGCAGGATCATTTGCCCTCCTGGCAGAAGGATTTTCTTCCCCCAATGATGATTTATGAGGGTTTATTGAACCCCAACGATGTTCTAATGGTAATGGAGTGAATGTTGATGTTGCCTCATATGGGTGATGGCATATACAGCTTTCTCCCTGCTTGAGGGCAGCCTAGGAATGATGAAGCCCAGAGTCTGGTCAGAATTGGGATGAAATAACTCAGAAGATGCCGACAGGCAGTTTACAGCCAGACCTAGAGGATTTCATGAGCCTTGTTGGGGTCACTGCAGGAATCTGTAACCATTCTGGATGCACAGACCCAGAACAAGTGAAATCACAGGCCAGTGTTTCCTAGTCAAGCCAACAAGCATTGAAGACACAGAGAAAAGCAAAAATTGGTCTTGCCCTCAAGAATCTCACACTCTAATGGGGGAGAAAACATGGGAATGACTTGGGCTATAGCAGATATATATGATGTAAATGGAAGATCATCTCAGAGGGAAGATACTGGGATGGGAAAGCAGTGCAGGGGGGCAGAGGCAGGAAAGATCCTGCTGAAGGTGAGATCTGAGCTAACAGTAAAGGAAGTCAGGGAAACTAGGAGGTACAGAAGGATTGAAAGACACTCAGGAAAGATGATTAAAAGGCATGGAGTTGGGAGATGGAAAAACATGTAAAAGGAACAGCAAGGAAACCAAGGAAGATACACCTTGGGTGTTGGGTGCTAATTGCAACGTAACTGCAGCACAGGGCCAGGCCTCTGACCAAAACCCTCTGCATTCTTTAGAGTTTGGTAAAAAGAACAAAAGCTCAATGATCATTTGATCCCCGACTTGAAATTCAACTCAGATACATTCAACAATCAATTATTAAGTGCCTACCATATAGGAAGTATTTTGCTAAGGTAGGGAATGGAGAAAAAACTAAAACATTCTTTGACATTAGCATAACATAATTGATAGCTTTCTGAGAGTAAGGAAGACATGGATTGAAATCCTCCTTTGAGCATTTACTAAGTATATGACTATAGGCAAATAATTTAATTTCTCTCTGTCTTAATTTCCTCATCTATAAAAAGTGAATAATGATATTAGTGTCTACTTGAATAGGATTGTTTTGAATATCAAATGAGATAATATATAAAAAAGCATTATATATATATATATATATATATATATATATATATATATGTCGGCTATTATATTACCAAAGAGAAACAACATATATACAGATAAGTCAATGGAAAATATATACAAAATAATTGGGAGAGAAGATAACAAGAACACTAATAACTGGGAGATCTGAAAAGGCTTCTGTTAGGAGGTGACACAAGCTACATATTGAAGGAAATTAAGAATTCCAAGAGACAGAGGTAAAGAGGAGAGAAGATGAGGTGTACAAAGGCAGAGTGGTGGGAAATAGTAGATCATGAATATGTAATATCAAGTTAATCGGAATATGAAGTTTGTGAGGTAGAACTGTGTGAAAGTGGTCTGAAAAGAGAGGGTCAGAGGATCATAGAATTAGAGCTGGAAAGAATCTTAGAAATCATCTGGTTGAACCCACTTATTTTATAAATGATAAACTGAAATCCAAAGAGAGTCACTGGGACAGGTTGTAAGTGACAAGTCTAGAATTCTGAAATGATTTCTGAATCCAAATATATGTTCTTTCTACTCTACCAAATTGGTTGAAAATGAATTATCAAGATTTAAGTACCATATAAAAGAGTTTGTTTCATCCAAGAAATAATAGAGAACTACAGAAGTCAATAAACATTTATTAAGTGCCTAGTACATGCTAAGCACTGTGGGCTAAGTACTAGGGATACAAATACAAAGAAAGCCCTTACTTCATAGAACTTAAACTAGAAGGAGAAAAGACAACACATAAAAGGAAGATGGAAATCTAGGGGAATGAAGGCACAGAGGAAGAATTTGTACATGGAGGGTATGGAAAGTACAAAGAAATCCAAAAGCAATGTAGCTGGTAGGAAATGGAGAGGAAAGAATGCTCAACCTCCTCCTTAAATAGAGGTTTGGGAGCTCACGAGTCTGCCCTCTAGTCACAGGGGTAAATCAAAGGATCACAGGGCACTAAGGAGATGGGAGTACCAAGTCTGATTTGATCTATCAGGAAAACAAGATTTCCAGTGATAAGTTTCTGAGGGCATGAAGACATGATGTAAAGTCTAAAAGCAGCATAGTTGGTAATAAATGGGAGAAAGGGAAGCTCCTTCCTTAAATAGAGATTTTGGAGTTCATGGCCCTGTCTTCCCCTCCAAGGATCCAATCAGAGGAGCAGAAATCATTGATGAGATGTTAGTATCAGGAAAATTCAATCTTGCAGGATAATGAGGCTTCCTAACAATAGTTATTCTGGAACACCAAACTTGTTGAGCACCAAAGTAACATAGTCAAACTTATTCTAAAAGGAATTAATTACTTGAAGTGCAAATTGAACAACATAGTTTCCTGGACTCTTAGCTCTGAAATTCAGGGATTCCAAAGATCTGTGCTCACATCCCCCCTGCTAATTCACCAACTATGTGAATTTGTGGAAATCGGGATTTAGACTAGGAAGCAACCTCAAAAATCATCCAGTGCTTAGTACAATATATAGTAGGCATTTAATAAATGTTTACTGATTGATTGATTGACCTTATCCAAGATTCTCATTTTACAGAGGAAAGAACTAAAGAAAATGGCTCGTGCAAGGTTACACAGGTAGTTACAAACAAAAATCTGATTCAGGTCTCAATTCTCTAATTACAAATCCAGAGAGCTCTCTGTAACATCAGAATAGTTCTCCTTGCTTAAACTGTGAAATGGGGATAATGATACTCAAACAACTTACACACCTCACAAACTGATTGTAATCAAACGAGACATGTCCTATGATGCCAAATTCATCATTCTTCCACTGTGTTATAAATATGGTACTGGAAAAGAAAATGAATTCATTTTCTTTTTTCATCATGTAAATTCATCATGCAAAAAGTGATGATTAACAGGCAGATGAATAGTTTTTGTGCTTCACTGATACCCAATGCTATCTATACAAGGCAAGGGATCCAAAAGGAAATTACCACCATATTGGATGGTTCATCTTTGGTGGATTTATGGAAGGACATCAACAACAGTCCTCATGGGATGAGAAGGCCTTAGTGAGGAGGAGGGAAGTACCTACATGCGTGAGATCATAGACCCATTCAAGCTATTGAAGGTCATACCCATATCAGGAAAACTAACAAATTTGAACTATGAGTTTAACCTTTATATCCTAAAGCAAAAAGAGAAAGAAAATCTGTAATACCAACCTTACCACCTCAGTCTACTGTTTTCACAAAGCCATCACTGGCAAACTTGCTATCGGCAAAGCTCCTCTCACAGACTAAGGCTCCTTTCCCATATATTGTATGAATCTTATAAACCTGAGATCTTTTAGCTTTGGCAATACCTTGTCTTGGCAGATTATGTGCTACCATTCTCAGGTTCTCTTGAAAACAGCAACATAAATTTATTAAGCATGTAAGATTAAAAATAAATCATGTTGGGGAAAGGGGAATTTTTCAAGTATGCAAATTATGGATCACCAAAATAGGAATTAGCTCATTCAAGAGACTACTTTGCCTTAGGGACTTAGCTTTAACAACTTCTAATATTAAATAATACCACATACCGCAGGCAAGCAGGCAGAAAAGATATTTATACAGAAGGGACATGAATGGGACTAAAGTTATAAAAGGGAACACACGTACATACACACATATATACACACACATATATATATATATACGCTTAGAGAAAGAAAATATAGGGTAGAAAAGAGACAGCTGCAACTTGCAGTGACTGTCCCTCCAGAAAAATAGGACAGAGCAATAAACAATCTTTCCCAGGGTACTATTGAACCTTTATTACTGAAGTACATCAGAGCTCCTGGTTAGAGAGATAAAACATGATCATTCATGTTTTCAAGGAAAGGCCTGTAGGAGAGGGCACTGTTGGAATCCAAGTCTCTATTTCCTGAGAAAGAGAGAAAGAAAGGGAGGCTACAGGCCCTCTGAGCTCTTCCTCTAACTAGAAAGGGAAAAAAGAACAAACAAAAACAGATAATATTACTCCTATTTTAAAGAAGAAAAAGAGGAAGGAACAGTAGCATCAAGTGAAATAGCTAAAAAAGAAGGAAAGGAAAAAAAAAAACTTTTATAGTGTGGATGTGTGGGTGTGGATGTGGGTGTATAGGGAAAGTCAAAATTACCCTACCTCTCTTAGCCCAGATTCATTTTTCAGGTGATAACATATTTTGAATGTAGTGAACACTAAGTGGATACAAGCTCAGGTACAATAGGAAGTTGACTCAAATTGGTTAAAGGACTTCATTATGCCTTCTGGTAGTTGTATAAAGCAACAGTATAAAATCATAGACCTAATTGGAATGGAGTATTCTAGTGAGCAGGGAAGCAACAGAAAGTATAAGAGACAAAATCCTGAGAAGCAACCATTTGGAAAATGGAGAGGAGGAGGAGAATGCTTGGATTTTGTCACTGGTCTCAGCCTTCCTCCACTACCACCTTGGTTGAAGGATCTTGTGAGCATTATAAGACAGAGGATTTTTTATTTCCTTCCCATTTTTCTGTCCCTATCTTATCACTATCTCTGGAACAATTGACAGTAGTATCCATGTGCATCAGGAGCCAAGAATAGATTGGATGCAAGTTCAAAGGTATACAAAGAGCCCACAAAGAAAAGGCAACAGCAATATATCTAAAGGGAGCATCTTAAAGATGTCAGGAAAAGAATTTTCAGGAGCTGTGTTATCCCTTTGCCAAATATGTTTTCTAATCTTGAGCTTCCTTTCCCTCGGATTATGTGAAAAATATGCCACAGGCTTTGGAGGGGAGGGACTTTATATGCCTACTGTACTAACTTAAAAATGAATTAAATCTGGTTTGTATTAATTAACATCAACTGATAATCATGGTGGGAAGCACACTAATTGGGACTTATTACCAAAAAAATCTCCTATTTCTTCAGGACTATCCCAGAAGAAAATACTGTAGCTGAATAAAGGACAGTCTTCTATTTAGAAGGAAGGCTTAAGGAGAAGCTCTACAGATGCTAAATAGATTTTTCAAACTGAAAAATGCAGTTATCATTGGCATTTCCCATTTTCTTGTGAAAGTAATGTCTTTATGTTCCTTCATCTAACATACCTTTTTCTTTTCATCTGACTGGCCTTACAAAAATTTGTTTCTTCTCTATAGAGAAAATTTCACAAAAGACAATTTAAAAGAGTACTTTCTTCAAGAACTAGGGTGACTTCCAGTGGAATAAAGGAAGAAGAATATCTACAGGGACTTAAAATAAATTGGATTATGCCAAGTTTGAATATGGTAAATAGAGATTGATCTTCAATAGCTTTTCTGGGAATAATTTCTCTTTAATATTAGATAAAGTTTGGTTCCAGATCAATCAATTTTTGCAATTTGCCTTCATATTAACAAAAAGTGTAATAATCCAATTTAAGGTCAACTAGGTGAGGGACTACTTCCTTTCAATGCTGGAAATATCAGTCTTCTTCAGAAAAGTCTTACCATAGCTTTTGTGAGGATACATCTTTCTATAGGTTATATAAATATCCAACCAGGAGAAAAACATTCAGATCTGCCTCAACAATCTATTTTTTTATTTTAAATCTCTCTTCTTCATAAATAAAAAAGGATAAATGTAATTATTTTGATAGAAAAGCAGTGTCAAGCAAAATATGTCTATAAATTAACTAAATCTAAAAATGTAAGCCTCATTCTATACTTTAAGTATATCACCCCTGTGACAAGAAGTGAGTGACATATTTCATCATTGGTCCTCTAGGTCCATAGCTGGTCATTTCATTGATCAAACTTCTGAAATCTTACAATGTTTCTTAACATTAAGAAATGGAGTTTCTTTAATCTTCAATAGTTCAATCTTCAATTCTTCTTTTGTTCACAATATTGCATAACTATATAAATTGTTCCCCTGATTCTGCTCATTTTACTCTGTATCAGTTCATATAAGTCTTCTCAAATATCTCTGAAACTGCCCCTTTCATAATTTGTTATGGCGAAATAATATTCTGTTATAACTATACAAATAATTAGTTCAGTGAATTCTTCCCAATTAGTAGTATCATCTTGGTTTTCAGTTCTATGCTACATGAAAAACAGAGCTGCTATAAATATTTTTTGTGTATTTCAATCTATTCCTTCTAATTCCTTTGATTTTTCTGGGATATGGAGCCAGTAATGATATCACTAAATTGCTGGATGTGCAATTTAGCTATTTGTGGGGAGATAGCTCCAAATTGCTTTCCAGAATCACTTAAAAAATTTGCAGCTTCTCCAATAGTTTATATAATAGTGTACCTCTCTATCCACAACCCCTCCAATTGCCTTTTTCCATTCTCATCTTTTTGACAGGTATGACAGGATTGTCAAAGTTGTTTTAATTTGCAATTCTGTAATTATTAGTGACCTAGAGCATTTTTTTAATGTGACTGTTAAAAGCTTAGATTTCTTCCTTTGAAAATTGCTTGTTTTCCACTTAGCTATTAAAAAAAAAACTGTCATTCTTAAAGATTTGAATTAATTTCTTAGTGATCTTGGGTATTAGATCAAAGAACCTTGCAGGAGAAAAAAACCTTCCCAGTTAATCATTTCCCTTCTGATTTTATCATTTGTTTTATTCATGAAAAACTTCTATTTTATATAATCAAGATTGTCCAGTTTATTATCCAAGATCTTTTCCATCCCTTGTCTGGTCATGGATTGTCCCCCTATCCATAATTTGGATTTTGTTTCTGGCACCTCAAATTTGATTATGAGATCACCTTTATATCAAGATCACATATATTTAGAGTTTATAATGGTATGTATATAACTAATTAAAGCTTCAGTATGTCTTTTATGAATACTGTACAAGCAATCTGCTAACACCTATAAGACTACTTGGAGGATAACTTGTATCCCATTGTGCAAGAAGGAACTCATTCCTTTCAAATAAAGTATTTCCTAGTATTGATTTCTGTCCTTTTCTGGGGCTTTGTTATATGCTGATTTCCAAGTATGAGGAATATAGAATTCATACAACCATTTCTTTTCTGCTTTAAACATCAATTAGGCACATTCTTCCCTCCTTGTGGTATATAAAGGGCTACAACTCTTAAAAGGTGTGCTTGAATCAGACAACTGAGCACTTAAAAGGCGAGAGAACTCCACTTGACCACAGGGCAGGTAGATAGCACAGTGGATAGAGTGGATCCTCATCTTTCTAAGTTCAAATCTGGCTATATATATATACTAGCTGTGTGACTGGGCAAGTCATTTAATGTTGTTTGCCTCAGTCTCCTCATCTAGAAAATGAGCCAGAGAAAGAAATGGCAAGTCAATGCACTGAGCTTTTTTTGACATCAGGTGTTTTTTTTCCCCTATCGTTTTCATATTACTTTCAGTTACATAACTAAGATTCAAATGGTTCTAGACACAAAATATTTTTTCTGGTATATTGTAAATACTTAATATATCAATGTTTCCTTCCTTCTTCCCAAAGAGTATACATCTTCTTCCGAAATAGGTCTTAACTTAAGCAAGTGATACTTCATTGATGGAGGCAATTCTAGGCTATGATATCTTTGCTAAACTTACTCTTTCACTAATCAGATATGTTACATTTTATTTACTAGCGTGTAAATTAGGGGGATGTATCATTAGCTATTTCATAAATATCATGCTAAAAATTCAATATGTCCAAGGTAAATCCTAGTGTTTCAGGTAATTATCCCATAATACTATTTATATGAAATCCATATTAATATTGTACAGGATAAATTTAGCATGATACAAAGTGTCACTTTACAGAACTGCTTCAATAACTAAATGTCAAAATTATAAGTAGCTCTTATTATATGCACGTATTCCAATTATACATGAATATCATCAGTGCATTAGCATATAAAAATAACACAACACAAAAAAGTGCTCTGTAACTAACTGGTATGTATAACAACAGTATAAGCTTTATGTGATCTGACTACATGGAAAGTATTATGTGAAATTCTGGGCATAACATTTTTGATTGTTGTTCTGTCATGTCTGATTCTTCACAACCCCATTTGGGGTTTTCTTAGCTAAAATCCTGGAGTACTTTGCCATTCCCTTCTCTAGCTCATTTGACATAGGAGGCGATTGAGACAAGTAGGATCACATGACTTGGCCAGGGACACATAGCTAGTAAGTATCTGAGGATAGAATTGAACTTGATTCTTCCTGATTCCAGGTACAATGTTCTATCCACTGCATCACCCAGCTGGTAAACTGAAGAATTATCCTAAGGGGATGATTACAATGGTGAATTCCCTCCTGCTCATACCCCAACAGGATTAGTTGAAGGAGCTGAAGAAAATAGGAAAGTTTAACTTATAAAAGAAGATTAGAGGAAAAGGTCTGTGTGACTATGGTGGCTAGCTTTCTTCAAGTATTTGAAGGCAGAGATTAAATTTATTCTCTGTGTGAAAGAATATTTTAAAATCTCTTTTTTTTAAATTAAAGCTTTTTATTTTCAAAATATGTACATAGATAATTCTCGACATTCATCCCTAGAGAACCCTGTATTCTAATTTTTCCCTTCCCTCTCTCCCATTCCTCCCCCCAGTTGGCAAGTGATCCAATATATGTTAAATATGTGCAATTCCTCTATAAATATTTCCACAAATATAATGCTGTACAAGAAAAATCAGATCAAAAAAGAAGAAAAAATGAGAAAGAAAACAAAATGCAAGCAAACAACAAAAAAAGGTGAAAATATTATATTGTGGTCCACATTCAGTTTCCACAGTCCACTCTCTGGGTGCAGATGGCTTTCTTTATCACAAGACCATTCGAACTGGTCTGAATCACTTCATTGTTGATGAAATCTGTGTCCATTAGAATTGATCATCATATAATCTTGCTGTTGCCATGTATTATGATCTCCTGGTTCTGTTCATTTCACTTAGCATCAGTTCATGTAAATCTCTCCAGGTGTCTCTGAAATCATCCTGCTGATTATTTCTTATAAAACAATAATATTCAATAACATTCATATACCATAACTTATTCAGCCATTCTCCAACTGATGGGCATCCGCTCACTTTCCAGTTTCTTGCCACTACAAAAATGGCTGCCACAAACATTTTTGCACGTGTGGGTCCCTTTCCCTTCTTTATGATCTCTTTAGGAGACAGATGCAGAGAAACTCTGCTGGATCAAAGGGTATGCACAGTTTGATAGTCCTTTGGACATACTTCCAAATTGCCCTCCATAAAGGTTGAATCAGTTCACAACTCTACCAACAATGTATTAATGTCCCAGTTTTCCCACATCTCCTCCAGCAGTTGTTATTATCCTTTCCTGTCATCTTAGCTAATCTGAGAGGTATATAGAAATACCTTAGAGTTCTCTTAATTTGCATTTCTCTAATCAATAATGATTTACAGCACCTTTTCATATGACTAGAGATAGTAAAAACCTCTTTTTTAGTTCAGCTGAAAATACTAAGAAATAAATATTTCTTTCACTCAAAGTTCCTTCCCCTTTGAGAAAGTGTATAAAGGTCAAAAGCAAAAACTGAGGTCCTGAGAAAATGGATTAAGGTTACTAACCAAACTTAAAACAAAAATGATTTCTTGCTACTTAAGATCATTGCTTTCTCCATTCCCTGAAGGTAAGAGAGTTATAACCTATCTTAGGGGAAGCTAGCAGGTACAGTGTATTAGACCTCTGGGCCTGGAGTCAGGAACTTCCTGAATTCAAGTCTGGTCATAAATACTTACTAGCTGAGCAAGTCACTTAAAGCTGTTTGCCTAAGTGTCCTCATCTGTCAAATGAACTGGAGCAAAAAATGACAAACCCCTCTAGTATCTCTGCCAAGAAAACCCCAAATGGAATCATGAAGAGTTGAACAGTTGAACATAACTAAAAAAATGACTCAAGAGCAAAATATACTCTTTCCCTATTCTGAAGAAATCAGACACTGATCTCTGGGAAGGGTAAAGGACTATCATTCAACTAGATGCAATAGAAAATTAACACCAAACTAGATTTTATACATACAACAAATATGTAACAAACATATAACATATAACAAATACCATCCAGGCTTTGCTTGAAGCCCTGAAATAAAGGGAAGTCCTCTACCTTCTCAGATAGGTAAATCTACTTTTAGACAGACGTGATTGTTAGAATATTTGTTCTACTATCAACATTTTAATATATGCCTTTTTTCTTCAAAATCTTTTAAGTGATTCCTCAGATTGTCATGCATTAGAGAGATGTTCAAGAGCATTCAAGAGGGATGGGAAATATTACATCATTTTTCTCATTAAGTTAAAAATGCTTAGATTCAGAAAAATGTTAAATTGATTTAAAAATTGTTTAAGGTATCTAAAATATAAGAATCCTTTTTTTTTTTTATCCCCCTTCAATACCTGGAAGAAGAATCTAAGGTAAGTCTCAGGCAATGCCTGACTTTCCCTTGCTCTGCCACAAATTCTGAGAGGGAGTAATCTTTTTAACCCAAGTAACCTTTCCATACCAAGTAACTAGTTCCTGCAAATTGGTCAGAATCAAGTCCAAAAGCAGCAACTCTCGTTGTTGCTTCCTCCCCTTGTAGAGAAGGAAATTATCATTAAATGCTCTGCATGACCAAGACCTGACTCTCTCCTAAAGGAATGTAGAGTTTTAGAAGAGCACAGCTGGAGAGAAAATGACTTTTGATAAAAGTCATGGCCTAATCCCTAAATCCTTTCCGTTTAATAAGCTATTGGGAGTTTTTGTCTAATCAACTTTAGACAAAATAAGAAAAATCAAAAGGGGGAATTAATAGTGATCAGTCACAACATCTCGGAATTGAAAAGTAACTTGGTGGCTATCTATCCATTCCCCAAAAGAGTCTTGTTTACAACATATCACAAATACCATCCAAGTTTTGCTTGAAGCCTTGCAATGAAGGGGAGTCCCCTACCTCCTCAGGTAGGTAAATCTACTTTTGGACAGATGTGATTGTTAGAATATTTGTTCTGCTATCAAGCCAGATATGAGAAAGTTAGGCAGAGGGAAGAACTTACAGGGAAAGATAATGATTTGGGTTTGAGATGCCCATAGGACATTCAGGGAGAAATGTGTAACAGGCAATTGCTTATGCAGAAGTAAAGTTTAGGAGAGATCTGAAGGCTGAATGTGGAAATATGAGAATCATTGGCATAAATATAATAAATGAAAATAAGACAAAAAGTATAAAGAGAGGAGAGGGAAGGTCCAGAAGAGAACTGTGATGACCCCAATGCCTAAGGGGTTGGAAATGGATGAGAACTCCATATAGGAAACTGAGACAAACAACTTCATGTGGGAGTAGCTATTGCTACTCCCATTTTACAGTTCAAGAAGGGCAGCTAAGTGGCACACTAGATAGAGTGCTGCCTCTGAAGTCAAGAAGAACTGAGTTCAAATATGGCTTCAGACATTTTCAAGCTGTGGATCCTGGGCAAATCACTTTACCCTATTTACTTCAGCTTCTTTACATGTAAAATGGGCTAAAGAAGGATATGACAAATCACTCTGTTATCTATGCCAAGAAAACCCCATGGGGTTACAGAGAATAATAGCAAAAACAGTTCAGGAAATTAAAACTGAGAAAGGGTCAGTGATTTTTCCAGAATCATTCTTCTAACAACTGCATGATACGGGAATCAGGCCCAAGCTTTTCTCAGTTCCAAGCTTTAAGCCCCTCTCTCTTACTTCAGAAGTTTGGAGGTATTAATTAACATTAATCATTAAATCAATTAAAATAACATTAATCATTAAGGACCATGCCTAAGTGAAGGGGCAGGTCAGTTCTTCTAAAGCCTCCACAGTTGTGAATCGTAAATTGTAATGGGCTGAAACTCTTGAAGCTCTCATTGCACTGAGGTCCCTCTTAGCACTTGAGCTAATTAGCAATTGGACAATACTCTATTAATATATGCTTGGCTAAAGGATGGCCCCACCCACTGTGCAAGTTGGGTGTCTTGTATAGGAGATTTCATAGATGATTTGGTGGGTGGAGTGAGAGAGGCAGGGGCACTGCTGGCCGGGTTAGTGTCACGATTGCTCTTACTTCCTATCGCCATTCTCCTTCATCTCTGCAAAGAATAAAGATCAAGCATTTCCCCTTATTCTGACTCTGGCTGATTCTAACATACTCTGGGCGCTGAATGTGGTCATCACAATAAACTTAAAGGAGTTGCAAAACAGCCATTACTAACTCCTACTCACTGGCAGGTGACTCCTGTATCACAACAATTAACATTAATCCCAGGGAATACTTAAGATAGTTGTTATCATCTAGGTGGGTCTTTCCCTATAATACACCCAGCTTCTAATTTCTGTCTCTATGAAATGGATTGACAAAAAAAAAAAAAAAGTTTTAAAATACTCCCTAGCAGCCGGCCTTGTAGAAACAAGCCATTCCATATCTTCTTAGGCAAGTGTTAAGATGACTCCCTCATAGGTTTAATTCTGAAGACTTTCAGGACCAGTCAGAGCTAATGTTTTGTTCCTAAGGTAGCATTCAGAGCCCAAGGACATCTCCAGGCCATGAAGATGAATCAAAGTCTGATGTGGAGTATCTCCTACTAACATGGAGGATTAAATATTCCTTTCAAAAAACTGAAGCCCAACACTTCACTATTTTATATTTTCAAAAAGAAAAATAATCAACAGAATGAAATAAGGTATTCTCTTTGGTGTTGAGAGTTCTGTCATATTCTAATCCTCTTAGCATGACTGTGTTTTAAAATAGGGATTAAGAGAATAAAGCCCTGAGACAACATAAAGAGTTTATGGGAGAGTGTAAGGTGGCCACTGCAGCTCAGTCAATGAGATGCAACACCAAAAGGCATGTCCAAGATCTGACAATAGTGGAAGTTCAAGTGGACAGGACTTTAGATTTCTACTGAAGCATTTATAGCCTTGGAAACAGAATCCAATTTACAAGCTAGGGCTCCTGCTCTCAATGAAGCCTCTCTGAAAAACTAATGTTTGTTTTGTGTGGTTCAGAAATGGTGAGGGGTCACCAAGCAAAGTTTATTATATATTGTTGAGAGAACGGGCGTCCCAACCGTGGAGCAGACATTCCAAGGGAGGAAACCCTTTCTGGGGCAGGGTCAACACTTTTAATCCCTAAAGCAAATACCTTCTCCCACCACTGGGGATCCCCATCCTTATTGGCTGAGGATCTTACATTCTAAACTCCGGAACTACCCAAGAAATTGAACCTGACCAATAAGTACATAGTTGCCCATATTTGACTGAAATAGGGAGACGCTGATGTCATGGGAAAATAGCAGGAAGGAGACTTGAGTACGTCCTTGACTCAATGCTCAAAAGTCCTTCAGGCCTATTCAAACTCTGAAGTAGTTGAAGCCTTACTTGATTTTTACAACTGTCTTGAAAGATCTCACCTCATCTCGTTCAGTTTCCTGTCATGAAAAGAATATAAGTAAGCCTCCAGATTATTACATTTTACTTGATCTCATAAACTTTCTTTTCATTTAATGTAATTCATAGGATCATAAATTTAAAGCTAAAAGAGCCTTTATTGATGACTTTTGCTCATAAGGAAATTGGGCTGAGAGAGACTGAATAATTTGTCCATAGTCACACAACTTATTAAATGATGGAGGCAGCATTTGAACTCAGGTCTTCCTGAATCCAAGCTCAGAACTTTAGTTATGAGGTAGTCATTAGCCCATGTGTTCCGACCTTCCTGATATATCTCATTCTTCCATTTTTCTTCTCTTTTTTTTCTCCCCATTTATTTCCCCCAGAGGATCTTTCAGAGACCATTAAACCTGCACATGAGAATTGAGATGGTGACTTTATCTACAGTAATAGTGCTTTGGACTGAGAGGAAATGCATATTGAATAGGACACTAGACTTAAAGATAAAAAGACCATCAAGGGATGGCTCAAATCCTGCCTCAGACACAAACTAGCTATGACCCTCTGGGCCAGCCATTTAACTTTTCTTAGCCTGTAATATCCTCATCTACAAAATGGGATTGGTAAGGTAGTTCAGTATCAGGCCTGGAATCAAGAAGACTCATCTTCCTGAGTTCAAATATGGCTTCAGACCCTCACTGTGTGAACCTAGGCATGTCACTTCACCCTGTTTGCCTCAGTTTCCTCATCTGTAAAATGAGCTGGAGAAGGAAATAGCACACCACTCAAATATCCTTGTCAAGAAAACTCCAGATGGGATCACAAAGAGTTGGATACTACTGAAAACTGACTGAACAACTATACCTATTTCACAAAGGTGTTGTAGTGTTGTATGTACAACATGCAACAAAAGTCACTCAGCCGATAAAAGTTTCAGCATCTACTATGTGCCAAGCACTGTGTCAATGCTTGGGATACAAAGAAAGGCAAAAGGCAATTCCTGCCTTCAGAGAGCTTTACAATCTAATGAAGAAGGATAGGAAAGTTTGTACTGTATACAAACTCTATATAGAATAGATTGGAGATAATAAAAACAAAGCAAAAGGATAAGGAAAGGCTTCTGGGAGAGAGATTCTACCAGGGATTTAATGACTCATTAGCATTTACAATTGCTTTCCACATAGTAAAGGTAGGATTAGGGGCCAAAAGTATTATTATTCCCATTTTAATGGGCATCTATGCGAAATATATTTGAAATATTCTAAAAGGAAGGGAATAAACATATAAATAGTGCTTACTATGTGCTAAGCACTTTTTACAAATTTCATGTCATTTAATAATCAACTAAAGATGAGAGACTGAAAGTTGAAAGAAAAGTTAAGGCTAGGTAAATAGATCTGAGAATCATATGTATTGAGATGATAATTTATTTATTTATTTTTAATCAAAGCTTTTTATTTTCAAAAATTTCAAAAAATTTAATTTTCAACATTCATTCCTGCAAAACCCTGTTCTAAACGTAATGCCAAAGTTCCCTTTTAATATCGTGACCCAATTTCTCCAATTGTCCTATTTAGTTATTCTGCCTCAAGTTATAACCTTTCCCTCTTAATGTTTGAGATAAAGGTTTTATAGACATTCCTTCTTAATGTTTGACAAGATAAAGGTTTATCCATTTTAGATGTCATTAGAATATCAGTAACCTCCCTCCATGACATTATCCCCACCTAGGTACCTCCTCCATCATGTCATTGTTCTTGTTATTCTATAAAAAGCTTGCTGTCCCAATATTCAGGGCTAGACTCTTTGAGATGATAGTCTTGTCTAGTCTGGGATCAACCATGGTTGTGATAGTCACAGCTAGTATCTGAGGGCAGATTTGAATTCAGGAAGTTGAGTCTTCCTGACTCTAACCCTATTGTTCTGTGCATTATGGTACCACCCAGTGCCTAACCCTAAATGCAGCCCTCTAATCCACTGTCCCATCTAATTGCTATTAAATATCTTGATAAAACATTCATCCTTATCCTCTTGGTGCTCATTCCGGAAAAAGAAAAGACAAATGCTGATACAGTATGACCTCAAGGTCTGAAAAGGCTTTCTTGGCGCATGTAGCCAAAACAGAGACAAGACAATGGCCTTGTCCCCCAGGCTTGGTTTTTGTGCTTGCCTAGATTCATTTTCATAGCAGTGGCAAAGTGTGCTGTATCACCACAAATACTAAAAGGAAACAGACTCACACAGGTCAATTGGATTTTTGTATGTCACTCTTTTTGCAGCAAATGAATTTGTGAGTACAGGACTCCCAACTTGGAATTGATCCAGGAACCACATGGACTTTATGGCCCCAAGTTTACAATCAGGTTTCTGATAGTATTAGTGACCAAAAAACAAAAATGTTGCTAGATGTTTTTTTAATGCAATTAAACTTGATGGTATTAGTTACCTTTGAATATCCCTGTTTTATATATATATTTATAAGAACCTGGTTCCTTGGGGCAAGAACTCCCTTTTTAGAGGGAAAAGCCCATTCTGAACCAAAATTTGAAAAGAAACATTCTTTTTTGAGCAGAGGGATGAGTTGGGAATTTCCTCCCCTCTTTCTCTAGGAAAGTTTGACTCCTGCCTTGTCCCTGTTTTAATGCCTTTTATCTAAATATTGTGTTAGGAAAATTTGGGGCTTCAAAATAAAGGGGTCAGGAAAGAATCCCCATATTTCTATGGGGAAAAGTTACATTATAGTTAAGAACTCTAGCTGATGACAGAAACTAGAAACATAAAGATACTCAATAACCCAGTGGAACCACATCTGACAGTGGCCACCAGCAACCATAGTGAAACAGTGTTTTGTAGCAGAAACCACATACATACCCATCAGAGGTCTTATGATACAAGAGCCAAGCAAGAAGCAGTCTAGAAAAATAATGCAATGAGGCAGAAAACATTCTTTTTTTTTTTTTTAATAATTGCTTTATATTTTTCCAAATACATGCATGATAATTGTGTGAATATATGTATGTTTACATATTGTGTATATGAAGAGAGAGTTGAAGATCCAACAACTCCTCACTTGTAAGTATTTCTGGGGGTGTGCTACTCCTTAGACTCCTAATATAAAACTAACTTGATTCTTGAATGTCTTAGAATAGTCTTCTTCCTTTGTAAACAAAGTCATACATCTGCTAGCCAGTTTACCCAGAACTACCTGTGCTATTGAGTCAGGAACAGGATTTATACATATTACAACCTTGACTCTATGTCCTTAAACAAACCTCTTCCTCACTTTCTCAGCTGTCAAGCTTTCAGGCTGCTGCTGGCTAATATACGGTCAGCATCTTTCATGCAATCCAAATTTGGAGTTGACTTATTTGGAAGAAAGTCTCAATTTGCCTTTTCAGAGATTTCAATGCTGGAGACAACCAGAAATTTCAGCCTCCTCTTATAGAAATAGCCCTCTTTCCCTTTCCTCTTTAGAATAATTCATTTCTTTCTGGACTAAGACGAACTGATCTGGGAAAGGGACCTGTATGTGCACGAATGTTTGTGGCAGCCCTTTTTGTAGTGGCTAAAAACTGGAAACTGAATGGATGTCCATCAGTTGGAGAATGGCTGAATAAATTGTGGTATATGAATATTATGGAATATTACTGTTCTGTAAGAAATGACCAACAGGATAATTTCAGAAAGGCCTGGAGAGACTTACACGAACTGATGCTGAGTGAAATGAGCAGGACCAGGAGATCATTATATACTTCAACAACAATACTAGATGATGACCAGTTCTGATGGACCAGGCCATTCTCAGCAACGAGATCAACCAAATCATTTCCAATGGAGCAGTAATGAACTGAACCAGCTATGCCCAGAAAAAGAACTCTGGGAGATGACTAAAAACCATTACATTGAATTCCCAATCCCTATATTTATGCACACCTGCATTTTTGATTTCCTTCACAAGCTAATTGTACAATATTTCAGAGTCTGATTCTTTTTGTACAGCAAAATAACGTTTTGGTCATGTATACTTATTGTGTATCTACTTTATATTTTAATATATTTAACATCTACTGGTCATCCTGCCATCTAGGGGAGGGGGTGGGGGGGTAAGAGGTGAAAAATTGGAACAAGAGGTTTGGCAATTGTTAATGCTGTAAAGTTATCCATGCATATATCCTGTAAATAAAAGGCTATTAAAGAAAAAAAAAAAGACGAACTGATCTTTTGGCCTAGCAATTTCTCTAGAGTCATGTTTTTACTTTTGTTTATTTTTTAAAAAATTTAGTATACCCACCAACTGGCTTAGAGGAACCAGCTAATAAGTGCACTGTCACCTCTAAAAACCTGGGATCTCTTCAAATGAACATAATTTGGCTCAACTGAACTAAGCTCCCAGTTGACCCTCTTGGAAAAATGATTTTCTGATTAGCCATCTCTGCTCCAGATGGACGGGGGACTAGAAATGCAGCAAAGTGCTTAAAGGTCACAGCTGTATGGTGCAGAAAAACGTTAATGGGGACTGGTAAGGGACCTATTTTAGACCTGCTCATTTCAGTTGCAAAAAATATAAAATAAAATAAAAATTTCTCTAAATCACAAATAAAATACAGTCTGATTACAGGCATTCATTCAAAGGAAGCCACAGGGTTTGTTGTCAAAGGAACTCTGACTCACAGGCTTACTAACTATGTGACCTTAGAAATACACTGATTCTTTCTGGCCCTTATTGTCTTGCTCTGTAAAAATGAAGAGGTTGGACTAAATAGGCTCCAAGGTCCATTTTAATTCTCAATTCCATGAAAGAGAAAGAAAGAAGAGAGAAAAAAATCTCCCCTACTTTTATTAGAACTCACTATAATTTAGGTCCCTATCCTGCAGCTTCTTTTTCCTTTAACAAGTAAACTTCTTCACATTTCAACAACCACAGCCTCCCAGTATCCAATTCAAATCCCAAGAATGCTTTTCCTAAATGTCTGTTATAATTTGTTGGTACTTTCTGCCAAATAAATGTTGACTTCCCAGTGGTCAACATTACATTTTTCATCTGCTACTTGTCAATACATTCTAACCAACCAGGATCCTGAAAAGTATCCTTTCACTGCCCACCTTGCCCCATTAATTTCTGCATCACATACCCTTTCTCCCTGTACTATGAACCTGGTGACATTGAAAGCAATTTCATGAGCACTGAAGTCCTAGAGTTAGTGAAGCAGAATGCAAACCAGATTGAGTTAGAGGTAAGCCATGGGGATCCCCACATAATGGCCTTCACCCTGGATTTCTGCAATTTTGCAAGTTAAGCAAAAGCCTGTCATGTGTAGCCTGATTAAAATCTTTCCCCTAAGCCAGCCCATGGCCATATTCTCCATTATTACACACTTTTCAATAAAACCAATTAAGAATCATGCAGTTTCACTTTCCTTCTCTTTTTTCCCCCCTGCTGAGGCAATTGGAGTTAAGTGACTTGCCCAGGGTCACACAGTGACCCGATTTGAACTCAGATCCTCCTGACTTGCTGGTGCTCTATCCACTGCACCACCTAGCTGTTCCTCATTTTGCTTTCTTTGAAATTCACAGCAACAAAAATCTGAAGCAATCCCAGGTGTGTTATTCAGCACACTCCCTCTTCATCTATAAGCATCAGCTTCCACTTCATCTCTAGGAAATTCTAATTTTCTTCAAAGTCTAACTCAAAGTTCACCTTCTAGGTAAGACCTTTCCTGATCTCTACAGAGGCTACTGCCTTGCCCTCCCCCAAAATAAACTTGCATTTACTTTGCATATATGTTGTTATGTGTACATATTATTTGTATGTATATATTTATATATACAGTTATATGTACATATTATTTCCCCTAATAGAATGTAAGCTTCCTGAGAGCAGAGTGTTTCACTTTTGTGTTTGTATTTCTAGGTATTTGATAAATGTTTATTGATTCATTGGTTGCTTTTGAATTAAAGTGGAATTATTTTTATTACATCCCTGTTATATCCTGAGGTGGAAGGATTTTGGTAGCTATGCAAAACACTAGAAAAAGATAGAATTATGGTTAGAAGGAATCTTAAGAGTTTATCTAGCTAGAGCCAGATGAGGAAACTGAGACCTAGAAAGAATACATGATTTCCCAAGTCACATCACTAAGAAATAGCCATTCCAGGAATGGAATCCAAGATTTTTCAAGTTTTCTTGCTTTTGGTATAGGACTCTTTTCACTGCATAAACACTGTAAAATGTTTTTAAAAACACTGCCTGGCACACTGCAGATGCTTAATAAATGCTTGTTGCCTGCTCACATGCCTGTTATCAAACTCAGCCTAATAATAGTAGTTTCCTAGTTTACAAAGCAATTTCTTCACAATTCTGAAGTATAAAAAATGTTGCACAACAGAATGGTATAGGAGAACCCTAAGCTAAGTAGAGGGCAGAGAATGGGAAGTAGAGGGGAGAGGAAAGAAATAAAGACTTTAAAAGTTATGATGCCAGCCTTCATAACCAGTTTAGTGATATATGTTATATGCTTGATATATATTTTTGATATAGCTTTTCCAATAAAACATAAACTTCTTGAGGACAGAGATAGTTTCACTATTGTCTTTGTAGCTCCAATGCTTGTCATAACAATAAGTGCTTAATAAATGTTTGTTGATTAATTTGTTAAGTGATATGACCAGTACACAGAGAACCTTAATATAAACTAGAACCTGAAAAGTTATGAACCAATCATTCATCAAAGAATAAAAATATATAAAGAAAGATAAGGCTATTATTACTCCCTCTGTCTTCGAATCATCATCCCAGACTGCTTCTTTACCAACTGACTAAATTAAAAAGAAAAAAAGAGAAAATAATCATTCAATTCATAGCTACTTAATTTAGCAAACAGTCACATTAGCCATATCTAAAAATATTCGTCTCTTTCTGCATGCAAACTCTGCATTTCTCTATCAGTGAATGTCTAGTTTCATCTGCATTCTCTTGGACTCATGGCTTATTATTGTATTGACTACAGTGCTAAAGTCTTTCAAGTTATTTTTCTCTAAAGTATAATCATAGTAAAAAAAAAAAAAATTCTCCTAGATCTGTTCTTTTTCATTTCATATGTCACAATAATATATGACTACATTTACATACCACAATTTGTTTAGTCATTCCTCAATAGGGGAACAAACTCAGTTTCCAATTTTTAGCTGCCATGAAAAAAATAAATATTTTTGTAAATGTCAACATTTGACTTCTTTAGGGTGTTGGTCCTTGTTGTGATAGAGCTGGGTTAAAGAGTATGCACAGTTTGGGGATTTCCTGAGCATAGTTCCAAATTGTTTTCCAGAATAGAAGGATGATTTCATAGTTCCACTAACAGTACATTAGTGTACCTGTTTTTCCACAGTTCCTCCAACATTTGTTATTTTCCTTTGCCGTTTTGGTGAGATAATACTTCAAGTTCCTTTTCTCTAATTATAAGTGATTTAAAGCATTTTTACATGATTGTTGATAGCTTGGATTTCTTTTAAAATTATCTGATTATATCCTTTGACCATTTTTTGAAGTTTGCCACTGGCCCACATCTTGTGTCCTTTCTCTCTCAGCACTTCAACTCTTTTTATGTCTTTGGCTTCTCTGAGCTTGTTAAATACACCCAACTGTAGACATCTCATGAGGAGAATTTGCCTAAGACATGGAGACTGACAGTTTATCAGAAGAGAATATATAGGCATAATCCTTATTTTACATCTAAGACCCTATTATAGGTACTAAGAATAGAAAAACAAAAATAAAATGAAGTCATGTCATTTTACCAAAGGGCTTAGATTTTTAAGGTATACCTGCAAAGCAAATGGAAATGCAATTTCTTTAATGCTGTTTCTGGTAATAATATATTCATTTTGATGCTAAACCATTTGACAATACCAATTGTGGTTAAAAAAAAAACCTTTCTTTTCTGGGTCTTCCTTCTGTAGCTATAGTATCTGAGGAGGAATTTGTCAGGTTTCAGGCTCAGAAGTTACGTCTCTGGAATATGATTGCAAGGAAACAAGGTCAGTAGTCTGGGGGAAGAATGTTGCTTTCCTGAGACTCTTGGGATTATCTATCCAGTGGTGGCACTTAGTCAGTGGTTAGGAATGGTGATAGCAAGGATGGTCAACTGCTTTTCTACAGGGGAATCTTCTCAATGACGGCTTTAAGGAATGGGCTGGAAGCAGAAGGGCATTGTTATTTCTATTTTATTTCCATTTTAATTTATATGGTTCTGATATTTACTGCTAAGGATGTGATAGTAATAAAAATTACCCCAATCCAAATATCAGATATGATTTGAAGGAGTTTGAGATAAAGTAGAATAGTTAAGAAGACAGATCTGAGTGTTCTTGGACTGACTAGGTACATTTGTGGGTCTAATTCATTAAAAACTGTAATAGCTCTGATGCTATAGATTAGTTTCACAAAATAAGTGGAGAAGAAATCCCATAAAAATTGAAATTTAGCAGGAAACTAGAAAATAACAGCACAGGGATAAAAATAGCCTAGTTAATGACATTGTCAAACCAGCAGTTGAAATCAACTCTGAAGAAAAATAGCCAATGGTAGCTTCAGAGGTAACAAAGTATTCTGTCTTGGTTATAGGTTCTGCTTCCTATTGGAGACATGGAAATCTATGGAAAAGCATGCCCTTGTATATAAGAAGAGATTTTCTTTATTACTAACTTGCTAGCCTGTTCAAAGAACACTGAGATGTGGAGTAAGAAGACCTAGATTCAAATTTTATCTCTGATCCTTAGTATCTGTGGAAAATTGGTAAATCACTTAACTTCTCTGAGCTTCAGGTTTCCCTTTTGTAAAATGAGGAAGTTGTAATAGATGACTTTTAAGATC
This sequence comes from Sarcophilus harrisii, assembly GCF_902635505.1. Lineage (NCBI taxonomy): Eukaryota > Metazoa > Chordata > Mammalia > Dasyuromorphia > Dasyuridae > Sarcophilus > Sarcophilus harrisii. The sequence continues at coordinate 504,277,254 of NC_045428.1, read as the reverse complement.
CCTTACAATTTTAAAATCCTATTTAAACACTAAACCATCTAGCTACCCTAGGTGGATCATAGTTTTTCAATTCAATTTACAAACATTTATGAAGCACATACTGTATACCAGGCAGTAAGTAAAGCAGGGAGAGATTGCACTTTCTTCATGGATTTTGCAGCCTAACAGGGGAAGACATCCACAAAAGAAAGCTGGAAAATTAGAAAGAGAGGATACATGGATTAAGCATGGGGCGGGGGATGGTATTGTCAATGAGCATCATGTTCCCTGGAGTTTAAACCAAGCAGAGATGCAAATGGAAAAAGAGAATTACTTGTAGAGTCTAGATCCTGCCCTGTGGAAAAGATAACTTTGGGAAGAGTTTAGAGCTCTAACTTGCCACCCTCTCTAATCCAAGAGGAAAGCTTGCTAAGGAAGAAGTGGGGAAGGTGTTGTCTTGTGGTAGAGACTTCTGAACTTGTGGGTCTAATTAAGAAATCAGAACTATTGGTCTGATCAGTCATAACCTGACTCCAATATTGGGCTTTCATTGGTCCTCTTGGAGGGTGGAGGTGGGGGAAGGGAACAATCAAGGAAGAGCAAAAACAAAAATAAACAGGAGAATGACAAGATTTCAGGTGATTGGCTTATGCTGGAAGAGGCTTCGTATTCCTTGGAATTAAAACCAAATTGAGCTGTGGGTGAAAGGAAAGTGGAGATAAAGAAGTTAAAAAGATTTTAGTTTTGAATTAATTTGGCTTGATTTGGTATAATTAAAAAAAGAAGAAGCAGCACTCAGGCAAAGGGTTTGAAGTGTAATTTTGGATAGATCTTGATTAAGCTTGCTTTGAAGCTGGGTTTAATTTTTTAAATTATTATTATAGCTTTTTATTTACAAGATATATGCATGGGTAATTTTTCAGCATTGACAATTGTAAAACCTTTTGTTCCAATTTTTCCCCTCCTTTCCTCCATCCCCTCCCCCAGGTGGCAGGATGACTAATACATGTTAAATATGTTAAAATATATGTTAAATACAATATATGTATATATGTCCATACAGTTATTTTGCTGCACAATAAGAATCGGACTCTGAAATAGTGTACAATTAACCTGTGAAGAAAATTAAAAATGCAGGTGGACAAAAATAGAGGGATTGGGAATTCTATGTAGTGGTTCACACTCATTTCTGGGTTTAATTTTTAGAAGTACATGATTGAAGGGGCATGGTTTGTTGGGCCAGAGGTGGTGCCATAGTGACAAGGGAGCCTGAAACCGAAGGGGTGACCCTGAAACTCTTTAGAAATCTAGATGTCTAACTAAAGGAGATTACTTCAACTAGTCCCATCAACATAAACCACTTTATCTTGGTTCCCTGGGGCGGATCTCACAGAGGCAAGGAGTTTTCAGAGAGTTTCAGGGTCCCCTCATCAATAGTACACAAACCACTGAAATTCTCTTCCTAAATTCAGACATTTACTAGCTGTGTGACCGTGAACAAATCACTTATTCCTATCTACCTCAGTTTCCTCATCTGTAAAATGAGCTGGAGAAGGAAATGGCAAACCACTCCTGTATCTTTGCCAAGAAAACCGCAAATGGGGGTCACAAAGAGTTGGACACCACTAAAACTGCTGAACAGATTGAGGGCGATGCAGAATATTTCAATACTGTTGTTGCTATTCAGCCATGTTTGATTCTTCATGATCCTGTGGATCATACTGTTCAATCACTCTGTCCTTGAGGTTTTCTTGGCAAAGATACAAGAGTGGTTTGCCATTGCTTTCTTCAATAGATTAAGGCAAACAGGTAAGCTACTAAGCATGTGAGGCAGGATTTGAATTCAGGTCTTCTTGACTCCAAACCCAGTGCTTTATACATTGTGGCATTCCCTAGCTATTTCTTTCATTGTAGCTATTTCATTCATTTCATTTCTCTTTTATCTTTTCTTTAAAAAAAAATTAGATGAAAGTTTTTGAGAGTTATTACTGATTCATAGAATAATCAATTTTTCAGGGTAATATGTGTGTGATCCCATAGGGGCATTTTTGGGTAAAATCACATATATGTGGTTCAAATCCAGCCTCAGACACTCACATATACATATATATACACACATATACATACATGAAAAGAAGAAAGGACAGCCTGCTCCAGGTCAGAGGGTTGCTGATTATTTTTCTTGAGGAATGTAATCCAGAAAAATGAACACAGACCCAGATGCAATTCACATTTGGTGCCTGCATTTCAATAAGATGCATCAAACAGTATATGTCCACGAGTAACCATAGTCCATCTCCTCATTCCTCCACATTTCAAAACCACATTTTGAAACTATTCACTCTATAATCATTTATCATCATCATTCACTTATTTAACAGATGTTACTAAGTTGGCAACCTTGGAAGAAGAAATTTGAGTTAAATAGTGGTATCAAAAACTGGTTAATAAAGGACCAAGGAGGGAAAGCATCTACATTGTGACTGACATTGTACTCTATCATTGCTATATCTAGATCTGTATGTGTATTTATATACACATACATATATAATGCAAATATGTATGTGTATTATATATGCATGTGTAGCATCTACACCTATACATGTATGTATGTATACATGCATACATAATTATACACATATATAGTGTATATTTGTGTGTGTTGTATAATATAGATGCACATATATAATGCATGTGTATATATGTGTATATTACATATACACACAAATTTATGTATGTATATGTGCATGCATAGATATATACAGTCATATAGATATAACTGCACAATATGTATGCATACATATATATACAATACAATATATGCATGCACGCACACCTGCATGCATATATACATACCAATCCCTACTTCCAGGGAGCTTGCATTCTAATAAATGGGGGAAGTGGTCTGGAAGAATATAATTTTATGGAGTAGCTCAAGGGAAACTGGGTAGCAAAGTGGATAGAGCACTGGGCTTGGAATCAGGAAGACTCATCTTTATGAGTTAAAATCCAGTCTCAGATACTTACTAGCTGTGTGACCCTGGGACAAGGAACTTCATCTTGTTTGCTTCAGTTCATCTATAAAATGAACTAGAGAAGGAAGTGGAAAAACTACTTCAATATCTTTGCTAAGAAAACCCCAAATGGGGTCCCAAAGAGTCAGGCAGGAGTGAAATAACTGAATAGCAATAACAGGGGCAGCTGGGTAGTCCAATAGAGAGTATTAAAAAGTCTGATATCAGTGGCACCTGAGTTCAAAATTTAACTTCAGACACTTATTAAGTAATTGACCCTGGAAAAGACCCTTGACTAGATTTGACTTGCTCAGGACCAAATAGCTGGTAAATGTTTCAGTTCCAGTTTCCTCAAATGTGAAATTGAAATAATAATGACACCAACCTTGAAGGTTCTTATGAGAATTGAATGAGATAATATTTGTAAAATGCTTAGCAGAATATCACATAGTAGGTGCTTAATACATCCCTGTTTCTTTCCTTCTAATTTATATTAAAAATTTGTTGAGTTTCTAAAACACTCTTTAAGCACATTATCTTTTTGAATTTCATTTTTATTTTAAATAGTATTTTATTTTTCCAAATGCATGTAGAGTTTTCAACATTCATTTCTGCAACTTTGTGTTCCAAATGTTTTTCTCCTTCTCTCCTTTACTCCCTCCAGTCCCCAAGGCAACAAACAATCTGATATAGGATATACACATATGATGCTTTTAAACATATTTCCATATTTGTCACAGTGTTGAAAAAAATCAGACCACAAGGGGAAAAGCCATAAGAAAGAAAAAAGCAAGCAAACAGACAAATAAAAAGTGAAAATACTATGCTTAAATTCACATTCAGTCTCCATAGTTCTCCCTCTGGATGCGGATGGCATTTTCCATTCCAAGTCTATTGGAATTATCTTGGACCAACACATTGCTGATAAAAAAGCTAAGTTTATCATAGTTTATCATCACATGATTAAGCACATTATTTTATTTGATCCTTGCAAAAGTCAGGGAGATAGAACTGCTATTATTATGTCCATTTTTTCAGATGAGAAAACAGGCTCATTTGATCAAAGCCACAGAATTATTAACTGTCAAGGTGCAGTGCCAAGAATGTTGAGCAAAATTTGAAAGTTGAGTCTGTTTTGTATATTATTTTCTTCCACTAGAACATAAGCTTCTTAAGTGTAGAAATTATCTTTCTTTTAATATCCTCATTGTTTAGCACAGTGCTTGGTACATAGGTAAGTACATAATAAATCCTTGTGGTTTCCTTGCCTTTTAATTCTCAATATTTGATCTCTGAGATTCTATGCAATTCCCATTAGATTGGCAAAAATGACAAAAAAAAAAAAAGGAAAACAGCAAGTGTTGGAGAGATGGTAAGAAAATGGGTACATTAATATACAGTTAATTGGTACAGACATCCTAATAAACTAATAAATATTATTATATTTATTATAAATATAATAATATTTATTATATATTATATTTAAATAAATTATATTTATTATATATTACATATAAATTTTATTATAAATATATTATATATAATTATAATAAAATTATTATACATTTATTATACATAAATAAACTAAATAAATGAAATTTGTGACTACTCCCCAAAAGTCACTAAACTGCACATCCTTTGTCCCAGTGATGCCATGCTTCAAGAATTCAGGGAAAGAAGAAAAAGGCTTATATGTGCAAAAATAGTAATAACAGCTCTTTTTGTATAGCTGAATGAATAGTGATTCATAGGAATGTGTTTAAAGAAACGATGAAGGGGATGATCATCTGGGAAGACTTTTATGAATTGTTGCAATAAAGTGAAAGGAACTAAGAAAATAATTTATGCAACAACATTGCAAAGACAGACAAAACAACTTTGAAAGTCTTAAGAGCTCTGCTCAATGCAACAAGCAGCTTTGGTTTAAGAGGACGCAAGGAGAGATAAACCTCTCATAAGGAAAAAAGGACTCATCTAAACTTCGAACTCTTCTAAGGTGTCACTGGACAAACTCTGGTAGAACTCATTGGAAATGAAGACACGATTCTTTCTTAAAGCTTTTTATTTTCGAAATACATGCAAAGATGATTTTCAACATTCGCTCTTGCAAAACCCCAACCCCTTCTCTAGACAGCAAGTACATCCAATATAGTTAAACGTGTGCAGTTCGTCAATATTTCCACAATTATGCTGCACAAGAAAAATTTGTTTAAAAAGGGAAAAAAAATGAGAAAGAAAACAAAAAGCAAGCAAACATTAACAAAAAAAGGGACAATTCCAAGACCCGATCTTTAAAACCCTCTTAGGAGGACATCCGCTCCTTCCCATCCCCGTTTTCTTTTGCTGTCTCTTCGCCAGATTTACTGATTGACAAGGAGGTTCCTTCTACTCCAGCCACCCAGAAGGGATCTGGGCAGGCCCCGCCCCTTTCTTCTGGCCCTCTAATCTTTCTTCAGACACCTGAGTGGAAGCTCCGCGGCGCAGCGGAGTCTGACGTCATCGCGTACGTCGGCGTCCTTATGCTACGTCAAGTCCCCGGCGGCGTGCAGAGGGCGTGAGATTTGGAGCAGAAAGCTACTTTTGAAAACAACCTTGCTGCGATTCTTGGCGACTTGTCAGCGCTCTCCTTCCTTCCCTTGGTCTCCGGGGTCGCGCTCCGAGTTGGGCCGGGGTCGCGCTCCGAGTTGGGCCGGCGTCGCGCTCCGAGTTGGGCCGGGGTCGCGCTCCGAGTTGGGCCGGGGTCGCGCTCCGAGTTGGGCCGGGGTCGCGCTCCGAGTTGGGCCGGGGAAGGGCAGAGCGGCGCGCGGTTCGGGCGGGGCAGCCTGCGCGCTAGGCGGCGTGGGGGTCAGGGTGATCCGGGCCTGCAGCGGGATGAGAGCAAGCCCGAGCGGCCCCTGGGACTGAGCGCTTGAGCAGTGGCCAGCGGGAAGGGATCACGGAGCGGCCTCCTCGCCATGTGGGCGGCCCGAGGGCTCTCCAGGGCCCTGCGCGCCTGCTGCACCTCGGCCCCTTGCCCCAAGCCCGCACGGCTCCCCAGAGTGAGCGTCCGGGATGCCCTGGTGAGCCAGGAGCCAGGGGAGAATGTGAAAGTGCAGGTTGGTGACCGCGTTCGTTTTCCTTCTGCCTTGTCCGTCCGCTGCGGGCGGGCCCCTCAAACAGCGGAAACCAGGGTTCCAGGAGAATTGTGTGTGTCCCCGTGTTCTCCGTTAATGTTCAGTAAATGGAAGGGGAAAAACGTTAACTCATACACACATAACTTGCCCTTTCAATAAAACATTGTAATTTTATGTGTATCTTTAAGTTACAAAATTACGGAGGACTTAAAGCTATGTGTCCCTCACGTTTCTTTTTTTCTAATTTGTCAAATGCAAAGTAGAAGAGGCGGGGAAAACCCTTTCTGACAGCAGAACACGAGAGGTTCAATCTCATTTTTTTTAATGTTATATTAATACTCCTTTTTAAAAAATCAATCATTTCCCAATGACCGATTACCCCGTCTCCTCCAATGTCCCTTGTAGCATAGTAGACAATATTTTGATCATATCCCAAAACGCCTCATTTTACACTCATATTCTACCCTCTCTCTGGCCTTTCCCCGACCCCTCTCCTTTTCAATGAATGTTTCTGATTGTTAAATTGTAATACAGAACCTAAGTTACAATTTAAATTTTAAGTCGAAGTCAAATTAGGCTTTCCTAATTTTTTTCTCCCTGGAAACTAAGGTCAAGATTAAAGGAAGGGGGGGTGGGGCGGGGGAAGGGATCTGGAACAGATGAACTCTTAGAAATCCCCTTTTACCTGATTTTCTGTAGAGATGTTATTTAAAGAAGTCAATTCAAGTGACAGTCTTGATTTCACACGCCAAGATACATGATTCGCCATTCCTGTCTTCTGTTTCCATAGGTTTCATATTTCTTCAAGGTCAAAATAAAAACTTTGTACTCAGGGTTGTTCATGAGTTTGCTGTAACACAATCCAGTGAAGTTTGGGTTGTCTTGTTTATGCTTATTCATTTTGGATTTATAAAACTATTCACAGTTTTGTGGAGAATGTTGTAAGAGATTTCTTGCTGTCCTGATCCTCATTAGTCAAATTAGAGCCTGCTGTGTAAGATATGAATTGAAAGCACTACTAGGCATTTTATGTGGCTGCACTGCATGGAATACATTTTTCCCTCACCTTTACTTAGAATTCTTAAAATTCTTTCTACCCTCAACTGAAGTGGTCTTCTTTCTTTTTTTTTTTCTTTTTAAAAAAATTTTTAAATTTTTGCATAGTCTGAAAGACATTTTCTCCTCACTTTTTACTTCTTAGAATCCTTTAAGTTCTTGCTAACCTTTCACTGAAGTGATCTTTTTTTTTCCTTTAAAAAGATTTTTAAAAAAATTTTAATGGTATGGGTTTTTTTTCCCCAATTAAAGTAAAAATGTTTTCAATATTCATTTTTGTAAGATTTCTGAGTTCTAACTTTTTTCTCCCTCCCTCATTTACCTTCTCCCTTTTTCCCTTCCCTTCTCCCTCCCCAAGACAGCATACAATCTGATATAGGTTATACACATATAATACATTTTTAATATATTTCCATGTAAATCATGCTGGGGGTGGGGGGAACCAGAAAGGAAAAACCATGAGAAAACAACAACAAAAAAAGGTGAAGATAGCAAACTCTTCAATAAATAATTCAGTCTCCATATTTTCTTTCTCTGGATGCGGATGTCATTTTCCATTCAGTCTATTGGAACTGTTTGAGTGGTCTTTTTTATTGAGAGTCTTTCCTGAACTTCCTGGTTGTAAATATTCTTACCTCATTTGTGTTATCTTGACTTTACTTCTGTGTGGAAAAATGTCCCTCCCAAGTAAAATTTAAGTTCTTTGACCGCAGTAACTCATTTTCCTTTAGTCTTTAAATCTCCAGCAAATGCCTTGTATATAGTAATTGCTCCACAAGTAAAAATACTTATGGAATTGTTGAATTTCAGTGATGCCCTTTATGTACCTGATTTCAGTTTAAAATGTTATTTTTTAAAGAGCATATAATCCTTAAATTTGAATTCATATTCAGTCATGTTTTACTCTTCCCTCAGGGATGGGTTCGTTCAGTTCGATCTCAGAAGGAAGTTTTGTTCCTCCATATAAATGATGGATCATCTTTGGAACATTTACAGATTGTAGCAGACCCAACCTTACATGGAAGGTGAGTAAGAGATTTGAAGCTGAATTCCTTTATTGTGCTGTGAAGACAGAAAAACAGTGTTATATGATAATTTGTGATTATGATACCTTCTCATCTACTACCAAGACTGGATATGGATCACATATTGCATTGGAGTCATGTGCTTGGGGCAATTTGAAGAAGTGAACTGATACTGAAAAATTAATTTAGTCAAATTCATTGGCAGCCATACTAATACCAGCCCAAAAGCAAATTTCATAATTTACATAAAGTACTCATTACATTTTGGATTGCTCTAAATTTATACATTATGCTTTCATAATGTAGTTACTTATAATAAATCGTGGACATTTATATCACTCTTAGAATTGAAAAGCACTTTTCATTTATTCTTATTTGGGTTTTGTACTACTTTGTGAGGGCCCGTAACAGACGATAATAGATTAGAATCATATTTCAGATGAAGAAATTGATACTTAGGTGAATTACATAGGTAACATAACTAAGAGGTGGAATTTAAAACTCATTGTGTCCTAACTCCAAATCCTATAAACTTATTTCTCCTCTACTAGATGTAAGTTCTAAAGGAAGGGAATAAAACGTGTACTTTATATACTATGATAACAATCAATACAGATTTAAGAGGACTGAGGATGGTGAATGCAACTTTGCTGTATAAGATCATAGCTATCAGAATTAGAAAGGCATAAAGTTCATAAAAGTTAAGTGGCTTAACACACTTGTTGAGTAAGCATACATTAAGCATTTATTTGCCAGACACAGTGCTAAGCATGAAAAAAAAAAAGAGTAAAACGGTTCCTTCTCTGAAAAGGTTCACAGTCTAAAGGGGAAAATGACATAGAGACAACTGTATCCATACAAAATATATACTCAGAATATTGGAGGTAATCAGTAGAGAAAGACACTAGCATTAGGGAGGATCAAGAAAGGCTTCTTACAGAAAGGCTAAGATTTTAACTGAATACTTAAAGGAAGCAAGAGATGCAGATGAATCAGGAGAGCATTCCAGGCAGGTAGTAAGTACCAATAACTAATAGCAGCTTATTTAAACCCAGGTTTTCTGACTCTCAAACTTCTCTTTTTATGTTATTACATCCTATCAGATTGCAAATTCATCTGAACAGATTTTTCAGTTTGAACCAATTTATATCTTGGCATAAACATAAGCTGGTACCTCATCTTATTTAGCTACATTCCTGATGAATGGAACAGTAGCTTCTTAAGTACCTGCAAGTGGTTTGGGAGGTAAAAAGGAAAAAACAAAAACAAACCAGGCTGTTAAAATAATTGAAAAATGACTAAAGCTTATACTTGTAGCTTTACTTTGAAGATTTATTACTGTAATGCAGTGTAATCTCTTTCATTTATATTGTATATATTCAGTATAACCATAGTTATTTGTATATTGTCCACCTCCCAATCCCCCCACCCCCCCCACCCCCCATTAAAATGCATCTTCCTTGTGTATTAGGAGCCAAGACTGTTTTTACTTTTGTTTCCCAGGATGTATTCTAGTACCTAGTACCTGATTAAATGCTTGATAAATATTTGTTGATTGAAGAAAACACTTTTAACTGTCAAGATAAAGATTTGTTAGTGTTCATTGTTCAGTTTTACAGTTTATATTATATATTATAGGCAGCATGTTTTTAAAATGGAAAAAAGATCCAAGTTATCCTAAAATAAAAGAGTTGGACTAGATGAGAAAGGTAGTGTGGTATAATAGAAAGAGCACAAATTTGAAGTAAAAGGATCTGGATTTACATCTGGGGTCTTTGACTTACTTAAACTATGATGAATCATTTAACTTGTCTGAACTTCAAAAGCCTTTTTGTAAGAATAGGGGTATAGACTAGATGATTTAAGTTTTCTTCTATATCTTATGTTGATGACTGATTAATTTTCCTTAATTTCAGTAGAATTTGAAAACTTTATTTTTTTATTTATACTTTATAAAGTATTGGGGTTTCCCCCCAATAAAATACAGATTTTTTTTATAGTACATAGTTGTCTGCATGTTGTCTTCCTCATTAGACTATGAGCCCCTTCAGAGAAGGGAATGTTTTAATTTTTTTTTTCCATCCTCACTGCTTAGTACAGGGCCTGGCACATGAGTGATTAATAAATGCTTCTTGCTTGACTATCAGTAATATGCTAAAACCTCTCTGTAATAATATTGTCGATTGGAATTTTTTATTTAAGAAAAAGTAGAGTATTAAGTTACAGAAGTATAAATTCATAAATGAAGCTGTCCTACAACATGAATTCCAAGAATAGTTTTTTTTTGTGTGTGTGTGCTTACAGTACTGTTCATAATTTGTCAAAATATAGCTAGTGAAGTTTGTAAAAGATAAGATGTTATCTTCATGTGTGGGATGGGTGCTAAAGTGTAGACCCTTTTCCCAAATTAACTAATCAGGTACAAAGAGAAAGCATTTATTTAGTCCCTGCAGGGAGAAGTCCAGATACACACCTGGGAGCCATCCCAACTCTCACACCATGTGCTCCTGGAACCTGACCAGCTTCCTCCTTGTCCAGAATTTAAAAAGCAAAAGACCTTAGCTTTTTCATTGGATAGACTAAAAGGACATAACCATCCTTGACCAATGTTGTTTGCTTCCTATGGGTCACGTCATTTCTTGAGGGTCTAACCTTTAGAGACCACCTGATTCTCTGCAACCCAGGGTTCAAGTCTTGGGAATAGGGATCATGTGACTTAGTCTCAATACTGAAAAAGCTTCATCCAATTAGTCCCATTCATTCAGTTTACTGAAGTCATCAATACTCAACTTTCTCTTGCTTGGAGGTCTCCAATGGAGAAGTTGGATGACAACTTCACTGGTATCATAGTGGGGATTCCTTTTGCATATGGATATTACTAGATAGCCTCTAAAGTACCAAGTCTCACATTCTATAATACCATGATTGTTTCATATAAAATTAGGGAGTAAAGCAATAGATTATTCTTGGAAATTATAATTTTAAATAATTGTTAAAAACTGAAAAGAAGAAAAATTTTATACTGCTACTTATTGTATGTCCTGATTGACTATAAATAAGAGAGAATGTAGTGTTCCTTCCTTCCTCCCTTCCCTCTGTAAAAAATGGATGAACAACTATATTATGAAAACAAAGGAGTAAATGAATTTGAAAAGAAAGAGGAAGTCGTAATGACTGGTCTCAAGTTGGAAAATGAAGGATGAAGAAAAAGAAGAATCATTGACCACTTAGAGTTAAGTTCTTCCCAAATAGAAGTGAGCTAGATCCCCTGGATATGAAACAAATGTCTGCCCTCCAAGGAGTGAAGATCTTAGCTCTATCCATGCTGGCTGGTAATGGTCATTAAGAAGGAAGGACTAATGGCTGCAGGCTCTCTGCTGAGGCATACTGAGGAAGCTCTTTGTGGACCTGATAAGGATCCTGGGATTCAGTAGGTGACAGACAACCTTCTAAGATTCATCACATGAATGGCTGCTACTGACTAATGATACTTGAAGTAGTCTAGAAAACATTTACTAAAATATAGCACTGTGAGAAAGGAGTGAAGAGGATAGAAAGGTTTTTTTCAGTCACTGCTGACCACAGAAAGCAAGGACTAAGAAAGGGGCATGTTTGAAGAAGAAGCAGCTGATTAAAAGACTGGGTTTTATTTCCTTTCTTTCTAAGGTTCTTCCAGGTTTCCTTAGAGTCACTGAGAAGATAACATTTTCAGAAGATTATTTCCTAGAAGGTGACACTCTTTACTTCTGGGATAAATATAAATATCTGAAGTTTCTCTTCATAGATGAGGAAAAAATGAAACCTTTTAGGAGACCCCCGTTTCTAAAGACAATACCATAGAATGTGAACCATAAGTGCTGATGTCATCAGTAAATATTACTGGTCTAAGGTTGATGTCAGAAAACGAGCCAGGAAATTTCTAAGTTGATTTTGAATCTCTCTTGACAATTGTGGATGACACATAAGAATTCCCTCATTAGATTAACTGGGATGGAACTCCAAGCTATCCTGGAACAACATCAGTAGCTGAAAGCCAGGAGGAAAGCTAGATAATTCCCCATAGACTAAGCAAGAGATTTTTTTATTTTGTCAGCCTTCAAAAAGGACCAATGAAGCAGATTTCCAGGGGTGCCTAGTTTGTCTTCAGAGCAGTAAGTCACTTTACTAAATGACTGAGTACTGCTTTGATGATAAAACAAATGAAACAGCTCTTGCCCCGCAAAAGCTTATATTTTACCAAAGGAGATAATGTGTTCATATAGAGGCATACCTAGAAATGTTGTGGATTCAGTTGCATACTACTATAGAAAAGTGAATATCCCAATGACGTGAATTACATGAATTTTTTTGGTTTTCCAGTACATAAAAGTTATGTTTACACTGTACTGTAGTCTAAATGTGCAGTAGTATTATGTTTGGAAAAAAAAAAAAAGTATACACCTAAATACTTTATTGCTAAAAAATGTTCACCATCATCTTGAGCCTTCAGCAAATCTTAGTCTTTTTGCTGGTGAAGAGTCTTGCCTTGTTGTTGATGGCTATTGACTGATGAGAATGATGGTGTATCTTTCAGCTTTTCTCACTTTTGATATGTCTTCCTCACTAAACTTCATCATTTCTGTTTTTAAAGTGAGAAATATGCAACTTTTCCTTTCACTTGAACACTTAGAGAATATTGGAGAGTTATTAATTGACCTCATTTCAATATAATTGTGTCTCAGGAATAGGGAAGCCCAAAGAGAGTGAGAGAGATAGGGGAACAGCCAGTTGGTGGAGTAGTTAGAACACACACAACATTTATTGATTAAATTTGCCATCTTATGTACGATGGTTCTAGGCACTTCAACAATTATAATTGTGATATCAAAGATGTCACTCATAACCATAACAGATATAATAACAATAATGAAGAAGTTTGACATTGAGAAAGTGAGAATTACCAAAATGTGATAGAGAGACACAATGTGAACACATGCTGTTGGAAAAAAGATGCAGAAAGACTGGCCCAACACAAGAATGCCACAAACTGTAATTGCAAAAAAAAACACATCTGAAGCACAGTAAAATAAAGTGCATTAAAACTAGATATCCCTGTATAGGTATATACAAAGTAATTTGGGCATTTTCAAAACACTGAGACTTGGGCAGAAGTTGCCAATTTTTTTTTAACAAGATGCCAGTTGGTGGAAACTGAATGGATGTCCATCAGTTGGAGAATGGCTGAATAAATTGTGGTATATGAAAATTATGGAATATTACTGTTCTGTAAGAAATGACCAACAGGATGATTTCAGAAAGGCCTGGAGAGACTTACACGAACTGATGCTGAGTGAAATGAGCAGGACCAGGAGATCATTATATACTTCAACAACAATACTAGATGATGACTAGTCCTGATGGATCAGGCCATCCTCAGCAACAAGATCAACCAAATCATTTCTAATGGAGCAGTAATGAACTGAACTAACTATACCCAGAAAAAGAACTCTGGGAGATGACTAAAAACCATTACATTGAATTCCCAGTCCCTATATTTATGCACACCTGCATCTTTGATTTCCTTCACAAGCTAATTGTACAATAATTCAGAGTCTGATTCTTTTTGTACAGCAAAATAATGTTTTGGTCATGTATACTTATTGTGTATCTAAGTTATATTTTAATATATTTAACATCTACTGGTCATCCTGCCATCTAGGGAGGTGGGGGGTAAGAGGTGAAAAATTGGAACAAGAGGTTTGGCAATTGTTAATGCTGTAAAGTTACCATGTATATATCCTGTAAATTAAAGGCTATATAAATAAAAAAAAAAAAAAAAAAACAAGATGCCAGTTGGAATGGCCTTTCTGGAAAGAGAATTATGGACAATCAAAGAATGCAAATAAAGACTCATCTTCTTCAGCTCTTCAGATTGTTCAGGAAATCCCCTAATAAACTCACAGTAGTAATAGGACTTAGAACAGATCCAAAAGAAAGTTATCAGGTAAGCATACAGAAGTAAGAAATAGTATTTTTTTTTAATCTTTAAGATGCCTTTTTGATGTTTTCCCCCCACATTGATTAGGATTCAAACAGAAATCCTCTCTTACAACAAATATATCTGTCCACCAATAAATATTTGGTCATATCTGAAAATGCATTTCTGATTCCTTTGTGCCTTCATCCATCACCTTTCTACTAAGATATGGGATGTTATTTTGCTAAATTTAATATCTTTGGTGGTTCTTGGGAAATATTTGCTGTGTTAAAACATAATATGATATTTTCCTTATTCTCATCCTTTTTGTCCCATATGCATTTCACACTGACTGCTCTCCCCCTCTCTGGTCATCTTTCCTTTCTAATTTATTTTGTGACACTACTCCCTCCTGGTTCACACCTTGTCTCACCATCCTTTTCAGCAGCCTTTTCTAGCTCATCAACTGTATCAGGCTCATCATTGGGTGCTCATCAACTTTCTGTTCTAGATCTTTTTCTCCCTCTCCACTCTGTTAATAATCTCATATGTTCTCATTCCATCTCTCTGCATATGAGTTACTTAACTTACACATGCAGCTCCAATATCCTCAGCATTTCAATCTTATATCACCACTTCTCTATGGAATATTTCACACTAGATATTCTGAGAGACAAATCAAACTGGCCAAAGTTGAACTCATCATGCTTCTCCTCCTCCTTTCAGACTTCATCATTTCTGTTGTAGGTTTCACCGCTTTTCTGGTCTCCCAGGTTTGTAACCTCATTGTCTTCCTTGATTCCTCACTCTCTCTTATTCCACATATCTAATCATTTTTCTAAATCTTTCCATTTCTCCCATATACATCCACATTTCTCACATCCACCCTCTTTTCTGCATTCACAGCTACCACCTTAGTTCAGGCCCTCATATCTCTCTCCTAGATAATTACATTTGTCTCCTGATTGATCTCTCTGCCTCAGATTTCTCACTACTCTGGTCTTTCTTCCACACTGCTGCTAAAGTAACTTTCTTAAGCACAGATATAATCTAGAATGAATATAAACTCCTCTGTTTAGTAACTTCTTTGTTACCTTTAAAGCTCTGCATTGGACATTACTTCCCCTCCTACTCCTAGTGAGCAAGGCAAACTGCTTTCCCTCATCTTCTCACAAACAACACTACCTTCCTTCTCCAATGTGCTGTCCCATGTGCCTGAAATAAATTCCCTTCTTACCTTTTTCTACCATCTTCTGCATGAAGCCTTTTCTAATTCTTCCAACCATATACCTTGTATTTAATTATTTTGTATATTTTTATATTTATGTTACATTTGTGTTGCATATATTTAAACATGTATTTGTTGTGCCCCTCATAAAAGCTCCTTGTGAGTAGGGATTGCATTCTTTGTCCTTTTATCCCCGTACCTGACACCTGATGAATACTTTATAAATTCTTAATGATTGGTTCATTCTCTCTCTGATTTGGATGTAAATCGTTGGGGCAGATTTTGAAGATCCTAAAGTATCCCAAAGAAAACAATCTTTATTCTTCCCTGTTAGCTGTTTTTTAAAATAGCTGTTAGAGTGCCTGAAAAACTATGAACAGAGGTTGGCAATATTATACAAGAGGCAGTATTCTACAACAAAAAAATTCCAAAGAAAAAGAAGAGTAAGAAAGCAAAAAAGTTCTCTGATGAACCTTTACAAATAGTTGAGGAAAAAGTAAAGTGAAATGTAAAGGAGAAAAGGGAAAAATAACACCCAAAAGAATGAAGAATTGCAGAGAATAGCAAGGAGATTTGCTTAAATGAGGAATGCAAAGAAATAGAAGAAAACAATAGAATGGGAAAGAGAAGAGATCTCTTCAAGAAAATTAGAGATATTAAGGTAACATTTCATGGACAAATGGGCATGGTTAAAGATAAAAATGCTAGAGACTTAACAGAAGCAGAAGGATGTAAGAAAAAATGTCCAAAATGCAGAAAAGAACTATGCAAGAAAGATCTTATCAGTAACCAAGATGATGATTAAGAGTCATTCATCCTAGAAATAAAAGCAATTTCCTTAGGAAATATTGCTTACAATGAAACTAGTGAAGGTGATAGAATTCCAGCTGAGTCACTTAAAGTCCTAAAAGATGATGCTGTTAAAATGTTACACTCAATATGCCAGCAAATTTGTAAAACTCAACAGTAGCTACTGGATTGGGAAAAAATCAGTTTACATACCAATCCTAAAAAAGGGCAAGCCAAAGAATATTCAAATTACCAAAGAATTGTTCTCATTTTACATGACAATAAGATTCTGCAAGTTAAGCTTCAACACTTAATATGAACTAAGAATAATCAGAAAACTAGGCTGATTTTTCAAAGAAACAAAGGAACTAGAAACCACATTGTCAACATTGACTGAATTAAGGAGAAAGCAAGAAAGTTCAAGAAAAACATTTATTTCATCGACTACACTAGAGTCTTTGATTGTGTGGATCCCAACAGAATGTGGCAAGCCCTCAAAAGAGATGGGAGTACCAGATCATTTTACTTGTCTTCTGGAGAATCTATATATGGTACTATAAAACAACTGATTTGTTTAAGATTTGACAAGGAGTCTGACAAGACTGTATATTGTCTCCTTATTTAACTTACATGCAGAGTGTGTCATGTGAAATGCCAAGCTGGATGAATCAAAAGATTACTAGGAAAAGGTTGCTGGGGAAAATTTCAACTTTTTCAGTTATGCAAATGATACCACTTTGATGGCAGAAAGTAAATGAGAATTAAGTCTTTTGATGAAGATGAAAGAGGTGAGTATAAAAGGTGGTGTGAAACTTAACATCAAAAAAATCTAAAATCTTGATAAACAGAGGGAGAAGGAATGGAAGCAGTATCAGGACTTATATTCTTGGGCTCAAAGATCACTGTAGATGATAATTGTAGCCATGAAATTAAAAGACGTTTGCTTTTTGGAAGGAAAGCCATGGGAAATATGAAAGCTCACTAAAAAACAGATGTCACTTTCCCAAACAAAAGTCTGTATAGCCAAAGCTGTGCTTTTTCCATTTACAACATATGGCTGCAAAACTTGGACTTAAAGGAAAACTGAGCACCCACAATTGATGTTGAATTGTAGAGCTGAGGAAAATTTTTGAGAATCCCTTGTGCAGCAAGAAAATCAAAACATTCTGTACTTAATAAAATGAATTCAGGTTATTCACTAGAAGATCAAATACTGAAGCAGAAATATTTTAGCCATATAATGAGAAGATGGAAGTCACTGGAAAAGACCTTAATGGTTGGGAATGATTGAAGACAAAAGGAAAGGAGATGGCACAGGATGAGATATATAGATAATATTATGGGAATAGTGAGCATGAACTTGGACAGACTTTGAGAGATAGTTGAGGATGAAAAGGCCTGGCATGCTATGGTCCTTAGGGTTCTGAAGAGTTGGACATGACCGAACAACAACAATATTAAATATCATTAGAAATTAATATCTATGAATTAGCTATTATTAGAAATGGTAGGGGTGTTGTGAATATTTGTGGTTAGCTTCTATAACATTTTTGAAATACTGTTTGATACACACTCTTTTTTTTTTTTTTTTTTTTATTTAATAGCCTTTTATTTACAGGATATATACATGGGTAACTTTACAGCATTAACAATTGCCAAACCTCTTGTTCCAATTTTTCACCTCTTACCCCCCCACCCCCTCCCCTATATGGCAGGATGACCAGTAGATGCTAAATATATTAAAATATAACTTAGATACACAATAAGTATACATGACCAAAACATTATTTTGCTGTACAAAAAGAACCAGACTCTGAATTATTGTACAATTAGCTTGTGAAGGAAATCAAAAATGCAGGTGTGCATAAATATAGGGATTGGGAATTCAATGTAATGGTTTTTAGTCATCTCCCAGAGTTCTTTTTCTGGGTATAGCTAGTTCAGTTCATTACTGCTCCATTAGAAATGATTTGGTTGATCTTGTTGCTGAGGATGGCCTGATCCATCAGAACTGGTCATCATCTAGTATTGTTGTTGAAGTATATAATGATCTCCTGGTCCTGCTCATTTCACTCAGCATCAGTTCGTGTAAGTCTCTCCAGGCCTTTCTGAAATCATCCCGCTGGTCATTTCTTACAGAACAGTAATATTCCATAATTTTCATATACCACAATTTATTCAGCCATTCTCCAACTGATGGACATCCATTCAGTTTCCAGTTTCTAGCCACTACAAAAAGGGCTGCCACAAACATTCGTGCACATACAGGTCCCTTTCCCTTCTTTATAATCTCTTTGGGATATAATCCCAGTAGTAACACTGCTGGATCAAAGGGTATGCACAGTTTGATAACTTTTTGAGCATAGTTCCAAACTACTCTCCAAAATGGTTGGATTCGTTCACAACTCCACCAACAATGAATCAATGTCCCAGTTTTCCCACATCCCCTCCAACAATCATCATTATTTTTTCCTGTCATCTTAGCCAATCTGACAGGTGATACACACTCATTTTGCCTTGGTTTCTGATTTTAATTTTAGAGTTTTACTTTATTGTCTGTACTCTTGACCTTATCTTAGATGTGTGGCAGGAAGAGGAGGAGAAAGCAGTGTAGTACAACTGATGATTTGATTATTGGAAATCTACCTTCTGACCATAGGAAATCTCAATTATGATTAAAACTCAGTTTGAAAAATTGTTTAAAAGCTTCCAGCAGGTATTAAGAAAACATTAATGCTCTGATTACAAGATTTCAGTGAAAATGAACTGATGTATCACATATAGTAAAATGATCTTAACTTTGTTGTTGTTGTTTTAGTAATCTGACTTTTGGGTGCTCTGTGGAAGTTCAAGGGGTATTGGTAAAAAGTCCTTACAAAAAGCAAAACGTGGAACTGAAGGCGGACAGAATTGAAGTCATTGGACATTGTGATTCTAAGGTATGCCGTTTGACTCTGGTTTTGTAGTATGGCCAATTTGAGAGATTGTGTTTAAAATATTTGCAGCTTGCTTTCCAGTGTCCTTTTAAAACGCTCATCTACAAAACATTTGGCAACCTGAGGAATTCAAAGATGGCAGCAAAAATAATTTAGGTGTTAAAATCTTAATGTGGGAAAAGTAGTTGTGTTTGCTTGTGCATTTCTGTACCATTTGTCACTATTGAAACTGGGCACTTTGACAGATGTTCCAGCTTAACTTGAATAACAGAAACAGCCAAGGCTGGACCAGTTTTTTCAAGTTCTTGTATATGTAAATGCCCAAAGTATAGAAAGCTTATGCAAGGAAGTGATTCTTAAGTTTTCTTTCTAAAAGTGAAACCTTAGTTGAGATAGACTTTCTGTAGCAGAAAATTCTGCTAAAGTAGAAACTTAGCAAATACTTATTTCTGATTTTGCTGTAGTGAAGGCTAGAATTGCTGGATGTTTGTGATTCCATGTCTGTTTTATGGAGAGAATATCATCTAATATTTTAAGAATAAAAAACAAAGGAAGAAGAAGGAAAATTTAATTATTTCAAGTTAGAGTTTAGTTGACATAAAGAAGATTCAAGGTAAAAGATATGAGATAGGAACATTTCTTAAGCTATTTTAGACAACACCTTTATTTTAGATCAGATTTAACCTTATTTTTTTTTTCTAGTATCAGGCACACAGCTTTGTACATAAAGGCCACATCATATGGCAAGAAATTCTGGTCAAATTATATAAAATTAGGTACCAAGCCATCTGGAAAATAGACTGCCAGAAAAAAACATGTGGCACACACAGAAAACTGAATAAAGATTGAAAATTTTTTCCTCCCCTTTTTAGATGACTTTTTTGATTCTTGACATTTTTAGTTCTTGAGTAGTCTTCTTGCTAATATTGGTGTGGATACCTAATGGTTCTTTCTGTCATTTGAAAATAGACATTAGATAAGGGCTGAATATTTAATCCCAGTTTTCAATTTATGTGGTCACATTTCTAAGGGTTTAATTTGATTTTGTTTTGTGTGTATGTATGTGTGTGTGTTGTAAAAATGTCCAAGAAAATATACAAAGGTAATAAAAAGGAACTCATTAAAATTATCAAAACCATGATCTGTTTTGTTTTTTTCCCAAGCCCTGGACACATGCTTACTATCATGGTTACATTAATGGTTCAAGTACACATGTGTGTATGTGTGTGTATATGTACACACATGAACACATATACTTCCTGAAGCATGAAACACATGGTTTGGTACTAGTCAGAGCATATTGCCCATTATCCAAGGATTGGGCTTTCATTGACTTTTCCTTCTTATTATAATTAGATTATATATTATAATTATAAGTGCAGATTATTATAATAGAAATGTAAATCCAAACAACTCTGAAATTTTACTTCACATCCAACAAACTGACAAAAGATGGGAAGTTAATGTTGGAAGATGTGTAGGAAAAAAAAGGCACATGAATGCATTGTCTGTGAGCTTTGTATTAGTATACTTATTCTTTAAGTTTGGAATTAGGCAAATAAAGATTAAAATATCCATGCTCTTGGACTCAAACATTTCACTGCTAGGCAAATTGAAAAAAAAAAAACACCTCAGACAATAGAATATTAGATGCTTATCAGTTGGTCAATGGCTAAACAAATTGTGATATGTAAATGTAATGGAAGGTTACTATGCCATGAGAAATGAGACACATGGTGCAGAGAAGCTCAGAAAAATTAACATGAATTAATGGAAAAGGAATTAACTGTGCAAAAAAACTCTAAATCAATGTGGGAAAAACCACAAAACAAATGAAATTCTGAAAAATTATAAAGACCTCTTTAGCCCCAAAGAAATATGAGAAGACATCTTCTCCTATTCCTTTGCAGAAGTTGGGGTCCATATAAAACATCAGTTTTTTTCAGCATATTAATTGATTTTACTTGATTATTTTTTTCTTTTCTTCTTTTTAGTTAAAAAAATATATTCTTTGTTCTTAAAAAAGAAAATAATAAAATACATAGAAAAAGTCACCAGTATGGCAGATTTAGGATGGAGGGATCATCACCTGTAGTTGGAGAAATCAGAAAATAAATTGTTAGTTGCAACATCAAAATTTGGTAGCATCTTAGTTATGTTTTGAAAGAGGGGAAGGTGCCAGTGTGTGGATATTAAAAAGGAGGTGAGTATCTTTCAGACATAAGGGATGCTATATTTAAATATAAGGATAGGAGAGATGGCAACATACATTCAGGAACAAGAAGTCTATTTTAGCTGGATCTTATAGTTCATGAAAAGGGATACTGTGAAATAAAGTCAGAAAGTAAAATTGGAGTCAGGCTGTGGAGCTTTGAATGTCAGGCAAGAAAATTTGTATTATATTTGGTAAATACCAGAGAATTTCAAAAGGTTAGGTGGCAATATTTGGATAGAAAAATATTTTCAGAGACAGAATTTAAAAAAAAAAAAACTTTTCAAGTCTTCATGCAGTTTTTTAAAAATTGTCACATAGAAGATAATGTTCATTTGAGTTCCATGATTGTGAAGTGATAGTGAGTTTTTTAGAAATGTTTTAGTTGATCATGATATTGAACATCTACAAGGTGCATGAAAGAAAACAGTGTAGGAAAAAATAAACCAAGGAATTGGGATTACAGTCGATCATTTTTTAAGAGAAGAAGAAGGCAGTCCTTTTGTTTGGAACAGTAGAAATGACATCACTTCTGAAATGTGAAGAGAACCATTATAATGAAAGCATTCTCTTCTCCAGTGTCTCATTTGTTTTTTACTGTTCTTTGGCAGACATTCCCTTTTAAATATAAGGAGAGATATCCTCTAGAATATACTCGACAATATCCTCACTTTCGATGTAGAACCAATGCCCTGGGCTCTATATTGAGGGTCCGTAGTGAAGCTACAGATGCTATACACTCTTTCTTCAAGGTACGTAATTTTACTTCTTTAATTTGATTGATCTTTTTTATTCTTTTCTATAACTTTAAAATGTTATAAGTTTAAAAATTAATCCACAGAGTTTACATATCAAATATAAAATCCATTATTTGGTTTTTAAAGCCCTGTACAACCTTACCATTCCATTCTTACATTTTATTCTTGCCATGTAATCTAGCAACACTGACTTTTGCTTGCATATGACATCATCTTACTCTTACTTGCTCGTTCCCCTAATTATATCTCCATGTCTTTTCCCAGTCTTGTCTTTCATTCCTGAAATGCTGCCTCTCTTTCAAGCCTCTATTCAAATACTGTTTTCTGCAGTAGGCTTCTTACACTCTCTACTCCTGGACTTTCATTCTCAAACTATCTCCACATTCCCACCCCCCCCTCCTCTCCCCCTGTATCTTATCTATACATAGTTGTTTGCATGTTGTCTTCCTCATTAGAATGTAAGTCCTTGTGGATGTGAAGTGAAGTATTTTTTCCTTTCTTTGCCAACTTAGTGCTTATAGTTCTTGGTACCTAGTAAGCACTATTTAACAAATGTTTGTTAACTTGATGTATTTATTAATAACTTTTATATAATGTGTTGAAGTTTATAGTGCATTTTAGATATATTATTCAATTTAATTTTCATAATACCTCAGAAATATCCCTGTTTTAGAGACATAAAAATAGAATTAGATATGTTAAGTGACTTGTTCAAAGTCATATCACTAGTAGCAGAAGTAGAACCTGAACTCATGTCTTCTGACTCAGAATCACAATTTTGGATTGAAAGAAATCCCACCAATCATCAAGTCTAAATCCATACCTGAAGAAGAATTCCCAGTACAACATACCCACTAAGTGATCATCCTGTCTTGGCTTGAAGTCCTCAAGTGAATGGGAATTAAGTATCTTAAAGGCAGCTCTTATATATTCCTCTCAGCTTTTTCATCTCTAGGTCTCTAAATTAAATGTGCTCAGTTCTTTTAACCACCTAATGATTTATATGGCCTGGATTTGATATACCTTATAGTACACAGTAGTTCTAGGAACTGATTCTTTTGTTTTCTTTTTTTTTTTTTTTTTTCTGAAAATTGGGATAACATTTGCCTTCTCCATTTACTTTCTTTCACACAGTACTGATAGTAGTTCAGAAATCATTCACTGATTTTTATTTTTAGTACCTGATGATTTAGTTCACTTGGGGCTGGTGACTTAAATTTATCAAAGGCAGCTAAGTGCTCTTTCATTATCTTCTAATTTTGGGTATCAGTTCCCTATCAGTTACTTTTGATCTCTTTGCAGGCCAAAGATCCTTTACCCTGGCAGAGAGACAGAAGCAAAATAAGCTGTTCTGTTACTTCTCCATTGTCAGTTATCATTGTTCCATCTACATTGAACCATGGTCATATCTCTTTTCTAAGCCTTATCTTTTTTCTCCAGTAATTCTTAATTTACTTCCTCACTCTGAATTGTCACACTCCTGATGCTGTTTTTCTTTTTTTGTATAGGGCTCTGCCAATATTTTGTATTCATTTTTTACTTTCCCTTGCTTGCATATTCTATACATACCTTTTAAAGGGAAGTTTGATTGTTGAGTCCTCTGTGTATCCATCTTGGTTTTTTAGAATACTCCCATTTTTTTCTTCCTTGGAATTGTTCTTCTTTTGTGTCTTCAATATTCCTTCTTGAATAGTTCCCTTCCCTCCTTCATTTCTGTATTTTCTAAGATTTTTATCTATATGTGATCCTCCTGTTATTCCTCAGAAACTTTTGAAATATGTTCCCCTAAAATCCAGAATGCACATTAGATTGTTGTTGGCTTCCTTCTTTGTCATAAACTTTAGAGAGTATCCTTTTTTGCATTGATTTTCCATTGTTTTCCCCTTTTAATCATTGTCTCTTTGGTAGTGAAAAATTCATATCCAAAATAGAATTTACCCCTATTGATTCCTTCATCCTTTAAAGGATGAAATTATTATTAAAGCAAGACAAGAAGTTTCAGTTGTTCTGTTTTGTTATGTTTTCAGAGGGAGCTCCAACAAATATCTGGATAAATCTGTTATTTTTATATCTCTTTTTCAGATTTATGGTAGTTTCTTCAACTTTTCTTTCATTTCTTCTTTGTATATAGTAATAGTCTAGTGAAATAAATCACTTTCATTTATTTTCTCATTGATCTTTACTCAAATGCTTTCCACCATGGATTTTTTTTCCTCTCTCTCCCTTCCCCCTTCTCATTTTTCTTAAGTGAAAATACCTTCTTAATATTAACTCCTTCAAATGAGTATACAACCTAATAATTACTTAAATAATATTTATTTAAAATAATAATAATATTTATATCTGCTGCTCTCTGCTCCAAGTGTCTTGTTTCTTTCAAATAAATTATATCTACTAGAGCAATATTGCAATGCATGAGGTTCAAACCAAGAAACCTCAATTAAACTTCTAAGGTCAAATTTGCCTTCTTATGCTATATAGGCCTTATAATTTCTCTTACTTGTTGCCAAACTTTGGGCATTATGCATAACTAATGGAGGCTATGGAGTTTACAACTAATAGGTACTTTCTTGGATTTTGTCTTATATGAATTTCTGATATTAATAGCATTCCTACTACATTGTATATAATCTCTTTCTATTTAAATTGGTAGGTATATTTGACAGTTTTCTCTTGCATCACGCTGTCACTGTGTTACCATACATTTATTATTATTAAATCTAAACAAAAATGTGTATGGGCACCTGAGTGCCTATACATCATGGAGAGAAAGAGAGATCTGACCTGGGACTAGTGATTATCCAACCCTTTCCCCCAATGGAAGGAGCATATGCTTCATCAGTGCTGACTCTATAGAAAACATAGAGAATCATATGCTTCAGTTCAAAGGAAAGAAATGAATAACTTTCTTTTGGATTTTTTTTTGTTGCTACTCTAGGTTATATATGATCTGCAAATGTTAGTTTAACATGCCTTCCTCTCTCTCCTTCGTTACAGCTTGGTCACAACTTTCTTAGGGTTAATGCAGGCATCTTTCTTTAATAAGCTGTGTCTGATCCGTTTTCTAGAGGTGTGAAACTATGCAGTCAGAAGAAAAAACCTTTTAATCAGCCAGAAGAAAAGTTCATATGAGGCATTGTCATTTCTTTTTAGTTTAAGATCTTCTGACATGCATTTTACTCTATCTCTCCTGCCTGCCATATGGGTTTGCAGCAATTTCTTGAAGCACATATACACAAAAATTTTGGTTAAGATTTAAAATAATTCTTCCTTCCCATATGGTTCCAAACACTGAAAAAGTACACCTGCTGTTTAGAAACATGCATACAGTACTTTAGCCACTAGGTGGTGGTAGTGCAGTCTTATAACAACTCTCTTCAAGGATTGATAAGAAGACAGCATATTTAAAAGTACATACTTCCTGAATACTACAGATAATGGATACATGTATATGTGTATATACCCACATAATATATAGATTACCTTTGCATATATGTATATTTTCTAAAAATGAAAAAAACTTTTTTAAAACATATTACCTTATCTCTACTTGTTGAAATATTTTCTTCCTTTAAGACCCAACTCAGGTACCATCTTCTCTATGAAGTTTTTCTTGATTTCCTTCTCACTGAACAATCTTTTTTTCTCAGATTGTACTAGAGTATTTCTCTGTATCTCTTTTTTTGCTCTTTTACATTCCATTTTGTATCATACTTGTGTGCAGATCACATATCTCTTAGAAGAAATTAAATTTCTTGGGAACAAGAACTATTTTCTTTATACATATTCTTGTTTATAGTAGGAAACTAGTAAATGACTAGTTAAGTGAATTTGTTTATTGTTTCTAAAATGTCTTTTGTAGTTATCTTTGAACCCAAATAAGCAGACTTGAAAAAAAATTTGTCTAAAATATGAATAAGTAACCTCTAAGTAAAGTTTTGATAAGTTCCTTGAGACATGTGAACATTATAATGATTTTGGCTGCTGAGACACCTTTCCCCCCCCACCTCTTATTTTGATTCTTAGCTATATTCTTGATAGTTAAGCATTATTTAAAGTCTTTACTAGGCATGACCACTTATGTCCCTTTTTCCTCTCTTAAGTTGTATTTTTCTTCATTCTTTTTTTTTTAATTATTGTTTTCTTCCACTGGTGCCTATGGTTTGTCTATGGCACCTGGGTACTTCTTATCTTTACTACTTTTTTTTTTACCTTGCTAGAAAAATAATTAGTATTTGATGATTAACTTGTGAACTCTATTTTTTCACTTCAAGTATCCATAATTTGTTCAGTAGGATATATCAGAACTTGTATTTTGCTAATATAACTAAAGGGACAGTTCTCTTTAAAACAGAGATGAACCTAGTGATTCCTACTTACACAACAAAACGATTCCTACTACTTACAAGTTTATCTAAAAAAACCTGAGTGATGCTTTTCACCAAGTTTTCAATATTTTTTTCTTATATCTTTGTGCATTTGTGAATTGGAAATTATGTTTTGCTTTTCCCTTTATCTTCTTTCCTCTTCATTCTTCACTTTATTTTCTATATTTGAGCTTACAAGTGTTTGTATTTCATATGGAATAAATGATTCATATCCATAATTCTTGCCTCCCAGGAGATAAAAATTTTATGCAGTGATGTTATTGATTATGTCTCATCAGTTCTTCAAAATGTATTTGTTATAATACTTCTGGGCATATTGCACTCATATTTAGTACTATTTAAATACTTTTCTGAGATTCAAATTCCTTCTCTTAATATTTACAAAGTTATATCATAGGAAAAGGAGTTGACTGAATTCCTTTTGCCTGTCCTTCAAATATTGAATCCACTGTGTTTTGGAAGGATACAGAAATTGAAAGATCCCTATTCTCAGAAGATCGTCTAAGAATAGCAAATACATACTAATAACTATGGAAACATCATCATTTCTACCAGTTCTGTAACTGGAAATTTGTGTCATTTTCTATTTGTTCAAGGCTAATGTTACAGACAAGCTATGCTGATTTTTTAGTAGTATGAACTCATCCTTTGCCTTATTCTGATGTATTTGTCTAGCCTGTGACCTATCTACATCCCTAGTTAGTATAAGAAGAGCGTACCTTGGGATTGCTGGGTTATTTCAGTCCCACTAGCATTACCTTAGTGTAGCTTTTGTGGTTCGCTAATGGAAATATTGTCAGACTTTAGATCTGCAGGGCTTTCTTGGGCGCCTCTGTAATGGATGCATCTAAGCATTGATGCTCAAGCCCTTCCTTTAGGCAAAAGGAAGTCTCTGTATGTGATATGCATTGTTAACAGTTTAATGCTAGTGCCTTCTTATAAATCATGTCTGATTTTTTCATTGCCTGTTTGTTTCCTTACTCTGCTAATTTTCCTATCTTTTGGTGGGTCATATCTATAAAGCATACAGTTTCCTGGGTAGCATGACACACATTGATCACTTTGCATTCCTTGGTGACATGAACAACTTTATCATGGACCCTCCTTTATTTTTAGTGATTTTATGTATGTACATCTGGTCATCTCAGTCCTATTACAACAAGATTTCTATAATGTTGCAAACCTTTTTAAGCTTTACAAAATACTTTCTTCATGACAACCCTGAGGTAGGTGAGGCAGATCCTATGATTTTGTATGATTTTATGTACAGATAAGGGCACCAAGGTTTAGGGAGTGTAAATGATGTCAGGGTCACAGAGCAAGTATCACATAATGATTAGATCCCTATCTTGTGACTCCAGGTCTGGTGCGTTTTCTTTTGGACTACACTTCTCAAAAATAGACTATGGCTACATAATTCTTGTAAATCACTCTTAAGCCCTGGCAATTGAAGAAGACAGTATGGAATAAAGGAAACCGTCCCTGTTCATACTTCCTTCTCTCATTCTCTAGGAGACAAGGAAAAAGGATAGCAACAATCTGGGAGCAGAAACACAAATCATCAAAAACACTCTGAAAGTGTTCAAAATCAGTGTAGAAATGAAATATGTACTCAGTTTTTAGAGAATGACAAATAGTTATAGAAGCACCTAGATGATTCAATGATCCACTGAGTCAGGATCATTTGAATTCAAATCTGGTTTTAAACTTTTACCTGTAGGACTGTGAGCAAGTTATTTAACTTCTCCTGTAATTCACTGGAGAAGAAGATGGGAAACTCTTTCATATTTGCCAAGAAAACCCTAGACAGGGTCACAGTCTCAGATATGATTGAACAACAATAACAATAAAAATCAATTTTGATATATTATGGAATGGACTAGGATTCTATTATAAATAAAGGTAGATATAGAAGAATTCAGAGAAAGAGATGAAGACCTATAGAAATTGATGAAGAGTGAATTAAGCGGAACTAGGAAAATAATATATCCAGTGATTGCACCACTGTGAACAAAATCAATATATGGTGACAGCAGTTGTTGTTTACTCATTCAGTCATGTCTGATTCTTCTTGACCCCATTTGGGGTTTTCCTGGCAAAGATACTGGAGTAGTTTGTGATTCCCTTCTTTAGCTCATATTACAGATGAGGAAACTGAGACAAACAGGGTAAAGTGACTTGTCCAGGGTCACACAGCTAGTAAGTATCTCAGGCTGGATTTGAGCTGAGGAAAAGGAGTCTTCCTGACTACAGGCCCAGTTCTCTATCCCCTAGGACACTTAATTGCTAGCCATAGCAACGTACTGGTGGTAGAAGTGGTCAAATATAATTGTCATTGTTAATACTATTTTGAAAGTTTAAAGAGAACCTTCCTACTTTTTGTTAACAATATATCATAAGGGTATTTGGTGTTTTTAGTAAATGTTGGTTGTGTCAAAAAGAGTGTCAGTGAATTTAAATGAAAAGTGTTAGCTTGGGAAGTAGGAGACCTAGATGCAAGTCCCAACTGAGATATTAGTTAAGTTGGTCACTTTGGGCAAGGCACTTCCCTTCTCTAGGCTTCCACCTTATCTCTGAAATTACAGGTGTGGCTTAGATCTTTAGAGACAAACTAAAATAGAAGTGTGGGCCACAGTCATTAAAAAGAATCCCTGAAGAACACATAAAATGTGGTTAAATTTTTTTTTGAAATTTATTTATTTATTATAGCTTTTTATTTACACGTTATATGCATAGGTAATTTTACAGCATTGACAATTGCCAAACCTTTTGTTCCAATTTTTCCCCTTCCCCCCACCCCATCCCCTAGATGGCAGGTGACCAATACATGTTAAATATGTCAAAGTATAAATTAAATACAGTATATGTATACATGTCCTAACAGTTATTTTGCTATACAAAAAGAATCGGACTCTGAAATAGTGTACAATTAGCCTGTGAAGGAAATAAAAAATGCAGGCGGACAAAAATAAAGGGATTGGGAATTCTATGTAATGGTTCATAGTCATCTCCCAGAGTTCTTTCGCTGGGTGTAGCTGGTTCAACTCATTACTGCTCTATTGGAACTGATTTGGTTCATCTCATTGCTAGAGATGGCCACATCCATCAGAATTGATCATCATATAGTATTGTTGTTGAAGTATGTAATGATCTCCTGATCCTGCTCATCTCACTTACCATCAATTCATGTAAGTCTCTCCAGGCCTTTCTGAAATCATCCTGCTGGTCATTTCTTACCAAACAATAATATTCCATAATATTCATTTGTGGTTATATTTTAAAATGTAATATTATCTATGTTTTATTGTATTTTTATTTATTTTGTTAAATATTTCCCAATTATATTTTTATCTGCTTTTACCTGTTTGTTTGGCACCTCCGATCTAGTAATATCTAGATTCCTTTCTTAGTTCCACAGTTTTTTGTAATGTCTTATTGTGCATAGTAGGTAGTCAAGAAGATTATTGAATGATTTATAGGCACTTAAGGATATTTTCCTTGTTTGAGGAGGTTCTACATTTAATTGGAGTATTGTTTAACATTTTTGCCTTGTGACTCTTATATTACTACTAATTGAAGTTCTTGCTCTTGTAATTGTTTTTAACAAACATGTACTGAAAAAAATTTTTTTTCCTTTTCAGGCTAATGGCTACATACATATTCACACCCCTGTGATCACATCAAATGACTGTGAAGGTGCAGGAGAACTCTTTCAAGTTGAAGTAAGTTGTGTTTCAGAACATGGATGTTTATGATTTTCAACTTTCACAGTTTTTTTTTTGAAGTTCATAGAAGATCTTTAGGTACAGGTAGGTAGCACAATGGATAGAAACCAGCCCTGAAGTCAGTAGGACCTGAGTTCAAATCTGGTGTCAGACACTTAACACTTCCTAACTGTGTGACCTTGGGCAAGTCACAGCCCAATTACCTCAGCAAAAAAAAAAAAAAAAAAAAGATAATAGAAGATCTTTGAGGATCACTGTGGTAATAGCTTATACTTAAATGGTTGGTTGTTTTTCAAAATACATTACCTATGTTTTCATTTAATGCTCATGATAATCCTGTGAGTTAGTGAAAGTAGTATCCTTATTTTACTTATAATGAGAACTAAAACTTAGAGAGGTAGCCTTGATTTGCTAAAAGCCAGTCCAGTGGGCCCAAATGTGAATTTTGAGGCTTTTCCTAATTGTCTATAGTGCCAAGTACTGTTCAAGCACAAAAGTGAATCTGTTTCTGCTCTCAAGGAACTTATATTCCACCTGGGAAAATAATGTATACATATATAATAAGTATATTCAAAGCTAATAAAAGTTAATGGTTGAAGATAAGAACTGATACCTGGGAGAATAAGGAACAAAATTATATAGAAACTATATTTTTCTTTTGCCTATATTGCTGAGCTTTGAAGGAAATGACAGATTTTAAAAAGTGAAATTGAGGAGGGAGTACATTCCAGGCATGACAGAAATTCAGCAAAAATGGAAGCCAGTTTGGTACATGAAGGGAACACTAATGTATAACGGCTTGAAAAGTTGGTTGGATCCAGGTTTTGAAGAGTTTTAAAAGCTTAATAGAAGAATTTATATTTGCTCCGGGAAGGAAATAGGAAGCCAGTAGAGTTCATTGATTACAGGAGTGACATAATCATTACATGTGCATTAGGATATATTGGGGAGGGGACCAAATGAAGGCCAGTCACTGTAACAATTTGAATGAAATCTATTTGTTTTGAGTTCTAGAAGTTTGAAATGAGGTTTGATCAATAGATACCCCTACTCGTTTCATTTTCTACCTTTGTCAGCAGCAGTCTCTCCAAATAAGTGATTATGTAATTTTTCAACATTTGCACTTGAGAAGGGAAATGGAGAAAACCCACATGTAAGTCTTATGTATCCAAAAGAGATTTTTAAAAGGATATTTCTTACAGCTTACTGAGGCCTCAGGAAGGCTAGAAATAGAAGGGACATTCTATACCTCCAATTTTGTGCAGATATTGGTTGGGGACATGAGCACTTGCACTTTTGGGTGACATTTGCAATCCTTCCAGTAAGATAATAAATAAAACACTGTCCTCATCATCTGCCCTCATAGTCATTATTCATTGAGATCCCTTGAAAGTTCATATATACCTTGTCACATTGCCCTCCATACTCCACACACCCCAAGTCATTGCCAACTAATCTGTTGTTTCACCCTCAAGGCTCCTTTTTTTTTTTTTTTTTAAATAATAATAGCTTTTTATTTTTCAAAATTCTTACAAAGATAGTTTTCAACATTCACCCATGCAAAACCTTATGTTCCAAATTTTCCTCCCTTCTCCATCTCCCTCCTCCCCTAGACAGCAAGCAATCTAATAAAGATTAAACATGTGCATTTCTTCTAAATATATTTCCAATTTATCATGCTGCACAAGAAAAATCAGATCGAAAAGAAAAAAAATGAGAAAGAAAAAAAACAAGCAAATAACAACACTACAACAAAAAAGATGAAAATACTTGCTGTGATCTACATTAAATCCCCACAGCCCTCTCTCTGGATTCAAATGGCTCTCTCTA
Organism: Sarcophilus harrisii; assembly: GCF_902635505.1. Classification (NCBI taxonomy): domain Eukaryota; kingdom Metazoa; phylum Chordata; class Mammalia; order Dasyuromorphia; family Dasyuridae; genus Sarcophilus; species Sarcophilus harrisii. Next base: position 504,245,245 of record NC_045428.1, on the reverse strand, counting down.
TCACAAGTCTATTGGAATTAACCTGAATCACCTCATTGTTGAAAAGAGCTAAGTCCATCAAAATTGATCATCACATAATTTTGTTGCCACAGTATACAATATTCTCTTGGTTCTACTCACTTCACTCAGCATCAGTTCATATAGATCTCTCCAGGCCTCTCTGAAATCATCCTGCTGATCATTTCTTATAGAACAATACTATCCCATTACATTCATATACCATAACTTACCCAGCCATTCCCTAACTGATGGGCATCTACTTAGTTTCCAGTTCCTTGCCTTGGCAGGATTTCTAAGAAATGTTTTCTTGCACAGGTGGTCAGAGCTCATATAGAGAACAAAGGTGCCAAAATTTATTATAGCTTAAATTTTTGATTTAACCTTTACTTGTCTTGTGCCAGTCTTAAGACTACAACATGATTCTTCCCCTCTCCCCCTGCCCCCTGCTCAAGGCAATTGGGGTTAAGTGACTTGCCCAGGGTCACACAGCTAGGAATGTTAAGGATTCTGAGGCCAGATTTGAATGCAGGTCCTCCTAACTTCAGATTTATCCACTGAGCCACCTAGCTGCCCCTACAGCATGATTCTTGGTCTAGGGTTCATGTATTTGGTTGGGAAGAAAATTATATATTTTGATCTCTAATCTTTGGTTTCTTTTGTAATCTAATGCTTTTTTTTTTTTTTTTTTTTTTTTTTTTTGCACTTAAAGACATAATTCTCAGCATTCCCTATGCTTTATTAGACTGCCAGAGGGGTTCCTCACACACACACACACACACAAATTACGAACTACACTAAGGAATTCTATAGGCAAAGATAGCCTTATCTTTGTATATACTTTCTATGTTGGGGCATCTTGCATATTTGAGGGGGAGTAGGTAGGAAATTGCCTAAAGCTAAAATAACCGGAGAGACTTGAGAGGTCCTAATTTGTGTCAATGATTTTTGTGGTTGTTGTGAAAAAGGTACTGTACAAGTGTGCATTTTTATTAATTGCATTGTTCCTCAGTGAACTTTCCTGGGCACATAGCCTTAAGACTTTTCAGTTTGGTATTAACCACTAAGCTTTCTCTCTAAGCATCTTATCCTTTGAACATCTTAGGCCCATGATGGAGACCGTAAAGTAGTACTTTAGTGAAGGCCTGAAAATTAGCCCTTTTCTAAAACCAGCCCTTGAAAAATACACAATAAAGTATTCAGCTTTTAAAAGCTAAATGATGTCTCAGTAGTAATGAAGCAATAATGGATATCATAAGATCTACAAGTTGGGTCCTTACTTTCTCTTTTTTTGGTATCTATTGAAGCAAGAATTGCTCACTGTAAGTACTGCATTCATCCATAATATAAACCATCCCCCTAAGTAATGTCTCTTTAGAAGGAAGTGTATTTGTGCAGGTGTGTATGTTCATGTGCATGTGCATACTTAAGATATGTATACACATACACTTACTAACTACTCATTAATGATAACTCATACTCAGATTTATGCCAGCTAGATTTTTAGAAAAACATAGCATATATTTGGACCAATAGGATACATTTAAATTCTCATTAACCCCAAAGAAGAAAAAAGTTAAATGACAAACTTATGGTTTGGAATAGGAATTTTTTAAAAATGAATATCATTATGATACATGAGACACACATAAAACATTTTTAAAGCAGTCTATTTGTTGAAACAGCCCTGACAATGTTAAATATGGAGAGAATGAGCAAGACAAAATTTTTAAATCCCAAACTAATTCAGTAATGTGTGAATATTAACAGATCTCAGTAATACTAAGTTTGAATGTGAATAAATAAGAAGAAAAATCAAGTTTCTAAATTTAAGGAATGAAAAGAATGCTGAATTCATAATATTTAGAACTATAGGATTGAAGAATTTTTTTGTTTTGTAGTTACTCTTACATCCTTATAGAGAAATTTTATAGTTCTAGCTAGTAAAGCTCACAACTCTTGGATTCTTTGACCTTGGAGTTATTTATCAAGATTTACAAAATAGCGTTTGCTTTTTAATAGTGTCTCATCTCTATTTGTTTTCAAAAACTACTGTTTTTCACAATTGCTGCTTACTACTGTTCTTGGAAGAGTTTACATTCCTGGTCGTCCTAATAGTTTTCTGCCTCATGATAATTTTCCCTCAGTTTCCTTTTAGAACAGATAAGCAGAGATTAGACTTTTGATAGTCCATTTTTAAAAAAATGCCTTTGAACAAGAGAATGCTGAAGTTTAATCATATACCATCTTCTTCAGGTGATTAGAATTTATGGGTGTGTGTGTGTGTGTGTGTGTGTGTGTGCGTGTGTGTGCGCACACACGTGCACACATGGAGGCAATTGGGATTAAGTGATTTGCCCAGGGTCACACATCTAGAAAGTGTTAAGTGTCTGAGGCCAGATTTGAACTCAGATCCTCCTGACTTCGAGACTAGTGCTCTATCCACTGTACCACCTAACTGCCCCCCATCCCCCACCCCTTTTTTTTTTTTCAGGATCAAGGAACAAAAAGCTTTATTAAAACGCCACAAGGCAGGCACAGTTCCCTAATGGATCCCTAGGATGGGATCTTTTATGAGAGAGAAATCAACAAAGTGGTATGCCAAAAATGTTGTGATGTTGAGGTCTGGGTTGTGGTATTGTCCTTGAAAGATTCACACTCAAACCATCTCCAAACTAAGCAAAGGCATTTATTTGGAAATTTACTTGATTGAGGACTGATGCATCCTCCAGACCTCCTCTCTAAGGGAAAGGGGCAAACCAGCAGAGTGAGGCAAGCATTTATATAGAGAAAGAAAAGTAAGCTTAAAAAAATAAAGAGTATTTGATAGAGCAGGAGAATCAGATGATCTCAGAAGATTCTGCATAACTTTGGACAATCTCAGGCAAGGTATGCGTGGGAAATGTCCTTGTTATTGGATTATAGTATGAATGGAAAAACATAAATGGCTCTTTTATTCTGGGACTGGGACAGCAGCTATGTAGGCATGGAAAAGCTGCAGTGTCCTTTGGGTCCAGTGAAGTTCCAGAGAGAAAGTGACAGTGTTATTGGGCTGGAGCAGATACTATGACTCCATCACTCCCCTGTCAAAGGACCAGGAATCAAATTCATTTGCGGTTATGGATGATGGTCTCATCTGTCAAAACTGCTTCAGGCTGATAAAGGTAGAGATGGATGTGAATTGCACCCAAGCAGCATCCAAAGGTGAGCTGTCCTTTCCAGAAGTTGAGGTATACATTGATATTCCTTTTGCAAGGGCATGTGAAATCTCACAGAGGAATATCATTCACAGTTACTTAAGCATTAGTAAGACCCTAAGGTCTCCAAGTTTAGTTTCTTTCTTTGCCTTAGGGTTCATCCTGCATTTTCTCTCTTTGCCAGCATAGATCCCAAAGACAATCAGTAAGTACTTAAAGATAAATATAAATCTCTCTTCTCTGCTCAGGAATAGTGTTAGAGTGAGGGAGGGAGTCTTTCAGTCACTCCTCAGGTAGAAGAAATTGTATGTTCCATCCCAGCAATATTTTTCCCTCGTTCTACTTTTATCACTACTTGAAATCCTTGGTTTATTCTTAACTTGGAGATCATCAGAGCAGCTTAGGAAGAAGAAGTGGCCCTCAAAGTATTTATTCACATTTACTTAGAATCTGTTATGGACAGAACTCTTATATTCGGTACTATAGGATATAGAAAGACAAATAATAACAATAACTTGCATTTGATATTTAGGTTTAGGTAATATTAAAGTTTGCAAACTGCTTGTCTACAGAATAATGCTCTGAGATAGATAGTACAAATATTATTATTATTCCTATTTTATACTTGAAGAAACAGACCAGAAAAGGTAAAGTATCCTGCCTATAGATCCATAGCTAAAAAATGTCTTAAGAGAGTATTTGAAACCTTGACCTTTTAACTCAAAGTTCAGTAAACTCTCCATCATACCATGTATTTTCATGCATAGGACAGATTTAGGTCTTTTCCATAAAGTTGATGAGTTGAAAGAAAGAAGGATAGTTTTGTTGGGTTTGGGTTTTTTTTTTTTTTTTTAATTCACTTCCTTGAAGTTACTTTACCTTCATTGTACATCTGTGTATTTTTTTTTTTTTTTTTTTTTTTTTTGTAATTGTTCATTGCCCCAAGATCCTGAAGCTTTAGACCTATGTTTTCTCTTGAAAATGCTCAAGTAAAGCAACTCTGGCACACCTGTTTTGGGTTTCAAATAACAGAGAGGGAGGTAAAAAGGACAAAAATTACTTCTAAAAATCTTCATAATAGTCCTTTCATTTGTTTTTCATTGGAATATTTTAAAGGATGTTTTAGCTTTCAAATGTAAAATTATAGATAGTTTAAATAAGAAAGGCATCATGGTATAGGAGAAAGCCCCTTGGACTTGAAGTTGGAAGCCCCAGGTTATTGTCCCAGTACTGACAATAATAAACTGCTGGAATTTGAGTATGTTACTTTACTGCTCTGCTTCAGGTTGTTACTTTAAAATGGGAGAGACTTAAGGAAGCATAAAAAGTACTCAATTTGGAGTCAGATGACCTGGGTTCATACCTCCTTTTTGCTCTTAATTCTCTGGGTAAAATTGTCAGTGTTGGAACAAACAAAACAAATCCAAACCAGAAATTTTGGAACTAGTGAAGGTTCATTGAGATCAACATCAAGGGAGCTTCTCCTGCAAGTATGTTGACTCCCAGAAAGAACAAAAGTACAAAGCTTCCTGAGAGCAATTTGGAACAATGCCCAGGGGGCTGTCAAACCATGGATACCCTATAATCCAGCAGTCTCTATTGGGCCTATGTCCCAAAGAGATCATAAAAAAGGGAAAGGGATCCACATGTGCAAAAATGTTTGTGGCAGCCCTCTTTGTAGTGGCAAGAAACTGGAAACTGAGTGGATACCCATCAATTGGAGAATGGGTGAATAAATCATGGTACGTGAATGTTATGGAATAATACTGTCCTATAAGAAATTATTTTAGACGATGGATTTTAGAGAGGCCAAGTTAGAAGGATGGTACTAGAACTGATGGTAAGTGAAATAAGCAAAACCAGGAGATCATTGTACATGGCAACAAAATTATATGATGATCAATTTTTATTGATGGGGCTCTTTTCAACAATAAAGTGATTCAAGGCAATTCCATCAGAGGTGTGATGGAGAGAGCCATCTGTATACAGAGAAAGGACTGGAGGGACTGAAGGTAGAACACAACATAGCATTTTGTTATTGTTTGTTTGCTATGTTTTTCTTTTCTCTTTTTTCCTTTTTGATCTGATTTTTCTTCTGTAGCATAATTGTAGAAATATGTTTAAAAGAATTGCACGTGTTTAACATATATTGGATTACTTGCTGTTTAGGGAGGAAGAAAAATTTGGAATACACGGTTTTTCAAGCATGAAAACTATCTTTGCATGTATTTTAAAAATAAAAGGGTATTTTAAAAAAAAAAAGGTGGGGGGGGGCAGCTAGGTGACACAGTGGATAGAGCACCAGCCCTGAAGTCAGGAGGACCCGAGTTCAAATTTGGTCTCAGACACTTCACACTTCTTAGCTGTGTGACTCTGGGCAAGTTGATAAAACAAATTGATAAAACAGAATTGAAATTGACTTTTAAAAGATCACTCTTTGAACCAACTAAAGTGGCTTTCTTATAACTGTTTCTCCCATGTGATATTATAGTTCCCATTTTCATATCTTTGTAACAGCTGTTTTCCAAGCCTCTGGTTTTCAGACTACTTTTTTCTTTCTTTTTTTGAAAAACACAGGGATATTTGCTATTCCTTAATCATGTATTTCTTCTTTATTCCATGATCTTTCATTGTCACTCATAGTACCTCAACAATTATATCTATTAATTCTATTAGTACCTGATGATAGAATTCATCAGGTTCAGGTGACTCTAATTCATTGAAAATAGGTAGGTATCCTTTTACTATCACAATACTTAAGGTAGATAGCAGCTACCTATTAGCTATTTTCATTGTCACTTCTACTGAAAAAGTATTCTTCTTGGCAGGAAAAACCTCAAGCAAGATAAGAATCTACTAGCTCTATTTCCTCCTAGTTGTCAGTGATACTACTTCTTTGATCTTTCTCTTTAATATATAAAAAAATTAGATTTCCTTTAAATTTAAAAACAACAATCAAATAATCCCATCTCCGGCCAAATTTCGATTTATTTTGAACTTTGGTACCCCATATTATTTTTAACAGGATTCAGTGCTACATTCATATTCATATTCTGTTATCTACTTTTACTTCCATTTCCTTATTCATGTCCTCTCTACCAGGCATCTCTTGCTTTGACCATCCCATCTTTTCTTTTTCTTTTTTTTTTTTTTATAACTTTATTGACAGAACATATACATGGGTAATTTTTTACAACATTATCCTTGCACTCACTTCTGTTACAACTTTTCCCTTTCTTCCCTCCACCCCCGCTCCTCGATGGCAAGCAGTCTTATATATGTTAAATATATTATAGTATATCCTAGATACAATATATGTGTGCAGCACCATACAATTCTCTTGTTGCACAAGAAGACTTGGATTCAGAAGGTAAAAATAACTTGGGAAGAAAAACAAAAATGCAAACAGTTTGCATTCATTTCCCAGTGTTCCTTCTCTGGATGTAGCTGATTCTGTCCATCATTGATCAATTGGAACCGAATTAGATCTTCTCTTTGTCAAAAATATCCATTTCCATTAGAATACATCCTCATACATTATTGTTGTTGAAGTGTATAATGACCATCCCATCTTTTCTTATAATTTCTTGTAGCATAATTTCTTTTATTCTATGATCATTGGTCATGTTGCATCATTCTCATATTCATCATGCATCTTACCATTGTCACATATGTGAAATTTTCAGTTAATTTTCAGTTCTTTGGAGATTGATAAGGGATACAAAGTGAAAATGTGGATATCTACTTTATTTCTAGTTCTTTTCCGACACAAAAAGCAATGCTATAAACATTTTGGCTTACATGTGGCCATTCTTTTATTTATTTATTTTTTATTCTTATAAATTTTTTTTTCTTTTTTTTTATTTATTTAATAGCCTTTTATTTACAGGTTATATGTATGGGTAACTTTACAGCATTAACAATTGCCAAACTTCTTGTTCCAATTTTTCACCTCTTACCCCCACCCTCTCCCCCAGATGGCAGGATGACCAGTAGATGTTAAATATATTAAAATATAAATTAGATACACAATAAGTATACATGACCACACCGTTATTTTGCTGTACAAAAAGAATCAGATTCTGAAATATTGTACAATTAGCTTGTGAAGGAAATCAAAAATGCATGTGTGCATAAATATAGGGATTGGGAATTTAATGTAATGGTTTTTAGTCATCTCCCAGAGTTCTTTCTCTGGGCATAGCTGGTTCAGTTCATTACTGCTCCATTGGAAATGATTTGGTTGATCTTGTTACTGAGGATGGCCAGGTCCATCAGAACTGGTCATCATAAAGTATTGTTGTTGAAGTATATAATGATCTCCTGGTCCTGCTCATTTCACTCAGCATCAGTTTGTGTAAGTCTCTCCAGGCCTTTCTGAAATCATCCTGTTGGTCATTTCTTACAGAAAAATAATATTCCATAATATTCATATACCACAATTTATTCAGCCATTCTCCAACTGATGGGCATCCACTCAGTTTCCAGTTTCTAGCCACTACAAAGAGGGCTGCCACAAACATTCGTGCACATACAGGTCCCTTTCCCTTCAAAGTGAAAATGTGACTAGAAAGTGAGCCATTTATCACATCTTATAGAGTTGAAAAAATATTGACTGTCATGTTAGTATAGCTGATAAATAAAACCTTTTAACAGAGTTTGGAGTTTTTCATCGATGTCCACTTATAGACCTCTGTAACCAGAATCTAAAAATTTCTCAAAGTGATCAGTTTAGGGTGATTTAATTTGTAAGAAAAGTGATCCTTATTCTGAGCCAAAATCTGCCTTTCTGAAATTTCTGAATTGGTCCTAGTTCGCCCCCTAACATCAAGTAGAACAAAGTCTAATCCCTTTTTCATTCTGTTACTTGCTTATTTCTTTAGTTTTATTCTCACATCCCCACTGTAAAGCATTTTCTCAAAAGCTTAGTGTGTTATTTAGCCTTATTAGAAGGTTCTGTGATCATTTTAATGTGGAGATAATTTTTCCCACAAATAATTATTTCCATTACTAACTCAAGTAGAAAACGAATGTTCCTATTATTTTGATTTCAAGCTGCTATTTTAAGGGCAGAATTAAATTAAACTACAAAGAAAATATAAGATTTGTGTCAGCTTTATGAATACAACATAAGCTAGTAAAAGGCAGAATCTTCCAATCCCCTTGGTTGTAGTCTGAGTTATTTAGTCATTTTGAGAAGGAAAATTTTGCTAGGTTTTGTAGATAAATTTTTATGACTGCTATCAAGCCTTTTGTGCTGTCAAATTTTCCATGAGTTATTGATTTCATGAGGCACTGTCAGCCCAAGAAAAGATATAAAATTAAAAATAATTTGGAGCACCATCATAAAATTGGATAATTCAGTGGCAATATATGTGCTGTAGCATAACTTGGGTATGTATTTTGATTATACTTGAGCCTTAATCCAAGTTGATACACAGTTTAACTGACTTCTTTCACAATTTGACTTTATTTAACTTTTAGTTTCAGTTCAGTAAAAGATAACTTCTTAAACTGCCATTCTCACCAAAGACCTTTTTTTCCCCTTTTTCATGTTGGTAGTTTGGCTTTATACATTTTCATTGTGCCTAAACCTCTCCATTCTTATGCTTTTTCAGTGTTAGTTTATTGCCTTTTTGAATTAAGAAAATTTCAGTCAATATAGAACAAATATTGGATAAAGCTAGTAATAACAGTTCTGAACATATTCTAAATATTTTTCTTGCTGTAACAAGGTTTTAAGGACAAGACAATTTAGATTAGTTATCTTGTAAGTGCTGCAAACAAAAAAGGAACAAAGGGGGAGAGAAGTTCCTGCCTTCAAGGAACCTTCAATTTAATAGGGGTAGACAATACCTGAATGGAAGCTAGAAAAAGAAGGAAGATATGGAGGAGAGCTGGCTGGGAAATGAAGCGATGGCTAGCCTGCTGACTTCTTAAATGGAGTTGCTGGGAGGAGGGATCATCCAACTGTCTTATAACTCATTCATTTATCTTTCTACTTGAATGAATTAATGAATAAATTTTTAAAATTTATTAAGCACTTTTAAAATTCAAGAACTGTATTAAATACTAGGGGATACAAATGTAGAAACAAATCTATCTTTATTCTCGAGATACTTTGGCTCTGGAGCTGTTTCTAGAATGTTGGTGGGATCATGGAGAAATAAATACAGTGATAAGTTTGATTTGAACATGATTCTTTTGTTCATAGTTCCAGAATTTAAGGAGGAAAGTAAGTATAGATACTAGTAAGGTTTTTAATGAGGAGGAGATGGTCAAAAAGTAATGAATGAAGTTAAAAATGGCTGAGGCAAGTCCAAGAGATAAAATCTCCTCAGTAAGGACAACAAGGTGATGATGGTTGTCAAGGAAGATCATGGTTGGTAGAGTGCGGGATGCTACTTGATCACGTTCATTTTCATCATCCTGCATTCTAGGCTAATAACATGGATACATTTGGATATTTCTTTAGTAATTAATTGATTAATTTCATAATTAAATCCCAGTCTGGTTTATTACAGTTTAGTCTTTCATTAATATTTTACTGAATAGACTGAAGGAAAAGAATAAGCTTTCCTATTCTCTCCAGGAAAAAATTGAAAATTCTGTTTGGTATTCAAAACCCTTCATAACCTAGCTTTCTTCTACCATTCCAGCTTCTTATACCTTACTCCTCAGCATGTACTCTTCAGTTCAGTAGTACTGGCCTTCTTTCTATTCCATGAACTCTATCTCTTGTCTCTGTACCTTTTTTTTGACAATTACCTCTGTGCTTGAAAAACTGTCCCTCATGTGCTCAGACCACTGCCCTCCCTGGTTTCCAATTCCCAACTGAAATCTCACCTTCTGCAGCAAAGCTTCCCTACCCTCGCTTAATCTCAGTGCTTTCCTTCTGTTTGTTAGTTCCTTTTTATCCTGTATATAGCTTGTTTACATATTTGTTTATATGTTATCTCCCATATTAGATTATAAACTCCTTGAGGGCAGGGATTATCTTTTTGCCTGTTTGTATATGTTGGTGCCTAGCACAGGACCTAGCATATAGTAGGAATTTAATAAATGCTTAATGATTTATTGAAGCTCATGAAGAGATAGAAGTTTTCCAGTATTTTGGAAGAAAATGGTGAAACTGTTATTGGCTCTGTTAACAGCTAGCAGTTAGCCCTAGAAAACAAATCTCTTATCTTCCATTTCTTTAGAAACTCCATCTTTAGCCAGATAAGTAAGAGTATAAAAATTTCATTTACCTGTTATATACTGTGCACAGTACAAGATGAAAAAGACTGCTTTCAGGGAGTTGGTAGTATAATGTGAAAGATAAGATTAAAGGAGAACTTAGAGATCCGCTAGTTCCTAACTTCTTAAACTATGGGTCACAACACCATGTAAAGTCTCACAATTGAATATAGGGGGCTACAAACTTACCTATTTCATATCTTTACACCTGGGATCACATAAAAATTTATCAGAAGAAAAGAGGCCCTGATGTTGTCATACTTCTCATTTTACAAATGTGGAAACTAGACCTGGAGAGGTGAAATAACTTATTCAAATCTATACAGCTAGTTTATGGATGGACTGAGATTTGAATCAAAATTTCTTGATTTCTTTTCAGTATTCTTTTCATAGGACTATACAGAAATAAAAAATAGCAAAGATAGGTTTAGAAACTTGGACCTATGGTATGACTGATGTGAGGAACTCCTTGATAAGAAAACTTTTTTTTTTTTTTTACCAAAGCAGGTCAGCACATTTCCTGCAACCTGGAATCTTAGAAAGTAGACTAGATCATTGAGATTTGCTTAGTCATGTAGCCAATATGTGTCAAAAGTTCCCAGGTTTTTCTGGCTTAATTTAAAGCCTATTCTCTTCCCTACGTTATGCTACCTCTTACAGAACTAACTACATTTAAAATTAGGATGTTTTAAGTGCTTGTGAGTTATATTAAATATTACTGTGAGGAGAAGGGGGAAAAAAAACATATTGGGGTAGCAAGAGTTAATTAATATTGTTTATAAATAATCTCCTACACTTTTTTTAAATCTCTAGTGAAATTTGGACTTTTTGGTTTAAGGTATTTTTAGAATTTTTTTTTTTATGACTTGAATACAACTAACAGACAAAAATTGTGCTTTAGTGGGTAAGTGAGTTTTAATCCCTGAATATAAATAATCACATCATAAAACTAATGGAGAAAAAAGGCAATAGTTTTCAAAAGATGGATAAGGAGAGAATTTTTTAAAATTTAATTTTGTTATTTATTTTAGTGTGTTTTTTTTTTCATTTGGGCTCTGAATTTTTCTTCCCCCACTCATTAAGAAGGTAAGAAATGTGATGTCAATTATAAATGTGAAATCATGCAGAACATTTCCTTATTACCCATGTTGCCAAAAAAAAAAAAAAATGAAGAGAAATAAAGAAAATGAAGAAATTATGCTTCAATCTTCACTAAACTTGATCACATAGTTCTCTGGAGATAGATAGTATTTTTTATCATAGGTCCTTCAGAATTGTTTTGGAGTTTGTATTGATCAGAATACGTAAGTCATTAAAGTTGATCATTATACACTATTGCTGTTGCTATAAATAATGTTTTCCTAGTTAAGTTTGTGTGAGTTCATATAAGTCTTTCCAAGTTTTTCTAAAACTGTCCTGCCCATTATTTCTTGTAGTACAATAGTATTCCAGCCACAATTACATACTACTACTTGTTTAGCCATTCCCAAATTGATTGTCATCCCCTTTGGTTTCCAATTTTTTGCCACCACAAAAAGAGCTACTATAAATATTTGTATACATATAAATCCTGTCCCTTTTTCTTTTATTCCTTTAGGATACAGAACTAGTATTGGTATAGTTGGGTCAAAGAGTACACATAATTTTATATTTCATTGGGTATAGTTCCAAATTGCTCTCTAGAATGGTTAGATCAGTTTATAATTCCACCAACAATGCGTTAGTGAATGAAGCCTTTATTAGAGAAACTTGTAATTTTTTTTGTACGGTTTCCCGCTTTCCTTCTAATTTTGGCTGTTTTAGTTTTGTTTGTGGAAAAATCTTTTAAAATTTGATATAATCAGAATTACCCATTTTACTTTCCATGATCATCCTTATCTCTTGTTTGGTAAATTCTTCCTTTATTCATAGACAAGAAAAAATTTTCTATTTCCCCTAATCATCTTTTATATCTAAATCATAAACCCATTTTGTACATATCTTGGTATGTAGCATGAGATATTGGTCGATATTTAGTTTCTGCCAAATCATTTTTCTCAGAAGTTTTTGTCACATAGTGAGTTCTTGTCACAAAAGCTTGGATCTTTGGGTTGATCAAGCACTAAATTATTTCTATGGTCATTTACTATTGTATATTGTGCACCCATTTTATTCCACGGATTTATTTCTTAGCCAGTACTAGATTGTTTTCATGATTATTGCTTTGTTATCACAAACAGTTTGAAATCTGGTACTGGTAGGCTGTCTTCCTTTACATTTTTTCTCATTACTTTAGGGAAAGAATTTTTTAAGCTTTTTATTTATAAAACATATGCGTGGATAATTTTTCAACACTAACCTTTGCAAAAAACTTATGTTCCATTACCTCTCCCCATCCTCTCTATGTGGCAAGTAGTCCAGTATATGTTAAACATGGTAGAAATACATGTTATATCCAATATATGCACACATTTATACAATTATCTTACACAAGAAAAATCAAATCAAACAGGAAAAAAAATGAGAGAAAATAAAATGCAAGCAAACAACAACACGCGTGAAAATGCTGTATTGTGAGCCATACTCAGTTCCCACAATCCTCTCTCTGTGTGTAAATGGCTTTCTCATCACAAGGTCATTAGAACTGTTCTGAATCATCTCATTGTTGAAGAGAGCCATATCCCTCAGAATTGATCTGTGTATAATCTTCTTGTTGCTATGTACAATGATCTTCTGGTTCTGCTCATTTCACTTAACATCAGTTCATGTCAGTCTCTCCAGGCCTTTCTGAAATCATCCTGTTGGTCGTTTCTCATAGAACAATAATCCATAATATTCATATGCCACAATTTATTCAGCCATTCTCCCACTGATGGGCATCCATTCAGTTTCCAGTTTCTTGCCACTACAAAAAGGGCTGCCACAAACATTTTTGCACATGTGGGTTAGAGGAAGAATTCTTTACCACATAAAGAATAGAGAGCTATATGTAATCATAAAAGACAAAATTAACAATTTTGATTACATAATATCAAAAAGGTTTTGTACAAGTAAAATGCAGATAGTCAAAAAAGAGAAATAATTGAATGGGGAAAAATCTGCATCAAATAACTAATAAAACTAATATTCAAATTTTATGAAGAATAATATATGTGACATTCTTCAATATATAGGTCTTAAGAATACAAACAAATAGATTTCAAAAGAATTTCAAACTATCAATAACATTTGAAAACATTCCAAATCTTTAATAATAAAAATGCAAATTAAACCAACTCTGAGGTTGTATCTCAGTCAGCAAATTGTTACAAATAACAAAAAAGTGGAAATAGCAAGTGTTGGTGGCCCCATGAAAAGATAGATACGTTAATGGAGTTATGAATTGGTCTAACCATTTGGAATAACAGTTGAAATTGTCTAAGAAAAGTGACAAAACTTGAAATCCTTTTACATATTGATCCCTTTACTGGGCATATAGTCAAAGGAAGTCTAAAACAAAAGCAAATGTCCAGGGGCAGCTTGGTGGTGCAGTGGATAGAGCACTAGCCCTGAAGTCAGGGTGACCTGAGTTCAAATCTGGTCTCAGACACTTAACACATCCTGGCTGTGTGACTCTGGGCAAGTCACTTAACCCTAATTGCCTCAGCAAAAAACAAACAAACAAAAAGCAAATGTCTAACATATATTGAAAGTACTCAGAGTAGCAGATTTTGTGGTATTAAAGAACTATAGAAATAGTGGCTGTAGAGTAATCTGGAAGTGGACAAACTCTGTTACTGTAATGGAATATTATTATGCATTAATATAGTGACTGTGAAGAATTCATGGAAACAACAGATTTGTACGAACTGATTTAGTGATCTGAGTAGAATCAAGACTAATAATATATTCAGTGTAACAGAAAACAGTCACCAAAAAGTAAACTGAACACTGAATAATTGGAAAATCAAGATTAGCCTTGGAAAATAGAAAATAAAAAATACCTTTTGTTGGTAGAGAGGTGGGGAACTACACAGGATGTTGCATAAATGTTTGTCAGTCAGTATGTCTACCTCTATACTTGAGTCCTGGTTTATTAGGCAGTTTCCATGCATTGCTTAATAAAGCAGTGTAGTTGGAAACTCAGACCTTTGTTTCCTCAGTCATTTCATCTTCCTGCCTCAGGAGTGAGAGAGAAGATTCAAGGGTGACACTCAGCTGTGGGCCTGCATGACTAGGAAGTTAAAGGAACCTTAAAAAATAATAGAGAGGTTGTCTGTTCTGGTCACTTGGTAATGGTTGTTTTTGCTTAGGTGGCACAGTGAATAGAGCACAAGTTATGGAATTAGGAAGACCCGAATTTGAATTTTTTTTCTCAGAAAATTACTAGCTAGCTGTGTGACCCTGAGCAAGTGAGTTATCACTGTCAGTCTCCATTTCTTCACTGTATAAAATGGAGATAAAAGAAGTCCCTATTCTACAGGGTTGTAGGCTTGCAAATTATAAAGTACTGTATATATGTTAGGCATTATAATAAAAATAATAATTGTTATTTTATTTATAAGGGAGAGTCATTCTGGACACTGGGAAATGTCAAGAAATTTCTAGTATATCAATAAAGCTTATTTTTAAAAAGAAAGTAGGTGTGAGCATAAGGATAATGAGGTGGGTAGTTTTTTGGGGAAAAAATTGTCTCCTTCAAAAAGACTATTCATATCCACTTTTGAGGTGAAGAATTCCTATAGAAATGGTCAGAAACTTGAAATAACAGGCATTTAAAATCTCCCCCACTCATTTCTTCCTCTTTTGTTATAGCATTTAACAATAAAGCCAATTAAAAAACAAAACAACTTAATTCTCTACTTCCTGAAATAGTTAGCTTTAATAGAAGTGAGCTAATTCAGTTTTGATAATATAAAGGCATATGTAGAATAAAGAATATCAGGCAAGTAGTGATACAAGAATGTCAGAGGTAGAAAAAACCATGAACTGAGAATAGCTCTTAAGATGATGTTCCTTTTTGAAAATTTTCTTTAGTGGCACAGTGGGTAGAATGCTGAGCCTGAAGTCAGAAAGACTCAAATCAGTCTCAGACAGTTCCTAGCTTTGTGGCCTTGGGCAGGTCACTTTACCCTGTTTGCCTCTCAGTTTCCTCATCTGTACGATGAGCTGGAGAAGGAAATGGCCAACTACTACAGTATCTTTGCCAAGAAAACTCCCAATGGGGTCATGAAGAGTTGGACAGAAAACTGAATAACAACCATCATCTTTGGACTCACTCCTCCTGTCAGTTTGGATACCTAGGAGGCGACTGTCTTGTTCTCTGCAAAAAGGTACAGCTGTTTCCTCAAGGTTCCAGGAGTTACTTCTTGTTCATGTAGATGAGTTGTCCATTTATTTCATGCATGTCCAACTCTTAGTGACCCAGTTTGAGTTTTTCTCTGTAAAGATACTAAAGTGGTTTGCCATCTTCTTCAGCTTATTTTACTGATGAGGAAACTGAGGCAAACGGGATTCAGTGACTTGACCATGGTCACACAACTCATTTGTTTGAGGTCAGATTTGAACTCAGGCATTCTGACTCCAGGCCTCATACTCTACTCACTCTCTCAGCTAAGCTGTCTGTGGTGTAGTTGGCAGGTAACTTGTTTACATCTAAGTGTATTCTCCCAATATCAATCAACCAGTTGATGACATCAACTGGCTTTAACAAGGTATATTTGCCAAGTAGGTATAAAAAAAGACAGAAATTAAGGCAGGTAGGTGGCACAGTAAACAGAGCATTGACCCTGGAGTCAGAAGGACCTGAGTTCAAATATTGATTCAGACACCAATTAGCTTACCCTGGACCAGTAACTTACCCCTTCTTGCCTTCAAAAAAGAAGAGGAATGGCAAAAGAAAAACATCTCCCAAACCAGGGGCATATTCTATCCTTACATGCACAATGGCCTTGGAAAGAATGGAATCAAGTTTAAGTACAAAGGTAGTGAAGTACATTTAAATGTTCAGTCATTCTCCAACTGATAATTGATTTAATTTGTAGTTCCTTGCTACAACAAATAGAGTTGCTGTAAACATTTTTGAATGGGGTCCAGTGTCAGGGGTGGGAAAACTTTTCCTTCTTTGATCTCTTTGGTATAATAGCCAAATGAGAATATGAACATGTTAGTGGTTTAGGTGGGGGATAGTTCCAAACTGATTTCCAGAAGGACTTAGCCAATTCATGGCTCCGTTAACAGTATATTACAATGCTTGTCTTTCTGAAAACCCCTAAAAATATTTTCATTTTCCTTTTTTGCCATCTTTCCAACCTTAGGAGATGAGGTAGAATCTAAGAATTGTTGTAATTTATTGTTGAATTATTGGTTATTGGGAGAATTTATAGTGATTTTGGTGAATTACTGGTGATTTTGAGAAATTTTTTTATATGACTTTTTAAGTTTATTTTCTCCTTTTGATAAATAGCCAGTCATAAGCTTTAACCATTTATTTGAGGATGACAGTTTTCTTATGCAATTATGTCTTAGATATCAGGCATTTATCAAAGAAAATTACTACAAAGATTTTTTTTCTCAGATAACTGTTTCCTTTCTAATTTTAACTTCATTTTTTTGTGTGTGCAAAACCTTTTCAGTTTTGTATAATTACAATTGTCCATTTTATCTAATGTAATCTTTTCTGCCCTTTGGCTAAATCCATTAATTTTTTTCTCTCAACAAAAAAGTTGAAAAAAGGAGTTTTTGGTTTTTGTGGATTTTTATATCTAAATCATATATTTGTTTGGAACTTGTTATAGTGTTGAATTGTTATTCTGTGCTTAGTTTCTCAGAATGCTTTTCACTGTCCTTTCTGTTTTTGTCAAGATAGTGAGCCCTTACTTCAGGAGTAGGGGTCTTTGAATTTATCAAATATTATATTACTGTTTGGTTCTGTGTATTATATATCTGAGTTTTTCTACTAATCATCTTTTCTATTTTTAACCTGAAATTAGATTAAATTAGGTTAAACCTTTTTTAGCACCAAGTAATTTTGATGATTGCTGCTTTGTATTATAGTTTAAAATCTGGTACAACTCCTTTTGGTTTTCAATTAATTTTTTTCCCTTAGGAACAAACACTTGTTTTCACTTCTCTCCTCACCTTATTGGGAAACAAACATGCATAATCAAACAAAATAATTTCCCATATTGGCCATGTCCAAAAATGTTGTCTTATTCTACATGTTGAGTTTGCAGTTCTCATTAGATGGGTAGAAATTTCCATCAGTCCTCTAGAATCATATGATTATTGCCCTGTTTAGAGTTCTTAAGTCTTTTAAAATTGTTTTTCTTTACAGTATTATTGTTATTGAATGAACTGTTCTCCTAATTCTGCTTACTTCATACAAGTATTCCCAGGTTTCTCCAAAATACAGTCCAATTCAGTAAATCTTTATTAAGTGTCTGCTCTGTGCCCAGGACTGTGCTAAGAAAGACAGCCCTTGCCCTCAAAGAGCTTACAATCTAAAGAGAGAGACAATACAGAAAACAAGGCAGGAAAATGTAGGGGGATTAAGGGGATACTCAGCGAGGAGCATCTTGTTCTATGGAGTTGAAACCAGGAAGAGCAACAAATAGGGGCAGTTAGATGGATAGTGGACGAATGTGGGCCTGAAATCAAGGAAGGCTCATATTCCTGAGTTAAAATGTGTGACTCTTAGTAGCTTTGTAACCTGGGCCAAGTCACTTTAACACTATTTGCCTCAGTTCCTCATTGGTAAAATGAGCTGGAAAAGGAAATGCCCAACCACTCCGGGATCTTTGTCAAGGAAACCCCAAATGGAGTTAGGGAGAGTAGAACTGAACAATGGCAAATAGCAGCAGATACAGAGTGAAGAGAGCTTAAGGGGCCTGTTTCTGCCTCTTTAAGAAAGGCAATAACATTTGGTACTTCATCCTTAAGTCTTCTAGTCAGGGGAGAGGTGGATGAAGAAGATAGTGTCTGTTTAGGGCATGAGTTAGCAGCGTGGTGGTGAGTTTAGAAGTGGGGAGTTCCTAAGAGGAGCCTCTTGATCTGCAGAGTTTAAGCCAGGCAGGGCAGCAGAAGCAGCACGGAATGGGTTGAAAACTTTGAAGCCATCTCTTTTGTGATCTCAAATGGCATAATAATATTTCATTATAGTTGTTATAATTTATTTAACCATTAGTTACTTTATTATTCTTTACCACTGTTCCTCCAGTCAAAATTTTTTTATTGTTGTTTAGTCTTTTTAATGAAAGGGTATTTTTCAAAGGAAGAACTCCACAATGTCAACCACCATATAAAAACACTCCAAATTACTAATAATTATAAAAATGCAAATTAAAGTAACTGAAGTTGCACCACACACCTGTCAGATTTTCAAAGATGACAAGACAGCAAAATGACAGATCTTGGAGTAATTACCTATTAGACATATCAGATTGGATATGCCATAGACATTTTAAATTCACCATGTTCAAAACCAAACTCATTATCTTTTCCCCTAACCCTCCTTTTCCCCGAGTTTTCTGTTACTGTGGGATTCTCATGCTTAACTCCTTACTCATTATTATCTCCTTTGTTTATGTCTTGACTTCCCCTGTCACCATAGCATCTCTTTATGGGCAGATTCTTTTCTGGTTTGTTCATTCTTCCAGTCCACATTTTGACTTTGGATATGATGTTAGTGCTAGGTTCTGCATAATTCTGGGCCTCAGTTTTTGTCCATTTACCTTTTTTGGCTGCTTTCACAGCTCATTCTGGAAATTTGTAAGTTTTTAGTGTTCCCAAATGAGTGTGATACAGGAAAAATCTATTCACTGCCCTCCATTCTGAGCTTTGCAAGTTCTTAACTAAAGTTCAGGTGTCTTAGCTTATGTGTGGTTGAGTTTGTGTAAACTGCTGTTGGATTCAGTCATTGTTACTCTGCTATGCCGTTCTATAAATTCAGAGCAATGGAATGGTGGCTCCCATTTGATTGGTTCTCTCAGAACCACTCCTCTCTGTCCTGGATCCCTGACTCAGAACTGGGAAATGAGTGGGGGAACTGCCAGATGGTATCTGTTTCTATACCTAGTGCCAGTTCTGGATCCCCGGGTTCTCCTTGTCTTCCAAGGTGTTCTGTTTTGGTTCTTTTTCCATCCCTAGGTTGAAATGTATCTTTCCTGGGACATGTATGTGTAAGAATGTTTGTGGCAGCCCTCTTTGTAAGTGGCCAGAAACTGGAAACAGAGTGGATGCCCATCAATTGGAGAATGGCTGAATAAATTGTGGTATATGAATGTTATGGAGTATTATTGTTCTGTAAGAAACGATCAGCAGGATGATGTCAGAAAGGCCTGGAGAGACTTACATGAATTACTACTGAGTGAAATGAGCAGGACCAGGACATCATTGTATACTTCAACAACAATACTATATGATGATCAATTCTGACAGATGTGGCCCTTTTCGGCGATAATATGAACCAAATCAGTTCCAATACAGCAGTAATGAACTGAACCAGTTACACTCAGCGAAAGAACTCTGGGAGATGACTATGAACCACCACATAGAATTCCCAATCCCTCTATTTTTGTCTGTCTGCATTTTTCATTTCCTTCACAGGTTAATTGTACACTATTTCAAAGTCCGATTCTTTTTGTACAGCAAAATAACTATGAACATGTATACATATATTGTATTTAACTTATGCTTTAACGTGTTTAACATGTATTGGTCAACCTCCCATCTGGGGGAGGGGGTGGAGGGAAGGAAGGGAAAAATTGCTGCAAAAGGTTTTGCAATTGTCAATGCTGAAAAATTACCCATGAATATATCTTGTAAATAAAAAGCTATAATTTAAAAAAAAAAAAAAAAGAAAGAAAGAGGAAAAAAATGTATATTTCATTTCACTGCTGCTCTTTCAGACTCCTGTCCAGTTCCCTATTCCCATCCTCTGTAGATCTTTCTGCTTCCCTTAAGTTCCCTGGAATGGGACATTATTCCCTGTTACTTTTCTTGGCTTTTCTCATCAGAATTTGGCCTGGTACATTTTCTAGATTGTTGTGAAGGGTTATACTGGATGAGCCAGAAAAAAATGAGTTCCTCTCACTCTGTCATTTTAGCATATTGTCTCTGCCATCACTTGTTTTTCATTAGAGATATACTATACGTTTTCAAGACTTGATTTTGCTTATATTTCTTGTTGTGTCATAGACTCAGTGATGGCTGTTTGATCCATTCTCATTATCAGGAAGCTGGCTATTTTGGATAAGATTTTGTCTATCTTAAACCAAACTATTTATTCTTTTCTCAGTTCTACTAGAGTTTCACTTCATTTATAATATCCTTTTTTTATTTCATTCATCTCTTCTAGGGCTTTTGATAGACTTTGAGATCAGTCCATGCCTTTGTCTGAGGTAGTTCTCTTTTTCTAGGCTTGTGTCCAGAATGGGCCTGGAGGTTTAACATTTCTTTATTATCAGTGTCTTATTCTGTTGTTGTTGTTGTTGTTGTTTTATTTACAGCTTTACATCCTGAATGGGACTTTTTCAGAACTGAACTCTTAATTGCTTCTGCACATTTAGATGAAATCATGGTTCCCACTTTGGTCTTAATCTGTATTGCCTGGAATCTTGCCAGTCCCATATTCCTGCACTGGTGTATGCCCCAAGGTCTCTGGATAGAGAGCATAGTACAACTCTAGGCATCAGGGTTCATTCATGTCAGCTTGCTGTAAATGCTATAAATTCTCAAGAGCTAAGATAATCAGACTGCTTATTCTCCTGGGAGGAACTTTGATGTTTGCTAACTCACAGCCTCTTGTTTAGGCATATATATATAATTAAAAAGAAAGAAAAAGAAAATATTTCAATAAAATTAAGTAGTACATCTGCCAAGTCTGACAATGATAGCATCTCATCTCATTTCTACAAAGAATAGAAGGTCTCACTTGTCTTTTAATAAACTTTGTAATTGAATTTTTCTATTTTAAATACCAGCATATATATACTCCATCTCTAGTGGAAGGCCACCATAATAGATCTTCAGTAAATATTTTTGGATAGTGATGTCATTATGAAGTCAAAATTGTTTCTTATAAGTTTTTACAAGTTATTTTATAAGCTTTTATAAGTTAACATTTTGAAGCCCCTGGACACATGTGATGAGCTGTAAAATAAATAGCATTCCTGTGTCCTGAACTTGCCTTCAGAGCAAAACAAAGAACAAAGAAAAGGTTGTACTACAGGCAGATATAGGTATAACTGTTCAATATTGTGGCAGGGATAGTGAAATGTCTGGAGGAGTACCATCATCCTCTCACTTCTCTGATGATAATAGGGTCATATAGCTTAGAATTGAACAGATCTTAGAGATTACCTGATTAATACTTCATTTTCAAGAAGAGAAAATGGTGATTTGCCTAATTAAAATAAGCAGTAAACAGAAGAAACAGGATTTGAACTCTGTTTTATGGTCTGTCTATTTTTTTCTCAGTCACATTATGCTACTTCTTGCAAGTGGGTATAAAATTAGTTCTTGTGTAAGTAAACAAAAGGCTATGTATACATAAACATCTCTATACACACACACACACACAAATGTATCTGTTTATAACCAAAGAGGCATACCTTGAGTAGTCTTTCTGCCCTCTTAAAACAGTAGATTAATAGGGCTTTTAAATCGTTTTCCTAAGGAGAACAAGGACCCTGCCAAACAAATGAAACAAGCAATTTTTAGTTTTTTTTCTTAAGGGAGGAAGTCACATTCTCCTGGGTTTTAAGTTACTTTAGAAAAAAGTAACAATGTATTTTGGACCATTAAAGTACTTCTTAGTAAATTCCTTCAGCTTGCAATATTTTTCAAGTGGCTGAGAGGTACTAATTAATAATCAGTTTACTGAAACAATACTAAATAACCATTCACAAAGAAGTGGTGTACTGTGAAATTAAAATAAACAGGTTTGCTTCCATAATAAAAACCCAAAATAAAAAAGTCTAAGCAAAAAATCTGCCATCTTTAGATATAATTGATAATAGCTATTTGTTGTTATAATCAAGAAATGAACTACAAAACTGTTACATAAAGCCAGGATAGTGTGATTGTTATAGACTTAATTGGATGATCATAGCTAAGTCAAATAATAATTACAATAAAAGTAAAACCAAGCAAAGAATTGGAATTGAGTGGATGAGCACCAGTTGGGGAATGGGTGATTAAGTTATGGTATATTAATGTAATGGATTATTATTCTATAAGAAATGATGAACAGACTGATTTCAGAAAAGCCTGGTAAGTTTTATATGAACTGATGCTGAGTAAAGCACACAGAACCAGAATAATGTACATAGTAACAGCAAGATTATATGATAAATCAACTATGAAAGACTTAGCTCTTCTCAGCAATTTGGTGATCCAAGACAATTCCAATAGACTTGGAATGGAAAAGGGTATCTGCATCTAGAGAGAGAACTGTGGAAAGTGAATGTGAATCAAAGCATAGTAATTTCTTTTTTTGTTTGTTTGTTTGCTATTTTTCTTTCTTGTGGTTTTTTCCTCTTGTGGTCTGATTTTTCTTGCATAACATGTATAGTACATGTATAATCTATGTCAGATTGCTTGCTGTCTTGGGGAGGGAAAAGGTAAGAGAGGGAGGAAGAAAAAAATTTGAAATACAAAATCTTACAAAAATGAATGCTGAAAACTATCTTTACATGTATTTGAAAAAATAAAATATATTGAAGGGGGAAAAAGTAAAACCAAAAAAAATTTTTATGAGAATTTGCACCTTTTTTCTGCTTCTAATATTGTTGCTTTTTTCAGATTAAATGTAATAGCTAGAATAGTTGTTTTAAAGTAAATTTATAGTTTTCTAGTATTAAGTGAATAATCTTTAATCTTGGCTCAATTCAGTTCAACAAATGTATATTAAGTACCCACCATGTACAAGGTCCCAGTGCATGTAAAGACAGAAACAAAACACTCCATTAATTCAAGAGAGCTTATTTTATGGGAAGAATTTTTTCCATTATAAACAAGACAACTTTGAATTCCCAATCCCTATATTTATGCACACCTGCATTTTTGATTTCCTTCACAAGCTAATTGTACAATATTTCAGAGTCTGATTCTTTTTCTACAGCAAAATAACGTTTTGGTCATGTATACTTATTGTGTATCTAATTTATATTTTAATATATTTAACATCTACTAGTCATCCTGCCATCTAGGGGAGGGGGTGGGGGGGGTAAGAGGTGAAAAATTGGAACAAGAGGTTTGGCACTTGTTAATGCTGTAAAGTTACCCATGTATATATCCTGTAAATAAAAGGCTATTAAATAAAAAATAAATAAATAAACAAGACAACTTTTTAGACAAAGATAAAATTAGCAAGATAATCAGAAGAATTTTTAGCCCGCCATTAGGCCAGAAAAAAATTCTGGTTTTTCAGAAAGTGATAATACCGCTACAGTTCCATCAAAGATATTAAATTCTATTTTCATAGCTCAAGGAACAAATCATTCTGTTGACTAAATTGCCAAACCCCCAAATGCTGAAAACATAAAATACTAGATGCTATTTTCACATAGCTGTACTTCCTGACTAGCCACAGATTTGAGAGAGAGAAAGCTTGGTCATGGATGGAGAGCTAAACTTGAAGTCAGGATGACCTGAGTCCAGATGCTGCCATTAATAGGTAATAGTTATATGAGCATGGGACCAATGTCTTACTCTTTCAGGTTCCTTTTCTAAAAGGATTAGAAATGTTTCTAAAGAGGATTAGACTTGAAATTTATGTTCCTTCCATCTCTAAATCTTTCATCCTTTTGTAACACAGGCTCCAGAGCCATACTCTTGATAGCTACTTTAAAAAAAAAAAAATAATAATTTTTATTTTTATTTTGAACTTAATAAAGCACCAAATAAAATGGCTAGAACTTAATAAATATTTGTTAACTAGGTTAAGTGAACTTTCCTTGTCCTTTTCATTGTCCTTCCATATGGATGTCTCATCACCCTTCCAGCCCCAGTATGTCTTAAATTGATTACATTATACCTTTAAAACTTGTCTATCTTCTTACTTTACTTTCTCTGTCAGTGTGTCAATGTTTAAGGCCATGGATTTATCTTTGACTCCTCCAGCACTTATACTTTGGTTACCCATTTCTCTCTGAACTTTCTTTATATTGTTCCTCATACCGGAAATGCCCCCTAAATCTAATGATCTGTTTTGTGATTTGCTCTTTGAATTCCAATCTGTTCTTTAAAGACAATTAAAATGTCTCTTCACAGTGCCTTTTCTCTTTCCCTCATTCAATAACAATTTTCAGATCTTCCATTTCAGACTTCACAGACTTTTGCAGTTATATTGGTTTGGTTAAATTTTTAATGATTTTAATTATTTTCACTTAGTGTTGGTTTGTTATCTCCCTAAGAATTGTAAGTTCCTTGAAGGCAAGGGCCACATCTTGTTTAAAATTTCTGTTTCTTCCATTACCTAGCACATGTATTCTTTCTTTACAAAACAGGACTGTAATAAAAATTGAAGACAGAGATTGTTATATATTTTTTTATTTCCTTAAGATCTTGCCCTTCTCCACTTCCTCTCATATATCATTTATCAAGATGTCTATCTTAATAAATATGTGTTGAATTTATATTGGCATAAAATATAATACTTGAGGTGTTCCTTTTGTGGTAAAATGTGAATGCTTAGCGCATCAATGTCAAAAATAATTTGAAAAAGTGCTTTTGACAAGAGAACTGGGGAAACCAAGAAGCAATTATTTTGACTTAAGATCATAGATCGTAGTTTATGTGTTGTGCTATGATTTGTCATGAAGAACACAATGATCTTTAAATATTCTATTAATAACTTGAGAAACTATTAAGTTGAAAGTTCAATGAATGTGGAGTCAAAGGCATTGAACTCCCAGTTCAATGAATTATAAATAGTTGTAAGTTTTAAAATTTCTCTAGATCATAATTTCTTTATTTTTTTTTATTATGTTGAAAGCTTTTTATTTTCAAAACACAGATAACTTTTCAACAATGACCTTTGCATAGCCTTGTATTTCAAATTTTCCCCTCCTCCCCACCTCCTCCCCTAGATGACTAGTAATCCAATATATGTTATACATGTTTGAATATATGTTAAATCCAGTACGTGTAAACATATTTATACAATTCTCTTGCTGCACAAGAAAAATCAGATCAATAAGGAAAGAAAATGAATAAGAAAACAAAATGCAAGCAAACGACAACAAAAAGAGTAAGAATGTTATGTTGTGATCCACTCAGTTCCCATAGGCTTCTCTCTGGGTGTAGATGGCTCTCTTCATCACAAGATCATTGGAACTGGCATCAATTATCTCATTGTTAGAAAGAGCCATGTTCATAAGAATTGATTGTCCTACAATGTTGATATTGCTGTGTACAATGATCTCTTGGTTCTGCTGATTTCACTCTCTAAAATCATCCTCCTGATCATTTCTTATAGAACAATAATATTCCATAACATTCATATACCATAACTTGTTCAGCCATTCTCCAATTGATGAACATCCATTCCAGTTTCCAGTTTTCAGTTTCCAGCCACTACAAAGAGGGATGCCACAAACACTTTTGCACATGTGGGTCCCTTTCCCTTCTTTAGGATTATATCCTCTTTGGGATATCGTCCTAGTAGAAACACTGTTGGATCCAAAGAAAATGCACAGTTTGATAACTCTTTGGGGATAGTTCCAAATTGCTTTCCAGAATGGTTGAATCCATTCACAATTCCACCAACAATGTATCAGTGTCCCAATTTTTCCACATCTGCTCCAAATTCGTCATTATCTTTTCCTGACATCTTAACCAACCTGAGAGTTATATAGTGGTATCTCAGAGTTGTCTAAAATTGCACTTTTCTGATTAGTAGTGATTTAGATCATCTTTTCATATGATAAGAAATGGTTTTAATTTCTTCATCTGAAAATTGTCTGTTAATATCCTTTGACCATTTATCAACTGGAGAATGGTTTGAATTCTTATAAAATTTGCATGAATTCTTATAAAATTTGCATCAATTCTTGATATATTTTAGAAATGAGGCCTTTATCAGAACCCTTAAATGTAAAAATGTTTTCCCAATTTATTGCTTCCCTTCTAATCTTGTCTGCAATTTCTTTATTTGTAATGGGGTAAAAATACTTTCTACTTCATAGGTAAGAAAATGGTAAACATATACATATATACACATGTATATATGAACTATTTATTAAATTCTCATAAATTTCCAAGCCAACTACATAATTAAAAAAAATTTTTAATAGTTTTTTAGTAATTGTGCACTAGGCATTTGGGCTAGGTGGTTAATCCATCAAAATTGTGCTCTTGGTAGTAGAGTTTGAATGCTTGGCAGTCAGCTTGAAAGGATCTCAGTGTGTGACACCTTTTCTTGTCCTGTAATAATCAGAATCTTCCTAAGACAATCCAAGTCTTTGAGACACTCAATAGTTAAATCAACAACAAAACTTGTTATGCCACAGTTCTTTTATTGTCCTAACTTAGTTTTCCTAATTGTTCTGCCCCAGTTTATAATTGTTCTACTCAATCCTGAAAAACCACCCCTCCCTCTTAATCAGAATGTTTGAAATTTAAATTTAAATTTTTTGTTTTATTTTATTATTTTTTTTCTAATGCTGGTTCTGAGCTTTAGATATTATTTACTGTTCTAGGGTAATATGCATTTGTTCCTATCATTTTCTAGTATTTTTAGTAGAAATGGAGGGGGAGGTGTTTTTTTGTCATTAACCTTATTGATATGATCATGTGATTTGGGTTTTTTTAAATTAATATTTAACATAGTCTGTCATTTTGTAGCTTTTCTAATATTGTACCAACTTTATATTTCTAGTATAAATACTTTCTGGTCATAGTGTATAAGCTTGTAGATGTATTGCCAGAGTCTGATATTTTTTTGTTAGAAATCTTGGTCCTTTACATGAACTAATACTGAGTGATGTGAGCAGAACCAGGAGAACATTATACACAGAAATAGCAACATTGTACGATTATCAGTTTTGATAGATTTGATAGATTTTGATCAATTTAGTAATACAATAATCAGACAATTCCAAAACCCTTATAATGGAAAATTTTGCTGTACAGCAAGAATCAGACTTTGAAATAGTGTATTATTAGCCTGGAAGGAAATCAAAAATGCAGGTGGACCAAAAATATAGGTATTGGGAATTCTATGTAATGGTTCATAGCCATTTCCCAGAGTTCTTGCACTGGGTGTAGCTGGTTCAGTTAATTACTGCTCTGTTGGAACTGATTTGGGTCATCTCATTTTTGAAGAGTGCCACGCCCATCAGAATTGTTGAAGTATATAATGATCTCCTGGTGCTGCTCATTTCACTCAGCATCAGTTTATGTAAGTCTCTCCAGGCCTTTCTGAAATCATCCTGTTGGTCATTTCTTACATAACAGTAATATTCCATAATATTCATATACCACAATTTATTCAGTCATTCTCCAACTGATGGACATCCATTCAGTTTCCAGTTTTTGGCCACTACAAAAAGGGCTGCCACAAACATTCATGCACATACAGGTCCCTTTCCCTTCTTTATAATCTCTTTGGGATATAATCCCAGTAGTAACACTGCTGGATCAAAGGGTATGCACAATTTGATAACTTTTTTGAGCATAATTCCAGAATGGCTGGATGTATTCACAATTCCACCAATATTTTATCAGTGTCCCTGTTTTCCCACATCCCCTCCAACATTCCGCATTATCTTTCCCTGTCATTCTAGCCAGTTTGAAGGTGTATAGTGATATCTCAGAGTTGTCTTAATTTGCATTTCTCTGATTAATAATGACTTGGAGCATCTTTTCATATGGCTAGAAATAGTTTCAATTTCTTCATCTGAGAATTGTCTGTTCATATCCTTTGATCATTTATCAATTGGAGAATGGCTTGATTTCTTATTAATTAGAGTCAATTCTCTATATATTTTGGAAATGAGGCCTTTATCAGAACCTTTGACTGTAAAAATGTTTTCCCAGTTTATTGTTTCCCTTCTAATCTTTTCAATTTGATATAATCAAAATTTTCTATTTTGTAATCAGTAATGATCTCTAATTCTTCTTTGGTCATAAATTCCTTCCTCTTCCAAGGGTCTGAGAAGTAAACTATCCTATGCTCTTCCAATTTATTTATCATCTCATCCTTTATGCCTAGGTCATGAACCTATTTTGACTTTATCTTGGTGTACGGTGTTAAGTGTGGATCAGTGCCTATGTTCTGCCATACTAATTTCCAATTTTTCTAGCAATTTTTCTCAAATAATGAGTTCTTATCCCCAAAACTGGGGTCTTTGGGTTTGTCAAACACTAGATTATTAAAGTTATTGGCTGTTTTGTCCTTTGAACCTAACCTATTCCATTGATCAACTAGTCTATTTCTTAGCCAATACCAAATGGTTTTGGTAACCGCTGCTTTATAATATAATTTTAGATCTGGTACAGACAATTGTGAAGTCTGAATGGAGATCAAAGCATACTATTTTCACTTTTTCTTTCTTTGTTGTGGTTTTTTCCTTTTTTCTGATTCTGACTCATAACTAATGTGGAAACTTTAAAAAAGAGAGAGAGAAATATTGCTCTATATTTTTCTGTTTTGTCTTTTGCTGCTTTGGCATCAAGACTATTTTGTCATAGAAATTTTATAGGGTCTTCACCCCTTTTTAAAAATTATTTTTGCAGACAATTTATATAATATTTAAATTTATTGTTCTTTGAATGTTTTATAGAATTCTCTTGTAAATGTAGCTGATCCTGTAGTTTTATTCAGGTTTTTTTTTAATTGTTATTGTTTGAGAGGGTTTTTTTTTATGATTAGTTTCCTGTTCTCATATTGTATTCTTTAAATGATCTATTTCTTATTCTGATAATCTGAGTATTTTATATATGTGTAAGGATTGAATTTTTTTATTCATACATTTTGATTTTTCCTTTTTAAATTTTTGAATTAGAAATTTGCTCTTCTTTTTCCCCTTTTTTATTCAGGCTGGCTCATGTGTTACCTTTTTTTTTTCCTTCACTCAAACTCAAAATATGCCCTTTTAATTGTACTTATCAGTTCATTGGGGTTCTTTGTTTTCATTTTAAGCTTTTCATTGATTTTTAGAATTTCTACTTTGGTGTTTTGGGGTATTTGTAACAATATTCATTGGTTATACTATTCTCTACTTTTTCTGTTTTATCTCTTTCTGATTTCCCTGCCAACTTTTGTTCATAGGGCCATATAATAATTCTTCCATTGTCAATGAGTGAATCGGGGGGGTGGGGGTAGCATTCCTCTAATTCATTTCTCTCTATTATTTTTCTCCCTGAAATATTGTATATAGATCTATTAGCTCTGGAAAATTCTTCATACCAAGATAACAGGACAGTTTGAGTTGTTTCACTGTCTTTTCCTCTTCCCACTCCATGCTTCTTGAGTCTATATATCATCTTCATTAAGAGATAAGCACTACTTGTATACACATGAAAGATAATCACAGTTTTATGATGGGAAGTTTCCATTGTTTTCTTTAAATAAAAAATTCTTAATATCCCATATTTTACATTTTAGTCCATTATAGGTCTATGCAATTTCTCACGTTAGCATAGAGCAGGGCTTCTTACATTTTTTCATTCACTGTCTCTTTTCACCTGAGAAATTTTTACATGACTCCAGGTATATAGGTATGTAAAATAAGTGTACAAATAAAACATTTACTTTTAATAAATCATAATTTTGTGACCCCCATATTCAGTGACAAGACCCTGTATGGAATCATGTCCCACAGTTTAAGAAGCTGGGGCATAAAGGAAGCTCTAGTTTCTTGAAGTATGTGTGAATGAAGTACAAACTTGAGCAAGCTTTGCTACCTTAAGGCTTTACATATCAGGTGTCATTGACTAATATCTCTTGTCCAAAAATCAGTGTAGCTAACTCTCAGAAGACTCATGATGAACACTGGGAAATGAACATGTTTGACCAAACAAATGGAATATCAGATTGTTGAAATGATACATACATTTCTAGCACTTGTAATTTCAGTCAATTTTTGGAGGAAGAAGATTATTTTGTGATATAGGCATATTTTCTTTATTTATTCTGCAAGTGGCAACTTTGATAGAATCTAAAGTAGAAAAGGACCTTAGGATTTATCTAGTTCAATTTCCTTATTTTACAGATGAGGAAACTGAGGCCCAGAGCAGTGAAATGACTTGACTAAAGTCATACAAGAAATGGTAGAATTGTAACTTCACATGTAGTGCTTTCTTTTGAGTGCCCTTTGCCTAATAAATGTTTTTCTTCTGTAAAATGAGGCAGTAAATTTAGATGATCCTCTAGTTTCTTCTGAAGCTAATATTTTGTGATATTAAGTGCCTTTGATTTTTAGTCTTCCTTAAGTATTTTCCATATACATAGTGTTATGAATTTAGAATTGGATAATACCTTCAAGGTTGTTTAGTTTCAAAATGAGAATTTAACTGATTTGCTGAAAGTCATTCAGGTAGTAGAACAGAGATTCCAATATTGGTCCAATGTTTTTTGTGATTGGTGATTGTTATTTTCTTCCTCTGGTCTTAAATAAAAACTAGTATTGCTTTAAAATGTTTTTTCAGTTTAAAATAAAAATAAAATAAGGTCTTTTATAGTTTTGTTTTCTGTGTTCTGTGTTCTTGAATTTCAGCCATCAAGCAACATGAAAAAACTGGGGAAGAATTTTTTTGATGTTCCTGCCTTCTTGACTGTTTCAGCACAACTTCATCTTGAAGTGATGTCAGGGTACAGAACTTTCTGTAGTTTGTCTGCTTTTAGTGACTGTTGATTGTGATATGACTGTTTCTTCTGGCATTCCTGAATATTAGAATCAGATTTTGGGGATTTGTGATAATACTTCTCTTAAACTTTGAAGCTGGGAAGCATATCCTTAATGAATATCTTAGTTTTCTTGAGATTCGTTCCTTTTTTATTTGAGAATGTCTCTCCTGGGTTAAACATCCCTAAGTTTTTTTCATCTGTGACTTGACTTGGAGCTCTTTCACTACCCCAATTATCCTCCTAGATAGTCTCTAGTTTGTCATTGCTTATCTCAAAATATAACCCCCAGAATTAAACACATTTTGGATATTATTTGATAAGGACAGAAGAGAGTAGAATAATACTTTCTTCATTCTAGACCTGATATATTCCTCATTGTAACCAAGATCATTTTTTGCTGCCAGATTACTTATATTTTTTTTTTATTAAAGCTTTTTATTTTTCAAAACATATGTATAGATAATTCTGTAACATTAGCCCTTGCAAAACCTTGTGTTCTAGTTTTTCTCCCCCTTCTTCCAACCCTCTCCCCTAGATGGTAAGTAGTACACTATATGTTAAACATGGTAGAAATATATGTTAAATCCAATATATGCATACATATTTATACAATTATCTTGCTGTACAAGAAAAATCAAATCAAACCAGAAGAGAAAATGATGAAGAAAATAAAATGCAAGCAAACAACAACAAAAAGAGTGAGAATGGTATGTTGTGAACCACATTCAGTTCCCAGAGTCCTTTCTCTGGGTATAGATGGCTCTTTTGATCTTAAGACCATTGGAACTGGTCTGAATCATCTCATTGTTGAAGAGAACCACGTCCATCAGAATTGGTCATCATATAATATTGCTGTTGCCATGTACAGTGATTTCCTGGATCTGCTCATTTCACTTAGCATTAGTTCATGTAGGTCTCTCCAGGCCTCTCTGAAATCATCCTGTTGATAATTTCTTACAGAACAATACTACTCCATAACATCCATATACCATAATTTATTCAGCCATTCTCCAATTGATGGGTATCCACTCAGTTTCCATTTTCCAGCCACTATAAAAAGGGCTGCCACAAAAAAATGTTTGTGGCATATATGGGTCCCTTTCCCTCTTTTAAGATTACTTATATTTTACTACGACATATTTAACATATATAGGACTGCTTGCCGTCTAGGGAAGGGGATGGGATTACTTATATTTACCTAAGTAAAAGCGAAAAGCCCCAGATAGTATTTTTATGAGTTGTTGTATTGCCACATATTCCTGATGGTTTGTGATTTTTTTTTAAAACCTCATTTAATATGGACAGAAGATATGAACATTTTTCAAATAAAGAAATTAAAGCCAACTATATGAAAAAATGCTCTAAATCACTATTGATTAAATAACTGCACATTAAAAGAGCTCTGAATTACCACCTTTCATATTTTCTAAGATGACAGGAAAAAATAATGATAAATGTTGGAAGAATATGGGGAAAATTGGAACAGTAATGCATTGTTGGTGACATTATGAACAGATCTAACCATTCTGGAGAGAAATTTGAAACTGTGCTCAAAGGGCTTTAAAGTGGTGCATACCATTGAATCCAGCAGTGCCACTACTGGGTCTTTATCCCAAAGAGAAAATGAAAGAGGGAAAAGAGCCCATGTTTGCAAAAATGTTTGTAGTAGCTCTTTTTGTCATGATAAAGAATTAAAAAATGATGCCCATCAGTTGGGGAATGGCTGAATAAATGATGGTGTATGAAAGTACTAGAATATTTGTGTTCTATTAAAAAATGATGAACAGGCTGATTTTAGAAAAGCCTAGAAGGATTTACATGAACTGATGCTGAGTGAAGCAAGCAGAATCAGGAAAACATTGCACACAGCAATAAAAAGATTGTGTGATGATCAGCTATGATAGACTTTGCTTCTCTCAGCAATTATAGCGATCCAAGATAATTCCAATAAACTTTGGAGGGAAAATGCCATCCAAAGTCAGAGAGAGAACTATTGCAGATTGAAGCATATTTTTTCATTTTTTTCCTTGTTTTTTTTTTCCCCCTGATTTTCCCTTTTGTTCTGATTTTTCTCTTAACATGACTTATGTGGAAATATGTAAAAAAATGAAGGTACATGTATAACCTAAAAAAATCAATCTCATCTATATTTTAATAGTATTTTATTTTTCCAAATATATGCAAAGATAGTTTTCAACATTCGCCTTTGCAAAACTTTGTGTTATTTTTCTCCCTTTCTCCCCCTTCCTTTTCCCCAAGACAGCAAGCAATCCAATATAGGTTAAAAACAAGTGCTTCTAAACGTATTTCCATATTCGTCATGCTGCACAAGAAAAATCAGCTCAAAAGGGAAAAAAACAAACAACAAAAAAAGTGAAAATACTATGATCCACATTCAATCTCCATAGTTTTCTGTTTGGATGCAGATGATACTTGCCATCCTAAATCTATTGGAATTGCCATAAATCAACTTAATGTTGAGAAGAGCCAAGTCCATCACAATTGATCATCACATAATTTTGTTGTTACTATGTGCAATGTTCTCCTAGTTCTGCTCACTTCACTGAGCATCAGTTCATGTAAGAATTTCCAGAGTTTTCTGAAATTAGCCTGTTCATCATTTCTTATAGAACAATAATAATCCATTACATTCATATACCATTAATTTATTCAACACTCCTCCACTGATGGGGATTTACCCAATTTCTACTTCCTTACTATTTCAAAAAAGCTTCATTTATAAAGGTGAGTGATAACAAAGAAAATTACGTAATTTTTATGGTTGTCTGTAAGTATATTGTAGTTTGTGTTTAAATTTTCTTTTAAACATAAGAGTATTCATTGGATGGGGTATTAGGCCATGAGTTAGAGAGAGAGAGAGAGAGAGAGAGAGAGAGAGAGAGAGAGAAACAGACAGATAGACACACTAAGTGAAAAAGGATAAAGCACAAATCAGGCAAAATTATTACTCTGAAAGGACAAGTAGTATAGTTGAAAAACCAAATGCTTCTCATATATTAATTGAAAAATAAATATTTTTAAATCAAATTGGAAACGGGACTTAACATTTAGGAGATATGAATTTTAGTCTCTTGTATATGTACATAGTCTCTCTGATGGAATGTAAGATCCTTTTCCCCGGCAATTTCAATCATTACCACTTAAGTCAAAAGTGGGAATGTTATAAAAGTACATATGATATGTATCATCCACTTAGCAAACTGTTTCATTTTTCTTTTTCTACATATGTGGGGCCCATAGTAAGTACTTAATAAATGCATGTTGACTGATAAAATCTCTGACTTCTAAGATCCAATTAAAGTAACTTATTGGAAGCCATCCCTAATGCACTTAATTTAGTATTCTCTCCTTCCTCTCATTATCTTGTATTTAATTTCTCTGTGAACATGATGTAGTAGAAATTGCTTTGTCATTGTCTTTTTAGAAGCTTAATAAATGTGCATTAAGCAGTTATCAGGTTGGGTTAGATCTTAGAAGTCTCTTTGAATTTTGTGATTCTAAGATTATTAAAAATATATCACATGTAATAATAAAAAAAATTTTCAGGCTACTCCTCCTTGATGATCTTAGAAAGTAGATCTTGATAATAATGCTTATTAAAGAATGAATATGTACCCTCTGAACAGTGAAAAATTTTACTTTTGTGAATTTTTTTTTATGCAACTACTAAGATATCAGCTATTCAATATTTAATAAATGTTTAACTGCTAGTTTAACTGAAGGAGATACAAGTATAATCACAAATACTTATTCCCATTAAGGAGGAGCCTATCATCTAATAAGGGTGAACATGCATAATAGTTGCCATTAATATAATGATTTATAGTTTACAAAGCATTTTCCTCATGATAATCTAACATAGGAAGTACAAATTATATTCCATTTTACAGGTGACAAAAATGTAAGCTTAAAGAGACAGAATAAATTACAAGTTGTTTTTGAAGGGAATGAGGTATGACTACTAACTAGAGAGATCTTAAAAAGTCCTTTTGCAGAAGATAACACTTGAGGTGAGACTTGAAGGAAGCTAAAGAAGTAGAAGGCGAGAAAAACTTTCTAGGAATGCAGGGCAAGCAACCTACGCAAAGGCAGGTGATAAGAGATGAAATGGCTTGTTTGGGCATAAAACATTACAGTTTGACTTCATCAGAGAAGTAATATGTGATCAGTCTGGAACATGGGTTCTAGCAAATTGTGAAAGTCTTAAAGTACTAGAGAAGATTGGAAATCTGGAGCTGAGTATGGTAATTGAAAATTATTTATTAAATGTTTGCTACATGTCAGGCATTGGGCTAGATGCTAGAAATACAAATCAAAAAAAGAAGCAGCCCCTTCCCTTAAAAAGCTTACATTCCCCCCCGGAAAAATAATTGTATATGTTATTCAAGGCTCTATCTTGGAATCACAGAATTTAAAATTTAGTGACCCTTCATTTTTTTCTGTTATAGTTTTCTCACTCCATATAATTCATACTCCCAAAATTTTATATTATTTTCCCTAACAATTCCTGATACTGACAGAATATGTCATGAAGATGTCCTTTATCTTTGAGTATTCAATCATTCCCTTATTGTCAAGGAGAAATTTTCCACAGAGGTGTTGTGAAGCAATTAATTGTATGTGTTTAGATGTGTAACTGCCAAACCATTTGAGATTCTTGGAAAGTTGCAGAACATGTGTTATAGCCTTCTTTATCACATTAAATATGTTCTTAGTAAAACTTAGTGAAGCTACAGAAGAGAACGCAGTGTGCAAAGATACATGACATAAAACTCAGTTGGTAGATTATAGAATTTTTATTTTTTCAAGAGATGTGAAGTCTTTTTTTTAGTAATGTCAGTCAGATGTTCCCAATTTAATTTGCAGAGTCCTAGATTATTAGTATACAGTACATCATGTTTCAGATCCATGTATGATCTAATCTCCAAGAACAAGTTGTTGAGCTTTTTTCTCCCTGCTTTTCTTCAATTTTGTTTTAATAGACATTTTAAATGGAGTAAATGTCAATTAGATTTAGAAAAGCTATATTTATCTACAATGATGTATGATAGTCCCATGAGTTCATGGCTTCATTTTTAAAGCTGAATATCTTTTTTATTGTAGAAAAAAAAGTCTCAGTGTGTTCATGCTGTAAACATAAATTGATAAATGACTAGTACTTTCTGAAAGACTTAGGTATCCTTTTGGTTACCATATAAGTAGTTTAAGTATGGTAGTAAATTGCTCTCATATAGTTAATAAAAGACTTGTATAGAATGTTTTCTAAAGGGAAACTTGTTTTTGTTTCTGAAAAAGATTGCTTTGCTCTGAATCTTGTGATAGGCTACAATTCACTACCTACCCTGTTAGAACTGGAAGTTTAGATTTATTTCCTTTATTTTTTAATGTTTTACTGACATCTTTTATACTATGTTAACGTCTGAGTATGTTCTGTTCCTCTCCTCCAGCAAGTAGCATGTAACAAAGAAAAGAAAAAGAATGGCCCAGTCACTGACAAAGCTGTTGGCTGTCAGACTCCGGCATGTATAGACCTGCCCAGCTGTAGTTGCCTTTTCTTCCACAAATGAGGAAAGATGTATTTTCCCATTTCTTCCCCAAGGCTGCTGTCTTGTTGGGTTTCCTCTTTATTCTGTTTATCATGTGAAAGACCACATGGCTCTAAGAGAGCTGGTATTGAAGCCAAAAAGATCTGGCCTCAAATCCTGCCTCTAACATGTATGTACCAAACATGTGTGACAAATAATTTAACTGCTTAGCACTCTAGGACACTCCAGGACTGTGATTTGCAGAAAGTGCCAACCAGCATTAGTCAAGGCAGTTTCTTTGTCCAAGATCCCCGTACTAATGTAATCACAATTATAGTCCCAATCCCTAGCCTACATTGTTATAGTAACTACATATTTTGCTCTTCTGCCTTTGCTATACTCTTAGTATGGAAGTTTAAATTTATTTTTTTATTACTTAAAGTTTTACCGACACCTTTTATTTACACTGTTAATTTCTTACATCGTATTAATTACTTCACTGTGATTCAATTCATGTTTTTTTGAAATCCAACTTACTTTGATCACTTAATTTCCTTGGCTTCAGTTTTCTCATCTGTAAAATTCATTTGAACTTGATATTTTCTGATAGTTTCTCTTCATCTATAATGTCATGATCCAGGTTTTTCTGAATTTCTCATGTTCATCATTTCATTACATTCATCAGTCAATTGACAAGGATACAAATATAAAAATGAAACAATTACTAATCTAAAGGAGTTTTCATCCTCTAGGAAGAGATAATACTTATAGCTGTGTGTATACAAAATAAAAAATAAATATAAGGTTCTCTGGTGGCTTGACAAGATGCTAGAAAATTAGAAAAGTTCATGTAGGAGGTAGTGTACTACATCAGAGTTCTGAAGGAAAGTTGAGATTCAAATTATACCACTGTGTGTTTGGCTGCTATGAATATTTTTATGTGTATCAGATCTTCTATCTTTAACTTCTCTGGGATAGATAACCAGCAGTGGCATCTATGAAAATGTATGAACCATTTCCAGTTTATTATTAAAAAATTAGGCTGTAAGACAATTCTCAGATGAAGAAATTGAAACTATTTCTAGTCATATGAAAAGATGCTCCAAGTCATTATTAATCAGAGAAATGCAAATTAAGACAAATCTAAGATACCACTACACACCTGTCAGATTGGCTAAGATGACAGGAAAAAATAATGATGATTGTTGGAGGGGATGTGGGAAAACTGGGACATTGATGCATTGTTGGTGGAGTTGTGAACGAATCCAACCATTTTGGAGAGTAGTTTGGAACTATGCTCAAAAAGTTATCAAACTGTGCATACCCTTTGATCCAGCAGTGTTACTACTGGGATTATATCCCAAAGAGATTATAAAGAAGGGAAAGGGACCTGTATGTGCACGAATGTTTGTGGCAGCCCTTTTTGTAGTGGCTAGAAACTGGAAACTGAATGGATGTCCATCAGTTGGAGAATGGCTGAATAAATTGTGGTATATGAAAATGATGGAATATTACTGTTCTGTAAGAAATGACCAACAGGATGATTTCAGAAAGGCCTGGGAGACTTAACTAACTGATGCTGAGTGAAATGAGCAGGACCAGGAGATCATTATATACTTCAACAACAATACTATATGATGACCAGTTCTGATGGACCAGGCCATCCTCAGCAACGAGATCAACCAAATCATTTCTAATGGAGCAGTAATGAACTGAACCAGCTATGCCAGAAAAATAACTCTGGGAGATGACTAAAACCATTACATTAAATTCTAATCCCTATATTTATGCACATATGCATTTTTGATTTCCTTCACAAGCTAATTGTACAATAATTCAGAGTCTGATTCTTTTTGTACAGCAAAATAATGTTTTGGTCATGTATACTTATTGTGTATCTAAGTTATATTTTAATATATTTAACATCAACTGGTCATCCTGCCATCTAGGGGAGGGGGTGGGGGGGGGTAAGAGGTGAAAAATTGGAACAAGAGGTTTGGCAATTGTTAATGCTGTAAAGTTACCCATGTATATATCCTGTAAATAAAAGGCTATTAAATAAAAATTAAAAAAAAAAAAATTAGGCTGTAAAGTCATCCTCAGACATTTAACACTTCCACGTTATGTGATCCTGGATAAGTCAATTAATCCAATTGCCTTGCAAAAAAAAAAAAAAAAGCCCAAGAAACATAGACATATGCTTTAAAATCAGACTTTATTGTTCATTTTTTTAAATGGCTTCTTCCAAAGAGCTTTGATTTTTGGATCACTTAATCAATTTAAGTATAGTCATTCCTCAATATTTAACTTTTGTGACTTTAAACGTTGTCATGATTTTATTAGTAGCTTCATTTTTACTTTTGCTTTGGTAATTGCACACATTCCCAGCTATGAGCAGGAGAGAAAAATATAAGAGAAACAAAGCATACAAATTTGTGGAGCAGCTAATATCCCATAAGGCATTTTCCTGGTCTTCTTCCTCCAGCCATTGTAAGAGCTTCCCTGTGTACAATGCATCTTTTCATTGTCTGCCTTTCAGACCGAAGTTATGTATTGCATTCATGCCCCCAAAACATAATATAAATCATTTGGCCTCTAAAGTGATGTTGAGACCTCTTCAGTCTCACTGTCTTATGACAACAGTCACTAAAGTCCCAGAAGCCTCTCCCTTGGTTTTCAGAAGGTTGACAAGGTAAGAGATTTATAGCAGTGTAGTATACAGTACAACACCCTCACAGTGCCACCTGATATGGGGAAGGTAAGATTCAGGTTAAAAAATGCTTTAGTTTTAAGAATTATGTTTGGTACTATATTTTATGGTACTGTAGATTTCATGTGTTATGAAAAATGAAAATTGTTTGAAATCAGTGTTTTTAAATTGAGTTAAGACAAAAGGACACAAAATTCTAAGAAATTATTAGTGAGAAAAAATGTATAGCATATGTACTGTACATGTATTATATCTATATTTTGTGAACTGCATTTTATGGATTATTTCATGGTTACTGTTTTTGGTGAGGTGTATTTTATTGGAATTAATGTTTTCTTATACAGAATTGTATGCACAAAAGCATATTTTCAGCAGTCTCTAGTGAAAGATTACAGTTTTTGGCAGTTGTAGGATCCTCAGCCCTTTTCCCCATAGATTCAGAGTATCAGAATTTTCAATTTTTATTTTGCACTATTTTCTGGGAAAGTCATCCCCATGATCATTAAGAATTGACTGTATTTATTAATTTCTTACAAAGACAAAACAGAATAGTATCTCTCTGATTTGTTTACCTTCTTGACAAGACATCATATACATATAGAAATATGTACCAAGAATTATGCATCTCAAATGCATGGTAACCTTGGAGGATAATGCACTAAAGAAGGCATCCCACAGAAGATGGTACTTGTCCTGAGTTTTAAATGGAACTAGGGATTCCAAGAATTCTTGGAATCCAAGGAGGCTTGTGGGATAGCTAAAGCAAAGGCATAGAGACAGGAACTGGAGTATCCTATATGAGAACAGAAAGGAGGCTGTATAGTAAAGTATATGAAGGCATATAGTATGCCCAATGGATTTTAAAGGTAGAGAGGAGCCAGAGTGTGAACTTTTAAATACCAGCTATATGATACAGTGGATAGAGCACTGGAACTAGAGCTAAGATCTGAGTTCAGGTTTAACCTGAGAAATACACTAGTTATAGTTAACTCTGGGAAAGTCACTTAACCTATGTTTGCCTCAGTTTGCTCACTGGTACATGAGGTTAATAATAATACCTATTTCCCAGGGTTGTTGTGAGGATAAAATAAAACGTTTGTAAAGCACCTTATAAATTTTTAAATCCTACATAAATGCTGGCTATTATTGTTACTATTATTATATTTTATCCAAGAGCTAGTCAGAGCCACTAGAAGTTACTGAATTGGGTGGAGTGTTGTGGTCAGATTTCCACTTAAGGGAAATCACTTGGGCAGTAGGGTGGAGACAGTTGAAATTTTCTGGCAGTGTACCCAAGCTGAAGGCGTGATACGGATTAGGAAACTCTGTCAAAGAGACCAAGGAGATCATTCAGCAGGGAGGGGGAGCATCACTCAAGAGCAGGGAAAGGAAGTGGTACCCAGGAGGAAGGTTTCAGTGTCTAACACCATAGAGTTCAAGGGTATTAGACTGGCAGTTAAGGGTTTTGTGAACTCTGTGCCAAATTGTGCACAAAAATTATAGCATAAAGACTTATCACATACTAAAAAAGTTTTAAAATATACCCAAAGCTGTGAGTTTTATATATCTATAAAAATATAATGTATGATAGTTGTTCAGCCTGTATTAATTCATATAGGTTTTCCTTTGCTTCTTTGAATTCCTCATACTCTGACTATAATATTTAGTTGAATTTATATATCACATATGATGAAATGCATTGCCTTCCTTTTGTTGCAAAATTTGGGAATTGTGCTTAAGGAATGATGAATATACTATCAGGCATTGTTATAAGCTCTATGGTAGATTTTTTTCCCCTTCCCCCCGAAATCCCTAGTTGCCTAAAGGGCATAACATAATAAATATAACAATTTGGTGGGAGAGCTAGATGACACAGACACTGATTAGCTGTGTGGCTCTGGCCAAGTCATTTAATCCTGTTTGTCTCAGTTTCCTCATCTGTCAAATGACCTGGAGCAGAAAATGGGAAACACTCCTGTAACTACACCAAGAAAAATTCAAATGAAGTTACAATTTATACTGCATGGAAAAATCAGTTGGATACATTTGCCTCACCATAGGTCATACAATCTTCTGATATTAAAGAATTGTAATTCAGAAGATCTGTCATTTAATGAATTAATGTTAGTTATTTCCCATTGGAAGATTGTGATCTTCCATGGCTAAGTAAATAGATTCATAAGGTTCTCTAGCCAGTCTGCTGATGAATAACATCTCCCAATTTAGGTATTTTACATTTTATTGAACTTGATATAGTTCATCTCCAGATTTGTAGTATGTTAAGACTTTCCATAGCATAAACTTGTAGAAATTAACTTTGGAGAATTAATCATAATAGGACTTTAGTAAAAGAAGAAAACTCCAGATATAGATATAAATTTTGATATGTACACATTCACATATGTGTAGTTTTAGATAGATAGATAGATATAGGGGGTAAATGAATATATGTATAGGTGTGAGTATATACACATATGTAAAACCATTCTTCCAGTTTGTTACTATAGTTTTTATTTCTCTGCCAACTTTATCTCCTTTAGCATTTTTCTCCTTAACTCCAGAAATTCAGCTGCATTCTTCCTTCTCTTTACTTTTCTTCCCCAGCCAGGGTTTCCCTTCTTTCTGGTCAAGTGACCTCACCTTGAAAAATTAAGTTGAATTTTATTGAAGCCATGGTGCTGAGAGCATCTCCAATATATTGTTTGCCTTGTAGAAAATATTCCAAACAGATTGAGCCAGCCTGGTTAAATGTAAGTATCTATTATGCTAGGTTTTGTACAAGGCTTTGGACTACTTGTGGTTTCTTAGCTTTTGTTATCTCAAATGCAGAAAAGACTTTTTAAAAAAGCAAACTACCATTGGATAGTGCTTTTAAATTATACAAATCTGGCAGGGATATGCAGGTAAATTGACTGGTAACATTAGACACCTCTTTAATTTTAGGTTTTTCTAGTGGCAAAAGGTTAGTTCAGTGTTTAAAAATCAATTGATAAAGAAATAGTACTATACTTTGAGGGGATAATATGGTGTAGTGAAGGTTTTTTAAGATAGGAATGACTTTTAGTAATGGAGAAGGAACTAATAGAGAGAGGCTGAAGATTAGTGTGAAGGCAAGAGAAATATTTTGGTAGCAATCTCAGTGAAAAACAGGGATTAGGATCGAGGGTATACCCAAGTAGAAAGGCTGGTCTTGGAGAAAAGGGCCATCTCTACCAGAATCAGAATAAAGGAGAAAATTAAGTAGGAGTTCACTCTTTTCCCCTTTTAGCCATCTGCCAAACCTTAACATAAGATCTGTGACCTCTTTTTTCTCTGTAAAACATTGAGGAAAAGTCTTGAATCTTGAAGAGGAGATATGGTTAGAAATAGGGAGGGATGAATAGATGATGGAGAGAGCCATCTGCATCCAAAGAGAGGACTATGGGGACTATCACAACAGAGTATCTTTACCTTTGTTATTGTTTGTTTGCATGTTTTTTTTTCTTTCTCATTGTTTTTTTCCTTTTTGATATGATTTTTCTTGTGTAGCATGAAAAATGTGGGAAATATGCTTAGAAAAATTGTACATGTTTCACCTATATTGGATTACTTGCTGTTTAGGGAAGGGAGAGAGGAAGAAAAAATTGGAATTCAAGGTTTTACAAGGGTGAATGTTAACTATTTTTGCATATATTTCGAAAATAAAAAGCTATCATTATTTTTATTTTTAAAAAATAATAGGGAGAAATGGAAAAATAGGAATCTCTTTTTAGATGAGATGTTCCTTCACTAATCCTTTCTCCCAATGGTTCCTAAACAGATTTTCCTAAAATATAGATCTTACCATATCATTCACATGTAGCTAAGTGGTACAGTGGAAAGACATAAGTTCAAATCTTATGTAAAATAGATAAGATAGGTCTTACACAGCTACTTGTTGTGTGACCCTAGGCAAATCATTTATCCTCCTTTTGCCTCATTTTTCTCCTTTGTAAAATGGGAATAATAATAGTACCTACCTTCCAGGATTGTTGTGAGGATAAAGATGAAATAATATTTGTAAAGTACATTGCAAATCTTAATACGTTGCATGGCTTGCTATTATTATTGTCTCAAAGATTAAATATGAACTTCTCTATTTGGTGTTTAAAGTTCTTAACAACCTGCCTCTTCAACTTTAGTTCACATTGCCTCCTTTGTCCATCCAGACTATCTTTCTTATCTTTCCTTTTCCTTTTTCACAAGCACTCTTATCTCTTAGTTTTCAGGTCTGGGGTGCCCTTTTGCATCACCATAACTAATACAATTTGAGAAAGAATCCCTTGTAGAGCATTTA
This sequence comes from Sarcophilus harrisii, assembly GCF_902635505.1. NCBI lineage: Eukaryota > Metazoa > Chordata > Mammalia > Dasyuromorphia > Dasyuridae > Sarcophilus > Sarcophilus harrisii. The sequence continues at coordinate 504,201,429 of NC_045428.1, read as the reverse complement.
TGACATTTTGTGATCTAGTTTCTATTTGAAGAAAATTAATAATAATGAACTCATTCCATATTTAGGCAGATTGAATTAAGAAATTTATCTTTACATTGAGTTAAAAATCTGCTTCTTCCAATCATTTCTCCTAGGTTATTTGTTGTTTTGCTTGCTTGTTTGTTTTTGTTTTTGCTGAAGCAATTGAGGTTAAGTGATTTGTCCAAGGTCACACAAAAAGAAAGTGTTAAGTGTCTGAGGTCAGATTTGAACTCGGGTCCTCTTGACATCAAGGCTGGTGCTCTATCCACTGCATCACTTAGCATTCCCCTCTCCTAAGGTTATTTGGATGTAATTAAGAGCATCAGATTACCATGGCATAAATTTCATGAAAAAATTATGTAAATATTAATCTGAAAGTTTAAAGCCTCGATTCTTGTCCAGCCTAGATTCTTGTCCTGTCATTTCTTCAATTTTTCTTTTCTTATCTATCATTCTGGAAAGATTTCTAAACCAGAATTTATAAATTTAAGTTTTGGTTTAGAACTTGCATTGGTTAAGTCATGTTCTGTCTCTGTTCTTAAGGCTTTCTTTTTATTTGTAAAATATTAGTAATAATTACTGTCTCTGCTCACCTCAAAAGATTCTTATGAGGACCAAATGAGAATGTACAAGAATGATTCTGGCAAAAAAAAAAATTAAAATTAAACCCAAAAGAAACCACTCTATAAATATAGGCATTATTGTATCCACTTCATTGGCTTTTTTTATTGTTTAGATCAATTTTATATGGAAAAACACTGCATGTCTTAGAGATAGATATCTTGGGGGAAGGTAATGGAGGGTCCTCACTCTGCATTAGATTTTGTATAGATTCATCATTAAAATTAAAGGAGGTACTTATAGTTCACTCATAATTATATTTATTACATAACTATAGTATAGAAAGGATATTCAACAAGAATATTCCAGTACTTAGCTTGAGTTGACATATGAAAATGCATCCAGTCAGCCAGGAAGGACATGGTTATGTATGTGATCTTGGTACTTCTGCCTGTTGCAGAATAAATGCCTGCTGACTAACTATCTCAGGTAATTTTCATTGCTTTCTTAAGAGAAAGAGAAGTAACTTTTCATCATACTTTTCCTGAATGCAGGTCTCACAAAAATTCTAACATTTCCTAAGTTTCCCAATTTATTTTCCTGATTAAAAAAATGCATATCCACTTTTTTTTTTTAATAAACTGGCAAGAATTTAACTAACCATTTACCAAATATAGAGCATTATTAGGCATTAAGTATAATAGAAAAGAAATGTAAAAAATAGTTTCTGACTGAATCAATGCCCATCAGTTGGAGAATGTCTGAATAAGTTATGGTATATGAATGTTACAGAATATTATTGTTCTGTAAGAAGCAATCAGCAGAATGATTTCAGAAAGGCTTGGAAAGACTTGCATGATAATTGTGGAAATATGTATATAAAAATTGCACATGTTGGATTACTTGTCATCTAAGGAAGGGGAAGGGAGGAAAAGAAGGAGAAAAAAAAATTTGGAACACAAGGTTTTGCAAGGATGAATGTTGAAAACTATCTATGCATGTGTTTTGAAAATAAAAGGTTTTATTTTAAAAAAAGAAACAGTTTCTGGGCTCCAGGAAGTTATTGTTCAGTTAGAAAGATAAACACCAAAACAAGTGATATAGACCTTGTCCTATAGGATCCATATAAGGGAATATGAAAGTATGGGAATAGTAGAAATGTTACTAAAATAACTGAATTTTAAAGAATTCATAGTTGATTTTAAAATTCCCCCCCCCCCACTGTCAGAAAATAGATTGATCAAAAAAAAAAAAACATACCTTAATGAAAATGAAGTCTGATTATAATTTCATATGGTGGGTAGGAGTACTTTCATATAATTTTAGTCTCATTTACTTTTTTTTTTTTTTAAAGAACAGTCCTCAGTAAATGACTCATGAATTGAAAAATTACCTGAAACTTTTCATGTTTTATCCTTCAGAACCCCTAGAAGAGTTTCTTCAGTATCCTAGTGAAGAAATGGAATTTAGAGCTGACATAGAACATATAAAACATTTTGTTTGTTCATCACCCAGATCTAAGTAATCTTGGTAGATGCCTAATAAGAAACTATTCCCTATCTCTGCCCCTAAATTGCTATTTGTTCTTTGGGTCTCCATTTTCTCATCTATAAAATGAGAAGTTTGAACTAGATGGTCTCTAAGGTCTCTTTTATTTTTATTTTTTTCCCTTAATAGTATTTTTTTTCAAATTACATATAAAGATAATTTTCAGCATTTATTTTTGTAAGACTTTGAATTCCAAATTTTTCTCCCTTCTTCCCCCTCCTTCTCTCTCCCTAAGACAACAAGCAATATGATATAGACTAAGCATGTAGTCATGTTAAACATGTTTCCATATTAGTCATATTGTAAAAGAAGAATCAGAACAAAAAAGGAAAAACCACAAGAAAGGGAGGGAAAGTGAAAATAGTATGCTTTGATCTGCATTCAGACTCCATACTTCTTTGTCTAGATGTGGATAACATTTTCCATCTCGAGTCTTTTGGAATTATCTTGGATCATTGTATTGCTGGGAAGAGCTAAGTCTGTCATAGGTGATCATCTCACAATGTTGTTGTGATTATGTACAATGTTCTCCTAGTTCTGCTCAGCTTACTTAACATCAGTTTATATAAATCTTTCCAGGTTTTTCTGAAATCCACCTGCTCATCATTTCTTATAGCACAATAGTATTTCATTGCATTCATATACCATAAATTGTTCAGTCATTCCCCAACTGATAGGCATCCCCTCAATTTCCAGTTCTTTGCCATAAGGTCACTTTTCTTTCATTTTCTTTGGCTGAGGCAATTGGGATTAAGTGATTTGCCCGGGGTCACATACCTAGGAAGTGTTACGGGTCTAAGACTATATTTGAACTCAGGTCCTCTTGAGTGCTCTATCCACTGCGCCACCTAGCTGCCCCCATAAGATCACTTTTACCCTTAACATTTTATTCTCTGAAAGAATATTTGCTTCCTCATATATAACAATAGAAAATACTTTGATTTTTCTGATTTAAATAACTGGATTGCATTCACATCTGCTTTTTCCTTGACATTTTCTTTGTTTTTGTATCTTTTTATACAAGAGAAAATGTTATCACTAGTGTTTTGTTGTTTCATACAGATACTTTGGACAAATAAGTAGGCACATGTTACATAATTTTTTTTAGAGAATATATGCAACCAAAGTCATCTTTATTTCACATTTGAGAAACAGTTTGGCTAGTGAAATATATTATGAACTTGAAAGTGAGAAGACCAGGATTTTGTTTTGGAAACACTGTAATTGACCATGCTTAAAAGTAGCATGTTTTCCCTTAATTTCCTTTTTTGTGAGTGACTTAATAAGAAAATGCTTGTAATGTTTTACAGAACAATATTATATGAATAGTGTGTATTCTGTTTAGTTTCTTGATAGTACATTTTAGGAGAGACATTGGCAAAGAGAAATATATCCAGAGAAGGTAACCAGAATGATAAAAGAATTGGAAACCATTATTTCATGAGAATTGGTTGAAGGAAGTGGAGTTATTTAACCTAAAAAAGAGAAAGTTGAGAGTAATCATAATTATAGTTTTCAAATAGTTAAAGGATTACCATTTGAAGCAGGGACGAACTTGTCCAGCTTGTGTCTGGAAAGCATAATTAGATCCAGAAGATTAGAGTGAATAAACATTATCAAAACACAAAATTTACATCAATATGAGAAAGACATATTCTTTTTTTTTTTTTTTTTTTTTTTTAATAGCCTTTAATTTACAGGATATATACATGGGTAACTTTACAGCATTAACAATTGCCAAACCTCTTGTTCCAATTTTTCACCTCTTACCCCCCCCACCCCCTCCCCTAAATGGCAGGATGACCAGTAGATGTTAAATATATTAAAATATAACTTAGATACACAATAAGTATACATGACCAAAACATTATTTTGCTGTACAAAAAGAATCAGACTCTGAATTATTGTACAATTAGCTTGTGAAGGAAATCAAAGATGCAGGTGTGCATAAATATAGGGACTGGGAATTCAATGTAATGGTTTTTAGTCATCTCCCAGAGTTCTTTTTCTGGGTATAGCTAGTTCAGTTCATTACTGCTCCATTAGAAATGATTTGGTTGATCTCGTTGCTGAGGATGGCCTGATCCATCAGGACTGGTCATCATCTAGTATTGTTGTTGAAGTATATAATGATCTCCTGGTCCTGCTCATTTCACTTAGCATCAGTTCGTGTAAGTCTCTCCAGGCCTTTCTGAAATCATCCTGTTGGTCATTTCTTACAGAACAGTAATATTCCATAATTTTCATATACCACAATTTATTCAGCCATTCTCCAACTGATGGACATCCATTCAGTTTCCAGTTTCTAGCCACTACAAAAAGGGCTGCCACAAACATTCGTGCACATACAGGTCCCTGAGAAAGACATATTCTTGTAATCATAGATTTTCAATAGAGATGTGGTAACCTTTAGAGGAAAAGAATTTATGATTGGAGATTAAACTCTGATATTAGCTGACCATTTGGAGATATTGTGGATAATTAAATTAAATATAGATATCTATATATCCCTTCCCATGAATCCAAAATGTTTCCTGGTATACTTCTCTCGGCTAAAATGCGTTCAAAGTGCTATATCCTTGAAGCTCTTTTTTGAGTAAATATCAGTGAATACATGTATTTTTACTAAAAGGCCTCTAAATACAAACCAAAATTTGTAACCTTGTGTTTTACTTAGTAAACAGTTTTGCTTCTCACACTAAAAGTACTCTCCTCCCTGAGTCCTCACCTCCTGACAGGCTGAGTCCTCCAAAATCTCCAAAGGAGGCCAAGGCCAAAGAAATCTTCCTTGCTCTACCAGCTCTACTACTTACTCATGTCCACATGACTTTCTCTACCATGCCATTGAAACCTCACTCCACAAGCTCATTTCACCCTTGGACTGCTTCTCCTCTTCCCACTCTCCATCCACGTTAAGTGTTTTCTTCCCCCATTAGAATATAAGCCCCCTGAGATCAAGGACTGTCTTTCTGCTTCTATTTGTATTCCCCAGGTTACCACAGTGTCTGGCACATAGTTAAGTGCCATTGCTCATTAATTGACAATACTTGTATGGGACATTTACCACTTAGCATTTCTTTCAGATATTTAAAAAGCTGACTTTAATGTTGCGTATGTTTTTTTTAAAAAGCAACAAATAATGGTAAAGTCTAAAAATTGAGGCACTAGATATTTCATCAAAAATTTGAATTGAATTTCTCTTCAAAAAATAGGTAAATCACTGACAAAAACATCTTCAGGATAATGATGTTTAATAAGATACCTTATATTTCACTTAGGCTTTCAAGTTTGGATTCTAGAGGAACTTGACTTGAAATATTCATGTTTAAAAAAAAGAATATTGCAGTTGTCAAGCTGGAAATAAAAAACTTATAGTATAATTTTAATTATATTTCATTACCTAATTGCCTATTTGTACATAAGTTTATATTCATGTATATAGGATGGAAAAATTATGACTAGATATCAATTCATATGAAAAAATTTAGGTGGTAGGCTTTTTTATCAGTTAGTAAAATTATATGTTACCAGTATTACACAATAGTCAAAGAAGCAATGATGACCTTCAGCTGTGTTAGTAGAATTGTATTTAGGATGAGGGATCTTATAGTACTACTGTACTTTGTCTTATTCAGATCTTATCTGATGTATTGTCATATTCAACTTTGAAACATGTTAATGTAGAGCTACAAGAATTGTGGAGAGACTAAAAAAAATTATACATGCAAATATCATTTGGAAGATAATGGATATGATTAGTTTTGAGAAAAAAACTTCTAGGAAATATTGACCCATTCAACCAACAAATATTTATTAAAGCATATTTTGTGCTGGGGCATACTCAGTCAAAAGTGAAAAAAGTCTCCCCAAGGAATTTACATTCTGATGGGGGACATCACATGGATATTATCTATGGAGCATGAATTTCTACTCTGGCACACTTAGGGCTGGCTTACTCATTCAATCTGTACTCATATTGGCAGCTGTGGGGTTCCCAAAGGAGACATTACCATCCTGCTGTGTGGAGGACATACCCCTATTAACTGTTACTGTTGTTGCTGAGCTGCCATCATGGGGCTTCCCATTTAAATGAAGTCAGTTACAATGATACTATTAATTCTTTTGTTTTGTTTTGTTTTGTTTTTTGTTTTGGGATTTTTGTGTGTGTGTTTTGTTTTGTTTTGGCTGAGGCAGTTGGGATTAAGTGACTTGCCCAGGGTCACACAGCTAGGAAGTGTTACATATCTGAGGCCAGATTTGAAATCAGGTCCTCCTGACTTCAGGGCTTGTGCACTATCCACTGCACCAACTAGCTGTCCCAACACCATTAACTCTTAAACATAAAACATTTACTAAATTTTAAGACAAAGTACAAGGGATTTACTGGACTAATGAGAATTAATACAGGGACTTCACATAGAAGTCTAGCTAAGTAGTAATGAAATTCTAAATTAGGGTAGTGTTCTATGAGTTAGCCAGAAGAGGATAGATACAAAAGGCATTGTGGAAATAGAAATGACAAAATTTATGGGTGAATAAAAATAAGTAGGTAAAGATACTTGGATGTCTGAAAGAAAGGTAAGTCCTGGACAGTAATAGGGAAGTTTGAAAAAGGAATAGGTTCTAGAGGAAAGATAATTATGTTACTGAATATGGGAAGTTTGAGATGCCTTTGGGATATCAGAAATGTCTAATAGGTACTTCAAAAACTTGTCTTGGCAACCTTGGCAATCCAGGGCACTTAGTGATATTTTCTTCCGTCAAGTAAAACAAACCTAATTCCTCTTCCACATGGCAATCCTTCAAATATACATCTCAAGATTTTGACTTCTTCCTGGCTCTAGGAATTAGAGCTGTCCCAAAATGGAATGGGTTGTTTCAAGAGGTAGTGAGTTTTCCATCACTCTTTGTAGAATGATTTCCTCTTCAGGTTACAGATTGGACTAAATCAGGGCTTTTCCAATTGTTTTCATTCATGATCCCTTTTTGCCAAAGAAATTTTGTATGACTCCAGTATATAAGTTTATAATTATCATATTACCCTAATTTGGGGCCCAATCTTCACTTACCAGATCCCATGGGTCTATTTAAGAACTTGAAGATTACATGATCTCTAGTCTCCTTTCTAGCCTTGATACTCGGTAATTCTTTAGTCTGTTGTGTCATTTGCTATTGAATATTCACTTCTTGATACTCTTCATTCTCTTGGTTTTTATGTCACTATATTTTTCTTGTTATTCTTTTTTTAATCAATTTTACTCCTTGGAGGATCTGATGAAGTTTAAATTTGGGAAATCCAAATGAAATTAGGGTTTCTGATGGTCAGGGAGTTAAATGAGGTTTAGTGGTAGGTTTGGGGTTCAGAGAGTCAAATGGAGCTCCCCTGTAACCCGTTTGGATTCAGCGCAAGAGTAGAGAGTTTTGGGGACTCCCTTCTGGCAGGCAGTGCAGTTCTCTATAAAGGTATTTACAGACCCGAAAAGCCTAGATTGATAAAAGAAGTTTATTGGATTGGAAGTAAGGTTAAAGTCTAGTTAGGGAAATAAGTAGGAGTAAAGAGAGGATAGCACTGGAAACAGTATTCCAGTGAGCAGAGGCCCTTAGTGTGCCAAGCATAGCATAGCATGGCAAGTTTGGAATCTCTGCAAAGAGAGGGTTTTAGTTTGACTCTTTTATAATAGGGGGCTTTGGCTATAAGCTGAAGGGGGCTTGTGGGTGGAATCCCAAGTTGACTTCTCGCTGGGTTTCAGCTAGGGCTAAAATTTGAATTGAATTCAATGGGTTTCAGGACTGAGGGACCCTACCCAGATAACAAAGATGAAACTGTGCTTCCGGGTGGAGTTCCTTCACTGAGACAGAGTTGAAGATTTTCTCCTTTAAGGATTTTCAGATTTCCGGGGTCCTCTCTTCAGATCCATCTTCTTCCTCATGTACCCTAAAGTACATAGTCCCCTTCTCTTTTTTTTATAAACATAAAACATTAACTTCCTGTGATGATGTCATCCTTTTTTTTTGCTTTATGTCATGACTATAAAATTTATATCCTCATCTTTTAACTCTCTCCTAAACTCATAGCTACCTTTCTAGTTGATTAATATCTCTCCCCTACACTTAACATGTCTAAAAAAACCTGAACATATTGTCTTTTCTTCAAAAAGTTGTTACTCCTCCTGCCATCTCTTTTTCTATCATTGTCTTCCAGACTTCATTCTCCTAATCATTCAAACCTAAAATCTGTATCATCTTTTAGTCCTTTTCTCTTACCTGTCAAAACAATAAGTTGACAGTTAATTTCATCTACACAATCTTATTTGAATTCAGTTATCCCTTTCTATTCCTACTATTACTATTTCAGAACAAGTCAGTTACTTTTTCTATAGGGTATTGTTTGTTGCCAGAGGCCCCAGTTGAGCTCTCTGCATTCAATCTTGTCTCCAATTATTTATATGCCTTTCAGATTTATTTTGCCTTAGATAAAGTGGTATTAATTACTCCACTGTGACCTTATCGACTACTAAATAAAGTCTAGACTCCATATTTAGGATATTTTAAGTTTTATTAATTTCTTTTATGTGATGACCACGTTTAGCACCCAGAGTATATTAAAATCAGCTGGAGTCAGAATAAGGGAAAATGCTTCATCTTTATTCTTTGTGGAGGTGAAGGGGAATTGCCATAGGAAGTGAGAGCAATCTCAACATGAACTGGGCCAGCAGTGCCCCTGCCTCTCTCACTCCACCATCAAATCATCTGCAATCTCCTATACAACACACCCAACATACACAGAGAGTGGGCGGGGCCATTCTTTCTCCAAGCATATATTAATAGAGTGTTGTCCAATTGCTAATCAGCCTCAAGTGCTTGGGACCTCAGTGTACTGAGCTTCAAAAGTGTAAGCCCATTACACTTTTACATACATTATTTATTGGAATCATAGATTTAAAACTAGAAGGCTCATAGAAGTCATTTAATCCATCTTCCTTATTTTATAGATGAGAAACTGAGGACCAGAGATGTCAGTGTCTTGCTGAAACTCATATTTAATAAGTGATGGATCTGGGATTCAAATCCTGATTCTAGATTCTTCAGCCTTATTATTAAATCTCTGATAACACTCTAGGCCTAGACTTTTTTTTATAGCCTTCTGACACATTATTTCCTGCCCCTCTATGATCCAGCCAAATTGTATTATGTACTTTTTATATATTCTTTTCATTGCCTATAACTTTGCCCATATTGTGGATGCTTCATTCCCCTCATTGAAATCCTACTTATCCTCCAAGATCCAGTTCAATGCTCTCTCCTCTGTAAAACCTTAACTAATCCTAATCAGTTGAAAGTAGGGCCTTCTTGTAAAAACTTCATGGAACTTTGCAACTCTCTGGGCCTAATATATTTTGTAAACAGTTATTTTCCCATATGCCTGTATTCCTTATCTCCCCCACTAGTTTACATGTTCCTTTGAGGGCAAATGCCTGTCCTATTTGTTACTGTATTTACTTAAGCTAACTTAGTATAATACTTTGATTATAATCTGTAGTTCACTCCAGTGAACTTTTGCTAAATACCTACTTTTTACAAGTATCATGTGAGGTGCTGGTATAGAAAGATGAAGCATGATGAATATCAGACATAATATAAATGATAAAGAAAAAATGGATACAGGTTCACACTTGCTAACCCTGAAGAATAAATCTAATTTTTGAAAGATGTTCTACCATTTAAACTAGCTACTGCCAAGATTAACTCTAATTTGTTGAGCAGCCTTAACCTCCAGTGTCTCTACCATGGGATGTCTATTTAGCTCTTTAGAGCGGTAAAAATGTTCCTACTTTCTACAATGTGTGACTTTTAGATCTTAACTTGCAACACCAGGAAAAATAATAATAAATGACTAGGCAATTGATGACCTTTTTATAGTAATTCATTTCTTCCATTGAATTAGGGAAAAAATGAAAATTATCAGGGAACCATCTTCAGAATTTTTTTTTGATTTGACAAAATGTTCTCAAAGATTTCTTGGTGGTTATATAATGTTAATGTCTGATTATCTTAACTACTGACTCCTATTTTGAGAGCTTTTCTTATATAGACTTGGCCTTCTCATAATTTGGCTCAAATGCTGTATCAAGCCAATCTCTTCCCATAACTATATTGGCCTTTCACATGTTTTCATTAATATCTTTTATTTTTTTAATAAAAGTTTATACTCATCTTATTTTAAAAATTGATTTATCTAAAAGCTTTATGATAAGATGTTGAATCTGTAGAAGATTGAGTGGAAACAAAAGATCACTACAGTATATGAAAAGAAACTATTGAGGGATTATCTTTGTACCAAGAGTCAACATATAAAAGAAAGTTTAGCTGCAGGACAAATAGAAAGATCAGAAGTTTTAAGAGAATAGTAGCAAGGTAAGTGGCAAGGCCCAATAGATCAGATAACAGTGGCAGTGTTCTGGAGAGCATAGAAACAAGGCAGATGGTAAGGTCTAGTATTTTATCAGTCTAGAAGCAGAACCAGGAAAACTATATAAGAATTACTATAATCAAATGGAAAGAAGTGACCCAAAAGACACTTAACTGTGCAATCATAATGACCAATCTTATCACCAGAGAATAATTAACAAAATCCCCAGCTCTCCCTTCTATGCAGAGATAAGTGACTGTGATTGTGAAATATTGCACATAATGTCAAAAGAACATTTGTTAGGCATTGTGTTAAATTTACTAAAGACATAAAGAAAGGCAAGAGAAAGTTCCTGATCTCAGAGAGCTCATAGTCTAGCTGGGTTCCTCAAACTATGGCCGTGGGCCAGAGCTGGCAGCTGAGGACGATTATCCCCCTCACCCAGGGCTATGAAATTTCTTTATTTAAAGGCCCACAAAACAAAGTTTTTGTTTTTATTATAGTCCAGCCCTCCAACAGTCTGAGGGACAATGAATTGGCCCTCTATTTAAAAAGTTTGAGGACCCCTAGTAAAGTAAAAGACAACATACAAATAAGTATGTATAAATCACATAAACACATTTGTGTGGGTAGATGTGTATATGAGAGAAAGAGAGAGTTTGAGAAAAAGAGAGAGCTGATAATTGGAGATAAATCAACAGAGGGAACCAATGCTTCTTATAGGAAGAACTTTAGTTGAAAGGAAGCTGAGATGAGTATTTTAAGGATAGAAGATAAGATGAAAATGCATAGAATGTGAGGAAGTGAGTGTCACTGAATTGTAGAGTAAATGTTAAGATGTAAGAAGACTGGAAGGATTGGAGGTGAGGGAGCCAAGTTATGAAATGAGCTCAAACAGGATTTTACATTTGATATGGAGATAGTGGGAAGCCACTGTATTTATTAAATAGAATGACATAGACCTGCGCTTTAGGAAAATCAGTTTGATTGCTGAGTGGATGGTATAAACTGTAGTGGGGAGACTTGAAGGAGACCAACAAGATTACTTAATTTGTGACAGCAAAATAGGAATACACTGCCTCTCTTAAAGGGCCTCTAGATGATATAGTGAATAGAGTATTAGGCCTGAAATCAGGAAGACCTTGGTTCATGTCTAGCCTCTGACATTTACTAGCCATGTTTTCTTTAGGCAATTACAGAAGATAGAATAGGTAACTTTGAATTTATGAAACTGAAAACCTTCTATACAAACCAAATTAATGCAACTAGGAAATAAAGAAAACAGTGAAATGGAGGGGAATCTTTGTATAAAATCTTTCTGATAAGTATTTGGTATCTAAGATGTATAGAAATAATTAACAAATTACATATTACTTAACTAACATAATTAACTATAATGATTATATAAATAACAGATTACATATAAATGATGTAATATATATAATGGCTTTTGTGTTTATAGTCAAAAGCCATTTCCCCAGTAGATAAAAATCAAAGGATATGAAAGCGTTTCCCAAAAGATAAATTGCAAATTATTAACCTTATGAAAGAATGTTCTAAGTCATTAATCATAAGAGAAATATGAGTTAAAACAATCCTGACATATCACATCCTGCATAGTAACAAAACTGACAAAAGAAGGAAATAATCAGTGTTGAAAAGTTGTGAGAAATAGGCACATTAGAGTGTGCTATGGGGGAAGCCACATATCAGCACAAACATTTTAGAAAAGTTTGGGATCATGTAAACAAAATGATTAAATGTCTATACCCATTGACCTAGAGGTTCCATTATTGTGCTTAAATCTCAAAAAGGTTATTGATAAGAAGAAACCAAAGTAGCTTTAGAAGCACTTTTTATGATAGAAAAGACCTGAGAACAAAGTAGATACTCATTTATTGGGGAATGACTAAACAAAGTATGTCAAGATTTACATGAACTAATGAAAAGTGAAATAAGCAGAAACAATATACACAGTTACTACAGCCATGTAAATGGAAAGAACCACCACAAAACAATCAACATTACCAAAAAACAGACATGACCCCAAAGAAAAGATATGTGGGGACACACTTATCTAGTTTAGCTAGAACTTAGAGCATGTAGAGGTTCATAATATGAGAAATGTAAAGTGTCCTTATGTTGTAGGAAATTTGAATGCTAAGGAAAGGAGCTTGAATTTTTATTTTTAGCCTTTTATGAGCAGGTGAAAGTAGAAGAATAAAGTAAATAATTTCCCAAAATTTCCAGTCCCTTGATTATCAGTTATTCAGCTAGCTAAAGTTTTAGATGGTCCTGAAGATTCTCTCTTACCCTTTGAACTCGTCCTCCCCATCTGTTGTTTGTCCTTTTTCTCTCTTCATCAGTCCCTTTTCCAGATTGTGGTTTAAATTTTCCTACCCCAATTCTTTGTGAAATTTCCTGTTGGTCATGGTCTTTGATTGCTATGAAACTAACTTGTCTACTGTTCATAGCATTGATTATAACCATCACCATTAAGTGTTGTATTTCTCTTCCTAGCAAATAAAAGTATTTATATAAAGTATTTGGGAGTTCCTTTCAGATAGAATGTTTTCTATAAATATAACATTTTTATTATACCATTGTTATAAGCTGCCAGAACAAGATAACCACCCACTAGAATGTGTGGGTTTGTGCTCAAAATAATAAAAGGAATCTATTTTCATGTAGAGCTCAGACCACCATAAGTTTTTAACAATTTTCATAGGTTTATTACTACACTCTTCATCTTTAATTGCAGAGCTTTCACTCACGTGTTTACCTTTGGCCCAACATTCCGAGCTGAGAATTCTCAGAGCCGCAGGCATCTGGCAGAGTTTTATATGGTGGAAGCAGAAATATCTTTTGTTGAGAACCTTCAGGACATTATGCAGGTAGGTAATAGAGTATATTTTCAAAGAATTTTAAGTCTTTGATGTTAAAGATTGTGTAGTTCACCTAAACTCTATTTACTAGTATTTATAGAATTTTTCTGGTTAAAGAGAATGAAGTAGTCATGTGGATCTGATAGAATTTTCACAAGATTTGAATCACGATGGATTATGAGTTCTAGATTTTGATGATTCTATGATCTCATTGGAATGGTTACCTATTCCATCATTACAAATTATGAGCCACTTATACCCTCTCATTTTGTGTGATTTTTTTTTTTTTTTTTTTTTGTCCATGCGTTTCCATAAATCTTCCATATTTGTTACTGAATAAACTGAAGACTTCCATTTGGACCTTCTCATATGTTGTACATATGGATGTATTGTTCAAACTGTCCTGTAATCATTCACCCTTGATACATGAATGATTTATAGATGTACATGTATCCTTGATATTTTATTTTTATATCACTTCTTACTTGATTGCATGTAGCAGCCTACTTCTACTAACCATGCATCTTTTCATCATCATTTTAGGTTACTTTAAATTTTGATTATTCTGATATTGTAGTGTTTTATGATTACCACCCATTTGGCATTACCAGGAGAATATAAATGCAAGTACAAGATGAAGAAGGCATGTATAGATAAGAGTTTTCCTGAAAAAACAAAGAAGAGCTTTTTAATAGACTACTGTAAACTCATGATAGTCTAGCCAGAAAAGCAATTCATTCAGCAAGCATTTATTAAGCACTTATTGAGTCCCAAACATCATGCTACATACTAAGGATGAAATGATCTCCACTCTCAGGAAGCCAATATTCTAATATAGAAGACTCTGTGTGTGTGTGTGTGTGTGTGTGTGTGTGTGTGTGTCTGTCTGTCTGTCTGTCTCAGTGTCTAGACTAGATATATAGTTATTAGCATGGAAAAAACTAGAGAGGTCAAGGAAAATGAGATTTGAGAAAAGACCCTTGGATTTGGCAATTATATTAGTAACTTTGGAGAGAACAATTTAATTTCAAGGATGAAGTTGAAAGCTAGATTGTATGGAAGGGATTAAAAAAAAGGGAATTTCAAAGTCCAACTCTTTTTGTACACCAAAATAACTGTTTGGACATGTATACATATATTATATTTAACTTATACTTTAACATATTTAACATGTATTGGTCAACCTGCCATCTGGGGAAAGGGGTGTGGGGAAGGAGGGAAAAAGTTGGAACAAAAGGATTTGCAACTGTCAATGCTAAAAAATTACCTATGCATATATCTTGTAAATAAAAAGCTATAATTTTTTAAAAAGAGTGAAAGGAGAAAAAAAGAGAGGCTCCTAACATAAATATGTTTATAATATACCATAGCCTTCCTCTTTCAAAAAAATTCATAAATTGTGACCGACCAACCTCCTTTTTTCAGCCATTCATATCCAAGCATATCTGGATATCAGCCATAATGGTGGCATGTGTTGCAAACTACTTAGCTCTTTTGGGTTGTCTTCCATTTTGATTCTTTTGAGATAATGGTAGTCCATGAGTTTTAGTCATATAGCATCAGTATGACAACTTAATTAAATAAAGATTTATTAAGCATTGTCTATATACTTAGCATTGGTAGAGACAAAAGATGAAAAGCAACAAAAACTGTTTTCGAGGAATTTTTAAAACATGAGAACTTTAGGTGTCATGTCTTCAAGTTTTGGGGGATTTTGCTCCATGTAGGTGTCTTTTTTCCATTTTTTAAAGACAAAAAATTATCATGCTACAGAAACATAACCTCCATTTTCTCTTAGTTTTTCATTTAAAACTCTCCTGTGGAAATCACTATCAAAATGAATTTATTCTAAATGTTTAATAGTATTGTTGCAATAAAAGGTGTTTTTTTTAATGAGTTCTTTTTAAAATTTTTCCATTTTAATATTGTTGAGCCATCTGTTTTAAAATCATCTTGAAGATTATGCTAGCCCCTCATTTGTTTCTTTTTATGATTATAGATCATAATCTGAAAATCAAAGTTAGGGAAAACCCATCAATTTTCTTTTATCCTTCAAAAAAGTGTTCCTCATGAAATGTCAATGTAACAAACTTATGGGTCAAAATGATCTGCTCACAAAGATGAATTGCTAGCAGCAGACCTTTCTAAGCTACCCATTTTTTTCTTCCCCTAGCATATTTAGCTTCATTCATTGTTTCAGGTCCTCTTTAAAGAATTAGTGATTCCTCATAAGTCATTTGGTTTTCAGTTATGTTTTTCTTTACTTTCTCCATTTAGGTGTCCAATGGAATAAATAAATAAAAATTTTTTTTAAAAAATGAGATTACATTCTATTGGGGAGGCATAACACCCTTTGACATGATACTGTAAAAAATCAGTGAGTCAATAAGCATTAAGTGTTTGCTATATGCTGAATGCTGTGTTATATGCTGGGGATGCAAGGAAAGGCAATAGAGCCTGTGAGTTAATTATCTAAAAAACCCTGAGTTTTTCTTAATATCTATGATTCTTCATAGAAATAGCCTTTCTAGGTTTCAAACCATTGTTGGTGGAATTGTGAACTGACCTAGCCATTCTGGAGAGCAATTTGGATCTCTGTTCAAAGGGCTGTCAAAATGTGCATACTCTTTGATCCAACAGTGTCCCCAAGTTGACCAAGTGAGCAAGAATGTTTGTAATAATTCTTTTAGTGGTGGCAAGGAATTGGAAATTGAGTGGATGGCCATACTTTGGGGAATGGCTGAATAAGTTATGATGTATGAATATAACGGAATATTATTATATTATTGTTCAATAAGAAATGATGAGCAGGCTGATTTTAGAAAAGCCTGGAAGGATTTACATGAACTGATGCTAAGTGAAATGAGCAGACTCAGGAGAACATTGTACAGGCTTAGCATCAAGCCTATACGATTACCAACTATAATAGACCTAGCTCTTCTCCATAATACATTGATTCAAGGTACTTCCAATAGTCTTTGAATGGAAAGTGCCAGAGAGCAATTCATTGTGGATTTGAAGCATACTATTTTCACATTTTTTGCTTGCTTGCTTTTTCTTTTTCATGATTTTCTTCTTTCATTCTGATTTTTCTTTCACATCAAGATTAATATGGAAATATGTTTAAAATGATTGTAAATATATAGCCTATATCGGATTGCTTGCGATCTGGGGTGGGAAGAAGAGAATGAAAAAATTTGGAACTCAAAATCTTACAAAACTGAATATTGGAAAATATTTTTATATGCAATTTGAAAAATAAAAAGATTTGTGAGGGAAAAAAAAAAAAAACAAATCACATCCACTCTATTAAAAAGAAGTAAAATGGAGAGGATTCTGGAAAGATGGAGAAGTAGCTCAGGAAATTTCAAGCTCTCCAGATTTCCCTCACAAACAAAACAAAATTGTGATTTGGAGTGAATGTAGACTAATGAAAAACAAATAAGATTTGGAGCTAAACTTGAGTCTTCCTGGGACAAAAGGAGAAGATCAGCACAATGACAATCATAGAAGTTTGGCCAGTGTGAAGCATAAACACCTACAGCTAGGTTTGCTGAAACAGCAAAGGAAAAGGGGGTGGAAGGGTTGTAGGACTAGTTGGGTTCTGAGATAGACTCAGACCGGAACCACAGGAACTTTTACTTCCTGGACAATGTGAAAAGTTGGGGGTTTGAAGCTGGGAATATTGAGGCAACCTCTGCTGATGAGGAATGCCAAGCCCAACCATGCTCCTGAGAAGCTGCGCTGGGCAAGAAGGAACCAGCACACACCTGGTGAGTGCAGCAGCAGTGGGACAGAGAAGCTGCTGTCAACAGATACATAACGGAAGGAGTTCTTGGTTCTGGGTTCCAGGCAAGAAGGGAGGAGTGAAAAAAGACCTGAAGTATTCCCTACCCCTGGAATAGAAGTGATTACATTAACAAGCTCTTATTTAAAAAAAAAAAAAATATTGAACAGGCAAAGGAGGAAAGAATCCAACTATTAGAAAGTTACTGTGGGAATAGGGAAGACTGAAGTTCCACTTCAGAAGAGGATACTGAAATTTTAAAAAAGCCTCTCCTATTCCAGAGTTCCATTAAATGGTTACCTGCCCCAAAAGAATTCATAGAACTCAAAGAAGACTTTACAATCAAATGAGAGATTGAGGGGAAAAAATTACAACCCAGGAAAAAGAAGAAGATTATAAACCAACTAGAAAAAGAGATCCAGAGTCTTAAAGAGAAAAATGATGGCAGATCCTGAAATACTATATACTGACAACCAAAAGAACTAGGGTTGTGATAAAAAAATATATATATTATATTACAGCAAAATTAAGTATAATATTGAAAGAAAAAAGAATATTCATTGAACTGTCAGATTTTCAAACAAACGAACTCAATAGAAAATTTAACATATAAGAGCCAATATCAAAGACTAATTTCTCTTTTTTAAATAATAGCTTTTATTTTTCAAAATACATGCAAAAATAGTTTTCAACATTCACCCTTTCAGAACCTTGGGTTCCGCATTCATCTCCCTTCCTTCTCCCCCCTCCCACTAGACAGCAAGCAATCCAATATATGTTAAACATGTGCAATTCTTCTATCTATCATGCTACACACACACATACACACAAAACCAGATCAAAAAGAGAGGGGGAAAAAAAACAACCAAGCAAACAATAACAACAAAAAAAGGTGGAAATGCTATGTTGTGATTCACACTCAGTTCCCACAGTCTTCTCTCTGGGTATAAATGGTTCTCTTCATCATTGGAATTGTACTGAATCATCTCATTGCTGAAAAGAGCCACATCTATGAGCACTGATCGTTGCATAATTTTGTTGTTTCTGTATACAATGTTCTCTTGGTTTTACTCACTTCACTTAGCATCAGTTCATGTAAGTCTCTCAAGGCCTTTCTGAAATCATCCTGCTGATTGTTTCTTACAGAACAATAATATTCCATAACATTCATATACCATAACTTATTCAGCCGTTCCCCAGCTGATGGGCATCTATTCAGTTTCCAGTTTCTGACCTCTACACAAAGGACTACTACAAATATTATCAAAGACTAATTTCAAGAGACTCAGTAAAAAGGACAATTCTGAATATAATGCGTTCTTTCATATTTGCTTTCTTGAAATAGAAATTTATTACATATTTTGAATCCTCTCTTAAGTTCTGCTAGGCACATGACAATTTTTTTCCCTTTTTAAAAAGTTTTTTAAGCTTTAAATAAAAATTTTTTTTAGAAAAAAGAAGTAAAATGTAACTCCTTAGAAAAATAGTCTTAATAACTTAGTTTCTGTATTAAAAGTAAGTGATCTTATTTTCCCTGGAAATCTCCAGTGAAAGTTAAAACCAGAAAGAAGAGAGAGGGGGAAGGAAATAGAATGTACCAATATGTCCCAGGTACTTTATAAATGTTATTTTATTTGATCCTCACACAACCCTGGGAAGTAGGTGCTGATATTATCCCCATTTTATATTACAGAAACTGAGACACAGATGAATTAAATGATTTGCTCTAGATCACATAGCCATAAGTTCTTGAGGCTAAATTTGAACTTCCTTGGTTTCAGGCCCATGTTTTATCACTCTGTGCCAGCTAGTTGTCACTAGAAAGCAAAGGACTAACAAAAAGCTTTAGACAAGACACGAGTAAGATTGAGAGGAAAGAAATGAGGCAAACCATAACTGCTCTCTGCAACAAACAAACAAAGCGACAGCACAGCAAGTCATACTGTACCCACAAACCGAGCAGGCTGGCCTGAGTGAGGAGACAGGCAGGATCCTGAGGGCTTCATTACACCCAGTGCAATGTAGATAATTCATGCCTAAAATGATGGCCCTGAATAATACAGAAAAAGCTAAACTGTTCTTCACATACTTTGTTTATTAAGTTTTAGAAAGAGTTTCACCACAAATGGTAGTTATAAATTCCAGCATTTAAAAGGAATTAGCCCTCGCATATTGAGAAATTCTTAGAGATTTCTCCCAGCAGGAGGCTTCTGTAATTCTGTGTTCATGTTCAGTCAGGCTGTAGTATGGTGTGGGACAAGATGTGGTTTGAGCTAGAATGAGAGCATGTAATTCAGTTCTCTTACTTTACAGAATAAGAAAGAAACTTGTCAGTGGTCACATTGGGAGTTAGCAGGAGAGGTTTGGTCCAGGCCTGGAGTTCCAGATTCCATATTGTAGATTATTGAATCAGGTTTTCTCTCATGTTCAGTTCCAAGATTCTGTGATGCAGAAAAAGCAACCGTGGACTAAGAGACAAAAACCAGAGTTTAGGTTTTAGCTCTTTTTTTATTAAAAGCTGCATAACCTTAAGCAAGTCACCTAACATCTGGACTTCCCTTTTTTCATTTGTAAAATGATGAATTTAGACCAGATTATTTCCATGGGTTGTCTAATACTAACATTCCATAATTCTTAAGGATTTATTTATCCACATAATTTCATTTATTATTTATACCAGATAATAATTGTTTGTTGCCATGCTTTTTTTAAGGACTTACTACATGCTTGGCACTGTGCTAAGCATTAAAGCTACAAATACAATCAAAAATAAATTTAGTGCCTGACTTCAAGGAGAAGAAAGGGGACATCCAAGAAGGTATCTGAACTATACTTATGCCACTTAAATGAAGTTACGTCTGAATTTTACCCAATTAATATATGGTATCTGTACATTTTATTTATATAAAACCATAACTTTGTTTAACAAACTGCTTGCTTATGCTTACTATGTTCCAGGCACTGTGAAGAAGTCATTAGGAATATGCTATAAGAATAGGTCATTATAAATTAGAATCATCAGTTTCTTTAAAAGGTTCATGATTTTATAAATCTACATGTTCCCTTCAGAAATAAAGATTATAGCCCTTCAAGTCTTAGGACAGTGGGTTCTAAACTTGAGCAATATTCCCAACTGATTTTTCACACACACAAACACACACACACACACACACACGCTGTCATACACTAAATAAAACAATCTATTCAAATAAAATTAAGAATTCATCACAGTTCTTATCACAAACAATTCTTAACTATGTAATAATTACATATTTTAAAATAAAGCTCTCTGTAATTTTTTTATTTGTAACTTGTAAAGGAAATAATCATAATATTTGAACATGACGAATTCAACTTCCATCTCAGAGTTTTTGGGAAAATATTATTTTATTGTTAAGATTACTAATTTAAAATTCTTTTTCAATCACTTATCAAAATAAGTTTTTTTTTAAATATCAGAAAATTATTTCGCAAATAATAAAGAACATTAAAAATTTTTGTCACTTTGATAATTAGCATTTATATAAAGTTTGCCAGGCAATTTAAAAGTGACATTTCATATGATCCTCTCAACAACCCTGAGAGGAAGATTCAATTATTCCCCATTTTACAGTTAAGGAAATCCGAACAGGTTAAAGGGACACATCCAGGGTCATATCATTTGGAAGTGAGTCCCCCCTACTTCATCCCCTGGGCCACCTAATTGTCATCTATGTGAAAAACATTTTTGCTTTATGTCAGCTTCAAATGTTTCTCTGGTTGTTTCTCCTGAAAGCAGAGAGATGTTTGTTGATCATCACTTTTAAAATTTGAGATGTAAAAATTCAGATAATTTTTTATTAGAGAAAATTTTAAGTGTTTACCTCTAAGTGTTCTATTTCAGTTTTTTAAATTGAAAATTTGAAGGGATTATTATATCATATATGCTATCCTATCATATAGTAGATTAGATTAGATTATATTGTGTTATATTGCCCAGGCAGCTTGGTGATTCAGGGCATAGAGTCGGGAAAACCTTAGTTCAGATCCAGCCTCAGACATTAGCTCTGTAACTGGCAAGACTACATTTTATACATTTGCACTCATCTTCTATGTGTATAACTTCTACATAAAATGCATCCTCTTCTTTCTGTGAAAACAAACTTCAAACCAAAAGGAAAATGAACAAGGTAAATTTTTCCCAAGTGACCAGTGAGTGCATTGCTTAATTGCTGGTTGATTGATTCAAAATCAGCTTTAAATACTTAGTAGCTATAATCCTGAGTAAATCACCTATCTTTTGTTTAACTTCAGTTTCCTATAAGACAGGGATAATAATAGCATCTACCTCCTAGGGTTATTGTGAGATGTTAGGTTGTAATAGTATTTGTAAAATACTTGGTAAACCTTAAAGCACTCTGTAAATGTTAGCTATTTTTGTGTTCAGTTCCAAGTGCTTTGTTTTAAAAAGGATATTGCCAAGCTGGAATGGGTCTAAAACAGGAGGCAAGATCTTGAAACTGTCTTATAAGGAATGGTTAAAGGACTGGGATTGTTTAGCTTGATGCATTGAAAACTTAAGGATTGATCATAGCTAAAAGACCATTATCAGTTACTCAACATGCATTTATTAAGTTCCTGGTATAATTCCAAACACTGTTACGTGGAGGCTACAAATCCAAAGAACGAAACAGCCTGTTCCCAAGAAGCTTACATTCTAGTAAGTGAGATGCATACATAAAGAATAAATATAAAGAGGATAAATAAAAAAAGTTAGAGGGTCATTTGATAAGGAAACTTCATTTAGAAAATAGGATTTGACTTCATCTTAAAAGGGGGGGAGGGGAGGAATTGTATGATGCAGAGCTGAAGAGAGAATGCATTTTAGACTTGAGGGATGGCCAATGTAAAGGCCCAGAGATGGAAAATTTGTGTGAGGATTAGGAAGAAGACCAATTTGACTAACATAGAGTATGGAAAGAAAAATAATTTCCACTGAGGCTGGAAAGATAGTTACAAAGAGCTTTAATTGTATCATAGAATGCCATAATGGAAGGAAATGTTTTAAAACAGCACCATTAAAATGCATAAAGAGATTTTTTTTTTTTTAATGCCAGTTTCCTGTTAATATAAGGGTTGAATGAAAAGCTATATAGATCTTCCAAGAATGTTTTGGGAGGATATACCTGTATTAGAATAGACCAGATGAGTTCTAAGCTTCCTTCAAACAATGAATCTGTAATTGTAAATTAGTCCAAATGTACATTTGAGAAAAATAGAATGAATAAAATCAAATTTCAACTCAAAAATTTATCATTACTAGGAAATGCTTAGGTAGAAATATGTGTTCCTTGCATTTTTGTTTTTTTTTTAAGTAACAGTTTTATACCACTAACAATAAATAATTAGAAAATGATACTAAGACAACTACTATCTAGCAGATGTTTTTCATTTAATTTCATCTCATTTAAATCTGACCATTGGATAAAAGCAATTTGGCTTTTAAAAAAAAAAAAAAAAGACAGGCATTTTGATTTCTACTCTTCCCTTTGCTTCCCAGAAGCTTCCCTATCTCGAAATCTTCCTATCTCATGGATGGAATTATGTTTATTCTTTGTAATGTCCCTGTCCCTTAGTGGGTTTTCAATATTGTAGCCACTTAAAAAATGTTTGCTGGAATTTCTATTCTTCCAAAAGCACACATTCTAAGAAAAGTCTTGAATTTTGCATTAGAAAAGCAAAATAACTCATATAAACAATGTTGCCTTCGCTACAACTGCTGCCTTGGGTGTTTTTTGAATAGTCTAAGTAAAATATTTCTAACAAAGCCTTCAAGTTTAGGAATGCTTCCAGTTTGTTTATTTATTGATTTATAAAATACATGTTAGAATTATTAATCTCTATTTATATTTAAAGTTTGCAATAGCATTTAGATTTCATGGCAGTTTTCCTTTAATAAATCTTTGTGTGTGCCTACTAGTGTAGCTTCCTTTGAATCAAGTTAAATATCACCACTATTCATAAATTCATGTAGTTCATTTAATAAGCATTATTAAGTAACTAATATGTTCCAGGTTCTGTATTAGGTAAAAGGAATCCAGAGACCAAAATTAAAGTGTTCCTGGCCTCCAGAAGCTAACATTCTATCAAAGGGAACCAACATGTCTATAGAAAATTAAATAATTTCTGTATATTCAGATGCATGTGTACACATACACATGTATATGATATATATATGCCCACTCAAGAGTATTTTCCTGGAGTGAAGGCACTAGCATTTGGAATGGTCAAAATAGATTCTAAGAAGTTATACTTGAGCTGAGCTTTGAAGGAAGTTCGTGACTCTTTTGAATTAGAGGAAGTGAAGGAAGACATTTCAGGCACAAAGCCTATACACAAGCAAGAGATAGATGATAAAATTGTTGAGTATAAGGAACATTAATGTCAACAAGGCTAAGAGCCCACTGAAACCCCATTGTGAAGGTGTGAGGAAAGTTAATCCCCACAGAGCAATATCAGGGAAATTAAGGGTTGTCAGTATCCCATAGGAGGCAGTATTCTCCAGTGTCAGTCACTGAGGAGAGGTCAGAAAGACCATTGCATTTATCCATAAGAATCATTGGTGACCTTCAAGGGAGCCATTTCAGCTCAAATGCATATTCAGAAAGCAGAAAAGGGACTGAGAAGTGAATGGGAGGAAAGTAGAAGAAAGGCCTGTAGGCAACTTTTGTGGTTGAGGGAATAGCAGTGTCAGGTGAAGAATTTTTAAGGATGAAGAAGATACTGAGATGTGTCAGTAGCAGAGAAAGATCAGTGGATAAAAGAGATTGAAAGTTCATGAGAGTAAAAGAGAGAGTTGAAGGCCCAATCTTCTGAGAGAGGCAAGCGGACATGAGCTTAAGAGAGAGTAAAGAGTATTTGCAGGAATAAAGGCCACCTCTTCCACTGAGACTGGAGCAAAGGAAAGAATGGAGAAAAGCTGAGACGACTTGAAGTGTGACAGGAAAGGTAGTTCTTGTCAGATCAGGAAAGTATAATGTGAAAGGAAGAAAAGGGGGAGTGTAATAATAACTAGAGTATAGAAGAGGTTGAAATAGCTGTTGTGGAGAGTGTGATAGAATGTCACTCACTGTGCACCAGTGAGGGACCTGGGGGAGACTGGACAACATAAATTCAGAGTGAGAAAGGTATATGGTTTTATGTTTTCTTTAGCCTTGCTGAACAGTACAGGAAGAGAAGTAAAGATAAATGATGTGAGTAATCTAGAATTGAATTTTAGAAAGGGATAGACAGTGATAAGAAAATGACGTAAGGGATTCAAGAGTCCTGAGCAGTATAAAGTTGAAGTGATTAACCTGAGGATGAAGATAGTAAGGGGAAAAATTAAGATCAGAGCACAAAGGCAAGGGGTTGAGAAAGCAAGTAGGGATGGAGTAACTAGAGGTTAAGGTGAGAACGGACACTAGGTTCAAGAAGGGTGGAACAAAGAGGAAGAGCTAAAATTTCCATAGGTATGGTAAGATAGAAGCATTTCAGTTTATCTGTGAAAGTGAAACACTTGTGGATGATGATCAGAATGTTATCATCATCCCTTTAAGTGGTCAGATTTGAGTGAAGATACAGATTATAAGAATGAAGGAGGCAATAAACTAAGAAGCCAGATTATTTGAGGGTATATGAACACACACACACAAAAATGAAGTCAAGGATAACAGTGGGGAAAGAATGTGAAATACTGAACTTGTTGGAAAAGGGAGGAAAATGGAATGAGAAACAACAGAAGAAATTAACAAATGCCAGTGTTTTAACAGGGTAATGAGTCTAGAACACTCAAATCAAAGAAATCTCAAAGAAACAGAGGACTACTGAAGGAAGACACTAACAGTAACATTGTGTGATAATCAACTATAATGAACTTAGTCTTTCTCAGCAATACAAAGATATAAGACAATACAAAAAGATTTCTGATGAAAAATACTAGCCATATCCAGAGAAAGAACTATGGCGTCTGAATGCAAATCAAAACATAACTATTTCCACATTTTTTTTCTTTCTCATGATTTTTTCTCTTTTGTTCTGATTCTTCTTTCACAGTATGACTAATGTGGAAATATGTTTAACAATTGAATATGTATAACCTATGTCAGATTGCTATCTTGGGGAGGAGAGAAGGGAGGCTAGAAGGGAGAAAAAATAATTGGAACTCAAAATCTTATAAAGTGAATGTTGAAAATGGAAAAAAATAAAGGCTATGAAAGCATAAAAATAATTAAATAATGGAAAGCAGTTAGCAAATGTAATAGTAGAACAGGGTTCTTAATTTTTTGAATGTTAAGGATGCCTTTTTTGGAATAATACTTATAAATGAATACATAGGATTCTTTTTTTTTTCTTTTTTTTTTTTTTTTTCATTATAATAACTTTTTATTGACAGAACTCATGCCAGGGTAGTTTTTTACATTATCTCTTGCATTCACTTCTGTTCCAATTTTTCCCCTCTCTCCCTCCATCCCCTCCCCTAGATGGCAAGCAGTCCTATAAATATTAAATATGTCGCAGTATATCCTAGATATAGTATATGTGTACAGAACCAAACAGTTATTGCACAGGGAGATTTGGATTCAGAAGGTAAAAATAACCCGGGAAGAAAAACAAAAATACAGTTTACATTCATTTCCCAGTGTTCTTTCTTTGGGTGTAGGTGCTTCTGTCCATCATTGATCAATTGAAACTGAGTTAGTTCTCTTTGTCAAAAAAATCCACTTCCATCAGAATACATCTTCATACAGTATTGTTGTTGATGTATATAATGATCTCCTGGTTCTGCTCATTTCATTTAGCATCAGTTCATGTAAGTCTCTCCAAGCCTCTCTGGAATACATAGGATTATAAAGAAAGTCAATTATTTTGGGTTATAATTATCAAAATGTTATTTTAAAGTGTTTATGGATCCCAGGGTAAGAACCCCCATATAAGAAACGAAAAGTTTCTTAACATGTAGTTGTTTTATGATTCTCTTTAATTAAAATATTCCTTAATAATTTAATTTGGCTTTTATATATTTGGTAATGACCTTGAAGGAAAAAAAAAATCACCAAAATGTCATTACATTTTGTTCAGTGGAGGTTTAAACTCTTAAGAGGGAACAGAGATTTTCTAAGAATTGCAGCATGAAAAAATTATCAACATATTTGGAAATTCATATGGGTGCTGCCAAACAAACCAGCTGTGATCAAAATTGCTAATCATTTTGTGTACTTCTTGGGTTTTTATATACTAATCAGTTGATGAATTTTAGCTTATGTTCAGTAAGAAAAGCTTTAAAAACTGAATTACTACTAAACAGAAACAAGATCCAACAAAACTCCTGCAGCAAACTAGTTACATATAGATGGTTATCCTAATTTTACAGATTTTTGTTTTTAAGATATGTTTTTTCCAAGGGAAATTTATTTACTTTCCCTTTAAAATGTCCTAAGAAATTATTTTCATCATGTCACCCCTTTCCTAAAGAACTTTAATGCATACCACGTCAATTATGAACCTCTCTACCATTTTCCAGACTCTCCCTAGTCTTGCTTTCTATGCTCAATCCAAAAGAATTTCCTACTGTTTCTTAATACAGACTGCCTCCTTTGATTAGGTTGTGGGCTCACATTCACCCTCCATCTTACCTCTGTACTTGCTATTATTCCTCCTAGAAAGAAATGGGCTTTCTTTATCCATCCAATTCCTGAAAATCTTACAAGACTCACTTCAAGCTCCTTGCAAAATGTCAAAATTGGAAGGGGCCACAAAGGCTGGCTCATCTAGCCCAAGCCTCTGCTCTGTATCCAACAAGTCTTCCACCTGGATTAACTGGAAGATATCTCATGAGGGAAGGACTCCTACCTCATAAGGGAGCATTCTCTTACATCAAGGCTTACTGTTCTCTTAGCTCTTCCATCTAGGACCACACAAAAGAAGTCTAGTCCCTTCCTATTTGACAGGTCTTTCAAGTATGTGGAAATAGCTCTGACTTCTCCCTTATATGTTCTCTCTGTCCTTGGTTGTGGTTGTTGTGTCTGACTTTGTGTCTGTGCTTGTCACCCACATATAGTTCTTGAGGTTTTCTTGATAGAAATACTGGAGTGGTTTGCCATTTCCTTCTCCAGCTCATTTTACAGATGAGGAAACTGAGGCAAACATAGTTATGTGACTTGGTCAGGATCACACAGCTAGGAAGTATTTGTGGCTGGATTTGAACTTTCTGATTCCTGGCCTGGCCCTCTCTTTACCATGCTACTGGTTACCTGTCCTCTGTTCTAGTAAGCATCTAAATTTCTTTAATCTTCCCATACTTCATACTTTTCATGATGTCCTTTATCAAATATGACACCCAGAAATGAATACAATCCTTCACATGTGGTCCCAGCATATTGGAGTACAGTAAACTATTATCTCCTTATCCTAAATACTTTGCACTTTGCCTCAAAAAATCTGGAATCTGAGAGTTGGAAGGAACATTGGTAGCTATCTAGGCTAAAACATACTCAAAAATCCCTATCATAATACATCATTCAAATAATCTATATAAGGAATTTATCATTGTACCTAGCACATCAGTAGACACTTATTTGTAATTTTCTTCTCTAAAATGCAATATTCTCTGGTTGGGGTTTCCTTGGGGTCTCTGGAGGCAGCCTTAGTTTCAGTTCAGTAATCACCCCAAATGCAGCCAGGTATTAAAGTCCAAATCCTTTATTGTCCCTTTCCAAGTCTTGTCGCCTTTCCTGGGGCCTGGTTAGCTTTCTTAAGAGGCCTTCTGTAGTCTTGGTTTCAAGAGCTTGAGCTCTGGCTTCTGAATCTCCCAGATTGAATCCTGGTTGAGGTGCCTAGCTCTCTTAAAGGGGTGAATCTTATAGAACTAAAGTAAGTACTAAGTACATATACTGAACTAGAGAACTGTTAAATACCATATTAATAATCATTTTCTCTATCAATTCCACTGACTTAGCACCTTGTTTCAAGTTCTGGCCCGTAACATCTCCTTTCTTTTGCTTTTAGATCATAAGTAGTAATGACCTCCCTGACTTCTCAAGGAGGTGAGAACCCCCCCAAAAAAGGTGATCATGCCTTCCCTGACTGCTCAAAAAAAGGGATGAAAATACCATAAAAGGAGATGATCACGTCCTCCCTGATGTCTCAGGAAGGGAGATGGAAACACCAAAGCAAATGGGAAATCAAATCAGATTAGCAAGTTTTTGAAAGGTCTCACCCTTAAAACAGGTATACATAAATCCATCAATATGGGAAGTATTACATATAATTACATAAATTACATAGCACATAGCAATGTAGCATTTTGGCTAGAAATGATGTGACAAATAACATGAATCAACAATAGGAATTATACATGTCCATAAGGCCTAAAAATAGTCCAAAAGGAATCTATTGTCCATTAGTTCATGTGCCAGGAATCCAATAATTCCTGCAAGTTTTGAAGTCCTGCAATAGTCTCATCAACAATTTTTCATCTCAAAGAATCCAATGATTCCTGCTGGTTTTCAAGTCCTGCAACAGTCTCATCAGCCATGCTCTTTCAGTGTCAGGTGTTTCTTAGGTCTTCTTTGTTTTGATGTTTTTCTCTTTTTCTGTTTCTCTGAGCCAAGTGCTCTTTGGCACCCATCTGATTCCTTCTTCATCTGTAGAAATACAAGCAAACCCTTTCTCCCAAGCAGTTAACCTATCTAGTCTCTTCTATTTACCACTTTCTGTATCTCTCCACATCATCTGGCAATTACATTGAAGCTGCTTGCACTGGACACTGCCCTTCTGTTGGATTAAAAAAGCCTGTATTTTCTACAATTGTAATCCCTTTTTGCCATCTGATTGCTTTTTGTTTGATAGATCAGATAATACCTTTCTGCCATGTGATTGCTTTTCTGCTGATTGATCATGTAATCCCTTTCTCCCATCTGATTGCTTTTTTGCTGATTAATCACATCAGAGTCCTGAACTTCTGAAGGTATAACCTCGACTACCATCATACCCCACTTGTCTTTTGATTGATATCTTAGAGCCCTTGTGGCATTTTTAGACATAGGGTTTTAGGTCTTCTCTTACCCTGTCTTCTCACTCTATCTCCATATCTACATTGGGCTCTCAGATGTCCTATTTTTCCACACTGAAAACATTGCCGACTCTCTCTATAAGTCCCTTGCCAAGAGGGACCCCATCTTCCCATGTTCATCATAGTCTGGGTATATAATAAGCATTTGTGCCCACTGTGGCACAGCATCTTATCTCTAAAGGAGCATCTTTGTGTAGTCCCCATATAATTCTTCTGCAAACCTCATTAGCATTTTCCTTAGCCAGTTATCTGATCATTATTTCTGTAGCTGCATTTTCTCCAATGGTTCTTGTGGCAGCTGTTTGCAAATGTCCCACAAAATCCGCAAAGGGTTCATTGGGACCTTGCTCTATTTTTGTGAAGGCTTCCCCTCGATCCTATGACTATGATCCCAGATTTCCATTTTTGCAATGTCTGCCCATTGTTCTTAGTTCTGTCCTCAGAAGACAATAGAACAGACTTAATCACTCTCCTAGATGATATCCCTTCAAATAAATTGTGTGCTATCATATTCCCCTGAATCTTCTTTTCCACAGACTAAATATTCTCCTCATTTCAGATAAATTTAAGGCCACTTTTAAACCATAGCACCCGGAACTGAACGTGGTGCTCCTAAAGAAGTCTGATGAGCAGAATACAATTCCTAAAATGTTTCCCTTTTAACATATACTTAAGGTTACATTAGCTCACATTGAACCTTGCATTTTGCAGTCCATTTAAACTCCCCAGATCTTTTTTCAGAAGAACTATTTTCTTTCTCCCTCAAAACTTTTCTTCCTAACTTTACTATTACTATTAAAGGTACCAGCCAAATGATCCAGTAAATAAATAGAGCACTGAAGTCTTATCTTTCTGCATTCAAATCCCACCTCGGAGACTTTAAATAGATACTTTACTAGCCATGTGACCCTTAACCCTGTATGCCTCAATTTCCTTATCAGTAAAATAAGCTAGAAAAGGAAATGGCCAACCATTCCAATATCTTTACCAAGAAAACTCTATTCATGGGCAGTCAGATATGACTAAAATAACTGAACAACAATTGTCAAGAGCAGTGCCATCTTTACACTCACTCAAGTTAGCTACCAGTATAGACGTTGTCAGCCTCCCCCCTCCCAATTCCCTATCCACTCCCCTCCCAAGTCCTATCGAGTCTGCCTCCATACACCCCCTCCTGCCCTCTGACCCTACCACTTTTTTGTAGCACACAGCATCTGATGCCAGGACTTGTTTTTATTATTGTCAGTTTTGTTTTTTTTTTTGGAGCAGAGTTGTACTTTTGTTGAGACTTGGTGTTTTTACTTGCCAATAGTCCCAAGTACTGAGATCAGGAAGACTCCTCTTCCCAAGTTCACATCTCCCTAAATCACACTTAGCAGTGTGACCCTGAACAAGTCACTTGTAAGAATCAAAAGAACTCCACTGATTCACTGATGAATTCAGGAAAGAGTTATTTTGCATTCTTGCAAGAATGGGTGCTTAGGTGAGTAGACACACCTTTGAAACTCCAAAGGCAGCATTTTATTTCCTATCCTAAAGCACAAGTCCCTCCCAATTCCTCTTTAATTGGATGTTACAGGAGTTACATATCATGAATCTCCACCCTCCTTTACATGGCATTCTAGAAGAGGAAAGATAACAAAGGAGGGCTATGGGCAAAGAACAAAAGATTCTCTTCAAATCTCTGGCCACTAGGCCTGATTACAAAAGTCAATCCCTGCTCCCAAGGAGCTTAAGATCTTTGGGGCAAAGATAGCCTCTGCTCTTGATTATTCCTTGATGTCCTTATGGGTTTCAGTTTTTTAACTTGTTTCATTTCTCTAACTTAATTTTCATAACTGTGGAAACCAAATGCCCATCCATTTCTCACATCACTTAACCCTGTGAGCTGAAAGAAATGCAAACCATCCTAGTATCTTTGCCAACTCCAAATGGGGCTAAAAAGAGTCAGAAATAACTAAGACAACTGAACAAAAGTCAAAAGTATAACATAAACCCATATAAGTACATTCCCAGAATACAGCTGAATAACTACACTTAATAGCATGATTATGACTAAAAATAGATGTCATTTTCCTATAATATAATCTTTTATCCAGAAAAAAGTTTACTATATAGGTTTTAGTAAAATATCTGTTAAAGGCTCTATAACTGCTTTTTAGGAAAATACGTACACATATGAACTACATGATACTGCAGTTAGGTGGATTTGGAAACAGTTTTACTTTTGTTGTTTCCAAGACAATGCTGATTTGCTTTAATTCATTCAGAAGCAGAGACTCTTATATTTAACTAGTATAAGAACTGGGGTGCTGGTGTTCTAGAATATAAAATCACAACTTTCAGCAGAGAAGAGTGTAGTAGAAAGGATGTTGATATTGGAATATGGAACTTGGGTTTACCCTTCTATCTATTTAGCCTTGAGCAATGTTATTTCAATTTTTTAGCCTCACTTTCTTTGTAAAATGGAGAAAACTAACACTTATACTACTTGTCTCACAGGATTGTTATTAAGGGAATGTTTTGTCCACCTTAAACTACTATGGAAATTAGAGGTAGTAATGTCCATTTGTTCAGTTTTTTTCAGACAGTTCTATGTTTGTTTCTAGGTTATGGAGACACTCTTCAAGACTACAACAGAAACTGTTCTCTCAAATTGCTCAGAGGATGTTGAGCTTTTGCATAAATTTGTAGCTCCTGGTCAAAAGGTAATCAGTATTTAATATTTAAGTATTGTTTGGCAAAAAAAATTAAACCTTGGTTCCTACTAAGCAACTTTATATTAATAGTAATGTTTTTTCTTTTTTATTAAAAAGGACAAGCTTGAACAAATGCTGAAAAATAAGTTTTTAATGTAAGTAGAAACATTTTATATTTATTATCTAAATGACTTGATAATTTAGAGATCTGCTTAATGGTGTGCATTCTTTCCATCAAAGTAGATAGCAACTTTTCTACGCCTTAATACATTGTTTATGAATTGCAATGTATGTTTAATAGCTAATGGCTAACTATCTGGTAATGAACTTAACTATTCTGGTCCCTGGATAAAATATTCTGATGTCAGGCCATTAACCTAAAGCCTTTCCAATTTGGTAAGACTTGCTAAAGCTTTTACATTTATTAATAGCCTATAAGAATCTTTGACTCACCTGTACATCAATTTGA
Source organism: Sarcophilus harrisii (assembly GCF_902635505.1). Lineage (NCBI taxonomy): Eukaryota > Metazoa > Chordata > Mammalia > Dasyuromorphia > Dasyuridae > Sarcophilus > Sarcophilus harrisii. Next base: position 504,168,958 of record NC_045428.1, on the reverse strand, counting down.
TATTAATAGCAAATTAACTAATATACTGTTATTTTTAATCTTTATTTTTATCTTTTCTTTTTAAAGAAATTTGTATTAATATATTTAGTGTTTACCTCACCTACATTTTCAATATAACCCTTTCTCTTCTACCTGTCAGAGTACCATCCCTTAGAACAAAAAATTAAAAAGAGAGGAAAGGAGTTCAGAAAAACTAATCAGCATGATTCCCTTTGAGCCCAAGTTTGGTCATTATCATTTCAATCCAGTTTCAGTTGTTTTGAGTTATGCTTTTCATTTATAAAGTGGTTATCATTATTTTCCTGGTTCACATCTTGTTTGTCTGTTCTTTGTTTGATGGAATCCAATTATTGTTAAAGGCACAAGTTGACCTAATAAAAATTTTCCCTTAGTCAGAATTTGGGTTGAGTTAAAACAATTTAATTGACAAATAAAATGTCTGCACTCTGTAGTATGTATAGCAAGTTTATCTCAAAACTAATTCACTTTGACTTACTCTTTTCTATTTATCCTTAATTTTCTTTTTTTTTTTTTTTTAATCCTTACTTTTCTTTATCCAATCCTGGAAAAAAAACTTATTTTCTTTCAGTGAAGATACATTTTTTGGATCCAAAAATGTTTCTGTTTTTTATTCATTATTTGTCATTACTGTCTCATTTTAATTATCATCTAGATTATCTAATGGTACTGAACTAGATTTAATATGAAGTCACTTGAAGAGAGCACCATAATAAAAATAATCATTTAAATTTGAGAAGAAACTCTACTTCTACTTTATTAATTTATTTTTTAAATTTTATACCACCTTCTGATTCTTCTTTTTCTAGTCTATTTTAATGACCTACTTTTCTACTTTGAAATTAGTACCAGATAATTTTGAGGATTACCATTTTATATATACACACACACGCACACACACACACACGGTTGAATTCTAGAAGTGCTATTCCACCTTGTGTTATAATACTCTTTGGTGCTATTTTATCCATCTTGGTAGTTTGCTTGATGGAGAATTAATTACTGTAGCTAGTTAATGTCATATATCTCTTTAGTTATTCAATTGTTTATTATTTTAAAGAGTATTTTATAATTCTTTTCATATAAATCTTAAACCTAGCTTGGTGAATTGACATGTATTTTATGTATTTTTGTAGTTATTATGGATTTCTCTTTCTGTTATGTCTTCTTAGTTTTTGTTATTGCAATATAGAAATGCTGTTGATTTTTATGGGTTTGTTTTGTGTCCTGTTACTTTACTAAAGCTATCAATTATTCCAGTTTCTTTACTTATTCTTCGGAGTTTCTAAGTGATCCTTCATGTATTCAGCAAATAGGGATGGTTTTGCTTCCATTGCCTACATTTATAACTTTCTTTTCTTAATATTGCTAGCATTTCTAGAATTATGTCAAATCCTAGTGGGGAAAGGGCATCTTTCCTTTGTTTTGCTACATGTGTATTTGGAAAAGTTTATAGTGCTTTTCCATCATAAATATTGTTAGTTTTTTGTTTTTAGGTAGCTATTTCTTATCATATTGGAAATGGTCTATATGTGCTTATACTTTTATAGACTTTTTAGCACAAATTATATGTTGAACTTTGTCAAAGTTTTTTTTTACATTTATTGATATAATCGTTGGATTTGGAGGTTTTTATTATTAATTATTTTTCAAATGTTTGAATCATAATTTCTTCCACTGGTATAAATTCCACTTGATCATAGTAAGTAATTTTTTGGCCAGTAGACTTTTTGTTTAAATAGCATTTTAAATTATGCAAATACTTTCAATACAACAAGCCTATTTTAACTATTTCATGTATTATTATTCCCATTTTACAAATGAAGATACTGAGGATCTGAAAACTAATGTGAATTGTGTATCATTATATAGCTAGTAAATTTCAGAGGTGGAATTGGAATCCAAGTGAAATAAGTCCATCTTCAGCCAATGCTTCATAAACACTACACCAACCTGTCTCAGTGAAAAAAGGAGCTCTAGTGTGGAAGTTCCAAGACTTAGTTTTGACTCCTACTTTGCCACTTATTTGTTATTTAAATAATGTTGAACAGATCACTGAAACTTTATGGAGTCTCAGTTTCCTCAATTGTAAAACAGATAATAAAATCCTAAGGTCTCAGAGTTCAAAACAACTTTAGAAGTTCCTATTCTTACTTGAAATCTTTAATTCCTTCTTGAAGCACATCCAGCATTATCTTTCTTATGGGATGATTAGATAAGATAATATATTTTGAGAACTTCATAAATCATAGAGTGGCATATACATGGAAACCTGTATTTTTAAGTAAATGAGCCCACAATTTACAGTAAGAAATAAAAGACTTCATAGGGATCCTTAGAAACAATAACTGATTGATCAGCTCAGAGCCAGTTTTTAAATAATAAAATCTTTGCATCAATCTTTGGATCTGAATTTCTGATAAGCATAATATAGATCCTTAGTTAAAAGTCTTTAAGCAACACAAAGAGATGATCCAATGTCCTAGCCACACAGGGCTAGATTCAAACACAATAAAATTTTTTCACAATTCCCATAATTGCATAATTACATTGTTAAGTATAGATCAGACTAATTAGAAGCCTCACAATGGACTAGTTCTGAAAAAGGAAATGTCCATGTCACCAAGGTAATCAAGAAAACTTAAGTTTGACCACAAATAGAGATTAAAATTGTAAGGTGTTCATATTTTCATCTTGTTACAGTAACTCAAAGATGTTCCCGTATCAGTCTGGTTACTCTTGATTATAAAAATTTGCTACAAAAGGAAAAAGAGGGACATAGATATAATAATGTCATATATATTTATCATATATCTCACAGTGAGAAAAATTCCCATAATTGTTTTGATTCCAGGCATGAGTCATATTTGACAGCCAATCATGTTGTCATGAAATATTAAAAGCAAGGTTCAGAATTAACCAAGGAGTAATTTTTCTTTTCAGAAAGGATATAGAAAAATGAAAAGATAGATTCAGAAGAATCCTGCCTACATCATACCATAGTCACCTCCCAGTCTTTTCCCAGGTACAAACATCCACCTTTAACAATTTCCAGACTGCTGCACATGCCATTTTTTACTATTGGCTTCATGACAATTCAGAAACTCAAATCAAAGCTCAAAATAATAGTGAATCATAAAGGATTCTGGGAAGATGGTAGAATAGGTCAGTAAATTTCAAGCTCTCCAGATTTCTCCCACAAAGAGAACTAATTTATGTGTGAAGTCAGGGGGACTGAGTCTGGGAAGATTGAGGGAACTTTGGCTAATTAGGAACAGCAGGCCTAGCTAAATTTCAGAGAAACAGCACACCCAGTGAGTGCAGAAACAGTGAAGCAGGGATGCTGTAGGCATTTGTGGGAAGGTGGAGCTTTTGGTTTGGGGTTCCAGATCAGAGGGAGAAATGAAGTAAAGTTAGAAGTACCATCCCCCCATTCCAGGATTAGAGGTGCTTACACTGATACTTACCATTTTTTTTTTTTTTTTGATACTTACCATTTTTTAAAAAATTAATCAGCAAAGAAGAAAGAGCCCAACCATAGAAATTTACTACTAATAGGGAATACTGGGGTTCATCTTCAGAAGAGGGCACAAGTAAAAAAAAAAAGCTACTTCTTGGGGAAGCTAGGTGGCATAGTAGATAGAGCACCAGCCCTGAAGTCAGGAGGACCTGAGTTCAAATGTGGCCTCAGACATTTAGCACTTCCTAGCAGTGTGACCCTGGGCAAATCATTTAACTCCAATTGCCTCAGGGGGGAAAAAAAAAGCTACTTCTTGTTGGAATCCTGTGTTAACTCAACTTGAAACAAGGTGATAACTCAAGGAAGAGAGAGACGTTAGAATTCTAGTGTTAACTCAATGGAATTGATACAATGCTTGTGTTCACACCTTTAGAGAGCTCATATAAGCAAGAAGTATTTAAGTACTCATTGGAGTTCACAAGTATGGGAGATTCACAAAGTTAACTTTGTAATTTTGTGAATTCACACCTCCCTTGAAGCCCTTGGGGCCAGAGAGCAACTGGGAGGAATCCCATAATCCCACTCTCTCAGAGGAGAAGTTAACCTTTGGGAGATCATATATAAGAAGCGGACAGAGGCTCAGTCAGGAGTTCAGCTGAAAAGATTGAGAGGGGAGCATCAGTCAGTTCAGAGAGAAGCCCTCTCTTGGAGGCAAAAGAGATTCATTCCATTTTCCACCTTTGTTCTGGCTGAAGACTGAAGGGAGCAGAGGCAAAGGACTAGTGACAAGAGCTCTTGGAATCAAGGAGAGAGAAGGCCTCCAGAAAACTAGCCAAGCCCCAAATGAAGGACATAAGATTTTGGAAGAAACAATAAAAGACTGTACTTTAATCCCTGGATGCATTTGGGGTGATTATTGATCTGAACTGATACTAGGGCTACCTCCCCAAGAAACCTGCTCCCAGAGAGAACCATTATTATTTTAAAGAAGAAAAACACCACAACTTCTATGCCAAAGAGTAACATTAAATGGCTCCCTACCCAGAGAGAATTTATAGCAGAGCTCAAAAAAGAATTTAAAAATCAAGTGAAAGGAAAAACTAATAGAAAAAAATTAATTTAAAAACCATCCAAGAAAAACAAGAGTATGAAAAAAAAAAAAAAAGGTAACCAGCAAAGGATATGAACAATTTCCAGATGATGAAATTGAAACTATTTCTACTCATATGAAAGGGTGTTCCAAATCACTATTGATCATAGAAATGCAAATTCAGACAACTCTGAGATACCACTACATACCTGTCAGATTGGCTAAGATGACAGGAAAAGATAATGATGAATGTTGAAGGGGATGCAAGAAGGCTAGAATACTGATGCATTGTTGGTGGAACTGTGAACACATCCAACCATTCTGGAGAGCAATTTGGAACTATGCCCCAAAAGATAATTCTGAAAGCTTACATTGGGAATACGTTAAATAGGCAACATTACATATATACCATGAAGGGTATATCATGCTTCAAAATCTATAAAGAAATAAAGAAGGAGGCATGGCTGGATGGGGAAGCAAAGGATAAAGGAACAAGACAAGGGAGAGATCCATGGGTGGGAGGAAGTCAAGTAATAGCAAAGTAAGTTAAGGAGCAGAATTAAAGTAGAAAGAGTTAGCAGGGAAAGAAATATATGTGTATATATGTGGGGTGGGTAGGTGTATATGTATATATGTGTGTATGTATGTGTATATAGATAGATATAGATATATAAATATGTCTGTGATTGTAGCCTGCTTGGGAGAGGTGGAGGGGATGAAAAGGGAGGAAAAAAAAAAGTAAAAAGTGCCAACAGAGAATAAAAGAATATAAGGAAGCAAAGAAAAGACAGACACTCCTGATGTAATTTCTTCTACTATTATATATCGTATATCCTTTCTTGAACTGCTAATTTATTGTTATAGATTTTGAATCCTCCATGATGTTCTGCTGAGCATGTCAGTGTTCTATTTTATTTTATTTCATTTTTCTATTTTTGTAATAGAAAATTTTTAAAAATCATAGTCCCAGTAATTTTTACCTTAAATAGCAAAATTTCACTTACCACAATTTAAGGGTTGAATATCTTTCCTGATGTTTCCCTCATGATTAACATTTCATTTATTCTTTACTTATAGATTAAAACTACCCATATTCTGGGACTTTATTGATTCATCATTAATATGTTGAAGCTACACTTTCATTATAGATAAGATCCTTTCAAATGAAAATTTGCTATTATAGTAAACTTATTTACTTTACAACAAAATATACCTCACTATCAATATTTTAACAATTTTCAAATAACTATTTTTATCACATCTTTTTAAAAGCCCCTTTCACATGTAACAGGATCCAGATTAAAAAGTTGTTTTATCTAACAGCATTTGTATTACAATGGTCTCACATTTCATAAAATAAGAGAATTTAGAAATGTGATAATAACAAAAACAATATATACTTAATGCTTGAAACAAAACTTAACACGTTATCAATTGTATTTCTAAATTATCACATGTAAAAATCATTGATCTTATTACATTTAGCATTTTAAAACCACTGTAGAGTTATCAGATGTGGAACAATTACATTCAGTGAAAAATAATATAGAACTTCATATATGCCAATTACTGTGCGTTAAGCACTTTACTATCATTATATTATTTTGTTCTTCACAACAACTCTGGGAGTTATGTACCATTATTATTTTTCTCTTTACAGATCAGGAAACTGGGGCAAATAGAGATAAGATAATTTGCCTAATGTTACACAACTAATAAATTGTTGCAACACAACTAATAAATTGTTGCAACCGGAACAGAGAAGGGTGGGCTCATCACAGGCAAAGGCTGGCTGGCCCCACCATCACTTACTACCCTGCTAGGCACTGTCAGGGACACCAGGATCTTTCCAAGCAGGAGCTAAGCAGGGCCTGTGGAGGGCTGGGCCTACCCTGGAGACACTGATAGCTTTGAGGGGCTATAAAAGGAATTGGCCATAGAATGGGATTCCAAGGGCTATGGCTTATGCCATTGATGGTAGTTCTTGGTGGCAGGGCAAAGTGGATACTGGCCATGGGGCCAGTATTTTTGTATTTTTACAAATAAATTCCACTAACTTATTTTAATCAATTTTTTAAATGTGGATTAGACAGAAACAAGTAATTTTCACACATATAATATTTCTAGATGTACATTCTTTCCTCCCCACCCCTACCCCCAATAAATGCAATGAGAAAAAAGTAGCACAAGTATAAGGGAATGTTTCAGGGTGAGAAGCCAACAGATACTGAGGGAACTTAGAAAACTGATAAGGCAGCTGAGGTGGTACAGTCTAGCAAATCAGAAGCAGAGCAGGGCTATTCAAGCATAGATTTGTAAGTAATCCTGGGTATGATAACATTATTTGCCTCTTTGTATTTCATCCCTAGACTTTTTGGTCAGACAATATCATTGCTAACTTTAACCTAATTTAGGCCATCTACATAGTTATGCTATATAGTTCCAGTGTAGGAATTCTGTACAGATTATTATTAATAAGGTAGTGATTATAGAGTATTTTAGGAGATAAGTATTCTCTGTAATACAAAGTTTTGGCAATGTTTCTTTTTACTTTTTGGTTTCCATTAATAATACAAAGTTTTGGCATTGGTTTTTTTATTTTTTAGTGTCCAGATTAGGATGAGAAACATACAGAAGTACCAGCTACCACTTTAAAGCCAAAAACTCTGTCCAAGCCTTGAGCAATCTTATATTATATTTCAGTAACTGTCACAGTATCCTTAAGTCCCTTAAAGACCAGATTTTTTTTTTGCTCAATTTTTGCACTCAAAACTAGTCAGACCTATTCTCACATTCCATTAAGTTAGACTACATATACCATCATTTGAACAAGCTAGATCCATTCAGGGTTGTAATACTTAGCAACATGATTAGTAGTATCTTTTTGGTACCTTCTTCCTCTCCATATGACAAAATTTACCTGTCTGAATTCCTGAATTAGTATATAAGCTACTAGAAATTGGTGTTTTCATATCCTCTTTTTATAAGGAAATGCTCAATTTTATTGATGTTTATCAATTTCATGATTTAAAAATTTTGGACTATATAAGAATGTATTTTGGTCTCTTGTTAATAGAGTCCTGCTTTTAAGGAACAAATATAAAGAGCCTTGAAGAAGCAAAAGTAACCAACTACACCTTGTTACTAACTAGCCTAAGTGTAATGTTCGGGCTAGCTTTCTGGAGATCTTCTGGAAGGACCTTGGTCTCAGCAGGATAGACACCATGAGAATGGACGAGAATAGAGTCCAAAGTCTTTATTGTCTCTTATACAGTCTGTGTCTGTCATAGTCTGATCCAGTCTCCTTCAGGAGTCTAACAGTCTCAACCAGTCTCCATCTCAGTCTGACTTTGTCCCCAGTTTAAATACTCTATAACAATTACATCATTACAGTATACAGAGTATGTGTGAACTAGAGAACCATTAAATCATGATACTAAGTACTAAGCATATATGTGAACTAGAGAACCATTATATCATCAATTCCACTGAGTTAATACCTTGTTTCAAATATATTTTTTCGGATTTCTGGCCTTCTATACCTAAGGCTGTAAAGTTTCTGTTACTTCTTAGATTATAGATTGTTGTATTTTTATCTTTGATTTTCCTTCCCACTCTGTAAGAACCCATTTTTTGAGTTTGAATTAGATGATAGAGATTATACTTATTGTTTGATTTGTAAGTATAATCCATTCAGTCAGTCAGCGAGTATTTATTAAATGCTTATTTTATGCTGGGAACTATTCTAAGCACTAAAGATACAAAAGAAGCCCAAAAAGTTATTACTCATAATTCTTCTGTATTGAGATAGACTTTTTCTTGTGGTCATCTTCTGAAAAGCAAATAGACTCTCAATTCAGTGTTTGTATATTTAGGTCTCCGAACTCCTTGCATTTTAAAAGTAGGGACTCTTGGGTCTCCCTTCTGTTTCCCCTTACATCTCCCCTACTGGAAGCTATGGAATATGTGTTGGGTATTCAGAGCCTCTCACAATTTGGCTTGAGCCTACCTTTCTAAAGGTATTATCCATTACTTCCATTAATCCTCTATACATTCTAATCTAACAAGCCTTCCTGCCATTCCCCATGGCATACTTCCTGTGTCTGTGCCCCTGCACAGGCTGGCCCCACCATATCTGGAATGTACTCTTGCTCATCTGTACCTGATAGAATCTCTCACTTCCTTCAAAGTTTAGATCAAATGCCACTTTCTATATAAAGCTTTTCTTAACTCTCTTCCAGGTTTTATCCTCTTTACTTCCAATTATTTTACAAATTAATTGCTGTTTTGTATTTATATTTATGTACATGTTACTTCTCTGAATATAATGTAACCTTGAGAGCAAGAATTATTTTATTTTTGCACTAAGCATACTACTAATTGATTACTTTAGAATATAATGATCTGGACCTGTTGTAATGAGATATTCCTTTAACTATCTTCCTGAATTAAATTATAGCTCCCTATTAATCGTTTTTGTTGTCTCTGTTTTAGTTACATAATCATTTCTGGTAGAGAAAAAGTGAAATAAGAATTGAGTAGTTCTATCTTTGCCTTGTTGTTATCATTGTTCCATCTATCTCCTTATCCTTCTTTAAATATAAGTGATCCTACTTCTTTATCCTTTGCCCCACCCCCCAAAAAAGAGGGGTTTTGTGTTGTTGTTGTCTAAAACTCAAAGAAAAATGTATAAAATATCTGGGTGAGCACTACCAAAAGTATTATCCAAATTTGTATAAATACAATTTCAAAACTCTTTTAAAAATAAATATATTTTTTTAGTGCCAGTCCTGAAGTCAAGAGGACCTAAGTACAAATCTGGCCTTAGACACTTAACACTTAATAGCTGTGTGACCTTGGGCAAGTCACTTAACCTCAATTGCCTCAGCAAAAAAAAAAAAAACTCTTAAATGACAAATAATTAGAGACATAATTATTAGAGAGACAAAATTATAATACTTCCTAAGTTAATCTTCAGTTTTAAAGTTGTAAATTAAAATGCAGCTACAAAGGGAACCAAATCACCAATTAAGCCATCAAACAAATACTTTGTACAACTAAAAAAATAACAGAATCAATGTGGGGGAATACAAGCTCTGGGGTATCAAGGAAAATAATGATCAAAAAGTAGGATGGGAGTAATAGCACTTTCAGACTTCAGATTACACTGTAAATTCATAATTATTACAGCTGTTTTCAACAGAAAAGGAAGAATCAAAAACAATTGAACTCAATATCACAATGCTTAATAAAGCCAGAAATATAAATTACTTGGAGAAGAACTCTCCAGCTGAAAAGAATTGCTTGGAAAACTGGAAAGCAGAGAGACAAAAATTAGATTTAGACCAATACATCATACCCTTTACCCAAAATGTATATATGATCTGAATATAAAGAGCACATAATTAAAAAAAAAAAGACAAAAGAATGTTGCAATAGGAATTTATGGGTATGTTGGGAGAGTTTATTAAAGTGTTTTTATGGTCTTCTAAAACACTCAGATTCTATTTAATAGCAATTTAAGACTGAGCAATCCATGATGGAAAAACAAAAATGGTCTTTTATAAAATAGTTAATAATGTAAGGCACATCTTGGCCTTTCTCAGCTTCTACTTTTATCCCCCAGAATTTCCTATACAGAAGCCATAGACATCTTAAAGAAGGGATCCCAGAATTTCACCTTCACCCCCAAGGTGAGTAATTATTTCCATGTTAACAAAAAGCTAATCCCACTCAGGCTTTCCAGGACTGCCAACTTATCATTTCCTACATGGCTGCTTTCCTGGACTTCATCATTTTCTCCATAAATTCATCATCCTACAAGGTAGCATCAGTTCTGAAACTAATACTGTCCCAGTCCCTGGGGCCCCATCTCCCTTTAATTGAAGAGGATGGGCATCAAAGTGCTCCTTCCAGAACCTCTATTCAAGAAGAGGGCCCAACTACCAGCTCATTGTTTCCTACTCCATCCTTAACCCCACTTTTCAGCTCCTTAAATATATTGTTTCCCCAGTATATTGGAAACTCCTCAAGGACAGGGACTGCTTTTGTTTTTCTTTGTATCCTCAGCACCTAGCACAGAGTCTGGCCCATAGTAAGTACTTAATAAATGCTTATTGACTGTTTAGTCTTTTGTAGTTTTCAACTCATAAGCCAATTGGTCCAGTAAACATTTATTAAGTGCCTACTGTGTGCCAGGCACTGTGCTAAGTTCTGGGGGTATGGTTAATAAAAAGAAAGAGTTCCTGCCCCCAAGGAACTCAAAGCAATTTTTTTTAGTGACATTTGGGGGGGGGGGGGGATTACGTATACTTGTTTTACTAGATAGTCCCACCTTTTAAGATAGAAAAGAAATAATATTCTAATTTGATATCGAGGTGAAAAGTTGACAGGATTTGTGAAATTTAAAAATATGAAAACACTAAAAAAGAAAGGGAATAAAGAAGTGAATAGGACTGCCAGAGTAATGGGATATAAAGATTAAAAATAAAATTTTTATAGAAAATCTTTCTAAGGCAGGAGCCTCCAAAGAGAAGTACTAACATATAAGTACTAAAAATGGGCTAGTGCTTGTTTTAGAAAATTCATTCTTAAACTCGCTTTGATCTTAGCTTTGTAGTTTCTTTCAGGTTACTTGTGTATTTAGAAAAGTATATTCTACTCTTGTTTTAGAGTGCCCCTCCTCCCTTACTGTGATTTTTTTTTTTTCATTCATTATAGTGGGGTCTTGATCTGCAAACTGAACATGAAAAATACCTTGTGAAGTACTGTGGCAATATTCCAGTATTTGTTATTAACTATCCTTTTGATCTCAAGCCTTTCTACATGCGAGATAATGAAGACGAACCTCAGCATACGGTAAGATAAGATATAGCATAGATAAAGTTTTACATGCCTTTTTACCCAAGATCAAAATAGAAATATAGGATGTCAGGATGGAAGAGATCTTAGAACATAGAATGTCAGAATTGGGAGGGATTGTAGAGAAAGTTATCCTTCACTTTCTAAATGAGGAAATTGAGGCTCACATAGGTTATCTTTGAATTAATCTCACCTAATCTGTGGAAAACAAGTCAACTATATATTGTTGGCCACCCCTCATTCAAGATCAATGAATGAAATTTCTCCCAAACATAATGAGAAGGTAAGCTTCCAACTCCCGTTTTTTTTTTAAATTAAAGCTTTTTATTTATAAAACATACATGGGTAATTTTTCAACAATGACCTTTGCAAAACTTTCTGTTTCAAATTTTTCCCTTCTTCCCTCCCCCCTTTCCCCTAGATGGCAGGTAGTCTAATACATGTTAAATATGTTAAGATATATGTTAAATCCAATATATGTATACATATTTATAGTTATCTTGCTGCACAAGAAAAATCATATCTAGAAAGACAAAATGCAAGCAAACATCAACAGAAAGTATGAAAATGCTATGTTGTGGTCCACACTTAGTTCCCAGAGGCCTCTCTCTGGGTGTATATGGTTTTCTTCATCATTGAACGATTGTAACTGGTTTGAATCATCTCGTTGTTGAAGAAACCCATGTCCATCAGAATTGATCATCACATAGTCTTCTTGTTGCCGTGTATAATGATCTCCTGGTTCTGCTCATTTCACTCAGCATCAGTTTGTGTAAGTCTTTCCAGGCCTCTCTGAATCATCCTGTTGGTCATTTCTTACAGAAGAATAATAGTCCATAACATTCATATACCATAATTTATTCAGCCACTCTCCAATTGATGGCATCCATTCAATTTCCAGTTTCTAACCACTACAAAGAGGAGCTGTTACAAACATTTTTGTACATGTGGGTCCCTTTCCTTTGTTTAAGATCTCTTTGGGATATATAGGATATAAGCCCAGTAGAAACACTGCTGGGTCAAAAGGTATGCACAGTTTGATAGCTTTTTGAGCATAGATCCAGATTGCTCTCCAGAATGGTTGGATCCATTCACAGTTCCACCAACAATGTATCAGTGTCCCAGTTTTCCCACATCCCCTCTAACATTCATCATTATCTTTTTCTGACATCTTAGACAATCTGATAGGTATATAGTGATATTTCAGAATGGTCTTAATTTGCATTTCTCTGATCAGTAGTGATTTGGAGCACCTTCTCATATGACTAGAAATAGTTTCATTTTCTTCATCTGAAAATTGTTCATATCCTTTGACCATTTATCAATTGGAGAATGGCTTGAATTCTTATAAATTTGAGTGAATTCTCTATGTATTTTAGAAATGAGGCCTTTATCAGAACCTCTGAATGTAAAAATGTTTTCCCAGTTTATTGCTTCCCTTTTAATTTTGTCTGCATTAGTTTTATTTGTTCAAAAACTTTTTAACTTAATATAATCAAAATTATTTTGTGATCAGTAATGATCTCTTTAGTCACAAATTTCTTCCTCCTCCACAGTTCTGAGAAGTAAACAAACTATCCTCTGATCTAATTTGTTTATATTATCATTTTCATGAATCCTTTTCGACCTTATCTTGGTATATGGTGTTAGGTGTGGATCAATGCCTAATTTCTAAGGTACTAGCTTCCAATTTTCCTGGCAGTTTTTGTCAAACAATGAGTTCTTATTCCAAAAGCTGGGGTCTTTGGATTTGTCAAACACTAGATTACTATAGTCATTGATTGTTTTGTCCTGTGAACCTAACCTATTCCACTGATCAACTACTCTGTTTCTTAGCCAGTACCAAATGGTTTTGATGACTGCTGCTTTATAATATAGTTTTAGATTTGGTATCACTGGGCCACCTTCATTTGCTTTTTTTCCCCATTAATTTCCTTGAAATTCTTTACCTTTTGTTCTTCCAGATGAATTTTGTTGTTATTTTTTCTAGGTCAGTAAAATAGTTACTTGGGAGTTTGATTGGTATAACACTCAATAAATAGATTAATTTAAATAGTATTGTCATCATTAATATATTCCCTCAACCTATCCAAGAACACTTAATATTTTTCCAATTGTTTGTGTAGAAAAGTATTTTGTAGTTTTGCTCATATAGTTCCTGACTTTCCATTGGCAGATAAGATTCCCAAATATTTTATACTATAGACAGTTTTTTTTTTTTTTAATAACTTTTTTATTGACAGAATCCATGCCAGGGTAATTTTTTACAACATTATCCCTTGCACTCACTTCTGTTCCGATTTTTCCCCTCCCTCCCTCCACCCTCTCCCCCAGATGGCAAGCAGTCCTATACATGTTAAATAGGTTACAGTAAATCTTGGATACAATATATGTGTGCAGAACCAAACAGTTCTCTTGTTGCTCAGGGAGAATTGGATTTAGAAGGTATAAATAACCGGGAAGAAGAACAAAAATGCAAGCACTTTACATTCATTTCCTAGTGTTCTTTCTTTGGGTGTAGCTGCTGCTGTCCATCCTTGATCAATTGAAACTAAGTTAGATCTTATCTTTGTTGAAGAAATCCACTTCCATCAGAATATATCCTCATACAATATCGTTGTTGAGGTATATAATGATCTCCTGGTTCTGCTCATTTCACTCAGCATCAGTTCATGTAAGTCTCGTCAATCCTCTCTGTATTCGTTCTACTGATCATTTCTTACAGAACAATAATATTCCATAACATTTATACACCACAATTTACTCAACCATTCTCTAATTGATGGGCATCCATTCATTTTCCAGCTTCTGGCCACTACAAACAGGGCTGCCACAAACATTTTGGCACATACAGTCGACAGTTATTTTAAATTAATTTCTCTTTTTATCTCTTGCTGTTGGATTTTATTAGTGACATATAAAAATGCTGATGATTTATGTGGATTTATTTTGTATCCTGCAACTTTGCTAAAGTTGTTAATTATTTCTAATAGTTTTTTAGTTGATTCGCTAGGATTCTCAAAGTATACCATCATATCATCTGCAAAGAGTGATAATTTGGTTTCCTCATTACCTATTTTAATTCCTTTAATCTCTTTTTCTTTTCTTATTGCCAAAGCTAGCATTTCTAATCCAATATTGAATAGTAATGGTGATAGTGGGCAACCTTGTTTCACCCCTGATCTTATTGGGAATGGTTCCAGTTTATCCCATTATATATGATGCTTGCTGATGATTTTTAACAGATGCTACCAACTATTTTAAGGAAAAGTCCATTTATTCTTATACTCTCTCGTTTTTTTTTTAATAGGAATGGATGTTGGATTTTATCAAATGCTTTTTCTGCATCGATTGAGATAATCATATGGTTTTTGTTACTTTGGTTATTGATATATTATGCTAATATTTTTCCTGATATCAAACCAGCTCTCATTCCTGGCATAAACCCTACTTGGTCATAGAGTATTATCCTGGGGATGATTTTCTGTAATCTCTTTGCTAATATTTTATTTAATATTTTTGCATCAATATTCATTAGGGAGATTGGTCTATAATTTTCTCTCTCTGTTTTCATCCTACCTCTTTTAGATATCAGTACCATGTCTGTGTCATAAAAGGAATTTGGTAGGAGTCCTTTGTCCCCTATTTTTTCAAATAATATAATATTGGAGTTAATTGTTCTTTAAATGTTTGGTAAAATTCACATGTAAATCCATCTAGTTCTGGGGATTTTTTTCTTAGGGAGTTGATTAATAGCTTGTTCTATTTCTTTTTCTAAAATGGGACTATTTAAGTAATGTATTTCCTCTTCTGTTAATCTGGGCAGTCCATATTTTTGTAGTTTTTCCTCTATTTCACTTCGGTTATCAGATTTATTGGCATAAAGTTGGGCAAAGTAACTCCTAATTATTGCTCTGATTTCTTCTTCAATGGTAGAAAGTTCTCCCTTTTCATTTTTGAGATTAATAATTTGATTTTCCTCTTTACTTTTTCTAATCAAATTAACTAAAGGTTTATCTACTTTGTTGATTTTTTTCATAAAACAAACTTTTAGTTTTATTTATTAATTCAATAGTTTTTTACTTTCAATTTTATTAATCTCTCCTTTTATGAATTTCAAGTTTGTATTTGATAGGGGATTTTTAATTTGTTCTTTTTCTAGCTTTTTTAGTTGCAAGCCCAATTCATTGATTTTCTCTTTCACTATTTTATGCAAATAAGCATCTAGAGAGATAAAATTTCCCCTTATTACAGCTTTGGCTGCATCCCACAAATTTTGGTATATTGTCTCATTATTGTCATTCTCTTAGATAAAATTATTGATTGTGTCTGAGATTTTTTGTTTCACTCATTCTTTCTTTAAGATGAGATTATTTAGTTTTTAATTACTTTTTGGTCTATTTTCTTCTGGCCTTATATTGCATGTGATTTTTATTGCATCATGATCTGAAAAAAATGCATTTACTATTTCTGCCATTCTGCATTTGATGTTGAGGTTTTTATGCCCTAACACAGGATCAATGTTTGTATATGTTCCATGAACCACTGAGAAAAAAGTAAACAACTTTGTATCTCCATTTAATTTTCTCCAAAGATCTATCATACCTAACTTTCTAACATTTTGTTTATCTCCTTAACTAATTTCTTATTTATTTTGTGGTTCAATTTATGTAGTTCTGAGAGAGCAAGGTTGAGTGTAATGGGCTGAAGCTCTTGAGTTGCACTGAGGTTCCAAGCACTTGAGGCTAATTAGCAATTGGACCATACTCTATTAATATATGCTTGGAGAAAGAATGGCCCGCCTACTCATTGTGCAAGTTTGATGGGTTGTATAGGAGATTGAGTAGAGGATTTGGTGGGTAGAGTGTGAGACCAAGAGGCACTGCTGGCCCAATTCATATTGCAATTGCTCTCATTTCGAATGGCTATTCCCTTTCACCTCTGCAAAGAATAAAGATCAAGGATTTCCCCTTATCCTGACTTCCTGACTCTGGCTGATTTTAAAATACGCTGTCATCACAGTTGAGATTCCTCATTAGTATAGTTTTGCTATCTATTTCTTCTTGCATCTCTCTTAACCTCTCCTCTAGGAATTTCCATGCTTCCACTTGGTGCATATGTTTAGTATTGATATTGTTTTATCATCTATGGTATCTTTTAGTAAGATGTAGTTTCCTTCCTTATCTTGTTAAATTAGATCCATCTTTGCTTTTATTTGATCTGAGATCAGAATTGCTATCCCCTGCTTTTTGTTCCTAACCTGAAGCATAATATATTCTGCTCTAGCCCTTTACCTTCACTCTATATGTATCACTATGTTTTAAATGTGTTTCTTGTAAACAACATATTGTAGGATTGTGGCTTTTCATCCAGTCTGCTCTCTGCTTCTATTTTATGGGGGAGTTCATCTCATTCACATTCACTGTTAAAAATAATTAATTCTGCATTTCCTGCCATCTTATGTACCCTAGGTTATGCTTTTCTCTTTTCTATTCTCTTTCCCTTCTCCCCAGTATTTTGCTTTTGATGACCACCTCCCTCAAGCAGTCTTCCTCCTTTATAGCCCCTCCCCCCTTTTTACACCTTTCCCCTAATTCTTCTGTTTTCCCTTCTATTAGTTTTTCCCTTTCTTTTCCCTTTTTCCCTCGTATATTCCTATAAGGTGAGATGTTTCTTTATGATACCATATATGTCTGATATTCTCTCTTAGACCCAGATCTGACAAGAGTAAGCTTCACACAATGCTCATCCCTCTCCCTTTTTTCCCCTCACTTATAATAGGTTTTCTTTGTCTCTTCATGGGGATGTAATTTCCCTTATTTTATCTTCTTTTTCCTCTTCTTCCAGTATGATCCCGTGTTACACCCCTATGGACTACTCTAACCTGGTAGCTCCTCTTTGAGCTACTCTTAATGCCTATTCGTCAACGGCATGGCTAGGCCACACTTAACCGTCTTTGGCTACCAACCTGGATCCCATAGAGATAGACCACCAGGAGGTAGGGATAGAGCGAAAGAGAACTTTATTCTTAGATAGCATATATTTATACCCCTCCATGAAGATCTGGGGGAAGGGGAGGTCCTCTAGGAACCTGACATAATGGGATTGGCAGAGAAGGAGGAGGGAGGCATACTAGGCTTTGAGAGCACTGAGGCGTGGTACCTGGAGTCAGACACCTCCTCTTGGGGCTAAACCCCACCTCCACGTAGGACTCACCTGCCCCTTGGTACCTCTCCTCCTTCAGGTCCTCCTACATGCCTTGGATGGCATTCCTTGCTTCTAGAGGCTTTTTAACCCTTATAATCCCCTTTCTACCTCTAGTTTCTTTTTCATATTATCATTATAAAATCAAATTATACCCACATTCTCTAAGTATACCCATAACAGAAATATAGTTCTCAAGAGTTCTTACCTTTTTACCTTTTTATGCTTCTCTTGAGTTCTGTGTTTAGAGATCAAATTTTTGTTCAGTTCTGGTGTTTTCATTAGAAATAGGTGAAAATCCCCTCTATCATTGAATGTCCATCTTCTTGCTGAAAGATAATGCTCGTTTTAGTCAGGTGGCTTATTCTTGGCTATAATCCCAGTTACTTTGCTTTTAGGAGTATCAGATTCCAGGCCCTTCAGTCCGTTAAGGTGGAAGCTGCTAGGTCCTGGGTAATCCTCAGTATTTAAATTGTTTCTTTCTGACTGCTTGCAATATCTTTTCCTTGGTATGATAGTTCTGAAATTTAGCCGCAATATTCCTTTTAGATTTAATTTTGGGTGGATTATTTCAATGGCTATTTAACCTTCTGATTCTAAAATATCAGGGCAGTTTTCTTTTGTGATTTTCTGGAAGATAATGTCTACATTCTTTTTTTCATCATGGCTTTCAGGAAGCCCAATAGTCCTTAGAATGCCTCGCCTATATCTAATTTCCGGGTCACTTATTTTTCCTAGGAGATATTTCATATTTTCTCCTATTTTTTCACTTTTTGTTTTTGTTTGATTCTTGAAGTCTTATTGAGTCATTTACTTCCATTTGTTCACTTGTAATCATTTTCTTCAGTCACCCTTTTTAATTCCTTTTGCAATTGGGCAATTAAATTTTTTTGTTCATTACATTCTTTTTCCATTTTTTCCATTTCTTCTTGCAATGATCTAATTTTTCCCATTTTTCTTCTAACTCTCTTTTAAGATCCTTTATGCAAACCTTGTGAAATGGGGACCAGCTCATGTTTCTCTTTGGGGCTTCTTCTGGAGTTGCTTTGCCCTTATGAACCTCAGGATTTGGGGTGTGTTCTTCTCTCTTTCCATAAAAGCCATCTTTGGTGAGAGTTCTTTTTTGTTTTGTATTCATTTTTTTAAAAGGCTTGAGGTCTGCTCAAAGCAAAGGAGCTACAGGTGCTTTAATTTGCTCTGGCGCAGTTCTGCTGATTGATTTCCAGTGCTGGGTAATAGTGGCTAGGTCCAGTGTTCTTCCAGGGTCAGCAGTTTACAGTTTGTCTTTTACAAAAAAGCAAATCTGCCAAACTACCTGCTTGCATCCAGGACTGAGTGGCCTAACAGACTCACAGGCAATTTACAGGTACGTGGAAGCTACAACACTCTGAGTCCCAGCCCCCCAGTATCTTGCCTTGGTCTTCCTATGCTATGGTCTGAGTTCAGCAGACTATTCTCCTGCCTGATTGAAACAGACCTATTCTGAAGTTTTTCTAAGGTATCTCTTTCTATAAATGTGTTATACTCCAAATATTTGTGGATTCTTTAACTTCAAAATCAGTTTAGAGGAATAATCTGCTGTTGGTTAGAGAGAAGGTTAGAAGTGATTACAGAGAGTCATGTCTCCTCTCCGCCATCTTGCCCAACTCACTTTTGATAATTTATTTTTCATTTATAGGCTATACTAGGCTAATAGTGTTCAAATAGAACAATATCCCTGCTAGCAATATTTTGATTTAGAAAATTACAAATTTTCAATTAACACAAATCCTCTATGTTTTATTATATTTTTATTTATTTTATTATACATTTCCCAATTATATTTTAATCTAATGCAGGCTACAGTCATAAATTGTAAACCACAACTTTTGACAACTATGATCTAGATCAAAGGTTAGCAAACTACCTACAACTACTGAGTGAAATTTTGCCTACTACCTGTTTTTATAAATACAATTATTTAAAAATGCAAAAAACATGATTAGTTTGTTATCTGACCCTTGGGTCACAGTTTGCCAATCCCTGCTCTAGTTATCCTTTCCAACTCTGAAATTAAATGATTCTATGAAGATGAGATGTAAATCCAATTATACTATAAAGGCAATACCTTGCCTCAGCTCTTCTACCCGAAAGGTTATGATTAAAAAGGATTTGGGAACATTTTGCTAGATTATATTAGTAAAATGGAAGGAAAGAGAACTGGAGCAGAGGTATGGAATTTGTATTCTATTGTGAGTCGAAGGGTCTAGTTCTAGTTAAAAGATTTAGGCTGACCAGAAAGAAGGTTGAATAGTAAAGAAGTAGAATGGAGGTGAAGGAAATAAAGAAAAGGGAGAGTTAGTAAAATGAAGGTATGATGGCTGCATGGGAGGTAGATGGAGATTTGTGTAATTGAAGCAAACAACTTACATGAGGTTAGTTTGGGCCATTCAATTGATGAGCTTTCTGAAAGACAATAGAGAAAATGAGGGGCCAGAGATACAAGCTTTTCTGTCTTTCTGCTTCCTTGTTTTCTTCTGTCTTTTTTCTTTCTAGTCTTATTCCCTCTTTTTGGTATATTCTTTTCCCCTCATTCTATTTTTTCTGCTTTCTTCAATTACCTTTGTCTTCCCTCTTTGCCATCCACAATATGGAAATGCAGTGTGTATATGCATGTTCATATAAAGATATTTTGCATGTTATTAATTTTTGAAATGCAAAATCTAAATGCAGATGTACAATCTATATTTATCTTTATCCAATAAAGATAATTGCAGCCATGCAATTTAGAGTTGAAAAGAATCCTAGTGATAGCCTTTTCTAGCTTTTTTTACTCCACTTCCAGTACTAATGTGGATACTTGTGGCCCAGGGAAGTTGTGAGTTGTCTAAACTTTCACAGTAAGAAAAAAACCAGTATTTGAACCCAGGTCTTCTGACTTGTTAGGATTCTTACAAGGTGCTAAGTCAGTTATCTAAGTTAGCATGGTACTTAACAGTTCTTTTGTTCACTAATGTACTTAGTACTTATTAGAGTTCTACAAGATTCACACCTTTCCGAGAGCATATATAAGCTAGGATCCTCAACCAGGATTCAGGCCAGGAAATTCAGAAGTTATTCCATCTTCCACCTTTGTGCTGGTTGGAGATTCGGAGGAAGAGAGGCTGAAGATGGCAGAGGCAAAGGACTAGCGGCAAGAGATCTTGGAACCAAGACTACAGAAGGCTTCTAAGAAAGCTAACCAGGAAAAGAGACAAGATTGGAAAGAGAAAATAAAGGATTTGGACTTCAACTCCTGCCTGCATTTGAGATGATTATTACTCTGAACTGAAACGAAGGCTGCTCCCAGAAGTCCCCCGAGAAACCTGCTCCCAGAGGACATTATATTTTAAAGAAGAACATTACAGAGACTTGCTCTTTTTATATCCAGTTATAATTCATTTTTTATTTACATCAATAGTGACTGTTTTTTTTCCCTCTGTTTACCAGGAATCCTCAATGAAAATAGATAATCCTTCTGTCTCCCAAATACGCATATATTTTATGTGTCTCTCTCTTTCTCTCATTCTCTTAGGTGATCTCCCTGTTTTTGTAGAGCTTGCTATTCTTAACTTATAATAATGGAATATGGATAAGTCAAAGCTACAGTAATCCCAAATTTCATTTTCATCTTTCTTTTACTTTGTTTTCCCTCACCCACACCTCATTATCATTCATGGAATTTTATTCAGAGCTATTGAATAGCAAAAGTAGATTTGTTTCACCTTTTCCCTATGATCTCATCTTCACTCTTGTAGATTTGCTCATGAATAGTGAAGTACAGCCAGATGTTGGAAGAAGGAGTCTTACTGAACACTGATAAAACCCTAATTAATTGAGATTTAGCTTTATATCATACACTGGTTCAAAGAACTATAATAATAATAGTAGTAATAATAGTCAACATTTATATAATACTTAATTATGTACCAGGAAGTGTCCTAATTGTTTCACAAATATTTCATTTGATCCTTACAATAACCCTAAAAGATAGATGGTTTTATCCCCATTTTATAGATGAGGAAACTGAGATAAAGTTAAGTGCCTTGTCTAAGGTCACACAGCTAGGAAGTATCTGAGGCCACATTTGAACTTGAATCTTCCTAACTTGAGGCCAATAGCTATTTCCACCATGCCACCTAGCTAAGATGTATGTTTGTGATTCCTGATCCTGCTTCCTGTTTTCTACAAAAGATCTTGAAATTACCCTTATTTGAATACATTTCCTTCTTTCTGTCAGGTTAGATCCTTTATTTTCTTCACTTCCTCTATTTAAGTTCTACTTTTCCTTGAAATTTTCTTTGAATAACCTAGCCCAAAATGATCTTTCTGTGTTTCTGAATTCCTACGGTTCATAGTCTGTCACAAACTCTCTAGAATTTGATCACATGTTTTCAGATATATTCCCAAGATTTCACATATTTAGGCATTTATGTATATTGTTTCCCCTAACTAAGATTTAATCTTTTCTAAGGCAGGGTCAGTGTTTTGGGTTTTGTTGTTGTTGTTTTTAACATCCTGCAACAATATATGAAAAATTCTGGCCTTTTTTCAAATACTTGATAAGGGAAGGGAATTGCTTAAAAAAGAATAAAAAGAGAATTATTGAGTACATAAAGTATGTACATAAAAATGGAATCATAGTATATAATTACTCACTATAACATTAAATTCATTATAAATCTTGAACAATAATATAGATGAAAATTACCTTTTATAAATAAAAGATCACTTATAACAGAATCCACTGAGAAGCTGGACTCATGGCATGGATCCCAAAGACATTAGTGAGATTTCAGTGTATTTCTATGTTCATATTCAGTTCATGTGGCCCTTTATTAGTCTCTCAGAGCTGGAATCATAAAGACTTAATTTATTTAAACAAGTTGGTTAGTTCTGAACTATAGTTTCACTCCACTGGTTGCCAGGGTTTATTGAATTCTATAGTTCCTCAAGTCCCTCTTCTGTAAAATACATGGTTGAAAGCTACTAAATCCTTTGCTTCTCATTTGAGCTTCTCAGCATTGAATGAGTAGGCTTAAAGCCAAATGGCTAAATTGTGTGTTGTTTCCATTTGCATGACTATGTTTGACAGGTTCATGGGTGAGGCTAAAGGAGTTTCTGTAATGGGTGTGGTTCAATGTTTAAAAAAAAAAAAAAAGACAGGTGCATTTCACAGGTGATCTCCCTAGGGAAGGGAAGGGGCAGATGTCCTGGTAAGTATCCAATTTGACTTATTCTGAATAATCTTCACTCACTGAATTGATCACAAATTTATAAAATATATATTATAGCATATGGCTTGCTTTTACAGTCATAGTTATCTCTTAAGGATAACTTCTTTCTCTATAGCAGAAGACTGTGCTTATTGTGTATGATAGAAGAATAGCATGAGAAATACTAAATACAGCAAAAATAGCTCTTGAATCCTGTAATGTCCAGGTTAGCTTTCTGGAGGGCCTTGGACCAGCCATGATCTCAGCAGAATAATCACCACAAGAATAATCAGGGATAAAGTCCAAAGTCTTTTATTGTCTCCTTCAGTCTCCCAGTCAGCATCAGCAGTCTCAGTCAGTCAGCCAGTCAGACGCAGTCTGCACATCTAAATGTAATGTTCTGCTTTCTAGAACCCCCCACACTGGGGTGGATTAAAATATAGTGTCCAGACTAGCTCTCTGGAGGATCTCGGGACCAGTCCGAGTCCTTGGTCTTAGTGGAGAAGTGATGAAGGCAGGAGAGCCACCATGAGGCTGGTCTTTATCTTCAAGTGTGGCCTGTGGCCTCCAGCCTCCAGTCCTCTGTCTTCTCTGTCTGTCTCCGAGTCTCTTCCTTCCCAGATATCTTAGCTCTTATATACTCTATTCTAAGTATATCGTCATAGGTGTAAATCTTGTAGAATAGGTGTCAACTTGTAGAACTATACTAAGTACTTATAAACTAGAGAATCATAATCTCAATTCCACTGAGTTAACCCCTTGTTGTAAGATTACTTGTTTCAAGTACACTTGGCCCTCTACAGAATCCCACTATGGAAAAAGATCATTCTTGCTATCCTAGTTTTCCAACATAATCACAATGCTCCCTTTCTAGTTTTTCCATTGATAATGCCATCCCCTGTGCCTAAAATGGATTCTCCATATCAACCTTCAACTCCTTCCCAATCTTTCTTTGGAAGTCCCTTCTTTCATTTCCCAACTCAGATGTCACTTCTTCTATAAAACCTTCTACTACTCACTCATCTCCATGCTAAGATGAAAATCATCTTTAACTTCAAGTTTCTCGGCCTTCTGGCTTGACTTTTTTTTTGTGGTTAGCACATTTTTCCTTGTATCACAGTTCATTTTTATATCTATATCTACACACACAACATATATATGAATATCACATTATTATCACATTATCTTCTGAACTCCTTGAGGACTGGAATTTATATTGTGTCTATTTTTATATTTCCAACATCAAGCATAGGGCCTTGCATACAGTAGGTATTTATGGACAGTTGGGTTGAATATTTCAGTCAGATGAATTTAAACTAAATTTATAAAATGTCATTTTCCCAAAGACCTACCTTGGGAAGTAAGTGATACATAAGACATTCATTTACAACCATGTTTTATTAAGTGTTTCTCTTGACCCTAGTGTGAACTTCTGTTATCTGTTGTCATGACAACCCTGGAAATCAGAGTCTTGGGACTAGAGGATCAGGAAAGCTTTGGGAATACAGAAAATGGTCAGGAAGTATTGATTTATTGATTAGCAGATCAGCCAGATAGTGGACTTTTGACCATGGGAACTAGGTGATTTAACTTGGGAATGGTTGATTGTCCATTTCCATTATATCAGTGCTAAAAGCAATAGTAACTTCAGATAATTAAAAATAATAATGGAAGTAGAGAAATCACCATTTTTCCCCTCTCTTAGGAGCAGTTGTCATTCAGAAAATATCAATGATAAGGGTGAGGAACTTCATCCTTTTCTAGACTTTGCCAAATAATTTTTTTTTAATTTCACTAATATCTATCAATTAGGGATCAATGCTAGGAGCAGAGAGAAGTAACTATTATTAACTGCTTAAACCTCACTGATTGCTGCTTTTTCTTTATTTTCATACTTAGATAAGGCATTTGGATCAGAAAGTATAAGAATCTCGTAAATCTCTTGATGGAGTATTCAGTATTGATCGAGCTAATACAGTATACAATTTGGGAGAAAAAAAAACAAGGATATTGTGAAAAGAGGTAGGAAATAAGGAAGAAAACTTGATTCCCAGTCATATGATTCACTACCTGTATGAGCTTGGAAAACTACTTTCCATTCACTAACCCTGTTTTCTCATCTAAAGAAGGACTAAGTAGTGCTTCTATCATAGGACTATAGAATTTTAAAATATATAATCTATCTCTCAATCTATGAATGAAGAAATTTAGGACCAGTGAGACAAGTATTTTGCCCAAAGTCATGCAAAAAGTAGAACTAAGAAGAATCCAGATTCTCTGATTCCTATATCCAGTGTTTTTTCCATCATATCACATTGAGTCCATTAAATTTCTTCTGGCTACAAATTTTGTGATCTACTGAAATTGGGAGAAATTAGGGAAAATATTTGAGAAAGGAAATTAGGAGGTTCTTAGTAATTTACTCTTTGAATAATCACTATGTGCTTAGCCCAGAAACTTCAGAATATCCAAAAGAAACAGTGCTTTTCCCCAAGACTTTTACAATCTCATCAGAGAGACAAAACATACATACATTCAACAGAGAACATATTAGTACAGAAATCAATACAGTGCTTGGCACATAGTTTACATTAATAAATGCTCATTTAATGAATGAATAAATTGACTTCTTCAAGGAAATTAGACTATAGAAAAGTCATTGTGGGCCTTAGTAGTTGGGGAGTATATCATAAAAGAAATGGAATAGGAACTGGACCTTGAAATTTGGTTGGAATTTGAATTGGGATGAAGAAATTAGAGGAGATGGAGAAAAGAAAGTATGTCTGGCAACATGAGTCACAAAGATGAGAACAAACATGGCAATTTCAATGGCTAATACAAAAACTAGGCAAAATCAAGTTCTTCATATTTTTAAATTGAAGAAAAGATTGAATGGGTAAAAAATGTAGCTAGTTTACAGGATTCCTTGCATGCAGAATGAGTTCATCATCTACCATGGGCAGCTAGCTGCCTGTTGGACAGGTCCAACTGGGTATTCCAAGACATCTCAGACTCATCAGATTCAAAACAGAACTCATTAGTAGTCTTCTCCAAGATTCATTCTTCCTCCAAATGTCCCTTTTTCTGTCATAAGCACCACTCTTCTACAAGTCATTAATTTTTGCAATCCTGTAAATTTACAAAATTTACAAATTTAACATCTCTTCACTCCCTCTCATCTCATATAACCAATAAGTCATATCTGACATCCATCCTTTTGTCTTTATTAGCAGAGAAACCATCCTAGTTCAGAATCTCTCCCCTGGATTCTTTCAGTAACCTCTAAATTGGTCTCTATTACTCAGTTCTTTCCTTCTTCCAATCCATCCTCCTCATACCCACTAAGGTAATTTTTTTAAAGCATTTTTGACAGTTTCACTCTCTGACTCAGTAAACTCCGGTGATTCTCTGTTGCCTCAGATAAAATGCAAACTCCCTTTTGTCAATTAAAACCCTCTATAACCTGACTTCAACCTTTTTTCCAGTCTTAACATAATCATTACCCATCAAACACTCGTAACTGAACAATCTAGCTTTCTTGTAGTCATTCACAGCGAAGCCTTTCTGCATATCTTTACACAAACTCACCTCTAACCTGAAACTTAGTCCCTCTTCCTCTCTGTTCTTTGTAATTGTTGGTTTCCTTCAAAATTCAATTCAGGGCTCCCCGTATAGAACATAGGTTCTTTAAGGGTAAGGACTGTGTTATTGTCTTTGTATTATTTTCACTGGCATAATAGTTGATGTATACTTTTACAGATGTTTACTGATTGAGGAGTTTAGTCTAAATCTCATTTTTCTCATATGTAAAAATGAGAGATTTGAATTTGGGTACAAATCATAGTTATCCTAATTTTATGATTGTGTTATAATATGATGCAGTAAAAAATAGGGAGCCATTGACATTTTTTAAACTGGGGAGAAGGAAGAAGGGTAACATAAATGAAGGTGATAATTTAATGTGGATTCATCTGACAGTGAAGTGTGAGCCAGATTTGAAAGCAAGCTAAATCAGAAATTGACCAGTTAGTAGACTGTTGCATGTTTCAGACGTGGGATGAGGGGATTATGGTGACAAGTGTAAATAAAACAAGAGAAGAATCCTAAAAGTATTTCAAAGAATGAAAGAATCCACAGGATTACTATTAGATGGATTTAAGAGATGAAAGAGAGAAGTAAATGAATCTTGACTTCAAATTTGGATGGCAAAGAAGAGTCATGGTGTCAATTCCTATTTAAATTTGATTTTTATTTTTATTTTTTTATTAAATAACTTTTTATTGACAGAACCTATGCCAGGGTAATTTTTTACAACATTATCCCTTGCACTCACTTCTGTTCTGATTTTTCCCCTCCCTCCCTCCACCCTCTCCCCAAAGATGGCAAGCAGTCCTATACATGTTAAATAGATTACAGTAGATCTTGGATACAATATATGTGTGCAGAACCGAACAGTTTTCTTGTTGCTCAGGGAGAATTGGATTTAGAAGGTATAAATAACCTGGGAAGAAGAACAAAAATGCAAGCAGTTTACATTCATTTCCTAGTGTTCTTTCTTTGGGTGTAACTGCTTCCGTCCATCCTTGATCAATTGAAACTAAGTTAGATCTTGTCTTTGTTGAAGAAATCCATTTCCATCAGAATACATCCTCATACAGTATCGCTGTTGAGGTATATAATGATTTCCTGGTTCTGCTCATTTCGCTCAGCATCAGTTCATGTAAGTCTCACCAATCCTCTCTGTATAAATTTGATTTTTATTATAATCATTGGCTTGAACCAGATAATACTTTCTGAATCTTCTTAATTAGAGTTCTGTTGGAGTAAAATCATAAGAGAAGAGTGGATTTGGGAGAAAACATAGGGTGATAAGGAAACAAACTCATTCTAGCAATTATAACCCTTTCAAGAATCTTTGTTTTTTTTCTACAGAGAGAAACGGCATCCTTAGTGCCCTACCTATTGCTTATTGCTTATCTCCTTTTTCATACTATCACATTTATAGCACCTTTTTCTCCTCTGTCCCTTAATTTTTGTCCAAGGCAAAACACTGCTAGCATTGGCTATTTTCATAGCAAAGGTTCAACTAGACCCAAAATTGCAAATATGTTTCCTATGCTTGATAGAAAACAAAGTGTTTTTTTTTTTCTCTTTTAGTAAGAAGAGCTTGTTGGTTTTGATTTTGTTTTTTTTTTTTTTGTTTTTTTTTTTATTTAATTTTTCATCTAAAATCAAAAGTACTGAAGCAGCTGGTATGGGGTAAAGAGTCATGGCAGGAATCCTTTTTTCCCCTTTCTCTTTGAAGCTAGCACAGAAAAAGATACATGCTTCAGGCTTTACTCTTGACTTATACTCTATGTGTTTCCATGACTTGAGGCCTGTACCTTATTTTTAGGCAGTTGACTAGACTTAGAGGGGGAGGGGATCATAAATAGAGACGGGCATTGTTCTGCTTGGATACCAAAGCAAGCTATTTCTAGCTAACATACCAATGCGGCTCCAGCCAAGATAGCAGTCATTTAAAACTAAAGGAAAAGATGCCAGCAAACACTTCTCCTTTGCCAGAATGCAAACATGGGGACATCTCCAGCCAGTCCCTCTCATGTCATATTTGAGCAAGTGTTTGAGTTTGAGGTT
Organism: Sarcophilus harrisii; assembly: GCF_902635505.1. NCBI lineage: Eukaryota > Metazoa > Chordata > Mammalia > Dasyuromorphia > Dasyuridae > Sarcophilus > Sarcophilus harrisii. Next base: position 504,140,454 of record NC_045428.1, on the reverse strand, counting down.
TTCCTTCTTTGTGTTTGTTTTGGGAGGGGGCAATTTATTTTTAAGGACTTTTTAGATTCATTTGAACATTCACCAGCTTGTCTAGAAAATTACAGTAACATCCTACTTTTTTGTCTCTATTCCTACAGTAAAAGTGCAGTATTATCAGGAACAGGTCACAGTTAAGCTATATCCATCTGTATCTATTATGTCCATTATGTATTTGTACATATATATAATGTATCCATTCCTTACAATTATGACTCTAACAGTAAAAGAATTTAAAAACAAATATTAGTAAGCTAGAAACCTAAACTGGAAACAGATGCATCGGTCTGGACATAGAATCCATGCAGCCATCAAAGATTTTATTTTATGAAATATTTTTCAGCATATTGGTAATAACACAGTCTATAGCCCTTATTGTATCTCTCATCTCTGAGCATTCTTTTGTATGAGCAAAGAAATAACAGTGGGATTATAGAAGTATTTATTTGTTGTTCCAACTCTTCTTATTTGCTACAGTCTTTAAAGAATTTGTAGAAATGCATTAGGTACTTATGATTTTAAGTTCCTCAGGTTTAGTAAACCTTAAATTAGGAGTTCCAGAATGTTTCTAAAGGGAAGAATGTCAGTATTTCATGTGATTTTAACTGATTAGCTAACTTGCTATTCTGCTTCATACTTGACCTTCTTTTCTCTTTAAACTTCTCTAACCTCTACTGATTCATAGGACTTTCTCTATATTCCCTTCTCATTCTAGATGTTCATTCAAACCTTGAACTTCTTACCTTAAGAATACCTTTGCCTGGATGTGAACAGACAATTTTCAGCCGATGAAATTAAAGCCATCTAATAGTTATATGAAAAAATGCTCTAAATCATTGTTGATCAGAGAAATGCAGATTAAAACAACTCAGAGATACCACTACATACTTCTCAGATTGGCTAAGATGATAGGAAAAGATAATGATAAATGTTGGAGGGAATGTGGGAAAACTGAAACACTAATGCATTGTTGGAGTTTTGAAATGATCTAAACATTCTGAAGAACAATCTGGAACTAGGCCCAAAGGGCTATATAAAACTGTTCATACCCTTGACCTAGCAGTGCCATTACTGGTTCTGTATCCCTAGGAAATCTTAAAGGAGGGAAAAGGACCCCCTTTGAAAAAATGTTTGTAGCAGCTCTTTTTGTGGTAGCAAAGAATTAGAAAAATTGGAAAATTCCCCATTAATTGAGGATTGGCTGAACAAGTTGTGGTATATGAAGATAATGGAATATTATTGTTCTATAAAAATGATGATCAAGCTAATTTTAGAAAAGCCTGGAAAGATTTACATGAACTGATGCTGAGCAAAACAAACTGATGGAGGAATACATTGTACACAATAACAGCAAGAATGTGCAATAATCAACTATGAAAGACTTGGTTTTTCTCAGTGGTTCAGTGATCCAAAGCAATCTCAATAGACTTTGGACAGAAAATGCCATCTTCATTCAGAAAAAAAACTAAGAAGACTGAATGTAAATCAATACATTCTGTGTTTACTTCTCTTTTCTAATTTTTCTCTTCCATGGTTTTCCCTTTTGCTCTGATTTTTCTCTCCCAACATGATTCATGAAGCAATATGTATTAAAAATAAATATATTTATTAGGAAAAAAAAAGAATACCTTTGCCCCTGTGGCTTCTTACTCTGATTGTCTGGTACCTCTCACAACCTCCATTTTAAACAGAATGCCCAAATCAATTATATCTTCATTCTTCAGGCTTCACGCCTTATTTTCTGGACTTTTCTTACCATGGTTCCATATAGGTATCTTCTTTGTTTCTTCTATCATTCCTTTCAACTAAAACCTCTACTATTATCTTTTACTTTTCTCTTTCCCTCATCCATTATATCAACCATTTTTTAAAAATATCTTTACTTAATCTTTTGAGTTAATTTTTATATCACCATAGTTTTTCCTCAGTTTCCATTCTCCATTTTCTCATATCCTCCCCCACTTTTTTTTGAGCCAATTATGGTTATTTTGTACAGGCATAATAAGTTCTGTAACAAGGAGAATCCAATAGGGGGAAAAACTGTATTATGAAATGATTCTCATAATTCATGTTAGTAGTTATGTTTTATAAAGTTGCCACAAACACTGAATTAGTGAATACTAAACTGTTGTTCCTAGAGAACAATACAGGATTAGGTTCCTCTGAACCTCTGGATACAACATTTAGGTTAACACCTTCTGGAGCAGCCTTCTTTACAGATCAATGAATTTCCTCTTCCTTTTTCTTTGATGTACCATACTGTTAATTAATATTGAATTCATGACCAAGAACACTATAAATCATGCCTGAAGCTTATCTAAGCTTACATTAACATGTATTTTTTCCATAAAACACATTATCACTTTGTTTTGCTAAGGAATCCTACACAACACTTCAGTACAACAACTATTTTACACAGTGATATCAATAAAAAGCACAAAAATATGTTTACACTAAATAGACTGCAAAAAAGAATGATCATTAATAGGAAAACTGAAACCTCTATTAGAAATGTGTATGTTGGGTAACTCAAATTTTCTCTGCTCTGCATATATCTGTGCATTACTGCAAAGCTGCTTCAAGTGTTGATTTGTGGGTTATAAATAAATTTGAGAATAGGCAAACTGAAAAATACAGAATATGCAAATGAAGAGGATCACCTGTATTCACTAAGTGTGATGTGGCAGCTAAAGACAACATTAATTTAAAATACCATTTGCAAAATTTCATGGAGAGACATAATGGAACATTATGAATTGTTTGACCTCATAAAGTAGCCCCCCCCCAAAAAAAAAAAAACCCTTTAAAGGGAAGTAACATGAAACCCAATTAAACAATGTCATCCTGAGGGTATTTAAGGATAAAGCTGAAAGGAAGCTGACAATCAAAATAACAGACTTTTTTGAATAACAGACTTTTTTCCCCATCAAGGCCAGTGGAACCACTAAAATTACACCCAGCCAGCAATGTTGGAATGATTGGGTTTTGTTCATTGTTTTGAAGACCAAATTGAGCATAACTTGTCCAACTCTGGCTGTTCAGACCAATATGAGCTTGGATGATACAGATCAAGCACAAATGGTCCATATGAGCATTTCTAGTAGATATGTCTCTAAATTTGCTTATCCCACATTTTTTTGATCTACTGCAGTTCAGCTTCACTCATAGAATGCAGTGCCTTTTTTAATGTGAGTATGCCTTGCTGGGTAATCATTTGTCAATGTCTCCCATGTCATGTAATCAATTCCAGCATTCTTCAGAGACCTTGAGAGGATCCTTATATCACCTTTTCTGATCTCCAAGTGAATACTTGCCTTGTGTAATTTTTCTGTAAAATATTCTTTTATATAAATGTACATTTGGCATTCAAGCACTGTGGCTAATCCATCAGAGCTGCACTCTCTGCAATAGAGTTTGAATGCTTGGTGATTCAACTCAAGAAACAATCCCAGTGTCTAGCATCTTATTTTGTCAGGTGGTCTTTAGACTCTTCCTAAGACAATTCAAACAGAAACAAATCAATTTCCTGGCATGATACTAGTATGCTATCCAGGTTTTACCAGCATACACAATGAAGTCAACACAATGACTTTATATAAACTTTCAGCCTCCCAAATACTGAGCTAGCTCTGATAGTGCATGCATCAAACTCATCATCTACATGTATATCCCTGGAAAATATACTACCCAATTTTTGTAGTGGCAAGGAATTGGAAACTGAGTAGATGTCTATCAGTTAGGGAATGACTGAATAAGTTGTGGTATATAAAGGTAATGGAATAGTATTGTTCTATAAAAAATAACTAGCAGGCTGGTTTCAGAAAAATCTGGAAAGGCTGACATGAACTGATGATGAAGGGAACAGAATCAGGAGAACATTATACTTAGTAACAACAAGATTATATGATGATCAACTGTGATGGACTTGGCTCTTCTCTACAATGCAGTGATTGAAGGCAACTCCATTAGACTTGGGATAGAAAATGCCAATCACATCCAGAGAGAGAACTATGGAGACTGAATTGTTAATCATTTTTTCCCTGTTGATTTGATAGGACTGCATATATTTGACCTATATTAGATTGCTTACTGTCTTAGGAGGGAGGGAGCAGAAATATTTAGATCACAAAATTTTACAAAAATCAGTGTTGAAAACTATCTTTACATGTAATTGGAAAAAGTGAAATATTAATAAGTACAAGAAAAAAATTTTTACTATCAAGGTAAGTGAGCTTATCTGCAGCATTCAAAATTTCATAATTCGTTATAACCAATGGTTCCCATATAGGGATAGTGTGGTGCTGGATGGTAGAGAACATGTGTTTTCTTGGTGTTAGTCCAAAATTAGAACAAGCAGCAGAGAATTAATTCATAATTTGTTGCATCTCAGCCTCAAAGGCTGCATTGAGTGCTCAGTCATTTGTGAACCAAAAAATCATTCACCAGTTTTCTTTCCACTTTAATCCTGGCTTGTAGACTTCTCAATTTTAATAATTTATTGTTAACGTAGTAGCAGTGTGATGCTGTTTTTATCTTTGTTGAAGGCAACCGCAACGTTACTGAAAACATGCTAGAAAAACATGAGAAAAAGTACACGAGCTTATTTCATTCTGTTGGAAATCATAATAACATTGTCTGTCACCCAGAAACCTGGACAGGCATGCCTTCGTGAAACAGTACTGCTGAACTTGTCTGAGCAATCAGATTTTGCCACAATCTTCCACAAGCCCTCACAACTAGCAGTGTCAAAGCCCTTGGTCAGACTGACAGAAATTGAAACATACCTCTGTCCTGTTCCTGGCATTTCTCCTGAAGTTGTCAGGTAGTAAACACAATGTTGACTGTTCCTTGGCCCTGAAGCCACTAGATCTTAAGTAAATGACAGGGACAGGATTAGCCTATTAAGAAAAACTCTAGCAAGAGTCTTGTCAGTAATGACTAAGAAAAAAACCATTTCCTTTCTTTATTCCCACCCCCACCATTATTGTCACAAGATAATCTATTTCCCTTACCTTTGTGGAGATGGATAATGGAGGCCTCCTTGATTTCCTTGGGGATAATTTCCTCTTGCTTATAAGCCAGAAAATTTTCATCAGCTTTTGTGTGAGCAGAGTGAATCTCCCTGCCTTGTAAATCTCAGCTGGAATAGAATCAGTACCAATCTTGTTTCATGAGAATGTTTTCAAAATCTCTTAATGAGGAAATTTGACTAGAGAGGAATTAACTTCAACTTGAGCTATCTAGTCAGTGGCCTCAGCATTGTTTGATGGTAGTATATTGAGAACACTGGAAATGTTCAACTCATCTCTCCAAGATCATTTATCACTAAACAATATGGTTCCATGAACACTGAGTAGTTGAAATTTATCATAGGTCTTTGGCCCATAAATAGCCTCCAGGACATCACAAAGAGCTTAAAACTGACTTTCATCTGCCTTCTTATCAAGTCAAGAATCCTGCATGTTTCTCAGCTTCGCTTGCATTTTTTTTTCCTCCAGAGACTGATGAACTATCCTGCTGATAAACCCTGTGGGATTCTCATTTTTCCTTTAGCAGCTTCTGAATTTCCTCATCATTTTCATCAAACTAATCTTGACATTTGTAAATGTTTTGGCCCAGATGAGTAAATGCAGTACTTTACACCAACTCTCTGAAATCTGCTCACTTCCTTTTCTGCTTCACTATTGCCAACCATGTGTTGGCTCAGTTTTCCCTCCAAATTATTTAATAGTGTACTATTCTAGCTTGAAAAAAATTTCTTACCTGTTGATATTAAGTCTTCTGAGTCTTGCCTTAAGGATACTACTTTGTTGGATGCAGATACTTGGAGAAGATGTGTCAGAAACAGCAAGAGCAATGGTTACTTGGTACTGAAAATTTGTGCATCTCATGATCTTTTCATCACCAATAATGTTTTTCATTTACCTAAATGCAAGAAACCTTCATGGACACATCTTCACAGGAAATATTAGAGAACCTTGGTCAATGATTATTAATATCAGATAGGCATAAATAGGGTAATATAGGCTCCCCAAAAGTATTTTCTACTTTCCTAAAGATCATCAAACACAGAGTGCAACTCATAGAGGAATTCCAAATAGCTGAGGTCCTCAAAATGCTTCTCTTTGTGGATTATGTTCTGATCTCATCAAGCCTCAGAATACTATAGTCTCCTAAATGGGTCCCCTAATCATATAAAAGAGTTTGCCCTATCTATAATGGAAAAGGCAAGTACATCTGGAGTTCATTGAACTAATCCACCTCATTTGCTATTCTATAGGTATCCTATAGAATGTTCTTTACCATTTTAAATACACTAGAACTCTATTTTTAAAAAAAGATAAAAAACATTCTTAACTTGCAGGCTTGTACTAAAGAATTTAGCCAAAACTGTAAGTTATTGACCTCTGAATTCGATGAATAATGCCTGTTGTCCACATTATCCAATGTAGTTGGATGGACAACTTTAGCTCTCCTCCATGAGAATATATTTCTTGGGTGTACAGCAAATGTCAAATAACTTCAGTCCAAAATTGAATAGGAGGAAGAAGGGAGAAGTCTGAATTGCCTTTGGGAAATTACAAGTTTCTTTTAATGATTCAATTTTTCCCTGAAAGGCTCATCTTTTAAATTCCAAAATTCTAGTGTTACTGTATATATTCTACTGTTACTGTGAATTGTGAAATACTAAAATCCCAAAGGATAATGGATAGGTTCATAGTATATATGAATAAGCTTTATATAACACATCAGGAACACTAAATTCTAATATCAAATAATTGTTTGGATCCTTTTGGCAGATTTGATTCATAACAAGATTAGTAAATGTGAATAGGTTATAGTTTCTGTCATGGGAAGAACTGACCTCATAGGATCACTGATTTATTGAAGTTTGAGGATATTTGTTATTCGTTCATTTATTTATTGATCCATCTAAGAATTCATCCAGTGACAATAAACTCCTAAATTTTGTTCCTGCATCTAATGTGTTTTTAATGTTCAAACTCTGACTTTATTTTAAATTAATCCATATCTTAGTTCTTTACAAGAATTATCCTTTAGCCACCTCAGAACTGAACTCTAGTAACCAATAAAAAAAAGCAATCAATACAGTGAGCATGTCTTGGAATGTGTACAACATTCTGTCTTTGTGAGGTTTTCCCCATACCATTCTACCTCCCCCCCACACCTCTTTTCCAAGAGGAGGGTTGGTTCCTGATATGTCCTTTGGTTCCAAGAGCAGTCATGAAAATTACTGATAGCGTAGCTTGCTTCTAGTGTTTTTCATTTTCATTATATGACTTTTTTGTAGTGTGTTTTAATTATTACAGTCCATATAAGTTCATGTAAATCCATATTTAGCTGATATTTTTATTATTTACTTTATAATACTATGCCATATAGTCACATCACTACTTAGTCATTTTCCATTCAGCAGACACATTTTAAAGTGATCCAAACAACCCTCTTACAGTAAAAGTTTCTTCATTCTCCACATTTCTTGTGTTGTTGTTTTTTACTGCCTTAAATAAATTTGAAACTTTTGTCTGAATAGCTGCTCAGCCAAGAGGAATGCTTTGGTTGTTGTTGTTTTTATTGCAGTCTTCAGTCCATAAAACAAAGAGAATTCATTTTTGTCACTGTAATATTTCTATTCCTTACAGTTGTTTACAAACCACATAAAGAAATTCTTTCAGCTTTGCTTTTTTTTCCTTTTACTTCTCCTGCTTATCTTACAGAATTCCATCCAGGACATTTAGGCATTTCAACACCTCTTTCTACTTTAGAGTTACTATGACTATATTAATGCCATTCGATTACATAAAATTTTTGTTCTAATTGCAAGCCTCTACTTTTTTGCACTGACAGTTTTTCTATCTAAAGTAGTCTTCCTTTTGTACTTTGTGTTAAGTTCTTAAAAAAAAAAAGTTAACATACTATTAATTATTATGTTTCACAACAGGATATCACATCCCCATAGAAAGATAGGCTTGTGCAAACTAATGACACAGTTGCATATTAAACACTCAGTACTTCACAAGAACCTCATCAAATTGAATTTTAACTCATATTAGATACAACCTGATAACATTTTATAATTTGCACTAAATCTGCTTCTGCATATTTTAAACTGAATTAATTACAACCTAGGTATTTACCATTCAACATTTTTAATAATTGTTTTTTGAGCCCAGCTACTGAGGTAAAGAACTCACTACAACACAAAAATTGCTAGGAAAATTGGACATCATTGTAACAAAAATTAGTTTTAGAGCAATATTCATACTACATACCAAATTTAAAACTCCAAATTAAACTTAAATATACAAAGTCACATTCTAATTGTTGGGGCAAAGAACTAGAAACTAAGAAGTTGTCATCAAAGATAACCTTCTAATAACTTTGCTTATTTTTGAAATTAAAATTAGGTAGTCTCAAAGTTCTGACCAGATTCCTATTCTGTTCATTTGTAGTTTATTTCCATTACCACTCAGTTATGTCAGGAAAAAACTTTTTTCATCTTGGCCTAAATTATTGCCTTAACATTTTAGAACCTACTGACAAAGTCATGTCTAACTCAGAGAAACTATACTGAAGATCCAGGGTATTCCCTGTAGTTCTTTCTTCTGCCACTCTTGAGGTGGTTAGAGTCCTCCTTTTATTTAGAACTTTATAATAGCATTAGGTTTACTATTTTTAAAAGAAGCATCTGCAAGTGAAAATTTGAAAACAGCTACTTGTTAGTTTATGGACTTGTTTCTAATCTGGTGTTTGCAAGGAATTAAGTGAAAGTGTAAACCCTTATTGATTACCTTCTTCTTATATGATATCTCTGGTGTAATAATCACCTCTTGTCTTCATTAGGTAGAATAAAGTGTGCTACTTGTAGCACTTTACTTTTTTAATTAAGCCAAAGCTTAATCTTTGTTTTTTTTTTTTTTTTCAAAATAATTTCTCTAGAAGACATAAAAAAATGAGGTTATGGGGCAAGATTATAAAGTAAGAGCATTGAAGACTATGAATAAATTAATGGATGGATGGATGGATGGATGAACAAATAAGGCTTTTATTTGTGCAAGGGGCTTATAATACCAATAGAAAAATAATCCAATTCCTGTTGTTCTTAAGGAGTTCACATTCCAATGAAGAGAACAACACATAGAAAATTTTAGTCACAAGTTAAATGGAAGAGTCCCATGGTCCTTAGCAGAGAATGGCCAAAACAGATGATATTTGACTTTTGTTTTACGACTGGATTTGATGACTGGAAAAGAGTGAATCTGATGTCTCTGGGCAACTCTGTCTCACTTAAATCCAACTTGATACATGAGTCAAGCTAATATCTCCATAATTTCATTTCCTAAAATCATATTTGTTTCTGATCTTGAGTGATTTGATAAGGCCAAAGACATTGGTGAGAAGAATTGTCCTTTTTGGGTCTTCAGTAGAGTTGAGTCTTTAACATATGCAGGAACAGTTGCCAGGCTGCATCTCCCCAGGGGCTGCTTCCAAGTATGATGGCTGACACTGATGGAAATATTAATGTTCCCAAGGCTCTTGGGTTCAAGTCCTATCATGATCTCAGGAAAGGCAGTAGTGGTAGTTGGACTTGCCTGGCACATGCTGTTTCCCTTCTTTTCTTCAGTGTCTTATAACTTCATGAAGACTGACCTGCCTGCCCTGTATGTAGCAGCTGGCTGGGAAGTGATAGAAATGGCTGGGTCCCTCTACACATTGATGATAGCTATGAGGGTTGGGCTGGAAGCAGGATTGATGGTCATGGGGATGCTGCCACTTTCTAGGTTTCTGTGCTTTTTTTGTGGCAGGTGGTCAGCAGTTGTTGCTAATGCTGATGAGTGTTGGAATCCTTACAAAGTGTTAAGTCATTAGAATTGATAGAGACAATAATTATCCAATTTAGCATGGCTCAATATGATTGTTCTGATCCTACAAGATGTTATGGGCCAGAACTTGAAACAAAGTACTAAGTGGAATTAAGGAGACAATGTTTAAATCTAGTTTAGAATTGATTTAATCCTACAACAAATAATGGTTTCCCAATGATATAATGATTGGTGTGTACTCAGTGTAAAGCATATAAGCAAGAAACTCTCAGGGCCTAAGGGCACTCTAGGAGATAGAGAAGCCCACTCTCAGAGGCAGTCAGATTCATTCCATTTTCCACCTTTGTGCTGGCTGAAGGCTGAAGGACAAACCTTTGGATTTGGAGACATTCGGAGGGAGCTCTTGGAACCAAGGAGAGAGATAGGTCTCTGTTAAAGCTAACTGGGCCCAAGGAAAGAGACAAGACTTGGAAGAAGAAAATAAACATTTGGATTTTATCAGCTGGCTGTATTTGAAGCCATTATTACTCTGAACTGAAACTAAGGCTGCCTCCAGAACCCCCCCCCCCCCCCCCCCAAGAAACCTGCTCCCAGAGAGAACCGTCATATATTATACAAAAGAAGAGAGCACCACAGATGAGGAAATGGGCCGGCTCCCTTTCCCCAACTATTTCTTCCCTCAGTGGTGACTAGGAGTGCCAAGTTGAAAAGCAGGTCTTGTATTTGAGAGACAGTATTATCCTAAGGCTCTTGGACTTAGGCTCCTGTGCAGTACCCATCAGTCTGAAAGGAAACAGTGGTCAAGGTAATGCTGAAGGTGATTTGGCCCATGCTGCCTTCCTGTCTCTCCAAGGTCCTCACTGCTTCAACCAGGATATTTTGCCTGCCCTATGTAAATTTGGTTCTCAGTGGTGGAATGAACATGGGCCTTCAGATCATAGCATCACAGAGCAGAACTGGAAGGAGTTATCATCTCTAAGTCCTCATTATACAGATAAGGAAATTTCTCAGTGGAGAAGTTGTCATTTGCATTTGCACAAGGCTCTTCAACTAGCAAAAATGAAATCTAAGTTTCAATTCCACATCCTCTAATTCCCAATCCTGTGTTTTTCATATTCATTGCCTAATCTTCTAGCTTTTTTACTTACTAGCTTCTTTACCTTAGGCAAATTAAGTAAATGGCTTTGGGCTTCATTTAATTCAACAATAAAATGAGTCTTGGTCTATCTGATTTCTAAGGTTTCCTCAAACTCTGACATTGTGTGCATTTTATGAAGACGTGGATTCTGTATATATTCTTTTTTTTACATAATCATTAACTTTGAAAATGCTTTTGAAGTCAATTTAAGAATTTTCTCCTGGGGTCAGGAGAAAAAAACAAATTTTAAAATACCTTGACACTGAAGGAGATTAAGTACTTCTTGGTTTTTCAAGGTAGTAAGTTTGTAGAGAGGGAATAAATTCATATTAAGTAATCAAACATCAGTCATGCAAGCTGACACTAATGATAATTCACAATTATAGCTTGATATTATTAATGGCTTTCTTCCTCTTCTCAGGTTGCTGCTGTCGATCTTTTAGTGCCTGGAGTTGGAGAACTCTTTGGAGGAAGCCTGAGAGAGGAACGGTTCCATTTACTGCAACAACGGTTAGCAAGGTATGGAAAACTTTTTATCTTTTTTATCTTGTCTTATCAGAATAGCAAAAAATATAGAATCGGGGTCTAGCTTATTAGGATAGTTGATGTTATCTATATCACATACTCCTTCAGGGGAGTGGTGTGTTAATCAAGATTTTTCTGAAAGGCCACACCTGATATTAAAATAAGTGTCATTTGTATATAATTTGCATACTTTCCATACATATCTAAAAGAATTATATCCTATTCTTGAATAGTTTTTCACTTTTAAAAAATGTTGCATTCCTCCCTTCTGCTATTTTTTCTTTCTTATACCTTTCTTATTTTACCTACTAATTATAAATACTTCAACATTGTGCCAGTATGAAGAAAGAAGAGGGATGTTATGGCAAGTATCACTAAAACTTTTTCTAAGTCGAAGCTTAGAACATGTTCTACAACATGATGTAGTTAATAAAAACAGCATTAGAATTAGAGCAGGAGTTAACCACCAAAGACTTTTCATCTTTGTTTTCAATAACCTCTAACAGAAGTTTAGCATTTTCATAATTCTGAGAAATGGTCCCAAGGTTTCAGAAAACTGCTAATGGGGTCAGGGGAAAAAAAAAAAAAAGGTAGAGAACCTCTTATTTAGAATCACAAGACCTGGCTTTGACTCTTGGTTCTATCACTTGCTATTTGTATGATCTTAAGTAAATCTCTCCAAGTCTCAATATCCTCCTCTGAGAAACAAAACAGTCAGGTAGATAGTCTTAAGGTCCTTTTCAACTCTAAGCCTATGAATTCTAATCTTAAATGAAATTCTGTAAGTACTTCCTTCCTCTCCATGAGATATACTCTCCATTAGGGTTGCTGCCTGTTTGAAAAACCAGGCATATTCACTTTGGAAAAGAAAATACTTCATGGGACTAGAGAGGTGAAAAACATAATAGCTGTTTTCAGATATTTAAAGTTTGTCATATAAAGGGAATAGATTTCTTCTGCTTGTTCATAAAGTATAGAATTAGGACCAATAGATACAAACAATAAGGAAACAAATTGTTGGTTACTGTGAGGAAGAACAGCATTTTAGATTTGTGTGTATATAAGTATACACATACATACGTGGAGAGGAGAGGTCTTTGGATTACAAATTCAGCATTCTTCCTACCACCTCATAATGATGATTTTTCAAGACCTTTAACCAACAATGTGCTAACCATTTCAATTATATATAGTCCTCAGATAAAGACACACCATGTCAGCCTCAGCCTGTTGTCTCTGAGGTCTTTAATGCTCTAACCTGAGACACAAGAAAGGACTTTGAAGAGCCGTCATGCTAAAGTTCAAAGACCCAACTGAATCCTACCCTTAAAGGTAGAAATCAGCAAAAAGAACCTAAGGGCACCAAGGTGAGATTAAGCAGGGTAGATTTCCATCCCTTCCCCTCAAAAAAAAAAAAAAAAAAAAAAAAACTTAGCCTGCACTGCCAGTGCTAGAAAAATGAATAAATCAAAGAAAACACTACAAACCTAGAGTTCCCCCAAAAGGAAAAAATAACTGCACAATTCTTGTAAATAGATTCAAAGGAAAAAAGAGATTTTCCACAAGCAAAAACAGAAGTAATTAAAAGAGATCATGAGGAAAACTACATTTTGCTAAAAAGATACCACAGACAAAATCATATCAATGCTCTTGTTGTTTAGTTATGTCTTAACACTTCATGACTTCATTTTGGGGTTTTCTTGACAAAGTTACAGGGTGACTTGCCATTTCCTTCTCCCGCTTATTTTATAGATGTGGAAACAGAGGCAAATAGGACTAAGTGACATAGCCCAAGATCACTAGTGTCTGCGGCCAGATTTGAACTTCAGTCTTCCTTACTCCAGGACTAGTACTCTAAACACTGCACCATTTGAACATACATACACCAAATTGCATATCATCCAAATTCTTAAAGGAAAAATTCAGTGAATAACAGTAAAACTATATTAACTAATTCAATTTATCCCTCTCAGAACTTAATCATGAAGTAAATAAGAAAGATATTAATAAGAGGAATAGAATTTGAGAGAAATTAGATATGGTAGGCCTCTGGAAAAAATTGAATGAAAATAGAATGATTGTCTCTTTCAATCAAATTTATCTTTGCTTTTGCTTTATCTGAAATTTTGATTGCTATCTTTCCCTTTTTACTAGCTTTTTCTCAGCATTTTCCCAAAAATTGACCATGTATTCAGAAATAAAAACATCACAAATGAATATAGAAAAGCAGAAATATTAAATGAGCCCATTTTGGGCCATAATACAATAAAAATTGAATTCAGTAAAGGATTCTTGAAAGCAAAGATTAAAAATTAATTGGAAATAAAATAATCTAATCCTAAAGAATGAGTGAGTCAAAAGATAAATCATAGAAACTGTTAAGGGACAGGTCAGTTCTCCAAGAGCCCCCACAGCTGTGGTTTATAACATCTAAAGGATTTGCAAGGCAGCCTTTGCTAACACAGGTGTTGTATACTAGGAATGAGATAAATCGGAGGTAGAAGGAAGAGAAGTCAGACAACGGGATGGCCCCTCAGTCAGAGAGGTTAGAGAACAGCAACTGCTTCTTGGTCTCCTTGTCACAAGGAGATCCATTCTGGGTTGGATCTCCAGAAACCACTGTCAGGTGGCTCCCGTGTATTCCAACAGCTCTCCCATGTATTCCAGCAATGTGGGGCAAGAATTACAAGAAGAACCAAAGCTGTTCATGAGAAGGATCCTTCCATAGTTAAGGAAGAAAAGCCCCAGTAAGATTTTTTTAGTTGGGGTAATTAAATGGGCCTACACATCAAAGGGCCGAGCCAGAAGACTGATGAGAGACTGAAATGCCTATTCTGACTGGAGTCCTCTTCTCCATTTGAAAGTTTGCCTCGATCAACATCTGCTACAACCATCCAGAAGTGATAGTGCTGCTTGCATTCCTCAGTGCGTGGACCATGCTTGGGGTGGGGGAACAGCAAAAAAAAAAAAAAAAATGGGGAATTGTTAAGGGTCAGGTCAATTCTTCGAGAATGTCCACAGCTGTGGATCATAACATCTGAAGGAGTTGCAAGGCAGCCTTTGTTGTCACAGGTGTTTGCTGACTGGGAATGAGATAAATTGGAGACAGAGGGAAAAGAAGGGAGATCAGACAACACAATGCCCTCTCAATCTTCTTGTATCATCCTCTCACAAGAGGAGATCCATTCTGGATTGGATCTCCAGCAGCCACTGTCAGATGGCCCTCGTGTATTCCAATAACTTTCCTGTGTATTCCATAAAAAGAGATAACATAATCAAATGTGTGGGATACAAACAAAGCAGTAATTAAAGGAAATTTTATTCCTGTAAATTTTACATCAATGAAAGAAAGTATGGATCATTGAATTTGGGTATATAACAACAACAACAAAAAAGTAGTCACTTAAACACCAAAAATTGAAATCCTGAAAATCAAAACGGGTATTAATAAATCAAAAGTTTAAAAAAAAACCTAATAAATAAAATTAAGAACTGATATTATAAGGGGAAAAAATCTATAAATAGGTTGGTCAAAGAAAGAAGAAAACCAAATTACCTATATCAAAAATGTGAATGTACCACCAGTGAAGATGAAAATATGATATAATAAAAATAATTAAGTGAAATTGTGAAATTTACATTTTTGTAAATATTCATCTAATAGTTTTGATATCTAAACAAGGGAATACAAAAACAAGGATCATATTATAGACCAATTACCACAATGAATATTAATGCAGAAATTTTAAATAAAATATTAGCAAAGAGACTGTAGCAGTATATCTCAAAGGTCATATACTTGAATCAAGTTAAAATTTGTGCCAAGAGTGCTCAACTAATTCAGTATTAAGAAAATTATGGGAGTGATTAACTGTATCAACAATGGAAACAAAATTAAGAAGAAAAAAAAGATTATCTCAGTAGATATTTTTGACAAAAAACTGTAGCCATTTCTATTAAAAACCATAAGGAAACATAAGAACAAACAAAGCTTTTTTAAAAAATGATAAGCATTATCTATATAAAATTAAGAGCAATCATCTGTAATGGGTATACACCAGACACCTTCTCAATAATCTCAAGAGTAAAGCACAGGTAGCCATTATCACCACTATTATTCAATATTCTACTTGAAATGCCAGCTATAGCAATAAGACAAGAAAGGAAGGAAGGAAGGAAGGAAGGAAGGAAGGAAGGAAGGAAGGAAGGAAGGAAGGAAGGAAGGAAGGAAGGAAGGGAGGGAGGGAAAAGAAAAGAAAAGAAAAGAAAAGAAAAGAAAAGAAAAGAAAAGAAAAGAAATTGAAGGAATTAGAATAGGCAACAAAGGAGACAAAACTATAATTCTTTGTAGATGACATGATGGAATACTTAGAGCACCTGAGAGAATCAACTTAAAAAACTACTTGAAACAATTAGAGTTGAAACTATAAAAGAAATCTACATAATCCATCGGTATTTCTATATATTATCAACAAAGACCAGCAAGAAAGAAAGAAAAATAGTTGCAAACAATATAAAGTACTTGAGAGTATATTTAACAAGATATGCATAAAAATTACATGAACACAATTACAAAACAGTACAAATAAAGCGAGATCCAAATAATAAGAAATATTCATTGCTCTGGGTGCCCAGGAAAAGCTTCTCAAAAAAATTCAACTCTCCCAAAGTGTAATAGGCTATTTTAGTTGAGGGTGGCACAGGAGAACATGAAGCTAAGAACAAATAACCATTTGACATGTTTGCTGTAGTATAGATTTCCTTTATGTATAGGTAACAACTGAGACACCTTCCAAATCTGAAATTCCGTGTGATTCTCTATGTGTAATATATTCAAATTTTAATTTCCACTTTACTTTCTAGATTTTCCATGTCTTTTTTTTTTTTTTTTTTTAATGCATAAACACTTTGGAAGGATCCTGGTTTGAAGTAAAAAGAAAAAAAAGGAAAGAAGGAAATCAAGGAAAAAGGGAGGGAGGAAAAGAGGGAAGAAAGTATGGAAGGAAGAAAAGATATGAATTGCTCTTGACAAAGACAAGGCAATATTATAAAAATGACAATGATACCTAAATTAATTTACTTTTTGGGTGCCATTCCAATCGGAATACCAAAGAATTACTTTATAGAACTAGAAAAATAATAGCAATTCATCTGGAAGAACAAAAGATAAAGAATATCAAGAGAATCAAATCTTTTTAAAGTAAAGGAAGATGGCCTAGTCATACCAGATTTCAAGATCCTACAAAGCAATATCATTAAAACAGTCTAGTAATGGATAAAAAATAGAATGGTTGATCATTCAAATAGATTAGGTGCACAGTATACAGAAGTAAATGACCATAGTAATTTAGTGTTTGATGCCCTCAAGCTTTTGGAGCAAGAACTTGCTATTTGACAAAAAATGCTGGGAAAACTGGAAAGCAGTCTGTCAGAAACTAGGTATAGACCAACTTTTCACACTGTATATCAACATAAGGTCAGAATGGGCGTATAATTTAGACATAAATTTATATAAAAAATTTAGAGCATGGTAAAAATTACTTGTCAGATCTGTGGATAAGAGATGAATTTATAACTAAACAAGAGATTAGAGAGGTTCACAGGAGATAAAAAGAGATAACTGTTTTCCTTACATTAAAAAGGTTTTCAGTATTAGATTACTTTCTATTTGGAGGTGGGGAGGAAAATTTGGAACACAAGGTTTTGCAAAGGTGAATTTTGAAAACTATCTTTACATGTATTTTGAAAAATAAAAAGCTATTATAGGAACACACACAGAAAGTTTTGCACAAAGAAAACCAGTGCAAGAAAAACTAGAAGGAAAGGAGGAACTGGGGAGAAAATGTTTTCAGCAAGTTTCTCTGATAAAAGCTTCATTTCTCAAATATATAAGGAACTGAGCCAAACTTATAAAAATAAAAACTATTCTCCAGATGATAAGTGATCAAAGGATATAAATAGGCAGTTTTCAGAAGAAATCAAAGCTATCAATAGTCATATTGAAAAATGTTCTAAATCACTATTCATTAGAAAAAATGCCAATTAAAGTGATTCTGAACTGATGCTGAGTGAAATGAGCAGGACCAGGAGATCATTATATACTTCAACAACAATACTATATGATGACCAGTTCTGATGGACCTGGCCATCCTCAGCAGCAAGATCAACCAAATCATTTCCAATGGAGCAGTAATGAACTGAACCAGCTACGCCCAGAGAAAGAACTCTGGGAGATGACTAAAAACCATTACATTGAATTCCCAATCCCTATATTTATGCCCACATGCACTTTTGATTTCCTTCACAAGCTAATTGTACAATATTTCAGAGTCTGATTCTTTTTATACAGCAAAATAACGTTTTGGTCATGTATACTTATTGTGTATCTAATTTATATTTTAATATATTTAACATCTACTGGTCATCCTGCCATCTGGGGGAGTGGGTGGGGGGGTAAGAGGTGAAAAATTGGAACAAGAGGTTTGGCAATTGTTAATGCTGTAAAGTTACCCATGCATATAACCTGTAAATAAAAGGCTATTAAATAAAAAATAAATAAATAAAGTGATTCTGAGGTATATCTCACACCCATCAGATTAGCTAATATTACAGAAAAAGACAAATTACAGAGGACATAGAGAAAAACAGGGACACTAATGCACTATTGGTGGACTTGTATACTAGTCCAGCCATTATGGAGAATTATTTGAAGCTCAAAAGATTATATAAAACTTCATACTTTTGGACCTAGTAATATTACTAGCTCTGTATTCCAAAGAGATAAAAGGAAAAGGAAAAGGACCTATAATCAAAAACACTTACAGCAGCTCATCTTTGTGATGGCAAAGAGTAGAAATTTGTGTGAATGCCCATCAATTGGGGAATGGTTAAACAAGTTGTTATATATGATTGTGATAAAAATACTATTGTGCTGTAAGAAATAATAAGTAGGATGGTTTCAGAAAACCTGGCAAGATTTTATATGAGCTAATGCAAAGTGAAGTGAATAAAGCCAGATCATTGTACAAAGTAACAAATTGTAACAGTGATCAACTGTAAAACACTTAGCTACTTTGATCAAGACAATAATTTAAGATAATTCCAAAAGATTTATGATGAAAAATGCTATACTATTCCAGAGGAATATAAAACTTAGAATATATAAATTGAAGGATGCTTTTTTCAGTTTCTTTTCCTACTCTTTTTTTTCTTGGCCGTGCGGGGGGGCAGGGGGTGGTGTTGAGGGTATGGAGATGGTGATATGGTTAACATGGAGATATGTTCTGCATGACTTGGCATGCATAATTCTCAGTGGGGGAGGGGATCAAAGAGAGGAAGAGAATTTGGAAGTGAAAATTTTTAAAAGAATTTTTAAAAAAGAAAATCATTCTTTTAAAAGTGCCTTTCATGGGTACAGGCTGAGAAAATCATGGCTAGGAAACAAGTAAAATGGCTAGAAGGTAGTTCCTCTGGATAAGACCTACAATGTACTGAAAGTTAATTTAATTATGAGTCAAAAGTGTGACAGAAAAAAAAAAAAAACCTCTTCACAACTTCATTAAGCAAAGCAATATCCTAAATGAGAGAGGTACTGATTCCACATACTCTATCTTAGTCTTGCTACATTTGGAGTATTTTGTTCCATTTTTGGTGCTACGTTTTTGGAAGAACACATCCAGGACAGGGGCAAGAAGAATGCTGAGATGACTTAGAAATAATGCTACACTGAAATGGACTAGAGTTCATACTATATTGAGATTGATTGAAGGAACTAAGAATATTTAACCTGAAGCAAAGAATTTAGCAGGATAAGTCTTTTATTTGAAAGTTTTCAAAAGGAAAGAGATCAAACTTATTTTCTGGGCAGAACTAGAAGCAGTTTGTCAAAGTAGTAAAGAAAGCAGATTTAGATTTGAATTATCTCTCATTAAACTTGAAATGTTCATAAGGGAAATAAATTACCTCCAAAAGTTTTAGGTCATGAGAACATTTGAGATCTTCAGATAGAGAGTGAATAATTCCCTTTTTAGCCATATTGGAAAGAGAACTTTTGGTCAGGTATAAATTAGACTTAGTTGACTTGTGAAATTCCTTTTAATTTTTTAATCTTTAATGCAAAAGGGCTTTTCATTTATTATCAGATCCTTATGTTCTAGATGTACTGAGTAACCTTTTTTAAAAGGTAAAATTTTATGGTTTTTTTGTTTTTACCTTGCCTAAATTTTTTCATATCCCCACTGCATCTCAAACATTGTATGTCATTGTTACTTTCCTGCTCATTAAGTTGCATTTCTTGTTAACCTCTACAATCAAATATAAAGGTCTCTGTTGGACCTTTAAATCTCTTTTTAACCTAATCTCTTACTATCTTTTGCAATTTTCTTAAATTTACTCTTTTCCATGTTCTATGATCTAGCTACATTGACCTCCTAGTTGTGTATGGGTTGTTCAAGGAGGTCAGTATCTCTGGTATGAGGGCTTATTGAATGGATCTTAACGTATCTGAACTGTTCAGGAACAGAAATATCTGAATAAACTGATGACAATGCCTCAGGCAGAAGGGAGTTGCCATGCATCTGAAGTTATATCACTCCAAAGCATAAAATCCCCTTTTTCCTGATGGAGAGACGCCTATGTACCACTGAAAAGGTCATATTGCCTTGCAAAATGGTTAGGTAAAAAATGGCTTATGAGGGAATCTTCTGTTCCTGAACAGTTCAGATATGTTAAGATCCATTCTACTTTGAAAAGGGATTTTCTTCATTTCCCTGCCATTTCAGGACTAGACATGACTAGATATTCTCAAATCAGTAAAGTAAGAGTTCATTGCATCTTCTGAAAGCAGATGCAAAGACTTGTGATTGTTGCCAACAGGTCTTTAGTGCTCAGGAAGGTGGATCAAGTGTCTAATGCTATTCCTTTTTTCCCTTGACCCTGCGCACCTACCCAACAATTGAAGTGCCCTTTTTATTTGTTTCCTAGATAAGTGCTTAACATCCTTTGGAGAATGTTACCACATTTCCTGACCTTAATAACACCTTGGACCTTTGGCACATGTTGTTAGTTATGCCTTGAAATGGCTGTCTTTTTTCCTCTACTTAAGTTATAAGGTCTTTGAGAACCATGGTATTTAATAACAATAAAAATAACAACTCATTTTGAGCTCTGCAGTGCACTTTTATGTACATTTTTGCCTTTGATCTCCATGATGGCCCAGGGAAGTTACATGCCACCGGTATTATCCTTATTTTACAAAGAGGTAAACTGAGGTTCTTGAGAAGAACTTAAGAAGTCCCATGACCTACTCCCACTGTCACTTCCCTGAATATTGGAGCAGTTATTTGGAGCTTGCCCCACTGTGGCCCCAAGCCCAAACACTTTTCCACTCAGCATTCTGCTAGGAGTTGCATTTCATTGTCTGCCCTTTATTAAATTTCATTGGAACACAAAGACCACTTGATAAAGACTTGTTGGTTCATGAATTGATCATTTCCTATTTTTTTTCTTTTACAGACTAGGACTGACAGATGCCTACGAGTGGTAAGAGCATGGCTGCTAATTGTTATAAATCTTTCAGTGGTTCCCAATTACCTTGCCTTCCATAATTAACCACCTCATCTTGCCTGCCTTACTTAATGTTACTCTTTCTCCACATACTCTCTGCTTTAGCCAGCCTGACCTACTTTTTTGCCTTTCAAACATAACATTGTACTTTGACACTTTCTTGCATTTGTCCAAAATATTCCCTTTGCCTAGAACATCCTCCTTTCCTTTTTTACGTTTTTTAATTTTTGTCCAACTAAACTATAACCCAACATCTCTCAAATGTTCTTAGGTAATACTATTCATTATAATTGTCTATGTTGATGTCTTATACCGATGCTGGATAAGCTACATGAGATCAGAGATCCTGTCTGATCTAAACTTTGTATCCTGCCCCCATCTCCAACATCCCATAATAGGTGCTTAATATGTTTTTTGAATAAGAATGCTTTGGAAGTTATTTTTCACTGATTATAGATACCAGGAGTCAGTTTTTCCAAGTTTGGGTTTGAAGTAATTAACTATAGGATACTGAAGTACTTCAGGGAAAAATATTTCCTTCTCCCTAATTCTGACTTTGGTATAAAAGCTTTTCCCTTCAAATATTCTTTGTAAATTTATATAATATAATTCTTTCAGAATTTGGTATATTCCATCAACCATTTCTTGAATCTTCCATATTTCCCTGTGCACAAAAGGGCAAGATCAATGATGTTGTTACCCTTCATCTGGGGAAGAACAGTGTTCTAAAGATGGGAATAAATTAGGGTAGGAATAGAATTTTCAATGCCAACTCTGTACTTTTAGCACACTCTGCACTGCAGCCATGGAACTGTAAGACAATGGTCATTAGAGATCATCTGGATTATCCTCCTTAACCTCATTTTACAAATTAGGAAAATGAGGCTGAAAAAGATTTAAGTGCATTGCCCAAGACCTTACAAATAGTGTGTAACAGACCCCAGTGTAGAATTTTAAATCTCTTAACAAAAAATGCAGTATTATTTCCAGCTTACCACTCCACCTCCACCTTGCAATAATAATTATTCTGTTCATTTTCTTCAGCCATGCACATTGTTTCCTTTTAAGGAAACTAGTTTCCTTCATTATCTAATATTTATTATCTACAAAGACCTTAACTAATGCATAGATAAAATTCTATATAAAACAATTTGCATTGTCAAGTAAGGGTACCATTTTCTTACTCTATTTTGATTATTTTCCATTCTAGACTGAAATTATAAACCACTAATACTTCCAAGTTTACACTTATTATCTGATTATAAATTGTTCTCTGACAAGATTTCAGTTTAGTTTTGTTATACCATAACAGGAGTAGCCAGTCCAGGTGTCTAAGAATCTTCTCACTTCCCCATTCTTAGGCCTGCCATATGCAAATGAAATTTGTGACTAGTTCCACAAATTTCAAAGTATCATTTCTATAATCTGGCTACTCTGGAAAGCATATTACAAGTAATAATAAAAAACTATAAATTCATAGAAGAGCTCTTGTTTTATCTCAGAAATATATTTTCCATTTGTCAGAAGTAAGGAAAACCAAAATCTCCTTCCTACATCATCCTTTTGAATCAAGATTCAAAAAAAAACAAACAAACAAAAAAAAAAACCAGACATGTGTGTAGAATGATTGGCATATTTTACCCCCCTAAAAAGGTAACAGTTTGAATCACATAAAGCTAAGACAGTATGGGGGAGTATTAGACAATGGGAGCCCTTTCTACATTCCACCAAGCCAGATCTTAGATGGCCATCTCACATCTTCTAGCCAACTTTTTGTGGGTGGGTGCTTATGTATGTTCTTTGCAATTCATCTCATTTTCTTCACTAAATCAGAATATATCCTGTCAACCTGGCTCATTGAACTTGAGGTCAGTTCAATCACCACATAGCTCATTGCCCTTGGGCTCAACATGAGGAAAAAATTCTTAAACAAACAAATTAGACTACAGGGAATAGGTGACTGAACTGTTTAATCTTACCTTAGTAAATGGGCATCCAAATTCCAGTGATGTTACCTGGACCAGTTTCTCACTTCATTTATGATTCATTGTTAGTACTTTAGAAATTATATTATTCCTACCCAACAAGTTCTTGCTAATTATTTATAGATACATAAAATCTTAGCAATAAGGGACCTCAGAAGTCTGAACTTGAATAAGAATCCCATTTATATTTTTCCTGACCAATGCTCATCTGATTAAAGAGCTCACTCTTGCACAATATAGTCCATTCCACTTTGGTAGAGCTCTGATTGTGAGAAAGTTTATTCTTATATGAGAATAAAGTGCCTTTTTTTTTTAATGGCTCATTTTAATTTTGAGAAAACAAATACTTCACAGTGAATTTGTATTCCCCAAAGATAGTTAAGTAAAACCACCTGATAGCATCATTGAAACTACTACTATAGCACTTTTTACTTTTGAAGTACACCATTTGTTAGTAGGGAGTTCCTTTAAAAAAAATAATTTAGAACCAATCATTTTTATTAATCAATTCTCTGAAAGTTGCCCCCCCAAAATAGAACAGGATCTAGTTCTCACCCTAAAGGAACTAATGGCTGCTAACTATAGTGTCTAAATGAGCTGCAGAACCTTCAGTTTTGCTCATTAGTGCCAAAAGTTCCATTACTCCATATTTTACTATATATTTTATGTCATGTATCTTCTCTTGGCTGTATCACTAAGTGCTCCAGGAACCTGTGTTTTTTTTAGTTTGGTACTCCCTTCACAGAGGCAAACTTCAGCCTCTATAGACATTAAGTAAACCAGTTTGATAAGTTGTGGCTAAAGAAATATTTTTACTTGATGGCTACCTCTCTGGTGATGATGCGTTTTGAATGAAATGCTAGGGAGGACCTTGGACCAATGATCAGTTTATCACCAGGTCTTTCAAGATTGATAGGATCTTAAAAAGCCTTGAAAGACTTACATGAACTGATACTGAGTGAAGTAAGCAGAACCAGGAGAGCATTGTACATAGTAACAGCAAGATTATGTGATCATTAGTTATGACAGACTTAGCTCTTTTCAGCAATGCTATGATCCAAGAGAATTCCAATAGACTTGGGATGGAAAATGCTATCCCCATCCTGAAAGAGAACTATAGATTCTGAATGTGGATCAAAGCATACTATTTCATCTTTCTTTTTTCTTCTTTGCTTTTTCTTTCTCATGTTTTTTTTTTTTTTTTTCCCCATTTTGGTCTGATTTTTCTTGCACGAATATGGAAATATGTTTAAAAGGATTGTATATGTATAACCTATATCAAATTGCTTGCTGTCTTGTGGGGGAAGGTAAAAGAAGGAGGGAGAAAAAATTTGGAATACAACATCTTGACAAAAATGAATGTCGAAAACCATCTTTATATGTAATTGGAAAAATAAAATACTTTTGGTGGAGGGGGAAGAAAGCTTGCTAGAACCTAGCAAAAGCTTGTAACTCCATTGACCTAACCTTTGAAAGCCCAAGATTACCTCTGTTTCTTGATGTTGCATCAGATTAGGACTTTTGAGGAATGTTCCTCAAAAAAAAAAAAAACCACAAAAACCACAAAAATAAAATATATTAATTAGTCCTATTCTATAACCTGTCTAATGAGGTTATCCATTCTCAGGGTTTTCATAGGAAAATGTCTCTCCTCAGCACCCAGGCCACTACCCCATTCATATATTCAGTGAACTACATAGAGTAGCTGGGAACAGACTCCAGGACAAAGCCAGAGCTATATTTTATACTTGGTGTCCTACTGTGGAGAAATATTCTCTGGTTTCATAGACAACAGTTTCACAGATTGCCAGCTTCCAAAAGTTATTCTTTGCTTACATTACATTTTTCAGCAGAGAATTGTTAGATAGTACTAAGAGGTGATCTCTCCACAGCCCTGAAAGATTCTTTGTACCTTTATAAATATAATACTACTTCTGTGTATTAGCCAGACTCTTTTATATTCATAATATAATGAATATATTATTCATCAATAATGACCCTGAACATGAAAAAAATAGTATTACCAGTATTCCCAAGTCTAATAAGGAAATTAATTTAAAAGAAAAGTAATTTGAAAATCTTTTCCATTTCTTATCATGAAATTCTCATATGTAAACAGCTTAGAATGCAAAAGGGTGTTGAAATGGCCAGAATGAAAGCCTGGATGTTGGGCGGAAGGATCTACTGGTGTTTGTCTGGGCAACCTCTGTTTCCTCCATCTGTCTATTTGGGGGAAGGAGGAGGAGGAACCTCATCTACCACAATATAATAAAGAATAACAAATGATTGCAGCAAATTTTCCAAAACATTAAGTGCTAAATCATAACAGCTGATACCATGAAGATTTATAGATGATAATTCTCTATTGTTTCAAAAACAGGTATTTGGATCTTCGTCGATTTGGTTCTGTGCCACATGGAGGCTTCGGGATGGGATTTGAACGGTATCTACAATGCATCTTGGGAGTTGACAACATCAAAGATGTTATCCCTTTTCCAAGGTTTCCTCATTCATGTCTTTTATAGCAAAATTTCAAAATAAAGTTTTATATATAAAACTCATTCATACAAGAACATGCCAATTTGAATTTTTGAAATACTGGTGAAAATTCCTACCACAAAATTTGAAATGTGCAAAGAAGAAATTAAAATTTGGAGGGGGGAGTCTTTATACATTTTACACACAAAAAAACTACAAAATGTTCTTGGATAAGGATGCAAAACAAAGCTCTGTCTCAAAGGAGAAAAGAAACAGGAAGAGAAAATATGTACTCTCTATGAAAGATAGGATGCTAGGATGGGTTTTTTTTTTTTTTTTAATCAGACTGCTTCCTCACAGTGTCTGGTTTGTAAAAAAGTCCTGTTTGATTATTTTACTTTAGCATGTAACCCCTGATAAAAGTCTACCATTTCTAAATACCATATCAAACATCCCATCCCTATACTAGGCCTAAACTAGGATTAAATTGGTTCTTGTAAAATTGTAGTTCATAGTCGAAATCACCTTTCTAATAAGCAAAAGATGAAGTTTAATAATTTATTCACATTATTTTTTTTTAATTGTAAAAGCAGAACATTTTATGGAAAGCTGGTAAATTTTTTTACCACTATAGCTTGGTTATGTTAATTCTGGCAAGAGTATATTTCAGAATACTTGATTAGCTTTTTCAATCCTAAATAGTTAAAGCATTGTTCATATAATCCAGTAATGCAATAAAATAGATTTTTCATGGGTGTTTTAGTGGGAAATGCTAACAATCTGTGTGTCTGACTCTCTTCAGCTCTCCCCAAATTCCTATCACATCTAAATTTGGAAGAAGGAACTCCTCTGAGATAGTAAAGTGTTATCCCCGTGGGGATAGAGCTAAACCTAGACACTGGCAAGAGTCACAAAGCAAATTGCTTTTTGTGGGCTTTACACCAGTACTAATTCAATTCAACAAAGATTTGTTAAGATTAAGTAAGACAGAGCTCAAAGTACAGTAATACTCTAATAACTATTATACAAAATAGTAAGTATATGAAAGATACAGAATGGTAGGTAAGGATCTTAATGGAGTTTCAAAAGTTGGCACTAGAACTACTTAGTATTTGCTAGATTTTTCTTGAGAGTTGTATCCATATGTATATGATGAAGTCAAGCTGATTTGTCAGGTATTCTCCCTCTCCCCTACAGTTCTAAATTTGAAAGACTCATTTAACCTATGCCTTTCTTCTCTCATGTTCATATTCCTTAATCCCTTAAATCTTTAGTCCCTTCTTTCTTCATCCAATTTACTATCTCAGGAATTGCTAGGAACTGCTTTCTCAGGACTTATCTATCTTAAAATGTGGTATAGTAAAGAAAAATTGCTGAACTTGTGGTCTAAAAAGCAACTGTGCTATTCAGGCTCCTTGCTCCCCTGTGTGACCTGAGACAAGGCTCTTCACATTTTTAGACTACTTTACTCATATGTAAAATGAGGATTAGATAAATTTGGGATTAAATGATTTTTTTGATCTCTTCCATCTTTAAATCCTTTGTTCCTTTCCTGTCTAATGATTCCCATCATCATCACCCCCTAATTTGTGTCTATTATTTCTGCTCTCCTAACAATTACAATAGTGTCTTAACTGACCTTCCCACTTTTAATCTGTTTTCCAATCCATCCTGCACATGCTACATGTCTTCTATAAGAAAAGCCAGAATCATCCCTCTTGCTCAGGTATTTCTTCCATCTTGCCCATATAATGAAGTTCAAATGCATTATTCTGACACACAAAAGCCCCGCCTATCTTCCCAACTTTATTTCATCCCACCTTCCCTAAACATTTCCTTCCCTGAAGTAAAACTGATGATTTTCTTTTCTTCAAAAGGTATACTTCCTTTCCTGCCTCTATACTATCATTTATATTATTTTCTTATCTATAATGCCACATATCTGTTTCACCTGTCAAAATTTTCCCATCATTTTCAGCTATATACGAATGGTATCTATTCCATATAGACTTACCTAATTGCCATTATTCAGTATAACTTCTGCCTTCTCTAGACAGTTTCTTACTTCATTTATTATTATCCTCTGTAGTATAGTGCTTAATAAATTAACATTTATTAAGGCCATACTAGATGCCAAGCACTGTACTCTGCTAAGCACTATAAATACAAAGACAAAATCAAAGCATTGTCCACAAGAAGCTTATGTTCTAGCAAGGGAAACAATGTGAATATATTTAAGTGAAGCCTATTTGTGTGCAGTCAAAAAAGGAGCTTATTGTATGCTTAGGTATAAGGTAATAAATTCTCTTCCTTGCAACAAAAGTCAGCTTATCTTTATCTGGAGATAAAACCCCCTATAAAAGTACATACCAGACAAGCAAGATTCAGAATGTATAGGGAACTCCTGCAGAGAGTGAAGCTATAAAATGGGGAGAGTAGAGATGGTGTGATATTGCCATGTCCCATCATGCAGTAACTAATTACAGCCAAGTAAACAGCAGTTCTTTGGTGGGCCAGTCATTCTTCAACTGGGTCCATGACCTAGACAAGTCTCCAGCTACTCATAATTACATTTAGATTGAGGTAAAAGCATCTTTCCATGTTATCAGCTCACAACTAATACACAACTGCCTTACCCCTCTCTCTTCTCCAAAGAGAACAAAGCAAAAGTTCCTGACCTTCCCTTGTCCTTTAAGGCTCACAGTGATCCTTCAGTCCTGTTTCCAGGTCAGAAAAATTATACTTCCCACTATTCTTCTAGATAATAAGGGGCTATGTGTTAAATAAATACACCATGGTTTTTTGAAAGGAGTACCCTAAAAGTGAAAGGATCAGGTTCTTGAACTGAGTCTTTGAAGAGGTCTGGAATTTTGGTAGACAGAAATGTAAAGGAAGATCATTTCAGGTATAAGAGAACCTGAACATGAAAAATATGAACATAAAAGAACTTTTGAGAGATGTGATGGTGATAGAAACAACATAAGGTATTGTTAAAAGTATTAAGACACTATAGTTTGTCAACTGTTGAAACTTTAAATTACTTTGGGTACACCCTGTATTTGATAACTGATTGGATATGTGGGATATGAAGGTGAAGCATTCAAGTAAACTAGTGAGTCTTGGTGACTGGGAAGATAGTGGACTTCTTAATAGTAATAGGGAATTTTGGAAGAGAATCGAGTTTGGAAAGAAAATATAATGAGTACTATTTTGGAAAACCTGAATTTGAAATAGCTACAACATCCAATAATGTTGAATTGTAAATATATATCTACACAATCTATTCTGAGCAATTTTTAATAGCTTTTTATTTTTCAAAATACATGCAAAGATAATCGTCAGCATTCACCCTTGCAAAATCTTATATTCAAAATTTTTCTTCCTCACCAACTCCCCCCTTCCCTATACAGCAAGCAATCTAATATAGGTTAAACATGTACAATTCTTCTAAACATATTTCCACATTTATCATGCTGCACAAGAAAAATTAGTTCAAAAGGGGGGAAAATGAGAAAGAAAAAAGCAAACAACAAAAAGGTGAAAATACTATGTTGTGTTCCACATTCAGGCCCCATAGTCCTCTCTCTGGAGGTAGATGGTTCTTTCCATCACAAATCTATTGTAATTGGCCTGAATCACTTCATTGTTGAAAAGAGCCATGTCCATCACTGTTGATCATTACATAATCTTGTTGTTACACAGTAATTCTACTTGGTTCTACTTGCTTCACTTAGCATCAGTTCATGTCTCTCCAGGCTTCTCTGGAACCATGTTGCTGATCAATAATTTTCCATAACATTCATATACCATAACTTATTCAGCCATTCTCCAATTGATGGGCATCCACTCAGTTTCCAGTTTCTAGTCACTACAAAAAGGACTGCCACAAACATTTTTGCACACGTTGGTCCCTTTCCTTCCTTCAATATCTCTTTGGGATATAAGCCCAGTAGAAACACTGCTGGATCAAAGGGTATGCAGTTTGATGGCCCTTTGGGCATAGTTCCAAATTGCTCTCCAGAAGGATTGGATCAGTTCACAACTCCACCAACAATGTATTAGTGTCCCCAGTTTTCCCATATCCCCTTAAATATTTATCATTATCTTTTCCTGTCATGAGCAATTTTCTTGTTTAAAATGTTGCCTTTCAAGTTAATATTGGCACTTCATTATTTTTTTCTTTAATCATAACCTCATTTTAATTAAACTAAAATTCCATTTACCATAATCAATAAACTGAAAGGTGAAGTATACTAAGACAAAATAGAAGTCAACATAAAGACCAGTTCAGTTGAGCAAACATTAAGTGTCTGCTGTATACAAGGCAATGAGAAGCCAAAGATAGTTCAAAATTTTTTAAGTACCTCCTATGTTTTCAGGTAATAGAGGAATACAAAATCTAGATGAGGTATTTTTATACCTGTCATCTTAGTATTGTAAAATAAGAGCAAAGATCAGCAGGAAGCATTTGTTGTTCCAATTTCAACAACAATTTGTTCTTCCAAATTCCAATTTGTTGTTCCAATTGTGACTCACGATCCCTGGAAAATAAAGTCCTCCCCTGCCCTACCTCCACTTCCCAGCAAAATACTGTGGGAGGTTTGTAATCAAAATCTGAGGCAGGTTCAAATCCTGCCTCAGATATTTATTATCTTGGTAATCTGGGCCAAATCATTTAAAAGCCTCTGTTTTCTTGTAAAATGAAGGAGATGGATTTTATGGCCTCTAAAAGGTCCTTCCCACATGCTATGTTGTGCCATTTTGATGGCAGTATGTAATATTGTACCCTAAAAATGACTAACCAAGCTTAAAACTAGATTCTAAAAAAAATTAGATTTAAAAAATAAACAAATAGATTCTAGACCTGGATTCTTGCCCAATTAGCTGTGGAATGTTAGGGCAAAGGTTTCCAAATTATAGGTTCTGGCATAGGGAAGAAGAAGAGTAAGGAAGCATTGTCCAAGATTTGGGGACTTGTTAAATGAAAATAAAATTCAGATAAATCAAAGACAACAGAAGTGTGACTAATATAAAGTTCCTCCATCTACCACTGAATGGTGTATAATATTGTACATAGATATACACATTTATGAGAAATGATGTCCAATTGAATTCACAGACTGATGCCCACACCTTCATTTGCTCAGACTTATCCAGATGAATTCTATTATCAGTTTGCTGGATCCGTTTGAATGTGAAGTACATAAACTCAAAGTTAAGTAATTTAAAATACTTCATTTCTCACCATCATTTGGTAAGTATAAGATAAAGTGGTTTCCAAAAAAAAAAAAAAACCTGCAATTTCTTAAAAATTGAAATTATTTAAGAAGAATCATAGGTAATCATTTAAAATTCTCAATTAAATTTAACTTTCCTTTATTTTTATTATCTCTTATTTTTAAATCAAATAATATACCTTCATGATACCTAAATATATAATTGGCTTGAAGATAAAATCTAAAACTCATACAAAACAAAGATAATATAAGTAGTATAAACACAAAGTAAAAGGCACAAATCCAGAAAACCCATCTACCATATTTATCATTGGTATTCTCCAATACTATTATTGGTGAAAGGAAAAAAACAATATTTACTTTGTATGAATACCTTAGCTGTCAATAACTTGGAATTAATTCATTGAAATGACATATTAAAAGTTTATATAAAGAATGCCCACCCACATCTTCAGTAACGAGATGAACCAAATCAGTTCCAATAGAGCAGTAATGAACTGAACCAGCTACACCCAGCGAAAGAACTCTGGGAGATGACTATAAACCATTACATGGAATTCCCAATCCCTCTATTTTTATCCACTTGCGTTTTTGATTTCTTTCACAGACTAATAGTACACTATTTCAAACTCCAATTCTTTTTGTACAGCAAAATAACTTAGGACATATATGCTTTAACATATTTAACTGCTATGGGGGAGGGGAGAGGATGGGAAGAAGGAGGGGAAAAATTGGAACAAAAGGTTTTGCAATTGTCAATACTATAAAATTACCCATGCATATAACTTGTAAATAAAAAGTTATAATTAAAAAAAAAAAGAATGCCCACCCAAAAAATAACTTTTCAGAGAAAATTTGATTCTTTTTAGTAAAGAGCAAGATAATTTTTCAGTAACCTTGTCCTCAACATAAAAGGAAAAGGTTTTTTCAGTTACATCCAACTCTTCTTGTAAAATGAAGGAGATGGATTTTATGGCCTCTAAAAGGTCTTTCCCACACTCTATGTTGTGCCATTTTGATGGCACTTGGGATTTTCTTGGCAAAGTACTGGAGGAGTTTGTCATTACCTTCTCCAGCTCATTTTACAAATGAGGAAACTATTAAGTGACTTGCCCAGCATCACACAGCTAGTGAGATCACATTTGAACTCAGATCTTCCCAATTCCATGTCCAATACTCCATCCACTACATCACTTAGCTGCCCATCATATAAGTTTATTTATAGGTTTATCAAGCCCTGTACAATAAAAAGAGATGCCATTACCCACCTATAGGTATGGTCAAAACAATAATTAGCAAATCCCATGCCAAACAGCTTCAAAGGGAACTTGCAGGCAATATGGTAGGAAAAGAATTATCTATATGTCTGAAGACATTGGCAGTTAACTAATTAAGAAACTAAAATCTTATTTTACATTGCAACTAGATGAAATAACATATAAAGATGTTTAATTACATAACTGAAATATTGCAGCTGATGTTCTATTGATAACAATGCCACACCAAAATAAATGTTCAATAATTATATTGTCAATTATGATAGCTTTTTTTCAAACTACTTAGTTTGTCAAGTTTTATGAGAATAATCAACTTTATACAAAATCTTGTTAAAGAAAACTCTTTACTAAATAGTGTGACATTGAAACAAAGCACAAAGAATCTCTCTTGCTTGTAATCATGCTGTTTTTGTTGCACCAAAGTTTGAGCAAAAATAATTTGATATTTTTCTTAGTGTTAATAATAAAAAAGATGAAATAAATTTAAGACAAATTTCTTCCATGTGTATTTAGTGAGGTGATTTTTTTTAATTGACTACTCTAAGTCAAGGTAAAGACCTTAAATTCATCTTTTGATCATGAAAAAAGGAAAAGTTACAGCTTTGGATAGCAAAACTACAAAATAACATTTTTAGATATATTTTTTAACTTTTTTATTAGCTGCCCTACAAATAAAAAAGAATAAAGCAAAAACTTATTTAGTCACCCGATCAATCACAGAAGCAATTCTTATTTTAAACATCAAAACAATTAAATATGAAGGAGTAAAGAATACATTTGCTATGGACAAGATACACCAGACCTTATTCCATCAAATATGTAATAATCCCCCTTTTGTGGGGAGCATTTTTCTTTTATTTCATTATAAAGACAATCTTGAATTTAATTAAACATTGAAAAAACACCAGATTTTGAGGAAACTTGGTGCTGAAAAACCAACCCAACCAACACATTAAAACATTATCATTATCCTTACTATTTGTATCATTTATGTTCATGAAAATTATAATTTGTCACGTGTTATTTTAACAAT
Organism: Sarcophilus harrisii; assembly: GCF_902635505.1. NCBI lineage: Eukaryota > Metazoa > Chordata > Mammalia > Dasyuromorphia > Dasyuridae > Sarcophilus > Sarcophilus harrisii. The sequence goes on along the minus strand of NC_045428.1, from coordinate 504,107,345 downwards.
ATTGACAATATATTAACAATATTTAATGTTTGGTATTTATGTTGTTATAATTGTAATTATCTTTTTAACAACATGCTAGGCAATAAAAGAATCATACAGATTGTTTCATGAAAAATTGGAGGAGTGTGATTTTTTAAAAGGGAGGTATCATCTTAGGAAGAAAACAAGTATTTGTTAAGTGTGTTATATGCCAGATACTATGCCTTAAAAATGCTCCCTTCTTTGTTCAGATCATCACTTTGTTCTTTATGATTCTCTCTCCTCCATGATTTTCTAAAGAGAATCTTCTCTATCCACTGAAGGATTTCTGAAGAGGAGCAAATGGAGCCTGAAGGCAATGCACCTATTCTCACATCTTCTATGATCATCTTTTTTTAAATTAAATGCCTGTAATGATGCTTTGTATACCTCTCCTGTGATATTTTTGTACATCTGTATATTTTTGATTTGTACATAATACAACTTGATTAAAAAAAAAAAAAAAAGAGTGGGTATAAAAGGCTCCCAGTAGGGTAACCTGTTCATCTTATATTTAATCTTTAGATTTTGAAAACATCTCTGCTTTATTACTGTAGTCAAGGACTCTTAGCCTGGACTATGAATTTGTAAAAAATACTTTGATAACTGTATTTCAATATAATTGGTTTCCTTTGTAATTCAATGTCTTTTAGGCATTTAAAAAGAAGACTCTGAGAAGGGGGCAGCCTGCCAGAGAGGTCCATGATGCAAAACAGGTTAAGAATCTTCTGCCATAGATCAAAGATACCTATTATATTGCTACCATTTAAAAAGACCTTTTTTAAAATGTCCTTAAAATCTTAATTGCTTGATAAGATTGAACCAGTAAGAAACGTGTGCTATGTCTTTTGGCTTCTAATCAGTGTTTATGTGTAGTTTGAAATCTAAAGTATGCTCTGTAAATAATATGTGGAAGAAGGGGGTGGAGCTTGATTATAAATTTTTCATAACTCTTAATCTAATGAAGAGATGAAAAAATGCTATCAGAAATTATTTAGAAAGCAGTCAATTTTCCATGTAATCATCTTGTAAGAATGAAAAAGTATTGAACTAAGGCATTTAACAGTGTACTTACAGAGCCTCAGCATTTCACCATGGTCAGTGTAACCCTGGGGTTGCAAGCATGGGATAATGTGAGGAACTGATGCTATACTATCCAGAATCACTCATCCAGAAACCTGATCCATTATTTGTTTTGGAATCTACATGACATTTCTAAATACGTTATTGGTACACATCACTAGAGGGCCCTTAAGAGTGGAATCAAGAGTTTAAATGTTTTCTTATGCCTTTGTTAAAACACATTTATTAAATAGAACCTATGTGCTGAGCACCAGGGCTAGACTCTGAGTGAGATACCTATATTATCTCATTTGAGCCTTACAACAGCTCTGTGAGGTTTTAAGTGCTACAGAAATCATGATCCCTATTTTATAGAGGAATAATCTGAGGTGAGAAGGTAAAGTGACTTGGCCATGGTCACACAACCACAAAGTGATGGAAATAGGATTTGAATCCAAGTCTTTCTGCCTTAATATACAGCAGAACATCAGAATATATGGATATTCAAAGAGGACTAACAGCTTAGTGAGCCCTTTTCAGTGTGCAGCTCATCCACCTTCATTGTCCACCTGGCACTCAGTTCTCCAAGAACTGTAGCTCCAAGAAGCTGTAATATGTGCATCAGCCACATCTTCCCAAACCAGGTTGAAGGTAACTCATGGGCCACAAATCTGTCATTGAGTTAGAAAGTGTCTACCTCAAGCATTTGAAGACATCCCCCATTGGAATGCGCGGATGAGAAATGATTTGTTCCAGTGCCCTTCACCATCAAGGCAACAGAAGCAGGCATTGTGCAAATGCTCAGAGCTTGGTTAGACATTGAAGTCACCAAGATCAGCCACTTCATTCCAGGTCACTACTGGTCATCCTGATCTCTGCCTTGCCACTGGGTTCCAATGATTCTGGAAGAGAGAGTGAGACAGTATTTTGTACAACTCTGCCTCACTCAAATCCAATTAGTCAAGACATCATCCTGTGATGATCAATTACTTTAAGTAGGAATTGATAAACAAAAGCAAATAACAATGACTCTCTACTGCTAACTACATCAGCAGCCCTCAGGAGTTTATAATCTAATGGGAGACAAAAACTTATCAAATTGCATTGCGAATTCATTGTTGTTCAGACTCTTCCTGCTTGGGCTTTTCTTGACAAAGAGAAGTAAGTGGTTTATCATTTCCTTCTCCAGCTTATTTTTCAGATAATTGGAAACTGAGGTACACAGGGTCATGCAGATTAAAAGCCACGTTTGAACTCTGGAAAATGAGTCTTCTGGCACTATCCATTTAGCTGCCCAGTTCCTTGTAATGCTGTGGGTGCATTAGAGAAATACAAAACAAAATTCTGTTTGTTTAAGGTTGTTGGCTACAGAAATCAGCAGAGGTAAGTAGCTAAAGCAGCTATTATTCAATAGTAATTTTTTTTAATTTTAATTTTATTTTTCCAAATACATGTAAAGATAATTTTCAATATTCATTTTTGTAAAACTGTTCCAAAGTTTTCTCCCTCCATCCCTTACCTCCCCAGTTTGATATAGCTTAAATATATGCAATTCTTTTCAACTTATTTCCATATTTCTCATGCTGTACAAGAAAAATCAGACCAAAAGGGAAAAAATAAAGAAAAAACACCAAAAAAAACATGAAAATGCTATGTTTTAATTCATATTCAGTCTCCATATCAACAGTTATTTGTGCACCTTGGCTTTAGGGCCCCTTAAAAGTCAAGTCAAATCCGTAAACTTACCATGTGCCAAGCACTGTACTAAATGCTGAGAATACAAATACAAACAGGAAAAAAAGCATTCCCTGGATAGAATGCCAGAAGACTTTGTTTAAGGTTGTTGACTACAGAAATCGGATAAAGCAGCAATTATTCAATAGAAAGACAATATATAAAAGGAGGAGGAAAAGGGAAAAGACGAAAATATCTAGTATAGGGACATTGTAGAGAAAGATGGGAGCACAGCCTAAAGAGGAAAGAAAACTTGGCTGAACCAGACTTCCTCCTTAAAATGGAGGTTGTGGGAGGAGCCAGCCAACCAGAAGAGTCTACCGAGGTGGAGGGTACTTGGAGGATATGAAGTTCAGAGGTCTCAGAGTGAGTTTCCAGAGAAGAGGAATGGAAAAAGCATTAAATTCCTACTCAGTGCCAGGCCTGAGGCTAACCACTACAAATATCTCATTTGACCCCCACAACCTGGTGAGCTAGGTTTCTGGGACACTATAGGGAGAACAGATCCGGGATAAAAGTTAAGTGCATCCTGGAGAGGAATAAATACATAGGTAGTCTGGACATCCTCCCAGACAACTGGATTACCTATTTGTGTATAATGGGTTTTAGTCATACATATCTCATTTTGCTTCTAATTCACTGGGTTTCTTAAGAGATTAATTGAATTGCATCCTTGTTGTTTAAGAGCTTTTGGAATTGAGGAAATGACACTGAAAGGATATAAATGAAATGGAAAGATAGGGAACTTTGCACTAAAAGAATCCATTGTCCTAAGCCTCAAAAGTTAAATAGATTAATTGCAGAACTGACACTGAACAGGATCTGTTACTATCTAGGTGGAGCTCAGGAAGGATGAGTCTACAGGGGTGGGGGCAGGGAAGAAGAGAGAAAGGCTCTATTGCCCAGCAGGACAGCAAGTCAATAAAAATGAAATGTTAATGTGGGTACATTGTGTTGTCTTACAGAAGAGCAGGATACTGAGAGTCAAAAGGTATGTGATCTTGGAGAAGTCTTCTCTCAGGGTCTCTGTTAAATTATATGAAAAACAGGTATGACAATAGGACCATTGTGTGTATCCAAGATCATGATTGTAAAAATCCTTTGTGAGCCCTAAAACACTGTATAAGTGTAAGTACATAATTATATTATACAGATAATTACACTCATCCTCCATCCCTCCTAGAGTTATGATTATCAAATGAGAGAAGATATATGAAACCACCTTGAAAATATTAAAAGGATAATACAAACATCAGTAAGTATGCCTCATTTCTCAAAACTTAGATGGATGTGTAATCTTTGGTTTTTGAAGAGGATGTTTCTGAATAGGAGACTACTGAAATTTCTGAACAACACCTAGAAGTTCTTGATAATTACAAATAAATTTCCTTATAGCCAATTTAAAAAATGATGCTTCTTATTTTTTAATTTTATTTTTATTTTTTGGTATTTTTTATTAAAGCTTTTTATTTTCAAAACATATGCATGGATAATTTTTCAACATTCATCCTTCCAAAATCTTGTGTTCCAAATTTTTCTCCTCCTTCCCCCGCATCCCTTCCCTAGATGGCAAGTAATCCAACATATGTTAAACATGTTTTAAAAATATGTTAAATTCAATATATGCATGCATATTTATACAATCATCATGCTGCACAAGAAAAATCAGATCAAAAAGGAAAAAATGAAAAAGAAAACAAAATGCAAGCAAACAACAACAAAAGGAGTGAAAATGCTATGTTGTAATCCACAATCAGTTTCCAAACTCTGGATGCAGGTGGCTCTCTTCATCACAAGATCATTGGAACTGACCTCAATCATCTCATTGTTGAAAAGAGCCATGTCCATCAGAACTCATCTTCATATAATCTTGTTGTTGCTGTGTACAATGTGATCTCCTGGTCCTGCTCATTTCACTTGGCATCAGTTCATGTAAGTCTTTCCAGGCCTTTCTGAAATCATCCTGTTGGTCGTTTCTTATAAAACAATAATATTCCATAACATTCACATACCATAATTTATTCAGCCATTCTCCAATTGATGAGCATCCAGTTTCCAGTTAAAGATGATGTTTCTGATAGTGATGACTATGCGCATAAAGTTCTGGCTAGAAAGTCTAGTGTAGAGATTAACAGCTCCCTTCTGACTTCATTCAGTCAGAAGTATTCTCTACCAAGTTATCTGTCATCTGCTAATTACCAAATTTATTGCCCTTATCTCAGGTCTTATCCCTCATGATGAGTTTATTCCAGGGATCTGCCTGAAGTATCTTTGCTTCTTTCTCCATTCTCATTCTCTTAAAGTTGAACCCATTCATGGGTATCATCTGTATCTCCAGCCCTAGTATCTCCTGAATTCTGCTTCCTGATCTCCAGCTGCCTTTTGGACATTTAGAATTAGATAACCAATAGGCTCAGGGTATCCCAAATAGAATTCACTTTCTTCCCCACCATTTCTTGAATTCCCTATTTCAATTACCTTTATGACTCAGGTTTATGAACTCTATCATCCTCCACTATTTTCTCTCTTCCTTCACATTCAATCAGTTGTCAAGTCCAATCAATTTTACCTCCTAAATACATGTCATATCCATCTTCTCTGTAGTGCATTCTCTACGAAATATTTCACAACTGTCCCTTTTCTCCATTTATATACATTCCTCACTCAAGCCCTCACCACCCCTTGCCTGGACAGTTACAGTCCCCTCTTAATTGGTTTCATTGCCCCAAGAGCATCTCTAACCCAATCCATCTTCCTTCCACACACCTGTTAAAGGGACTTGGAGAAAACACAGGTCTGTCCTTGTCCCTGCCCTGTTCAAAAAGCCCAATTCTTGCCTTAAAAATAAAATGCAAACTCTTTTGTTTGTCATTTCAGGCCCTTCACAACCATATTCCAGCCCTTTCCAGATTTATTCTTCATTACTCTTCTTCTCACTTTTCCCATTCTAGTTAAACTAGTCTGCCCTTTGTTCCTAAAACAAGATGTAAACTCTTCCACCTCAGTCCATTTATATAGGTTGTCCCCTGTGCCTGGAGTGCATTTCATTCCTACTACTCACTACCTCTTAAGAGTTTCCAGCTTCAGTCAACTCCAAACTCAGGTACAGGAATTCTATACTGAGCTCCTCAATTGTTAGTGTCCTTTCTTCAGAAATTATTTTGAAAAATTTTACATTTCATTTTCTACATGCAAGAGAATGTAAATTTAAGGATTGGGACAGCTTCCTTTTTGTCTATCTCACACTCAACATAATGCCTGACATATCACAGGGCTTAATGTAATTTGGTAAATGAAAGAATAAATCTCAAGTGGTTTTTTAAATATATGTATATATAACACTCCTAAGACTCCTTTTAGCCAAAATAAGAGTGAGTTTTTAACTGTCTTGTAATAAGCAAATGTACTGGGGCTAAACCTCAAGCCTAGAGCTCTTCTCTCCCCTTTATTCCCATATTCCTTAAATTGCAAACCATTAGTCATGCTCCCATTAAGCAAAGTTGAAACACACACCTCAGTCACTTAGAGGTAGTTAGGATAACTAGGATAGATAGCAGTGGATAGAGTGTCCAACCTGAGTTAAAATCTAGCTACATGAGATAATTATATAAATATGTGTGTATATATTGGATTTAACACATTTTTGTCATGTTTAACATAGATTACTTGCCATCTAGGGAAAGAGGCGGGAGGTGGGAAGAAGAGAGGGAAAAATTGGAACGCAAAGTTTTGCAAGGGTTGATGTTGAAAAATTATCCATATGTTTTGAAAATAAAAACTTTAATTAAAAAAAAATAAAGTAGCTGCTGGAAGAAATTTTTTTTAAAATCTAGCTGTAGACACTTTTTAGCTATATGACCCACTTAGCTCCTCTCTGCCTCAGTTTTTTCAAATATAAACTGGAGATGATAATAACTACCCCTAGAGTTGATGTGAAGATAAAATGAGATGTTTGTAAAGTGCTTAGCATAATGCCTGGCATATATCAAGTACTTAACTGCTTATTCCCTTCCCTTATTTGCATTCCAGACCAGATAGATAACTGCTATAACTCTCTCCTTCCTTGCTTTCTTCAGCTTCTATTCTTTCCTCTCCTCACATTTCCACATGCCAGACGATTTACCTTTTTCCAAAGATGAAAACTAATTTGACAAACTCATGTTACTATAGTGTTAATAGGAATTGGCTATAAAAGCTCTTTGGAGGACTTCCCTCCAGTGTCCAAGTCTTTGTTGCCTCCTGGTTTGATGATGATATTCATCTTGTTCTCTTAAAGTTCTCCAGAAAGAGTGGGAAGCTGGCAAGAGGCAGATCTAGCTGTCCCAAAGTAAAGTGGGCTGCTTCAGGAGGTGGTGTTCAGGTGAATCTCTGATTAGATTAGAAGAGATTTCCTCTGAGAAAACCATCCTAGCTAGGAGATTCTATGATTTTTTTGACAGGATTCTCAAAGGTTTTACTGTCCAAGAGCTCAAAACACTGGGTAAGCAACAGGGAAGGACTGTGTGTGTGTTTATTGTCCAAGGATCCATCTAGCTGTTTCCCAGAAAGGTTGGCAATGAAGTAACTTTTTGCATTACAGTAACTCAGAATGACTACTAAGGAACAGAAGAAGTTATCTCTAGAATCATGGATGAGCTACCTGGACACAATTAGGAATCCTTGAAAAATTCTTGTGTTTACATTAACTTTTTCTAAATTGGACAAAATAATATAAGGACATAAATTATCTTTTTTAAAATTAAGGCTTTTTATTTTCAAAATATATGCATGAAGAAACTGGAAACTGGAGAATGGATGAATGAGTTATGGTATATGAATGTTATGGAGTATTATTATTCTGTAAGAAACGATCAGTAGGATGATTTCAGAGAGACCTGGAGAGATTAACATGAACTGATGTTAAGTGAAATGAGCAGAACCAGGAGATCATTATATATGGCAACCAGAAGATTATACTATGATCAATTCTTATGGAAGTGGTTCTCTTCAACAATGAGATAATTCAGACCAGTTCCAATGATCTTATGATGAAGAGAGTCATCTACAGCCAAAGAGAGGACTGTGGGAACTGAATGTGGTTCACAACATAGCATATTTACTCTTTTTGTTGTTATTTACTTGTATTTTTTTCTCATTTTTTGCCAATTTAATTTGATTTTTCTTGTGCAGCAAGATAATTATATAACTATGTATGCATATATTGCATTTAACATATATTTCTATCATGTTTAACATATATTGGACTACTTGCCATTTAGGGGAGGGGATGGAGGAATGGGGGTTTTGCAAGGGTGAATGTTGAAGAATTATCTATGCATATGTTTTGAAAATAAAAGGTTTTAATTAAAAAAAAAAAAAGCATGGATAATTTTTAGTATTCATTCTTCTTGTTATGTCACAGTTCTCTTTAACTGTTTTGACTCATTTTCCCTGCACTAGTTTCCCTTGTCTCAGTTTCCTTAATTGTACTGTCTCAATCCCTTAAACTGTAAAACTCCCCCTCTGGCCCATTAAGATTGAGGACCATTTGCTCTAAGGTTATAAATTGTTAATGCAAGCAAGATAAAAAAGAGAGTAGATCTCCTGACTCTTTTCTGTCCTCAAGAATTTATAATATCCCTCTAAAATATTCCAAGATACCTCACTGATATCTTTATTTCTGTGTATTCAGACATCCTGTCTCTGGTTTTTAGGATTTGTGGCCTCCCCTATCCTGACAGAAGTTTTCACACCCTTTTCCCTCTTCTTTGTTTCTAAAAAGGTATTTAAGGGTTTGAGATTCTCCCATTCATCTCCGGATGCTGGACCCTGGATTCTTTGAGATGACAATCTCCTCCACCCCTGGGACCAACATGAATCCCTTGGTCCCGGTATATCTCTCCATCCTAATCTCTGTCTGATTGGATAATTTGAGAAGAGAGTTCTGTCCAGTCAATTATGCTCTCCAATTAATAAAAGATTAAAAACTCTCTAATCTCTCTCCTGCCTCAGTTTCTCCAGCATTACTTTCTATAACCTTGTGTTTCAAATTTTTTCTCTCCCTTCCCTCCACCCTCTCTCCTAAATGGCAAGTAATTCAATATATATTAATTATGTGTAATTCGTCTATAGATATTTCCACAATTATCATACTTTACAAGAAATATCAGATCAAAAAGGGGGAAAAAATGAGAAAGAAAACAAAATGAAAGCAAACAACAACAAAAAAAGTAAAAAATACTATGTTGTGGTCCACATTCAGTTTCCATAGTCTTCTCTCTGGGTGCAAATGGCTCTCTTCATCATGAGATTATTGGAAATGGCCGAATCATCTTAAGGACATAGATTAGAACTGAAGTTAGCATAAAATATCTGAAGCATTGATTATAAAAATAGTATGATTCATATTGGCTCTTTTTCAAAAGGTTCTATTTTAAGAACAAAACTATTTTTAAGATCTTTATTTAATTTTTTGTTTTAAACGAGGGCTTTTCTCTTATAAAAAGTCTCCCAAATCCTGGCTGCTGAGAAAAGCACTGGATTTGGAGTCAAAAGACCTAAGTTCTTATTTTAGCTCTAATTTAGCTTATTTTAGCTTTAGCTACTTTACTTGGGCAAATCATTTAAACTATTCTAGCCTTATTTTCCTTATCTGTAAATTAAGGATTGAACTAGAGAATGAATCTTGACTTCCAGCCTTGGATCAGGTGTCCTAGTGTTTGGCCAGCTAGCAGACTTCACAGTATAAACAGGCTAAAGCTCCTAGGGCTGGCACTGGGCTTGGAAGACCCTGGCACTCGCAGTGACTCCATCCCCTCTGGGTTTTTCCAAAAAATTATCCTGCAATGGATTGTCATATATTAGCTCAGACAATCTATCTTTGTTCCTTGACATTCCAATGCAATACCACCTTAGAATTGAGGATTTAGAATTTAGAAATCCAGGAGTGCTGATGGACCCTTCTACAAGGAAGGAAGGAAGATACTAAATTGCAGTTGAAGGGTGGTAAAAATAAAGTTGCATTTCTTTCCTATCTAAGTTTACAATCTAATCTACAGATCCCCAGACTACAGGGTAAGAAATTACAGAAAAGACTAAGATAAGACGAGCAAAGCACTTGCCTAAAGTCATCTAGTTATGGTAAATAACAGAGCCAGGAGTTTAGACTAAGTTTTCCTACTACAGATTATCTTGTTTTCCATTTTTTGTCATGACCCAGACATCAAGATGGCTCGGTGGATTAAACACTGGACTTGGAATCAGAAAGACCAGAATCTGAATCTGACTTCATATACTTGTTAGCTGTGTGACCTTGCCAAGTCATTTAATCTCTATCTGCCTCAGTTTACTCATCTGGGTTGTTAGAAAATCAAAGGATTTTAATATTTTTAGAGTGTCTTATGAACCTTAAAGCCTATGCAAATGCTAGCTATTAGCTGCCTAGCTTCAGGCTGTGGTTTAGTACTCTTTGAATATATGCCTTCCATCTGTCCCACTGGATAATAATAGCAACTGACATTTACACAACATTTTAAGGTTAACAAAGTACTTTTAGGTACTTTGTCTTTTAAACTGCTGTGCCTTACTTCCCCACCTACATGGCTTTAGGATATCAGCCTTTATTTGGGGACAGTATTCAGTTGAGATTCTCATCCCCTTGTATCTTTTTCCTGATATTGTAAAAGAAAAACAGAATTTAAAACTGGAAGGGAAAACCTTAGTTCATGTATGTCAGCCCTTTTCTAAACATACGAATGAGAAAGCTGAATCCCATAGAAATCAAGATGGAAAGGTCATAATGTTGATATGAGCTAGTAGGACCATAACTGGAATTCAGACCAACAGGGCTCCTACTGTCTGCTACAGTTTATTACCTTTCTTAGAGCCAAAGATGTTTGGAGTCTGAACCCTCTATGTCTTGCCTCTGACATTTATAAGGTATGTGATCTTAGACAAGCCACTCAACCTCTCAGAATCTCAACTTCCTCATCTGGAAAATAGAAATGATATCCAAGTTCACAACCTTATTTAGAGATCTCCTGGACCACAAGGTAAGAAACTAGAGAAGACTAATATCAAAACTGGCAAAGCAGCTTGCCTAAAGTCACCTAGGTGGTAAATAGCAGAGCCAGGAGTTTGGGTGAAGTTTCCCTACTCCAGATTAGCTCGTTTTCCATCATATGTCATGGCCCAGACATCAAAATGGCCCAATGGATTATGGTAGGCAGTGCCTATGGGAGGCAAAGTGATATTTAATAAATGCTCTTATTGCCATCCTCCAATTGATAAATGGTCAAATGATATGAACAGACAGTTTTCAAAGAAAGAAATCCAAGCCATCTGGAGCCATTTGAAAAAAAAAAAATCACAGAAATCACAGACCAAATCACAGAAATGCAAATTAAAGTAAATCTAAGATTTTACTTCATACACATTAGACTTCATACACATTAGTGAACCAAAAAGGAAAATTACAAATATTGCAGAGACTGAGGGAAAACAGGTATATTCATGCACTATTGATAGAGTTATGAATTAATCTTAAACATTTTGGAAAGCAATTTGGAACTTTACCTCAACAGTACTCATCAGAGAGCAACTTTTGATCCACTGATATCACAACTAAGCTTATAACTCAAAGAGATCAAAGAAAAAAGAGAAGCCATATGTACAAAAATGTTTATAGCAGCTTTCTTTATAGGAATAAGGAACTAGAAATTAAAGGGATGCACATCAACTGGGGAATACTTGAACAAATTATGGAACAGAGGTATAACGTGATATTATTATGGCATGACAAATGACAAAGAGTATGGTTTCAGGGATATTTTGGAAGACTTAGATGAATCAACGCAGAGTGAAATGATCAAAATCAGAAGAACAAGTTATACAATAACAACATTGTAAAAACAAGTTTGAAAACCATAAGAACTCAATGACCAACCATGATTCCAAAGAACAGATGAGGAATCATGCTACCCATTTTCTGAAAGAGAAATGATAAAATCAGAGTACAGAATGAGGCATCTATTTTTGGTCACAGATAATGAAGTAATTTAATTGGCTTCACTATGGATATTTGTTAAAATGTTTTGTTTTTAATTCTTTTTTTCCCTGGGTGGAGAGGCAGGGGGAAAGGAGAGAAAAAAAGATTTTTATTCATTGAAAGAAATAAAATTTAATTTTTAAAAATGAAAAATAATAACAAAACACTCTAAATCATCAGTTCATAATCAGCATAAGTCCATAGATAGATTTCTGAGGACTAAGAACTTTGATGGGAGGAAAATGACATATTTCAATATAATTGCTTTCCTATCTATTTTATACATTTGAAACTACAATTTGGAGAAAGAATTCATAAACATCACCAAATTGCCATAATGATCCATGACTCTA